>NC_071657.1:131647656-132247656 GCF_014839835.1 Dryobates pubescens
TCCTTTTCACTTGTAAGGTAGGTTTTAATGGTCTATCCTTAAGCTTTTACTTTTATAACTTAGCTTAAAGCATCAGGGTTGACTTTCTGGGGAAAAAGAAAAGAAGAGGTTTATGCAGGCGTGTAGCAAATGGCACTTGCATTTCGTTGCCAATCAAAACACCAATCAGTGACAAAATAAGAGATTATTATTGTGCAAAAAAAAACCAAACCAGAAAGGCATATTTTTGGTTTTAGATTGAAATGTTCGGTGCTTAGTGATTTTAGCAACATTTTTTTTCTTGATATAACAATATCAGATTCATATATTTTTTGCAGAAATCAGTAAATGCAATAACACAGGTCTCAAAAATTGTTTAAGTGTAGAGTGCCATTTACAAAATCTTTTTAGAAAATATTCTTTGCTAATTCCAGAACCAATAATTTCAGCACGAAACTCTGCATTAGTGGTGAGAACTTGGGGAATATTTTAGTCCGTGCGGATCATCAGGGAGCATATCCCAGCCTTCATTAGCACAGCCTGTATGCTACCCAAAACATCCACCCAAAATCAATAGAATTCAAGCCTAAATAATCAGACCTTCCTTTCTCTTACAACATTTGGTCAGAATTAAATTTTGTCTCACAGCACAGCAGAACACAAGCTATATTGATAACTCATCATAAACACAGTGAACCGCTGATCCTCACACTGGTTTTATATAAATAAATTGCTATACTCTTGCTATGTCTTTACTGCTGCAAAAGAGACTTAAAGAGACAGTTTTAAATAGATGATTGTCTACAAGCATTCATCAGTGCCTGGAAATCTGAGTATAAAGAGCAAATGGAATAAATGAGAATCATAAGCCAAGCTCTGACCCTCTTCCTCTGTTTTCACTCAGCCTTCAATTAGGCAGACAGTAGAATTCATAAATGAAACATTACCTAAAATATCTGCAGGACAGGTAGACATAGACTAGACTAGACTAGACAAGACTAGAATAGAATAGACCAGACCAGGTTGGAAGAGACCTTCAAGATCATCTTGTCCATCCCATCATCCAACACCATCTAATCAACTAAACCATGCAAACAAGCACCCCATCAAGTCTCTTCTTAAACACGCCAGTGATGGCAACTCCACCACCTCCCCAGGCAGCCCATTCCAATGGCCAATCACTCTTTCTGTGAAGAACGTCTTCCTAACATCCAGCCTGAACCTCCCCTGGTGCAGCTTGAGACTGTGTCCTCTTGTTCTGGTGCTGGTTGCCTGGGACAAGAGACCAGCCCCCACCTGGCTACAACCTCCCTTCAGGTAGTTGCAGACAGCAAGAAGATTCTCTCCTGAGCCTCCTCTTCTCCAGGCTAAGCAACCCCAGCTCCCTCAGCCTCTCCTCATAGGGCTGTGTTCCAAACCCCTCCCCAGCTTTGTTGCCCTCCTCTGGACATATTCCAGCAAGTCAACATCAAGTCTACTTGCCATTACTTTATTACTTGCTATAGAAAGTTGTTGGTATGCCTTATAAGCTTCTGTCCTCTGCATGCTTTTCAGGGTTTCCATATTAAAGAATGTTACCCTTGCTCAAGAATGCTGCATGGTTTAGTCTGAGAGCTATCACATTTTCCGCAGATGCATTGTCCCCATTTGTTTATGCTGAGAACATCAAAGTTAAGTCACCTTCAACAAACTTGATTCTGTGAAGCAGAAAGGTCAGTCTTAGTGCTTTCCCCTGATTATATCACAAGGATTGATCCAATAGGTCTGCTGCCAGAACTGGAACAGATGTCTGCTAATAACAGCAGGCCCTCGAGCTAATTGGATGTGTCGCTCACCAAGGATGTGACGTAGAATCATTCCTGGCATGCACAGTGTCTATTTGCATGGAGGTTTAAGGAATTACCCAGACAGACTTCCAGAAAAAAGAGGGGAAAAAACCCAAAATAAAAACAGTCAAATGTAACTGTATCAAAAGAATTGTAATTGCTTTTTCCAAATCAGCGGAGATGGGTATATGCCTCCAAGAATACTCTGGTTAACCTATCCAAGTGCAATTCAGGAGACTTACAAGGAACTATCTACTGACTACTGGCTGCTGACTGCAGATTGACCTTTGCAAACATGACAGATTTGGAGGTGATACCTGAATGCAGATCTTCTTCAGCTTAGCTTGTTGGCTGTTCTCAGGTGGATTTCTCTACTGGAACTGCCCTAACCTGCAGAAATAATTCCAGGTGTACTCCAAGGATTCCAGCATCCTGGGTTCAGAGCTGCGAACTACAGATTCTTCTCTTTGCACTAAACATCATTTGTGCAGCTCTAAAACCAGTGCAGACAGAAAAAGTTGGGAGACTTTAAAAAAAATTACCCAAGACTTAGGTAATTCTCAATGTAGCACTGTAGGAAATAGGTATAAATAGGGAATGTCGTGGAGCTGAACCAGAATTATTGACTATTATGGGGCTCGTCTTTCTGCATACTGTTTCTCCCTCATTTTTGTCAAAACACCTATTTCATGCTTTTCTCCCTTCATTCTGTCTAGTTAATTTTCTCTGTTGAACACCATGTTCTTTTGAATTTCTGTCTTGAATAGCTCCTGTGCATTGTGTGGTGATAGAGATGATCTCATTTAAGACAAGGACTCCTACTAGACAGCAAAGAAACTTGAAATGATAGCATTCAAGTTCTCCATACTGAAGAATCTCTCTGGCAACAAAGTCTAAACCACTAATTACTGTAAAATCACACAGAATCACCGAATCACCAAGGTTGGAAGAGACCTCAAAGATCAAGTCCAACCTGTCACCCAAGACCTCATGACTAAACCATGGCACCAAGTGCCATGTCCAAACCCCTCTTGAACATCTCCAGGGATGGTGACTCCACCACCTCCCTGGGAAGCCCATTCCAGTGGCTAACAACTCTCTCTGTGAAGAACTTTCTCCTCACCTCGAGCCTAAACCTCCCCTGGCACAGCTTGAGACTGTTTCCTCTTGTTCTGGTGCTGGTTGCCTGGGAGAAGAGACCAACCCCTTCCTGGCTACAACCACCCTTCAGGTAGTTGTAGAGAGCAGTAAGGTCTCCCCTGAGCCTCCTCTTCTCCAGGCTAAACAATCCCAGCTTCCTCAACCTCTCGTTTGTATCCTTTGGCTCCTGACTTCGGAGAGGTGTGCAGGAACTCAGTTCTGCACCAGATGAGGCACTGAATTTCTTCTTCAGTCAGCCTTAAGGCATTTGGGAAGCAACCTGCACCTTAAAGTTCAGACGTGGAACAAATCTAACCACTAGTACACAGTAGTTCTGATACAATGACGAATGAAAATATTATTTATTTTATTCTAGCCTTTTTCTACAAAAAGCCACCAAACAACACAATATTTTGTGAATATTGCTTCCACCACATCTTTCTTTTACTCAAAATATGTCCAACACCAAAACTAGTTAAAAGCCTAAGATACTCTGCTTTTTATTTCCTTCTCTTATTACTCTCAATACTCAACAGGTCAGTTACAGATTTCACCTCACTGAACCAGCTGCAAGATTGTTAAAATCTATAAAGCTCCATTGCTGTCACAACTGCTAAGTCACATATGCCCAAGATCTAAGAGATTATTTATAATGAATGTATTGATCTGTTCATAGCCATTTTTAGCTGAAATACTGCTCCACGAAAGGAACCTCCACTGTCTGCAAATTTATAACCCAGCAGTAATGAGATGTTTGAACTGCATGAGACACAGCCAATGTTTTTTTATTAACCTATTACTTGAAGCTACTGTACTTTAATGTGGTATCCAGAATGAAGTGAATTGTTTTCATTGTATTTGTCTTAAAACTTTCCACTTATCTTTGTAACTGAGAGACTGATTGATAGATTTCCTTACACATCCCACAAAGCAAAGCCGCTGGCATAGCTGAGAAACCATGTATGTCACATCTGTATATTGCTAGCCCTATTTTCAGCTAAAATACTTCAGTAAGATCTCATGCCAAGTTCAGTATCTTTATATATTTCTTTACATCTTACATATACTTTCTTGTAACAGTCATATGTTAGTTTTGAAATGTTATGACATGCACTTTGAAATCTGTGCATAAGACAAGGTGGTCCAGTCAGACACCTACCATTTACTCCAGTACTTATTCTGCCAGTGACCACTTGAGCAATGTGGGCAACCTCTACAGAGAGTATCTCTTTGTTTCCTACGATGTCACAGTTAAAGCCTCATATACCTCTGCCAAACCCCTACAGGAGGATTGTGTGAACAGGAATCCTGCTGTATTAGCAGTTTCATCTCCAACTCACAGCACTGTCAACAGCATTTAGGGCAAGGTCTCAGAAGCAGATCAGATCCCAGTGGTTTTCGCGATTCAGCTATGTACAAATGCTTATAAAATGGACTGATGCTAAAGAGTAAGAATCTGTGCCAACAGAAATAGTGCCTGGAGATGGAGGGAGAAGGAGGGAATGTTCTTAGAGGAATGAATCTGGAAACAGCTACAAATCACTGTGTGCCCTGATCACTGTAAGCGTTTCAGAGATGTGTGACCATTTGGGGCTTAGCAGTTGAAGTCTTTACTCCATATAACTGAGATTTCAGTATATTGCAACCCTGAATGCATTCTCCTCTGTTTAATTTTGGGGTGCCAAACTCAATCTGTGTTAAATCTAATTCATATTGCATTTGGCCCAGTGTATTTTAGTTCCAAGCACTTTTAGAAGAGAAAATATAGGGTATCAATAGAAGACTGCGTCCGGTTGCAACTGAATGTGAAACTGGGGTTGCTTTAATCGCACCTAATCTGGCAACCTAAATAGCTGAAACACTACTGCAAACTAGAATATGATTTCAGTAAAGAAATTACCGTTAATCATTTTTTAATGAGAAACATCCACAGCTTTTTCACTGAGAAAGAATGATGAAGGCCAGAAGGGACAAAGGAAGAGAAGGATGTGGTATGCACTGGGGAATTATTACGGTGTGGTTCTTTCTTCTACTTCTTTTTATGTTTTCCAGCTTGATGTCTCCAAAAGCAATTGCTGACAACAGAGGGTGAAGGACAATTTCTTAGATGTCACTAGACTCAGATTTTACTTTACTATTAAGGATATTAATTTGAAGAGCTGTGGTATGGCACTGCACACTGGAAGCTAAGCTATATTTATTTTGAGCATTTCTATGGCTCTTGCTTGTCAAAATGTTACACTTGCCTCATGATTATTCCTCTCCTGTCAACATTTAGTGAACACAATAAGGGAGGATTACCCTTGAATTAAAAGGACGTTTTTAACAGCTGCAGGATAGGTGATAGTTTTTTTTAATATGTTTTCCTTCCATTATTCCATCCAACATCCATTCTGTGTACATATAGTGAAAATATTGAAAGCCAAGACTTAAGAAAATTATTTGCTAGTAGAAATGATTTAACACAGAAATCACTGAAAAGAGGAATATACTTTCTTATTAATTTCTCTCTCTTGTTGACCCTTCCTTTTTCATCCTGCTTTAGTTTATTTAACCCTAACTGGAAGATTTTCTTTGGCTAGGAAGGAAGATCAGATCCATCTCCTCTCTTCTACATAAGCTTTACTAAAGCAATTATCTGCAAAATTCAGTAAGTGTACCATATTCAAAAGGGCTGTGAAAGGATAAATCACCTTTTCCCATACCTAAAATAATCAGGAATTAGGTTTTCACATCTTGGGCTTAATAAACTTAGCCTCCAGTCTTTGAGACCCCTGAAAGAGCAAGAGCATAGTGGTTTTCCTACTGATGCCAGGATTTCCATGTAGCACCTCACCATTCTGATGCTCCTGAGACAGTTCCACCATCAAGTCTGCCAGACAGGCTTAAAATTCTGCATGCAGCACATATTTTGCCTGCCAGAAGTTAAGATAATACTTTAATCACAGCTGCTAGGCTTCTTCACTTTCCTCATTCTTCCTCCTTCCATGATATATTTCTTCACTGAGTCACTTTAAACATCTGATTACTATTTGTAAAGATTCTGCTGCTGCAGATGGGTTATTCAATCATGACTGGTCATCACTGGCATAGTCAGAGGGGAAACTAAGTTATTGCAATTGTGTGCTATTATGTGCTAGCTGAAATGACTGAGCCTCTTTCCCTCTGGTTTTATGACCTTGTAGGCCCAATAGCCAGAGAAATTTACATACTAAATCTGGAAAGGTGGCAATAGGACTCAAGAAGTTAATGCCAACACTTGTTTTATCACAAAAGTCATGTAAGTTAGAATAGTTCCAAGGTGGAGCATCACCAGAAACTCCAGTGATTCGTGGGCCACGTTCCCAACATACCAACATATGGGGAGCTCTACTGTTGCAGTGGTGTCTCCACAGCTGCCTACATGATAGCCTATGACTTATTGGAATGTTTCCATCTCCATAGCCCTATTATCAACCCATAGACCACAGCTTCTCTTCTTGTGAATTTTGACTGAAATGGAAGAGAAGAAGAAAAGTAGACAAAGGTTACTGGTAAGCATAGTCAGTAAAACTATCAGAGAGTTGGAGGGGTTTGTTGCATTTTGGGTTTTTGTGCTATTTTGAGTTATTAAAAAAAAAAAAAAAATCTCAGAAAAGTTCCAGTATTGCCAGCTTGGATGCATATGCTGAAATGTTTATGAGATTTATGAACTGAGCTTCTGGTCTTTGACATTCATTTTTTAAAACAAAACTGAATTTGTGGTTCACCGAAAGTAAGTACAGAAGTGAAAAAGTCCACCTTGTAAGGATTTCTCTTGCAGGAGTTTTCATTCCTTTCCTTGCCCTTTTTATCCCCAGACTAGTTGTTCTCTAAAATGGGAAACTGAAGACAGAAATGCCAGTCAGAAGTAGCTTAACAAAAGGATTTCTTTTCTGCTTTTGATGCAGCATAAACATTTATCAAATCCTATCACCATCTCCTCCGCTGCAGAAAAGGGTAGAGAAGTCAGTGCCTTCTCTAGGAAGAAGCAGCCAAGCTGATACATCCTGGGCCCTCCCTGGGCACTGGAGTCCCGTTTTTTCATGCAGATGATCCTCATCGTTCATTCTGAATGACAGAGAATCAGTTGGTCTGAAACTAACACATAAATCATCTTTCCATCTTCCCTCAGCCTTTCATGGATGGCTAGCAAAGAGCTCGGATCTCCACAACCTTCTAGAAGCACCTAGATGGTCAGAAAGAAACTATCTCACCGTGTGTCCACAACAGCAGATTTCCTTTTGAGATGTCTAGGCAGGAGATAAGAGGAAACTTGAATGAAAGAGGTTTCCCTGTAGATATGGCTGCTTTCCTTGTATACTGGAATATTAATGCAAACTATTTGCTTTGATTTAAGGTTATAGAGTCCTATAACCCAGTAAATACATTTTTTTTGTTAATGCCAGCAACATGCCAATGGTTTCCTACTAGCTGTGCAGAGCCTCAGGGCTAGGGCTTGTTTTGGCCTGCTAGTTTAAATGCAACAAATTGGTGGAGAATGTAGACAACCTGCCCGTACTTTCTTACATGGCAGTTGTGTGGGGAGCCCTTCTGGGAATGCTTTTTTTTTGGGGGGGTGCCAGCCTACAGCCATCACAGAAGGCTAGAACACATTCTCACTGCACAAAGAATCTCATTTAAAACACCTTACTTCTCAGTAGTCTAGGCTGTGCAAATTTAATGTAACAAATCAATGGAGAATGCAGCCAATATGGCAATAAGGGCTCTATTCTGGATACAAGAAGGAAGACTGAGTTCATTAGCTCTTTAATGAACCTAGGTTCATTAGCTTTTCCCAAAACTCTGCAACGTTAGCTGCCTACTGCAGTATTCACATAAATCCAAATTCAAAACAGAGTTTTTGAGTATACCACACAGAATGTTAAAAAATTCCTACTAATTATAAAACTCCTGTAGGAAAGCCTTGTATCTCTCAAGACATGCACTCTCAGCAGCAAGAGAGGGCAGTAAGGGCAGCCAAGCTGGAAGACAGGAGTGACAGCAAAGCAAGGAACTCTCCTCCCTGTCATTCCCACCCTGCCTGAACAAGCAGAGCAGAGCAGGTCTGGTGATGATGAATGATGTTGGCCCCCAGCCCAGTGAGGCACACTGCTCTGTACCAAGGATGCAGGTCCAAGATGAAGCCAGGGAGACAGTTCAGCAAAGATACGTCAGGGCCAGGGAGTTGCCAGGCACAAGCACGGGCACAACTGTGGTATAACTCAGGCAGAGACTGAGGATGTAAATGATCATCAAAACAAGGTGAAATTCATGTTATGTCCTCTTACTACCTCTGTGTTTTTGCAGTGGTAAGTCCCAAGGTTATGCAGCTGCATGACAGCAAATCTGGTCTTGAGCATTGGCAGCCAAATCCTTAGGAGATTTGGATCCTTTGGAGTTTCTAAAGCATGCACTTTAGAAACTTATTTTGGTTGGTCTCAGTGAGGAGATCCATGAAGGTTGTCCTTCCAGGAACATGATGGCAACAAACAGGACTTTTCTAATAATTTCTCACTTCTTTCATTCCTGAGACTCACATCTACACAGTAAAATAACTAAATAACTAAATAACTAAATAACTACTTGAAATTGAAAATTGTCATTAATTAGAACAACTTACTTGTATGTGTAAATGGAATTAACAGAACTCACCTGTACCTGTAAAATGGATATGGAAGTATTGATTTGAATCAAAACCTTGGTGGAAAAAGCTAAGTAAAACACCTACAAACTTTGTTAATACTATCAGTATATTGTTGCAAAAACTTTAATGTTTCTTATTATGCAGCAGAACAACTATTATCTATGAAGTATTCGTTGAAAGGTTGGAAGGTCAGACATAGTTTGATTAAACCCCTGAAATATGTATGTTTATCCCAAGCTCAGACAAAGCTCCAGAGTCAGTAAAAATAAAAAGTGAATAGTACCATTCCACTTCTGGCTGGTTACCAGAATTGTAGAAATATGCAAACATGATTAACTGGACATGTTAGATAAGAAAGGGAAATTCTACATTTCAGAACCTGAAAACATCAGCTCTAGTATTGGTAGAAATGTTGATGTAAGGGAATGATTTTGTTTAAACTGTTTTCATTATACATGGTGTATTTGAGCATGGATTTGCATTTATGAGGCAAGATTCGGTCTGTGAAAACAAAAAAAAACTGAGGGGGAAAGCACTGGAGGAGTAATCTCCATTGTGCATGTGGTGTTAATTAAATTTAAAAAAATAAATATGTAATAACATTTTCTTCAACAGCAGCTCCCCTGCTAATTCCAAGTCTTTGGAGAATGTTATTGCTTCCTAAATGCCCTAAAGGCTTCCATGCTGAAGAAAGTCAGAAATTCATGAGAACATCCCTTCAGCTCCTTTGAAATTAGAATTGCATTTGAAGTCCTCAAATAGGGTTGCAAAAAATTTTTATTGATCTTTCCCTTACATCTGGGCTCCTTCCAAATGTATTTAATAAACATTCACTTGATAACATACTTTAAAACTGCCCACATAAAGTCACAAAATTGCATGTCTCTTCAGCAATTTAGGCTGCTGAAGCTACATATCTTTTCTGTGAAACTCAAACCTGACACTTCTCACAATGCCAAAGAAAGTTCAATATTCCTCTAATCTGCAGCATTCAAGGACCACCTCTGCTATGAGGACAGGCTGAGGGAGATAGGGTTGTTCAGCCTCTAGAAGACGAGGCTCCATAAGACCTAATAGCAGCCTTCCACTACCTGAAAGGGGCCTACAGAAAGGATGAGGATTGACTGCTTACAAAGGCCTGCAGTGACAGGACCAGGGGCAATGGCTTCAAACTAGAGAAGGGCAGATTTAGATTGGATATCAGGAAGAAGTTCTTCACTGTAAGGGTAGTGGAACACTGGAACAGGTTGCCCAGGGAGGTGGTTGAGGCCCCTTCCCTGGAGATATTCAAGGTAGGGTTCAAAGAGGCCCTGGGCAGCCTGGTCTAGTTGAGGATGTCCCTGCTGACTTCAGGGAGGTCAGACTGGAGGACCTTTGGAGGTCCCTTCTGTGCTGGACCATTCTGTGTTTCTATGATAACTAGATGCACAGTACTAGACAATGGCAGTTCACTGTTTCATTCATCAGACAAACCATACTTTCCAAACACTTTGGAAGTCACTCTGAACAGGAGATTACCCTTTACAGACCAGCAGTCCAAGTCTGTTCCATGAGGAAATGAAGACTTCTATTTGGAAACTCACAGACATCTGGAGTCACTGAGTTTTATTATTCTGACCCTCATTAGCTAAATTTGGCAAAAATTGCATTTAACTGTCTCTCAGGCATTGTTCAGAAGCTGATAATATTGAGCAAGAGTTAAAGAGCACATAACATGTTAAAACAGAAGTGAAAAAAGGCAAAAAGAGGACACAAAAGAGAAAAATTATTTTCAAAGTCCTGAGAGTACTTGAAGCAACCTAAAGGAGAATGAAAGAAGCAAACGAAAATATCCATTCTTCATATTTATTTTAATTTTTTTTTTAAACTATGTCAGGAATAATTCATAAATCTCTCATTTAAATTCTAACAACAAGACACAACTCTACAGATCATAAAATTGTTCATGGGGTTTAGGTCTTTTTCTGGTTTCACTTACCACAGTCAGAGTGATAAATAATCTGAAGTGAATCAGATTAAAGAGCCATCTCTGGAGAGCAATTGCCCTTTGTGTGTCATGTTCATCTGATGGTCAGTGCAATGAGCCTTTGATTTCAGTTCTTAAATGCTTCAATAGTGATAATAGACTGAA
The DNA here is from genome assembly GCF_014839835.1 of Dryobates pubescens. Taxonomy (NCBI): domain Eukaryota; kingdom Metazoa; phylum Chordata; class Aves; order Piciformes; family Picidae; genus Dryobates; species Dryobates pubescens. The sequence continues at coordinate 131,658,398 of NC_071657.1, forward strand.
AATGCAGAGAAAATTAAAAGTTCAATGTCCTCTCCTCAGACAAAATTTGCCAATAGCCCAAACTGATAATTTATGAGAGCAGCAATAGTCAATATTTTCATGCTGCTTTTAGAGTAAAAGTAACAGGTTTGGGGGGTTTGGGACATTTTTATTGTCTCAAGGATTTCCTTTTCCAATACTTTTGAATCTCTGTGTTTATGGGAATTTCTACCATTTTCCAGGAAAGCCCTGAATTTTACTTCATTTTATATGACTGGATTTTTTTTTTCCTTCTCACTGCCTTATGAAGCTGCTATTAGCCAATTTTCTCCAGTCTTTCTACTCTTAATGTAAGGATAGGCTTTACCCTAACAGTTACATAAAAAATTACAGCGATACAAAAACATTGAACAGAATAGAATGGAATTAACCAGGTTGGAAGAGACCTTTGAGATCATCGAGTCCAACCTATCATCCAACACTCTGCAATCAACTAAACCATGGCAATAAGCGCCCCATCCAGTCTCTTCCTAAACACCTCCAGTGATGGTGACTCCACCACCTCCCTGGGCAGCCCATTACAATGGCCAATCACTCTTTCTGTGAAGAACTTCTTCCTAACATCCAGCCTAAACCTCCCCTGGTGCAGCTTGAGACTGTGTCCTCTTGTTCTGGTGCTGGTTGCCTGGGACAAGAGACCAGCCCCCACCTGGCTACAACCTCCCTTCAGATTCTCCCCTGAGCCTCCTCTTCTCCAGGCTAAGAAACCCCAATTCCCTCAGCTTCTCTGCATAGGGCTTGTGCTCTAAACCCCTCCCCAGCTTTGTTGCCCTTCTCTGGACACATTCCAGCAACTCAACCTCTTTCTTAAGCTGAGGGGCCTAGAACTGGACACAGCACTGAAGGTGTGGCCTAACCAGCGCTGAGTACAGGGGCAGAATTACCTCCCTGCTCCTGCTGGCCACACTGTTCCTGATACAGGTCAGGTTCCCAGAACTCAGCCTCCACTGCAACAATGCACAATTCAGTCCACACTATATTCCAAACTTGAGTCACCCTTTTCTCCTTGGATTTTAGGAGCAATAACTTTGAGGCATTGTGCTTCCTCTTACTTTATATGGTTGAGGGGGAAAATGTTCATCCTGGAAGCCTCAGATACTCAAATTATCAGCTTTCTACCAGTGATTTTGTCCTCCTATTTCCATTCAATTGTCCTGAATGTATAGGCTTTGTGAAGCTCAACCAAATCAGTCCCTAGGCTGCTCTGAAACTAGTCAAGCTCCCGAAATTCCATCTACATATTTAAGGGTTTGTACAACGAAGGAGGAAAAGAGGGCAGAGGGGAGCCAACAGGTTAGCAGGGCTTCACTTTATGATTCCTCAGGGGAAGAAAACTAACACTCTAATGATTTAAACAGCCTGATGTGTGCTGTCAAGGCCCATAAGTCAGCACCACAGAATTATATGTGATATACTCCATAGCAGCTAAAAAACACGTTTGCCATAAAAAAATATACTGTGTTACTCACCAAATATGCTCCACAAATCCAGCCCAGTCCCTTTAGATGGTGACCACTTCAAATATGATAAAGCTCTGGAGACTGGTTGTTTTTTTCACTATACACTGTAGCTTGCAGAACTCTGTACTAATGATCTACCTCAGAAAACTCTTTGCATGCACTCCTTTTCTCTGGTTTCAGAAACACAATTTCCCCAATATCAAGATATTTTGGATTGTGGTTAATTTTCACTATAAGCAAAGTAAATACTTCTAATTTAAGGTGTCTCCACAGTATTAAACCTGAAATGAGTTTGAAAAAGAAAATACTTATCTCAGAGAAAACTGGCAAGCAATATAACATTAATATCACCTTTACTGGAATTAAAAAGCAGTACAATATATGCATATTGTATTAAGATTTATTAACATCATCAGTTGTTAATAGACACAACTTCAGTATAATTCCATTTATGTGAAGACAGAACTTCTGTTCCCTTTGATGCACAACATGTTATGGAGACAAGAAACTTCTTACCTCTGCTACAAGGACACCTGGCATAGATTCCCAGACTCCAGGATTCAGAGAAATGTATCAGTGTTGCACAAGGTTGCATCCATGCCAGCCCACTGTATGTTTGCAAGCCGTGTCTATCCCTCACTGCTGCTATCCAGAGCAGGAAGCACCTACCATGTCAATGTGATACTTGATCCCTGTCCAGTTTGCCTGCCACCACCCAGCACCTGCTTTGATAAAATCCTCCATTGCTCAGGTATGCTTCTCTACTGAAGACCTAGGAAGCTGCTCAGCATTGCCTGTAAAGTCCCACTTAACTTGGCTCTCTTCAACTGTGCACAAAGTACCATGTCAGAAGATGATGTGAGCCGAGGAAGAGTTTGGCCCTAAGAATTTCAGGCTCTCTGAAATTTCCTGAGCTATCAGGAGATGCAAAGCCATGTAACCATCTATTATTCTTGTCACATAGCCAAGAGAAGGAGTTGAGGGTCACCACATTTTAATATCAGCCCTCTTAACTTTCAGTGTTATTAAGACCTTGTGAGTCACTCGTAATGATTTCAAATGAGGGGGAAAAGTAAGGTAGATAATGGAGCCTAAAGGTATAGAAGAGATTTTATTATTTCTGGGAGACACTGTGCAGGAATGTCAGACTGGAGTAATTGAGTAATGCTCAATTAATTAAACTAACATTTATTTTAATAAAAGATGGAAGGACTGGAGGAGTGGGGATGGGGAGAGATTATTATCTAATATTTACTCTGGTCTTTATTTTTCTGTAGATTGACCTGAATGAAAGGTAATTATATATTGCTTTTATTTTGGGGGATCCTGAGACTCTGTAGAAGTACTCTTCATCTAAACTGAGGTGTGAAGAAGTTCAGCACCCCTTCTAGGGAAAGAGGTAACAACCACACTGCAGAAGCTCCCACTAGCATGAGCCAATTTTTCCACATTCCAAGAGATGTCATTTCATTTAGGTGTCCTTGCCTCGAAACAAACTCGATTTCCAGAAGGAAAAAGCAAACACCACTCTACCTGTTTTTATAAGGCAAGAAGCAGTAACTTAAATACCCCTTAGATTCCTCAATTTCAATTTCAAAAGGTTTCATTAATATGATATATTACTTTTTGTAAGAACTCGACAGTCAGAATCTCCACATTCAGACATAAGTTTCAGCTCCTTTGAAAGTGTGAATGTACCTACAATATCTAGCAGAAACTAAAATTAAGGAATCTTAAAACATACTTGTCATCTCAAGAGATAATTCATTGAAACAGAGAAAATAATTCTGTTAGGTGTCTATTAGGTTTAACATTAGAAACCTGAGGTGATCTCTCATAGCCATGGGCACAGCACCCAGAGCACTGTTGGTAAACATTTGGTTGTCGGTCTTTCCTAGTCAGTGTCTATTCTAACTATTCTGTTTACTATTCTATTTTCTATTGGAAAATACTTGATTTCCACCCCCCCCACCGCTGTCTTCTACTGGTCTACCCAGGGATAAAATGAAGTTCCAGGGAATCCCCACTTCGTGTATAATTGCAGGTCACGTTTGTATTCCTAAATTTCATAGGAAACAATACAAGTCACACAGATCCTTGTGCCTGATCACTGAATGTATTCATACTTGAGAATCCCAGTTGAGCAAGTATTGAGCTGACTGAATCATTATTTAAAGTCACTAACTGTCTCTCCAAAGTCCTGTCTTTACATTTCCTTTCCAGTTTACTTTTTATTCATGTAAAAAACAGGTAATCTGGCAAGCAGGTTACCAGAATGCTTGTAAAGGTTTTTCCAGTTAGGTTGGTTTTTTTGTTTTGGTTTTTGTTTTTGTTTTTTTCTGAATGATCTATGCAGGTTTCTCCTTGTTTCAGTCTGAGACACTATATTCATATTCAATATTGTTATTTCAGTAGAAACTGGACTGAGAAGGGCAACAAAGTTGGTGAGGTGTTTGGAACACAAGCCCTGTGAGGAGAGGCTGAGGGAGCTGGGGTTGCTTAGCCTGGAGAAGAGGAGGCTCAGGGGAGACCTTCTTGCTCTCTACAACTACCTGAAGGGAGGTTGTAGCCAGGTGGGGGCTGGTCTCTTCTCCCAGGCAACCAGCAGCAGAAAAAGAGGACACAGTCTCAAGCTGTACCAGGGGAGGTGTAGGCTGGATGTTAGGAAGAAATTCTTCATAGAGAGAGTGATTGCCCATTGTAATGTGCTGCCCAGGGAGGTGGTGAAGTTGCCATCATTGGAGGTGTTTAGGAGGAGACTTGATGGGTTGCTTGTTTGCATGGTTTATTTGATTAGGTGGTGTTGGATGATGGGTTGGACACGATGATCTCGAAGGTCTCTTCCAACCTGGTCTGGTGTATTATATTGTATTGTATTGTATTGTATTGTATTGTATTGTATTGTATTGTATTGTATTGTATTCTATTCTATTCTATTCTATTCTATTCTATTCTATTCTATTCTAATTCCATTCCATTCTATTCCATTCCATTCCATTCTATTCTATTCTATTCTAATTCCATTCCATTCTATTCCATTCCATTCCATTCTACTTTCCAAATGCATACACTTAGTATTGGTTTTGTTCAACCTTGCTTAGAACAGAAGTACTTTTTTGCCTCATACTACCAGTGTAAGTTGCTAAAAATAAGCCACTTGCTCAAAGGCATGTACTTGTCATTTTGACAAACTTAAAATATGTATAAACTTGGTGAACTTTTAGAACCCTTTTGCAAATATGGAGCAGGTAGTTTTTCTTACATGGCAAATACCTGAGCGTATTTTGGTTTTGATGTGATTGATAACAAATGGCATGCCCCTAACATCTTGGTGACAGTGTTAGCAGATATGTTTTGCTATGACTTTTTTTAAAAAGAAAATGCATTTTCATGGTTGAAACAAACAAAAGCCTAACAAGCATATGAAATCAGCAGGAAGAAAAAGATCACAGAATCACAAACATTTGGGTTGAGAAAGACCCTCAGGGTCACCAAGTCCAACCAATAGCTTTACTCTACAAGGTTCATCCCTAAACCATATCCTCAAATGCCACATCCAAATGACCTTTAAACACATCCAGTGTTGATGACTCAACCACCTCCCTGGGTGGCCTATTCCAAATACCACGAAGAATGGAAACAAGTTGTGAAATTCCAGCAAACTATGCAAACTCAGTACTAAACTTCAACCAAAGAACATGATGTAAGACCCAGAGAAATAATATGAATATTCATGACTCTTCTGGAAAACCTAATGTATAGGCATGTGTTTAAGAAATAAAAAGCTGCTACTTTGTCTTGTTGCTATGAAAGATCTGAGACAAGAGTCTCCTTGCACCCAAATATCTGCAACTTTTTATTAAAGAAATCATAGAATCATAGAATTGTTAGGGTTGGAAGGGACCTCAAGGATCATCTAGTTCCAACCTCTCTGCCATGAGCACTCACACTAGATCAGGTTGCTCAAAGCCACATGCAGCCTGGCCTTAAAAACAGCCAGGGATGGGGCTTCTACCACCTCCCTGGGCAACCTGTTCCCATGTCTCAGCACCCTCAGGGTAAAGAATTTCTTCCTAACATCCAATCTGAATCTACCCATTTCTATTTTTGTTCCATTCCCCCTAGTCCTATCATTACCTGACACCCTAAAAAGTTCCTCACCAGCTGCCCCTAAAACTTAAAAGTGGAATTATAGAGAGTTTCTTATATAGCTGAATTTCATGACATCACCTTGTCTTCTTTTCTTCTAATATGCTCATGCAAGCCTGAAATAAGACGTTGTGGCAGTTTGGGCTGTGTGCCTTCAAGAAGAAACACCACAGAGCTGAGAACTCCAGTGTCCGGAGTGTCCAGCCAAGTGGGTAGACACAAGAAATAGTATATTTCTTGATGAATCCTGCATCCCTATAAAGCTGGCTGCAAAGTCATTTTCATCCTCTTTCTTCCCTCTCTTCTCCCATGGGATGCACCTCTCTTATCTTCTGGTATTTTTACTGTTCAATTATGGCGTAGTCAAGGGCTGTGTAGGATGCCCTGATGGGCCTCAGGAGAGAGGGGCAGTTCATGCCTGGCAAGCCTGAACCAGCCTAGAAAAGGAGGGGAAGAAAGAGACCTGGGGCTTATGGTAAACCCCAGGTAGGGGAAGGAATAGCGCTGGGCTTTTGTTCTGCATTGGTTGGCCAGGTGTAAAGGCAGTTTTGTGTAAAGCTTTGGCTTAATGAGCTTGTGTGTTAAGCCTAGACTGTGGATTTCTTTGTATTTTATATGCTTTGCTATGCTCATCACTAGGTAACTGCAGCACTGCAGTTTGTGAATAGCCTTTCCATTGCTATCCAATCCATTGAGTGAGTGTTATTCTTCTGCCCCTTTTGGAGCAACAGAGCAATCTGTTTGCTCATTAAATCATGACAGATGTCAACCAAGTTTAAAATACCAAACACTTATTTTTCTTTTTGAATGTTATCTAAATGCTCCAAAAGGAAATATTTTCATGTAAAAATAAATAAATTCTCTGTCCTTTGTAACAACTTTTCTCTTTTTTTTTTTACTGTTTCAGTTTATTTAGAACAAACATGTAAACATAGACACCAAATCCTCGCCTGATTTTGGTCTCCAGTTACAGGGTTTTCAACAAAGTGAATTCAGTGTCCTATAAAAAATTGTTCCACTCTAAATGCAAGAGTTATTTTGATTGTCTTTCATGCTTCACTCTCCCCCGCTGAGGCATGCCAACTTTCACGGTTGTCACTTCTAGCTTTGGCTGGCACCGTGTAAAGATACATCAGAAACCTGAATAGGGTAGAAATGCAAATTAGAATGGCAGATTCGCCATCTTCTGAAGAGGTGTGAAGTGCAGTCTCTTCCTGCACCATAGCACCAAAGTGCTAACTTTTGCAGCATTTTTGCAGCTTTTGTATGTAAGTTGGCATTAATTTTGAGCAGTCATCCTGTATTCATTGTGGCTGTCTCTCTGTACAGATCCACACCCATGCAAGGTGTCTTAACCCCGCTTTTTTTTTTTGCCCTGGAGAGGGATTCCAGCATAATCTAGCTACAATCTGTGCCCATACAATTTTTGGCAAATTCAGAATTATTCTGCTTCATTCTCATTAATCTTTTCAACATGATGACCATCATAACTGCTACAACCAGTGCCAGCACAAAAGAGGAGCTTTTTTAATTTCACTGAGCTAGTAACAGGGAGTGTAGGATGTCCAAATCCAGCATGCTGTATGCAAATACAAATGAGAGCCATCTGTAGATGTACAGCAGGGTGTATGCTATCCTGTAAGCCCCAGAGCACATATGAGGTTAATTGTTTTTTTCAGTTCAGAAATACCACTTTCTCAATGCAATATTATTTGTTTTGAAGAGAAATGAAAAGAAAGAAACAATAGGTTGTACAGAACAAAACAATTAAGTTAGGAAATAGGCATCAGAAGAATGGGATATGTGCCATACTGCAAAGCTCATTTACCAACAGGGTATTTGAAAAATTACAATGAGCATGGCTTTTGCACATATGAGTCTTGAAAGGAACAATAGGATGTAAGACTTCCTGGGGCAGTGGGAAGAGGAGATATCCTTCCCCCTTCATCTAGGGGTACATGACTTAGCCAAACCAAATACTTAGAGTGTCAATTCATGTACCGTGATGCCCTGCCAAGCTCTGACTATGGACTAACTTGCCTCTGTAGCTGTCTGTCCAACTCAGGGTTTCAAAGATGAGTTATTGGACCCTATTTTGGTCTGCTTGGACTGATTTTTCAAATTGTGGTAAAACAATGGGATGTTAACAACTCCATTATTCCCTTTGTATAATATCAGTCTGAGCAGCATTCTTTGTGCCCTCCCTTAGCCTTTCTACAAGCAGTGAGAGGAAAGGACTATGTAGATGAAAGAAATAGGCCCAGAACTTTCCCTAGGAAAACTGATTAATTATCTTCAGTTTTATTTTTTAGGTTATTAGCTTCCATTTTGCTCTAAACTCAGCTTACAAGAAATCTTCCCACTGCTGTTTTTCCACCATTAGTAAAATTCTGATTTTTTTAAGTGTCTCTGCATTGCCCTGTGTCAGCTGCACTGATAGTTAACAAGAATATAATTAGTCAAAATCTTATGGTTCTACCTTAGCAACCTACATGACACTTGGGAGGAAGGCAAAAGCACAGACTACAAGAAGAAAAGACTTGCAGAAAGCAGTAGGAAGTCATGCAAATTTAACAGAAATAAAATACCTCCCAGTTACCCACAAGCATCAAAGCTGGAAGAGACAGATTTTTGTCTGGTGATTAAGACAATTCCTAACCACTTTTCCAGCTGCTATCTGCTCCTAAGAAGTTATTTACTGAAGAGCTAGGAAATCAGCCTAGCCTGAGGCAAACTGAAATGCTGCAATTTGAACCAAATTTCACAGGAAATTTAAAGATAAAGGACAGGAATAAAAAAAGAACTCGAAGGAATCTGCAAGAAGTAATTTTTCCTTACTTCTTCATTTCGTGTTAGCAGAAGATGCAGGACCTATAGAAACACCTTTTAAAATGCCATTATTGATCACAGATTCAGTTTCACAGATTGCATTAGGTTGGAAGGGACCCTCAAAGGTCATCTTGTGTCAATATAAGTACTTACAAACATTACCTATATACATACATACACATTCCTGTCATGCTTTTACCTCAGAACTGGTGTCAGGTACTGAACCTATGGTACATGTGTGTCTTTGGAAGACCACACATAGCCAAAGGATTATGGCTAAATTTGCTTAAAGTAATCAATGCAGTTTGCATAATGCAATAAGGAAGTTTTGGTTGTTGGGTTTTTTTTCATACAAAACACAGGAATGTTTCTATATATAATAAATAACAGCCTTGATATTTTCAGGCCATGTATAAATGATTTTTATTTGTCAGTACTATTTTCTAGATGTTTTAAATCTTTTATACTTGTTGATAGTGTATTTCAAAGTACTCTGAAGAAGGCTCAAATAGATGAGGAAGCTTCAGGGAAATCAAGTGTCTTTTTAAAAGATACCTACTTTACCAGTGGCAGAGCCAAAACCCCTCAAACAAAACAAAAACATCTGTTTCTAATATCATCACCCCAGATGTAGCTCTCCAAGTCATCATGGTATAGTACAACATAAGATTGAGTTTGCAGGAGAGTAGGATTATCCACTTATTTAAAGAGTTGACTGAAGTCTCATGAGTGGATACATAAGAGCTTTGCTTAGCTGATAACTTTAGGAAGTAAAAGCTGTCTCTACTCTGCACAGTTTCTGCATGCCAATGTCAAACAAGAAAGGAAATACCCCAGTATGTGTTTTGCTTGAAAAGGAGGTGCACAAAAGAGCTACTTCACTCATTTTTGGTACTTCAGATTGTCAGTATTTCAAGCCTTCTACTGATGGAGAGCCTTAGAGCAGCATCAATCTCTTCTACATTTTCAATTCAGCTACGTCCATTCTTTGTCTTCCTTGATTAGTCAGGCATAACAGACAGACTGGACAGCTGGCCAAAGAGGAACCTAATGAGGTTCAACCAGGACAAGTGCAGAGTCCTGCATCTGGGAAGAAATAATAAACTGCACCAGTACAGGTTAGGAGGTGATCTGCTAAAGAGCAGCCCTGTGGAGAAGGACCTGGGAGTCCTGGTGGAAAACAAGTTCTCCATGGGACAGCAATGTGCCCTTGTGGCCAAAAAGGCCAATGGGACCCTGAGGTGCATTAAAAGGAGTGTGTACAGCAGATCGAGGGAGGTTCTCCTCCCCCTCTGCTCTGCCCCAGTGAGGCTCCACCTGGAATATTGCATCCAGTTCTGGGCTCTCCAGTTCAAGAGGGACAGGGATCAGCTTGAGAGAGTCCAATGGAAGGCTACAAGGATGATGAAGGGACTGGAGCACTGCCTTATTTGGAAAGGCTGAGACATGTGGGGCTGTTTTGTCTGGAGAGGAGAAGACTGAGAGGGGATCTAATAAATGTATACAAATAGATGAGGGCTGGGTGACAAGAAAGAAGGGTCAGGCTCTGCTCACTTTTGACCTGTGTTAGGACAAGGGGTAATGGATGTAAATTAGAGCATGGGAGGTTCAATTTCAACATGAGGATGGACTTCTTTACTGTAAGGTTCACAGAACACAGGCTCCCCAGAGAGGTTGTGAAGTCTCCTTCTCTGAAGACTTTCCAGATCCACCTGGATGCATTGCTGTATGACCTGTGCTAGGTTCTATAGTTCTGCTCTGGCAGGAGAGTTGGACTCAAAGATCTCCAGAGGTCCCTTCCAACCCCTAACATCCTGTGATCCTGTGGTAACAATGCACTGTGCTCTCTGCAATGCTCTATTCATATGAATACATATTCATTACGATGGCTCTGCTGTTCTTGAAAGAGTTGATTTTTCTAAACTTCAGTTCAGGATTTCAATTAATGACAGGCGTGTGCAATAGGTTCAGCACATCCTGGATGCATAAATCTGTCAAAGCTCAGCTGCAACACTCGGAAGTGGATAATTCCAGGCTTTCTAGGTAACACACAGCCTGGTGAAAGCGGTAAAGATGCCAAGAAATTGTGGATGAATATATGAAGTCATATCATCCACATGTGACTTACAGAGGGAGAAACAGGACTTTTCCCAGGAATAATGAATGTATGCAAGCCCTGCATATCCTACAGAGAGTGGAATTGATGTGTAATTTGTAGATGTTCAGATTAGTCCATCCTTTCTGTGAAAAATATATACATGGGTTAAAAAAATGGCCAGGTATTTTGGTGTCTAGATGGCTAAATAAGAATCTACTCTGCTCATATAAACCTTAAAAACAAAAACTAGACTCATCATGAAATTGTTTCTTGGCTGAAAGTACCAAGGGATGAGAACCATATTTGTTGGATTCCAACTCTGATACTTAAATAAAACAAAAATTCAACTTTTGTGCTACTTCACCAGGATCCTCGGCTTTCCTAATAGATATTCTGTGAGGTGCTAATCCTGCCAAAGATGTTCATTAACTTCTGCATATGCCCAAGTACATCAACTGTTGAATAGCTACCAAATCTATCTCATTATCACTACAGCACACATTGCCATCTAAAGATAGGGCAATGAGTTCAGTAAAATGAAAGGCAGAAAGTCCTATTCATCATACTTCTAATTTCTTTCTGTGAATTGGATAAAAGAAAAAGAATTCCAGTACATATCATAGATTTTGGGAAAGTGGTTATATTGCTGAGATAGTGATCTTCATGTTCAGTCTGGCTGCTGCTTTAAGCCTGCTTTGCTCTGGCACAACAAAGCAGGCTGAACACGACCAAAAAAGTGGTATCTCCAAGTAGATTTCACTCCTTACTGTAATACTAAAACAGCATTGTCATCATGCCAATCCAACAGGCAGTTGTCAAGCTGCTGTACACGCTTTGTATTATTATGGTTTCAAACGGTCTATTTGGTTTATCTTGGTTGAGATGAGCTATGCTGGATGTCAAAAAGAAAAAGCAGACATCAAAATGCAATGCTTACTTTCAAAAATTCCCAGAGGGCCAGAGTATTGTTATTCTACATAGTACAGACCAAACCGTTGAACTACAGCTCCTTAGCTTCTGAGACAGTTTAAATGCTTATGTAGAACCATTCCAGGAAGAAGTGCAAAAGCACAGGCTGAACAAAATGCTCTCCAGAGAAGCACCTCCCACAAAGGTATCAAATCAAGTCACAGATGGTTCATCATGTAGGTATTTTTTTCTCATTGTGAAAACATTTACACTGAGTTTATGGTCATTTCTGCAACCTCACCAAGCTCTCTGAAAGCTTCTATTCAGAAGCTTTTTTTTTTACTTTAGTTCACTACAAGCTTAAGTTCCATAATTTTTTTGACCCCATTACACATTTTGTTTTAATAGAAGGTTTATAGATTAAAGTGACTTTTTTTTCACCTTTTGCCTGGTTTGAATAATGTATTACTTCACTTAATAGTAACATTCAAGATATCTCTTCCTCCTTTTAGCATATACATTGAATTAAATTCAAATTAAGCTGCAGGCTATTTTGTACAAGGGTCATTTCCAGCACAGTACTTGCAGAGCATTCACTACAAATAGGTCTACTGAGCACTAGCACAGATGCTACTAACAACAAAAGCAAATTTAGGTTCAAAGATCAGGTGAGGTGATGTCTAAAGAGAAATTAGACTATTTCATTCTGCTGGCTAGTGAATAGCGATCACTCCACCAAATTAGCTCAGTGTTTGCAGATTCTGCTGAGAATGGCTGATGGATGGGAGTCCTGACTGATGCCACTCGTCAGAGCTGTCAGAGCTTAACCTTGATGTGTGCTTTTCAGCACTGCTTGCTTCTCTCTGTCACTTCCACTGTGTGTGTTCATTGATTATTGTCTTAGTTTAACGAGCAGACAAAAATAATTTTACTTCAAAAGAAGCAAAATAAAGATGCTCTCATTGAATTGGAGGGAAATACAGAATTATATTCAAAAATATACAGGAAAATACAGAATAAAAGGATCATAGAATCATAGAATTGTTAGGGTTGGAAAGGACCCCAAAGATCATCGAGTTTCAACCCCCCTGCCATGAACCCAGACAGCAGACACTAGATCAGGTTGCCCAGAGTGGCATCCAGCCTGGCCTTAAAAACCTCCAGGGATGAGGCTTCCACCACCTCCCTGGGCAACCTGTTCCAGTGTCTCACTGCCCTCATGGGGAAGAATTTCTTCCTGACATCCAATCTGAATCTACCCATTTCAAGTTCTTTTCAATTCCCCCTAGTCCTGTCACTCCCTGACACCCTAAAAAGTCCCTCCCCAGATTTCTTGTAGGCTCCCTACAGATTCTGTGATTCTATGATTCTATAATTCTATGTACAAAGCAAAAGCTGCACAAGGAAAACTCAAATTCATCTGCATCCAGTGTGAATCAGATATGCTTGCAGAATGGTAACTTGTGAATTAAACTAGAATGTGTTTCTCCATTTTTGCATGCTGCTTGAAATTATTTGTTGGGGGGTTTTTTTTTGACTAAATAACTAACTTTCTGAATTGAAATAAATTATATAAATTCAATACATGGTACAATTAGTAAGGTTGTTTAGATTTTTTTTTAGGCATAGAATGGCAGCATATTATCATTTTAAGCCTAATTTATAGTGAACATCAATGAAGAGCTATCAGAGTGGAGGTTTTTATAGCACCGTGCAATGCGTATGAAATTGCTATCTGTAACAGCAAGAGTATGATGACTGGTAGCAAATGAATATATTTATTAGTTAGCAAAATTGTCACTAGAAAATTGCTGGAGAAATTTAAATAATATAATGGGCAAGGTGAAACTTAGATGAGATTATCCAAATTAAATACCACTGAACTTCATATATAGATTTTGTAACATGGTGTAGCAATGGAAAGCTGAAAACATGCCTTGAAGGTAGAATGCTTCATGCACAATAATTCTTAGAAACTGTAGAGATCCATAAATCTTCTGATAATCATATAAACATTCCATATCATTCAGAGGAAGATCTCCTAGATGACTGACATAGAAAAGCAGTTTCACAGAAGAGAATGTCTTGTCATACGTTCATTTTACAAGCTCTGCATGTAAACCAGCTCTATGAAGTAGTGAAACTTCACATCTTCTGGGAAGCTCAGAAAGACAATAATTTTGTAGACATCTGGAGAGGTTTTTGAAGGTCAGACTGTAGAGATTTTGTGCCATTTTTGACCCTAGAATAATTATATGGGACTAGCTTATATAACTATAACAGACACAGGTCTTCTGAAGAAGCTGCTAAATACCAGGCATGAGACCCTAACACATCTGACATTGCACTAGAAGATTGCACAAGTTTGATCATCTCAACATGTTTCTTAAACTGCTGGGCCCAGAACTGGACACAGTACTTAAGGTGTGGTCCAACCAGCACTGACCACAGGGGAAGAATTATTTCCCTGGTCTTGCTGGCCACATCATCCCTGGCTCTGATACAGGCCAGGACACCACTGGCCCTCCTGGATTCCCAGGCATACTTGTTCAGACAGCTGCTGGCCAGCATCCCCAGGTCCCCCCTGACCTGGCCACTCTCCATCCGCTCTGTCCCCAGCCCACAGTGTTACATGAAGCTACCATGGCCGAAGTGCAGAACCCAGCACCTAGACCTGCTAAACCTCACACTACTTCAATGACTATGGGAAAAGTTCAGTACATTGTAGTGGTAACCTCTATCACGCATTTAAACAGTGATTTTTGTGGACATTACAATATAGCATTTATCTTCTGTTTTCCTTTTTGATGCAGCTCATTAAACATATTTCTTCCCAGATCCTACTGTCTTCATTCTGAATCACAAAGCCCCCTGAGACTAAGAAAACCCTCCAAGGTGTATGTGCTCACCACAAACCTGAAATTAGGCAGGGTATTCATTTTTCTTTACATACCAACAAACTCAGGTCAATTTGTTGCAGTAATATTAAACAATGAAATGTGTAGGAATTATTCCTCCTACACTACTCAAAAGACCTTCCATTTCAAACACCTACACAATCTCTATCTTGTTGTTTCTACTAACAAATAAAATCTGAAAACTTACTGCAATACAGTGAACATTGTCCAGCTACCTATCCTACACATATTTCCCACAAAACATATGCTTTAAAAGTCATGAGTAACATTGCAAACCAGCAAATGAATACAGAAAGAAACCATACTGTAAGTCACTTTATTAATAAAATAAAAGAAATACAAAGCCTAATTTTTTTGCAATGACAGATGTTCAAAGTCTAAAGATATTCAGTATTTGGCAGGTGTCCATATTTGTTAAACAAAGCAAGTTAGAATCATAGAATCAATAAGGTTGGAAAAGACCTCAAAGATCATCAAGTCCAACCTGTCACCACAGACCTCATGACTAAACCATGGCACCAAGTGCCACATCCAATCCCCTCTTGAACACCTCCAAGGATGGTGACTCCACCACCTCCCTGGGCAGCACATTCCAATGACCAATCACTCTTTCTGTGAAGAACTTTCTCCTTGCCTCAAGCCTAAACTTCCCCTGGTGCACCTTGAGACTGTGTCCTCTTGTTCTGTCACAGGTTGCTTGGGAGAAGAGACAAACCCCTGCCTGGCTATAACCTCCCTTCATGTAGTTGTAGACAGCAATAAGGTCTCCCTTGAGCCTCCTCTTCTCCAGGCTAAGCAACGCCAGCTCCCTCAGCCTCTCTTCATAGGGCTTGTGCTCGAGGCTTCTCACCAGCTTCATTGCCCTTCTCTGGACATGTTCAAGAGTCTTAATATCTTTCTTAAATTGAGGGGCCCAGAACTGGACACAGGAATCAAGGTGTGGCTTAACCAGTGCTGAGTACAGGGGCAGAATGACTTCCCTGCTCCTGCTGGCCACACTATTCCTGATACAGGCCAGGATGCCATTGGCCTTCTTGGCCACCTGGGCACACTGCTGGTTCATGTTCCGCCAGCTGTCAATCTGGGGAGTGAGGGAGTTGAGAGAAATGTTTATCCCATTTCACTGGTCTGCAAAGTTTCTATATAATCTGAAGCACACCTTGTCCTTCCTGCCTTCTTGCTTCTTTCCCACCTTCCTCTGTCTTCTGACCTTGCCTGCTCATTTCTGCTTGGGTTATGGTAAGAAACAGTGGTGGGGATGGGAGAGAGATAATAGCTTGTTAGTGGGTAACAGCCCTCTGGGCCCTTTGTCCAGGAGGGTGTCCAGGAGGGTCTGAGTTTTGTTGGATTATATGCATGTATATGTTTATTACCTTTTACATTTATTTTACTTTTGTATTTGATCTACTTTTGCAAACATTATTTCACTTCCAAATTCAGTGTATGTGTAATTACCTACCCTTTTGGTAGATAATTGCCCCTTTGGGGCAAATTTCACGTTTTGTCTGGAGTTCAACCAGCACACACTAAGATGTGCTACATGATTTTTCCAAAGTTCTGCCAAATTACTTGGTCTGCTCCCGTGAGGCATCTTTCCTCTTCTGTTAACCTCCAAGAGGCCTATTTTGAGATACAACATTATGTAATTCTATTTCACTGACTATTGTGAAGAAAGCGTTCTATTAGACTAGCAGGCTTCAGAGATAAATTGTGCAGCCTTCATGTCCAGGTTGGTTGCTTGCAAATAGAGTGTCGGGGTTTTGTTTTTTTGCATTTTCATACTGCCTTTTATATACAAAAATGCTGTGATTTGTAACTGTGTAGTTAAGCATGTGTCAGACAATATACGGTTTGTAAGTAATAGATAAAGCAGACAGTGTAACACAGGCTGGCAAAACTAATCAAGAATAATAACTGACAGTTGCTCTTATCTCCTGCCAGTGACACATAATTTTTTTGAACCCAGCTGCAAAGGAAGAATTTAGCAGTAATTTATCTGGGTGATGTTTAGCCAGAGCATCATGAACATCTGAAAACTGAAATGTAGTAGGCTTTTTACTACACTTTGCATTACTTAAGTTATGTGAAAAGCAGGACAAAAATGCATGCAAATCAACTATGTGTTTCATATCAAGTAAATTCCTGAATCTTGCAGAAATTTCAAATAAGGATTTCGTTCACAGTATGCTTTTGATTAATGACACTTACTTCTAGAGTCTTCAGTGGGCTTTCACTTAGGCCCTAAAAGAGCAGAATGGGATCTGAGGAACAGAATCAAGCCATTAAAGCCATACAGAAATATACAAACCACCAAATACTTCCAGGTAAGCCCAGCACTACTGTTTCCTCAACATCTGTGTACTTTCTTCTGCAAGATGATGATGTTTTCAAGGTGGACTCAAAGAAACCATTACATTCATGTACATATGTTGGTAATAATGTGGCCAGGCTCTTCTGTACATAACTTACATCCCAAAAATGATGATATATTTCTAAAGCAATGATGTGTTTCATTAGGCTGTGCTAAAATACTCCTGGGGGTATAATAACATGGATGCTATACTTGGCTAAGACAGTTCTCTGAAGAAGTGATAGTGATGACAACATATCTCAAGCCGTTCAACTCTGATATTAGGACAGCTCCAGAATGCTGCTAAGGACATCTTAAATGTGAACTGATCCATAAATGCAGCCTTGAGAAAAATTGGTGGCATTACAGCTGCTTTCCGTAAACAACTAAGATTCACATGCCCCTTCTTTCAGACTCATTAAGATACCTTCAGCCTGTCACCTTGGACTGATATCCTGACCCATCCCTGGGCAGGAGGTTGTGCTAAGATTCAAAAGAATTATCTTGGAGTAAATAAAAGGGAACTGACACCGAACAGCAGATGAGATGAGTTGACTAAAATTCAGCATGAGCCAGCAATGTATACTTGCAGCCGAGAAGGCAAACTGTATCTTGGGATGCATCAAGAGAAGTGTGTAAGGAGTGAAGTTTGTTTATCTCAAGATGTTTTGTCTCACCATTGTCCCAGGAAGATAACTGCTTATCTGCAAACTCTCTGACTATAGCAGCTGATAAGCAGACAAGGCCACAGATTCTGCATTTAGCAGTGTTGCAATGCAAGATGGGGCTCACTGTGAAAGTTTTATGGGTCCCTTGATGGAGGAGTCCCTCATAGATGACTGATGCAGTGGTTTAGTGCCAAAAAAGCATGCAATTAACCATGGCACCAGGGCTGACACAAGAAAATGTGGGGCAGATTCTGACACCAGTCAAACTTGCTATAACCTCATCAGCTAAGTGAGGAACTGTAACCACATATGAGAAAGAAAGAGGTATAAAGCCTTGAAAGTAACAGGGAAGTTTGGAGCTTCCCCACCGATCAAAGCCTTCATGATTGGCAAGACATTGTTTGATCTACAGTGGCAACTATCTCTCTGCTTTTGCTGTTTCCATCTATTTTTTCTCCTTTTCTATATTTCTTTTCCCCTGTACATGTATGTGAAATAAAGTTTAAGTGTTTTTCCCAACCCACTGCTAGGTTCCTTCCTGGTTCCATTCTGGGGATCCATAAAAGAAACCCCTGCTCCATAAAAGCCAATCGAGACAAAGTGTGACCAGCAGGACAAGGGAAATGATTCACCCCTTCTATTCTACTCTCATGAGACCCCACATCAAGTACTGCATCCAGTTCTTGCTCCCCCAGCATAAGAGAGACATCAAATTACTGAAGCAGGTACAGAGGAGGGCCACAAAGATGATCAGAGACCTGGTGAATCTCCCCTGTGGAGACAGGATGTGTGAATTGGGCTGCTCACTCTGGTTAAAAGGAGGCTCCAGGGAGACCTTAGAGTGATCTTCAAGTACCTGAAGGAAGCCTGCAAGAAAGCCAGGAAGGGCGAGGGAACACCTTAAGCTTGAGAAGGGCAAATTTAGACTAGATGTTAGGAAGAAATTCTTCACAGTAAGGGAGGTAAGATACTTGAACAAGCTTCCTAGGGAGGCTGTGCATGCCCCCTCTCTGGAGGTGTCCAAGGTCAGGCTGGTTGAGGCCTTATGCAATCTGGAAGGTGTTCCTGCCCATGGCAGGGGCGTTGGAACTAGATGATCTTTAAGATCCCTTCCAACATAAACCATTCTATGAATAATCTATGAACAACTATTTGAAATAATCTAGTACTTTTGTACAGAATCACCACCAACCTCGAAGCAGATTATATGCTGTACACATCTGACATTGTCACGGTAAGAAAGACGTTTCTCTGTACATGCCACCTGTGCCTGACAGCTGACAAGCAAATGATTCAACTACATGAAAATTAGAAATTACATTCAGCTGCTAATAGAGGACTTCATTTACAGGAATTAACTGGGGAACTTGGAAACATATTCAACTAATTAACTAAACAAATTAGAAATATATGAGGGAATACAAAATAGATAAGCTTTTCCAACATGGTGAAAAAATTTGTAGTGATCCAAATAAGCCATTCCCAGATCACTTCAGATTGTAACAGATGCTTGGGTGAAAGATACAATACATATGTAAGGTATTATATCTGTTTTTCTTGTGGTCACATTTGTGATCCATGTGTAAAAGCAGAAAAAGCTATATTTTACGACTTAGGACAGCAGAACACTCGAATAACCCTGAGGTGATCTGCAGGAAATGGAAACCATTAAATGTATAGCAGCCATCCTATTTCCATCTGAAGTGTTTAGGACTGCTATATAAAACCTTTGAAGGCTAGAAGAAAAAAACTGGAAGGAAGAAACTTCAGGATAACCGTCTCCAAGACTTATGGCAGGACTCTGTGAGGTTTCTCACTTGTCATACTTATTTTCATTTCACGGGATGTGTCTGGCAGACAGAAAGGAAACGGTTCCTTCAAAGAGAACTTTGAGGAACATAATGAAAAGGCCAAGCAATAATCCTTATCTATCAAATCCATCTCAATTTTTAATAAACTCCCCTGTCATTTTCTTCTTTAAAACATCCACAGCTGACTCAAAAATTTCAACAGCTAATGCCAAATGTTTTTTTATATGTCGTCAGTCTTGTATCATGTTTAAATGTCGGTGTGATACAGGTTAGCACTCAAGAAGGAATACTCATCTATTATATTCTTGGTTCTACTAATAATTTTCAGACTGACTTCCACCAAACAACTCAGCTATATTTGATTCTGTGTAAAGAGACTAAAACTATATATAGAATACAGAATTAACCAGGTTGGAAAAGATCTTTGAGATCATTGAGTCCAACCTATCATCCAAAACTATCTAATCTACTAAACCATGGCACCAAGTTTCACATCCAGTCTCTTTATAAGCACTTCCAGTGATGGTGACTCCACCACCTCTCCAGGGAGCCCATTCCAATGGCCAATGAATCTTTCTGTGAAGAATTTCTTCCTAAAATACAACCTAAACCTCCCCTGGCAGAGCTTGAGACTGTGTCTGTGACTCTTGTTCTGGTGCTGGTTGCCTGGGAGAAGAGACCAACCCCCACCTGGCTGGTCTCCCTTGAGCCTCCCCTTGTCCAGGCTAAGCAACCCCAGCTCCCTCAGCCTCTCCTCATAGGGCTTGTGTTCCAAACCCCTCCCCAGCTCTGTTGCTCTTCTCTGTATGCAGTTGAGCAACTCAACATCTTTCTTAAACTGAGGGGCCCAGAACTGGACACTGCACTCAAGGTGTGGCCTATGGATTCCACACTTGAGAATGCTCAAAGATGAGGTCCAAGCAAAGCAAACCTTTAGCATTGTGTCAAAATGTACATAAAAATGAATTATGCTCACCGCTTATCCAAATTAATTTAGTAGCAAATGTCTAAGGAGGCGAAACTGACATTTTGTGTCTGTGTTTATCAAGTCTTGCTCCTGTCAGTTGAGGAGAGCAACTTCACGTCTGTCTCCCAACCAAGACTGATGGGATGGGATGGGATGGGATGGGATGGGAATGGGATGGGATGGGATGGGATGGGATGGGATGGGATGGGATGGAATAGAATAGAATAGAATAGAATAGAATTAACCAGGTTGGAAAAGACCTTTGAGATCATCGAGCCCAACCTATCACCCAACACTATCTAATCAACTAAACCATGGCACCAAGCACCCCATCCAGTCTCTTCCTAAACACCTCCGGTGATGGGGATTGAGCAAGCAGGTGCTCTTGCATGTAAGTCACTTGAAGTTCCTAAACCCTTGATTTATTTTACATATCTCTAAAAACTACTAACAGTATTGAACAAAAAAATACTTTTCCAAAACCATTTTGGTGTCTGTGACAATGGGCAATTACATGAAGTAATGGATTTTCATCCCAGGCCTTATTCCTTCATCAGGGAGGTGCCATCTCTGAAGACTAGCATAAAACAACATCTGCCTTCAGAACAATTTATTTTCTTTTATAGGCAAAAACATTCCAAGTTAAGGGAATCCAGAAGGTTTATGAATTTATGTTTCTGAATTTATTATATCTGAGAGGAAAAAAAAAAATCCATTTCAGATTTATGATCACCAAAGTTGACTTTCGTAAGCAATTATACTTAAAGATGTCCTTTTAGAAATGTTTATCTCAGCAAAGATTTAATGCTGATAATAGAAAAATAATAAAGAGGGTAGCTGAACAGTAAATACACCAATAAAATGTGATTCCAAATTCTACTAAGGATAAGGTTCATCCTTTGACGTTGAGGGAGTGGGCTAGTTCAGGAATCTAGCTTTGCCTTTCTAAGTTCTGTCAATGTTTATCTTCTCTGTTGGTGTGTTCAAACACAATCCTCCTGTCCTTCCTTTGTACACATTTTGAAATGTTATTCCACTGAAAGCTTTTCTATTTATTCTGTCTTAGGCTATGATGTCTCACAATTTATCCATCTCCTGGATCTTGTAATATGTCACATACCAAGTAACAGGATGAGACTGCATCTGTACCGCACATATCTCATTTAATTCATCATGGAAACTCACTGTCTTCCCATTGTGGAGACAACACATAAGATATTAATAATACAGTGGAAAATCTGACATTTTGAAAGCCATCCTCCTTAGTGTCAAAAGTTCTTGGTGCATAAAGGTCTATTTCTTTATCAGAATATTTCATGACATTTTGTTGGGTTTTGTGGACTTCTAGTCTATTATATCTGTCTTTGAAAAAGGTATCTAAGCCCACAAAATACACACAAGATTAGCTTGGGCATGATACTCTTCCACTGTTTGAGGTAAGCTACAGTGCAGCAAGGTATGGAAAATATTGAGGCAGAAGAGCAGACAGAGCACATAAACTGAAAGCAGCTTGATTTAATAACTTACTGACAAATAAATGTAGGATCTAATTATCAAACACCCTTGACAGAGAATATCAATCATCCCAATTTAAACAAACAACCAAACAAGTTTTATTATTTATGATTTGCAGAAATAATTACAGAAGGATAATTAAAGATATGGAAACTTGAAATTGCTGAATCACAAATGTACTTGGATAAGATCATAGGGCCATGTAGATCTGTGTCTGTCCTTGCATAGTAACTATTTAAACTATACCATGGGAGCAGTTTAGGGCAGGATATATAGACAACAATTACACTCTCTAGATACTTTTTCAGGACATATTTTGAGCTTCCACCTTTGCTCTAAAGATTCCTGAAATAGCAGCTTACCTAGTAAATCTTTTAATAGCCATTGATGAAACTCTTAGATACCATCTGGACTTGAACATTTGCTGTAATACATTTTATCAACTCATTCTAAACTCACTTCCTTTGCAGAAGCACCAACGCACCCTCATGCTTCTTCATAGGCTCTCTTCATCTCCTCTTCATCAAGGTTCAGCTCAGAAAAAAAGTTTCACTTCTTGCAGTTTAAAATGTTATGTATGTTCCCTTTCAGTCTATGTTAAAACCACCACCAGAGCAACTCCAACTGAAGCCTGATAGCTGATACTCTGTCTGCAGAAGAGCTAGAATAATGCTCTCTGTACATGAATCTTTGTGAGAGTGTTCCAGTCCAAATTTGAAGCAATTTTCTCATTATTTAACCACTGGGAGGTTAATGAAATATTTTATTGATGAAACTTTCTGTGTTTGTTTATTGAGCTTTCATTTTTATTACTCTACTGTTTGGTTATATTGTCTTTTATAATTAAATAGGTTTTTAGCTATTGTTCAGAATTCATAGGTCTATTGACAGAGATACCCATTCATACAAACATTTCATTATTATTCTTTTCTAGGAGATATAGGGAGGTTCTTCTCCCTCTCTGCTACGCCCTTGTGAGACCACACCTGGAGTATTGTGTCCAGTTTGGGGCTCGCCAGTTCAAGAGAGACAGGCATCTGCTAGAAAGACTCCAACAGAGAGACACAAGGGTGATTAGGGGACTTGAGCATCTCCTCCATGAAGAGAGACTGAGAGCCCTGGGGCTGTTTAGTCTTGAGAAGAGAAGACTGAGAGGGAGTATGATCAATGTCTATAAATATCTGAGGGGTGGGTGTCAAGTGGAGGCAGCCAATCTCTTTTCAGTGGTGCACAGTAATAAGGCAAGGAACAACGGATAAAAACTTGAACATAGAGGGTTTCACCTCAACATGAGGAGAAATTTCTTTACAGTGAGGGTGATGGAGAACTGGACCAGGCTGCCCAGGGGGGTTGCGGAGTCTCCTTCTCTGGAGACTTTCAAAACCTGCCTGGATGCATTCTCATGTGGACTACCCTAGGTGATCCTGCATTTGCAAGGGGGTTTGACTGGGGGATCTCTGGAGGTCCCTTCCAACCTCTGACATTCTATGATTCTGTGATTTTAATACTGCCCATTTTTTGTGGCACATACTATATATTTACTGCCCAAACTGCTTTTTCCTTAATATAAGCATGACCTATCAGAAATGGGGAAAAAAATCCAGGCTGTTCTGTAAAGAGAACAAAATGAAAACAAACAAAACACCCCAAAGAAAACAAAAGTGGAAGAAATAAATCAAAGATACAAATTGTAGCATCTACTGAGAGAGAAGAAAAGCTGAGAGTGAATTCCACTAGTGGCATGAAAGCAAAATACCCTAGAAGTGAGGAAAGATTTGTATTTTCCTTGACCTCAATTCATTGACACAGACAAAGAAGGAGGAACTGGAAAGCATTAAACAAAATGTTCCCATAGATTACATAAAGTGGCTTTAATGACTTCAACCTTTTAATGTAGACAGATGTCATTTGGAGGTATTGTTCATAAAAATAGGAGACATTCATTGTAATAAACAACAGAACTTTATTTAGGAGTGCACCTTTCATAAAAATTGTATTCAAAGACATTTCATGCTGTTAAATAATACAGATCTGAATAATAAATTATACAGGAACTGAGAAGAGAGAAATTAGGTCATATCAGCAACAGGATCTTGATTTTTTTTTTTCTTTCTGGGAGATACACAAGCTAAAAAAAAACTATTAAAGAACACAGACACAGATAGACTGTTCACAGATGACATGATAGGAGCTGTAATGGAAACAATTTCATCTGTTACCAAGGATAATTCTAAGTGTTTGGTGAGTATTGCATAAAGACTAGTCATGGTAATATGAAATAAAAAACTGCAGACCTTCAGAGAAAGACTAGAAAGAAAAAAAGTCAAAGCATATGGGCTTGGGTTTTTTTGGTTTTTTTGCTTTATTATGATATTGATATTTCTACATGGGCTTTCTGATACTTTGTTCTGAGACTCAGGGGTGAGCTTATCACACTCTACAACTACCTGAAGGGATCTTGTAGTAAGGTAGGGGTCAGGCTCTTCTCCCAGGCAACTTGTAACAAGAGGAGAGGGCACGGGCTGAAGTTGCACCAGGGGAGGTTTAGGATGAATGTTAGGAAGCATTTCTTCACAGAAAGAGTAATTGGACACTGCCCAGGGAGGTGGTGAAGTCATCATCCCTGGAGGTGTTTAAGGAAAGATTAGATGTGGCACTTAGTAGCATGGTCTAGTCAATGTGGTGGTGTTAGGTCCTAGGCTGGACTTCATGATCTCAGAGGTCTATTCCCGCCTGAATAATTCTGTGATTCTGTGTAATCTATGTCTTCAGATTAGAATCATACTACATGTGATTTTGGATGTTAAGAGAGATTTTAAAAGTCATGTAAGGGATCAAGTGTTAAGCAGTCAAATACCCAGTTTAGACATCTACCATTATTAAAACCTTCAGAATGGAAAGAAAATGGCATTGTTATTTCTAGTTCTGATGCCTAAACATAACTAAGAACTCAATGCATATGGAGATGAAAATTAAAATTTGGATGAATGCATCCTGTCATCCCTTCCCCACCTCTATTAATGCTGGAAATTGAGGCCATATTTCTTTTGATTGGAAAAGATCACCGTGAAATAATTTGTCATCATATCATAATATTTAGGTAAAGAATTTGTTTAACAAAATATTCTAAGCTGGACAATAGAATACCCCAGTCATTTAAACGATCATACTCAGTTATTACTCCCTTGGATTGTTCTGTCAGATGGAGTAAAAAGCATTTCTTAGTGCAGCACTAAAAGTGAATCTGAATCCTTGATTTTTTTTTGTGTGTGCGCTTTGGTTTTTTGTTGTATTTTTGGTGTTTGGGGTTTGTTTTGGTTTGGTTTGTTTTTTAGAATAGGATAGAATAAACCAGGTTGGAAAAGACCTTTGAGATCATTGAGTCCAACCTATCACCCAACCCTACCTAATCAACTAAACTATGGCAACAAGTGCCCTATCCAGTCTCAAATACCTCCAGTGATGGTGACTTCACCACCTCCCTGGGCAGCCCATTCCAATGGCCAATCTCTCTTTCTATGAAGAACTTCTTCCTAGCATCCAGCCTAAACCTCCCCTGATTGACACCCGCCTAAACATGAGCCAGCAGTGTGCCCAGGTGGCCAAGAGGGCCAATGGCATCCTGGCCTGTATTAGGAATAGTGTGGCCAGCAGGAGCAGGGAGGTCATTGTGCCCCTGTACTCTGCATTGGTTAGGCCACACCTTGAGTACTGTGTACAGTTCTGGGCCCCTCAGTTTAGGAAGGACATCGAGACACTTGAACATGTCCAGAGAAGGGCAACAAGGCTGGTGAGATGCCTTGAGCACAAGCCCTATGAGGAGAGGCTGAAGGAGCTGGGATTGTTTAGCCTGGAGAAGAGAAGGATCAGAGGTGACCTCATTGCCCTCTACAACTACCTGAAAGGTGGTTGTAGACAGGAGGGGGTTGGTCTCTTCTCCCAGGCAACCAGCACCAGAACAAGGGGACACAGTCTCAAGCTGTGCCAGGGGAGGTTTAGACTCGAGGTGAGGAAAAAGTTCTTCACTGAGCGAGTCATTCGTCATTGGAATGGGCTGCCCAGGGAAGTGGTGGAGTCGCCGTCCCTGGAGGTGTTCAAGGGGAGATTGGACGTGGCACTTGGTGCCATGGTCTAGTTGTGAGGTCTGTTGGGACAGGTTGGACTTGATGATCCTTGGGGTCTCTTCCAACCTTAGTTACTGTGATACTGTGTGATACTGTGATACTGGTGCAGCTTGAGACTGTGTCCTCTTGTTCTGGTGCGGGTTGCCTGGAAGAAGAGACCAGCCCTCGCCTGTTTACAACCTCCCTTCCGGTAATTGTAGACAGCAAGAAGGTCTCCCCTGAGCCTCCTTTTCTCCAGGCTAAGCAACCCCAGCTCCCTCAGCCTTTCCTCATAGGGCCTGTGCTGCAAACCCCCCATCAGCTTTGTTGCCCTTCCCTGGACATGTTCCAGCAAGTCAACCTCTTTCCTAAACTGAGGGGCCCAGAACTGGAGACAGTACTCAAGTACTCAAGACCACCTTCCTGGGCAGCCCATTCCAAGAGCCAATCATTGGAATGATTGCATGTTAAAAATAGCAGGAGATAAGAGAGCCTCCCCAGGAGAAGAGAGGGAAGAAAGAGGAAGAGTTGGCCTTGTTGCCAGCTTAAATAGAGCAAGATAACAGAATTATGGGATGTTATAAACAAAAATTTGTCATATCCTGGGTCCACTCCTGGGACTCTACTTTTCCCTGGGGGACCTTTCTCTATGGTTAGATACACTGGCTAAACCCATAACACTGAGTCTAGTAAAGAGTATACTTTACAATTAGTTTATCATCACTTTAAAACAAACAAACAAACAGACAAACATAATATTTTTCCGTAACTATCCATCAGTCTGAATGTTTTGAATCCTACTACAAAACCTGCATTTTGTATTTATATTTCACACTGTGAGATGTAAACAACATCCACAAAACTTTCACCATTTATGTCTGTGTCACTTCTCTGCAATCACTTCAGACATCAGAATCCCCTCTGATTATGATCACAGCTTGTTGATCGTGACAAAATTTAGGCTGGCAATATGCATTATTAATTAGAAGCGACTAGGTTTCCCTAACACAAGACTTTCCAGCCACATACAAAAAAAAAAATAGCTTTTCTCTTTGTTTTTGCAAGAATTATGATGTGAACTAACATTATTTCAACCCTTTAACAACGATTTTCATCACCAGTGTATACTCCAGTTTTGCAACAACTACAATTGCTTATGCCAAAAATTAATGTACTAAAATCATGCACATTTATGAGCCTCTAGGGTATGTTTTCTTCTTCCTTTCAGTGAAATGAAGAATATCTCAGCATTTGCTTTGGATAAATGTATTCATTTTCAGCCTGCAGAACTAAAATTCTTTCTCACTGTAACAGGAACAGAGAGAAACATTCATAACAGAAATGTAGTCTTCTCTCAGGCTGCTTCTCTCTTTTTTTTCTTTTTTTGCTATTTCACTTTTCAAAAATAATTGGATGGCTTTCTTAAGGTATTTTAAGAAGCTTTTAAACTTGAGCAGTTGTAAACTTTTACTTACACAGCCATCTTAGTTTTCATTTAATCCCTACAGTTTTTGCTCTGTAATGTAGAACTGCGCTTTCTCTTATGCGGAGGAAAGGAGATGGGAATTTATATTCACAGAATGATAACAATATTTTTCCAAAATGAGGGGCACTGAGAGCAGAAACCTGAACAATATGCAGGCAGACTACAAAGCTCTGGGTGCACAAGCTAATATTACTGGGGCCTGAGTTATCTTTTCTTTTATCTTGCCAGTCAGAGGAAATGGGGCAGCGAGATATAGACCAATAACAAACATTAATTTCTGGCTTGGTAGTTGGTGCCATTGTGAAAGCTTTGGTTTCTATGACATTCTATGACAACTGCAACCTGCTAGGGAGAGGTGGAATACACTTTTCTCAAAGAGACAAGAGAATCTTTGGGAGTAGGCTTGCCAACTTAATCAGGAGGGCTTTAAACTGAAGTTCTTAGGGCACGGGGTCCAACGGACCTAGTCACACAGTCATATATAGACCAAAATTGAAGAAATATTTAGGGTTGCATATAAGAGGGACACCCTACACTGATAAAGATTCTAAGAAAAATGAGTTCTTTAGGATGAAAATATTAGAAACTTGTTGATATATTTTACTTTCATAGAATTTTCTTCCAAGCCCTCTTTCACTTTGGAGCCAAAAACTGCCTTCTGGAATAACACTGCATTTCATTCACGGGCTTCATTGTTGCAGACCAGATTACAGGATAAGACATTTGATTGTCCAAGCTCCACTTACAGCCCAACAAACCTGAAAATTAGGATGTTGCTGTATCTCAAGATAAGTTATGAAAAACTTCATTTTTTTCCTTGGAGTTTTGCAAGATAATTTCTTACTGGAGATCAAATAAGCTTAAAGCGTTACATTGAACAGTCCCCATCCTTCACCTGCTATGCACCTTCATACTTTTTAATCTAACCTTTCTTTAGCCTTTGTGGTTGGGCAGGAAGTTGACATAAAAGTAGTAGGCTGCTCAAGATGCTTAGATCTCTTATGTGTAAAAGGAAATAGGGAAAAAAGAGAAATAAAAAGCCATTCTGACTTTATTTTTTTGCTGATATGACAGCTGATGACTTAAGTGAAAATTACCTCAGGGATTTCCTGCTTATTTTAAATTCTAAACTGTATGATAATGATAACATTTCTAACCCTGCTTTAATGGCTACCACCTACACTATGTACTTTCTCTTGCACAGGCACATATAGTATAGAACTTTCATCTCAATCTTTGTGCAAGGAAATTAGCATAGGTCCCACATTCTCATGAGTAAGAATTAGTTACTTTAACAGCTTGACAATCTAGGCTTAATACCCTAGTGAAATAGCTATCTAACATGTAGATGATAGTTTACTCATGAATAGTTAACTTTCAGTTTGCTAGGGTTAATCCATCACCTATGTATAAATTTTTTAAAGCATTTTTATGGCACTTTTAATGAAAGTATTGCAAGTCTGCAAATTCAAGGCACTGGATACAACACATATCTATAAAACTGTCCATGTTGTCTATATGTGTGTGTATGTGGATATATCCTGTGTGTGGAGACTGACTAGATAGATTGACAGGTACATAAGATTGTACACACTTGATGTATAGATGATATGTACAGATAGATACTTGGATAAATCAGTGGATCACTGAATTCCTTCGTAGTAGTTTCTCCCATTAGGTATGTGCAGTAGGAGAAGGTGAACCATTTCTTTCAGAGACATTTAAGAGCATTTGCTATCACTGTAGAGAGAAGTAGTCCCTGAAGGTTTTGTTCTAAGCATGCTGGGAAGAACCTTTACAATTCTCCATTAACCTTAATTTTGCTTATCATATACACAAGGAAACATTGTTGTCACAGTTACTAGCAAAGAAAAAAGTTCCTCTGAAGTACCTTGCTCACATTACAGGCTTTCACAGAAGTAAGCAGTTTCCACTCACTAATTTCATGCCTGTCAAAGGCCCCGGAGAGCATTTCCCGTTTTGTTTTGTTTTGTTTTGTTTTGTTTTGTTTTGTTTTCTGCTCTGGTTGTCTTTTCTCCCCGTGTTCTGCTATTCCCAACAATATTCCAGTGATTTAATTTCCTTCATTCTCCCCAGGGATTTCTGAAAGCTTGCTGACCACTAACATTGCAAGGAACTTCTCCCCCATCCCAGAATATTTCTGGTTTTTCCATTTTCCCATTGTGGAGCTATAAAGCCCTCTCCATGCCTCTTTGCTCTGTTCCACCACATCCAACACTGGTCTTTGTCATATCAAACCCCTAGTAATCTGAGTGCTAGCCAGCAGCCAAGAAGTGACCATTATCTGTCTGAAGCTAAATGAGAAACACTGAGGCATGCATGGACCCAGTCACAGATGCAATGTCAGAGACAAGCATGGAGTGAAGATCTACACCACTGGAGAAGGCAGACCATATTCTTTACCAGACAGTGTTAATGGTCTTCCAAATACATGGAGAGAATATGTGGAGATTCCTACCTCCAAATAAACATAGAATCATAGAATGGCCCAAGCCAGAAGGGACCTCCAAATGTCATCCAGTCTGACCTCTCTGCAGTCAGCAGGGACATCCCCAACTAGATCAGGTTGCCCAGGGCCTCGTCAAGCCTCTCCTTGAACATCTTCAGGGAAGATCTTCAGCCACCCGGTTGGGCAACCTGTTTCAGTGTTCCACCACCCTCAGAGTGAAGAACTTCCTGATATCCAATCTAAATCTGCCCTTCTCTAATTCAAACCCATTGCCCCTTATCCTGTCACCACAGGCCTTTTTGAGCAGTTTCTCTCCATCCTTCTTCCAGTATCCTTCAGGTACTGGAAGGCTGCTATTAGGTCTTCCTGGAGCCTTCTCTTCTCCAGGCTGAACAGCCCCAGCTTTCTTAGCCTATCCTCGTAGCAGAGGTGCTCCAACTCCCTGAACATTTTCATGGTCCTCCTCTGGACTCTCTCCATCAGGTCAATGTCCTTCCTATATTAGGAAGCCCCTTGTCATTTCCTACAAACAAACAAAACCAAACAAAAATCCCATGCAATATGTAATTCAGACAAGATCTGCTTTGAACAAATGCATAGGACAATTTTGCTCAAGCACTACAAATGTCGATTGGTAACAGATTGTTTTCCCCTGGTCACTAACAGAGCCAGCTGGTTTAACAGTCTTACTCCATGTCTGTTTAAATACAGTTTCTTTTCTAACCTTCTTGTGAACCTAAGGGAAAGATACAATTGGCTGGTTTTAATTTACATTCTAAACATGCCACATGACAATTCAAGAAGTTATTTCAGTCTTGACTAATAACTAATACAAATACCTGCAAAATGTATGCATGTGGCTACGTTTCCAAGCGCTTGTCTCTGATAAATACATACATGAGCTAATAGCTGAGGGATGTATTAAACACTTATTATATGCAGGTTTTAAAATTATTTAGCAATTAAAATATCTGTAGGCTAATTACAATACAAAACCTCAAGTCAAGGAGTTCACATGGGATAATGCTTTCTGTATTGTATCATGGCAGTGAACCCTGAAGGAATTTTGCAAGTTAACGTGGCAAAAACATTGATTGCAAATTTATTTTTCTTGCAATTTGTGTGTGTGTTTTCTTTCTCTTTAGAACTTCTGCCCTGAGATGAGGGATTTGAACAATTCTTCTTACAATTATGCCACAGATTCTGAGGTCAAAAGTTTCCAAAGTTTTAAGTTTCTGCGTAGAAATAGCACAGAAAAACAAATGTGTACAAAAAGACAGAGAAAGTTTAGAGAAAGTGACCATATAGAAGGCAAAGGTTGGGACTGCATAAAAGTGAATTGAAGAAGTTGATCTAGCATGAGGTATCCCTGCCCAAGGCAAGGGGGTTGGAACTAGATGATCCTTGAGGCCCCTTCCAACCCTAACAATTCCATGATTCTAAGTTCAAAAAATCCTAAACTAAAATAATAGTGCCAGCTATATTTTTTTCTAACCAATAGTGCACAAGGTTTTAAAGGAGGTTAATGAGAATTTCACCACCTCTGTTGTAATGTGCTAGGGCAGTACTAACTACTTTGTCACAGGACAGAATTGTGGCTTCTCTGCATAAAATTAAGATCAGCACTCTCTTCCAAACAAATGTTTTACATATTCAGACTGCTGATTAAGACTGGTTTTTTTCTACAAGCAGTTAGTAGAAGCAAATACTTGCTTGTAAAAAGTCCAGAGAGAACCAATAACTAGATTTGGGTGCAGGCAAACCTCATGAAATTCAATAAGGACAAGTACAGGGTCCTGCATCTGGGGAGGAATAATATCAGGCACCCATACAGGTTAGGGGCTGCCCTGCTGGAAAACAGCTCTGTGGAGCTGGACTTGGAGTCCTAGAGGACAGCAAGTTCTCCATGGGACAACAATGTGCCCTTGTGGCCAATAGAGCTAATAGTATCCTGGGGTGCATCAAGAAAGGTGTGTCCAGCAGGTCTAGGGAGGTTCTTCTTCCACTCTACTCTGCCCTAGTGTGACCACGCCTGCAATACTGTGTCCAGTTTTGGCCTCCCCAGATCAGAAGAGACAGGACCTGCTGGAGAGAGTCCAACAGAGAGCCAAGAGGATGATTAGTGGCCTTGAGCAAATCCTTTATAAAGAGGACTGAGAGACCTGTGGCTGTTTAGTCTTGAAAAGAGAAGGCTGAGAGGGGATCTCATCAGCTTGGTGTCATCTGTAGACTTGCTGATGGTGCACTCTATCCCATTGTCTATGGCACTGATAAAGGTATTGAACAGTACAGGTCCCAGTACAGACCCCTGAGGGACACCACTTGTCACTGCTCTCCATCTGGACTTCAAGCCACTGAGCATATTAAATGGCAGAGACAGAAGATGAAAAACAAGCCTCAAATTATATTTATAGTTTGAAAAAGTCCTTTCTTCTCTCCCTAAAGTCTCTTCATAAAATCATGCAAATTTATTGTTTCTGTTCTGAATTTTATACTCAAGAAAAAAAAATGATAAACATATTAATAAAGATACCATCTGCCAACTTTATAACCCTGACAACTCTATGTCCAGATGTAAAACATTTTTTCCCCCCCAATAAACTCTTGTTAAAAAAGAAAGCTATTATCTGATTTTAACTTATAGTTCCAGGGGAAGTAAGATAAACCAGAAAATCAGAACAGATTTATTTTGTTTCAGTAAATGGTCCTTCTGTCTTAGCCAGTTTCAGCTGGTGTAAAATAGAATGGTACTAAACCAAATGAAATAAGTAGCAGATAATGTAGACCTCTTTCTGAGCCTACAAAGCAGCCCAAAAACTTTTGCACAAACCAAAGGCGGGGTTTATGATGTTATTACATAGATACTGGGCTGAGGAAGAGTTTCTCTTGAAATCTTACTTAGGAAGGGTTTGGGAAGAGACTTGCAGCTACACCTTACTGCCAGGCCCTCATAACAACCCCATGCGATGCTACAGGCTTGGGGAGAGTGGCTGGAAAAGCTACACCATGGAAAAGGACCTCATAGTGGTGGTCATCAACAGCTGGCTGAATATGAGCCAGCAGTGTGCCCAGGTAGCCAAGTTCAGCAGTGCCCAGAGGTGCTGGAAGTGATTCCAAAGAAAAGCAATGATGCTGGCGAAGGGTCTAAAGTGTAATCTTTTGGGTAGCAGCTGTGAGAAATGGAGCTGTTTAGACTGGAGGAAAGGAGGCTCAGTGGAGATCTTATCTGTCTCTATAAGTACCTGAAAGGAGGTTAAAGCAAGGTGGATGTCAGCCTTTTCTCCCAAATAACAGGTGATAGGACAAGAAAAAATGCCACTCAGTGACATAGTTTAGTGGTGGACTTGGTAGTGTTAGGCTAACTGTTGGAGTCAATGATATTAAGAGTCTTTTTCTAACCTAAATTATTCTATGATTTTTCACCATCCTTAGTCCATGACAAACATAATACTATGTGTACTGTTTCTCCCTCTGGACTCTTGGAAGAAGCAGAAATAAAGCATAAGAAAAGGATAATCAAGGATAAGAAAACTGCATGTGAATGCTTAAATTAGGCATTATGCAACATTACTGTGAAGACAGATGGCCCTTAGAAAAAAAAATCATCTCCTATTGAGAACAAGAAGCCACTGAGTATGAATTTAAGAGACAGTTTGGACTGTAAGGACCTCTGTGTGCACTAAAGGTCTCAGCCTCTATTCAGCCCCAGTAAATCAGCTAAATGGTTTCCCTTTGGACTGACTAAGTAAAAAGATAAAGTATCTT
This sequence comes from Dryobates pubescens, assembly GCF_014839835.1. NCBI lineage: Eukaryota > Metazoa > Chordata > Aves > Piciformes > Picidae > Dryobates > Dryobates pubescens. The sequence continues at coordinate 131,691,935 of NC_071657.1, forward strand.
TTCCTCATTCAAAGCTTCTTCAGCCCTGAGTGGGAGACACATTAACTGCAGGAATAAAATTAACAGCTAAGAAAATATGAACACATCTTCTAAGAGTTTTGAAAGAGACTTTCAAGTTTTTATTTAACTTGTTCCCTTTGTACAAAGTGTTATCCAAAGATTCAGGGGAAGCTTCTTTGCTTTGAGAATGTCAGTGGTGAGGAGACATTTGTGGGAGAGTATATTGCTTTAGTATAAAGTTACAAAAAAAGAGTTTAAATTATGAATTCCGTAAGTGGTATTTACTCATAGCTGTTGGTAGCTGAAATCTATCCCGTGAAGGACAATCAAGGTCTTTCAAAACCTTACTCCAAGGTAGAATTCCCCTCACTCATCTACTCTGTGGACATTTATACACCTAGAGATAGTGCTAAAACATTCTTGCAGCTTTGAATAGGGGCACATGAGAAAGACCTGCAGCTCAACATTCTTGAGTTCTGGAGAAATTAAATTTAAACAAACATAATTTGGCCTCTCCTCTTAACTTTGGTATAATCAAATGTCTCATCCTTCTTGACATATCAATATTAAAGTAGGCACCTATTTTATATTGCCAGTGTAAGTAGTTTGTCCGTGTAGTAGCACTCCTTGGAAGACTCACTTATTCTGAGCCTCTTATCATGCTTGGAAGGTTATTGACAAGATTTTATTGTCAGGTTTCATTTGAAATGGAAAATTTGTTAAAACAAGATGTTTTTAGATATTCATAAACATATACACCATGTCATGAAGTGAGAACAGACTATTGACAGAGCACAGCAAGGATGCTGTTTGATTGCTCCAGTGCAGACCTAGGCTGATTTAATTGCTTACAAGAATCTGTGGCCAGGAACTGTTGGCTTAATTTTTTCATGTCATCAAACTCTAATTATTATTTCCACTATATTTAAGAAAATCCAAAGAAAGACCTAATGCAAATAGCAATGAATATATATATAAGGACAAATTTGGTTACAGTTTGACTATATATAGCAGATCTGCAGCAGGTATAAATAAGCCCCATTTCATGGATTCCAAGGGAGTTATGCTTATTTACACAGAACCAAGATGCCAGATTTCTGTATTCTCATGGAATGATTTGGATTGGAAGGGACCTTAAAGACATCTGTTTCAAATCTGCCTGCCATGGGCAGGAACACACTCCACCAGAACAGGTCACTCAAGGCCTCATCCAACCTAGCCCTGAATACCCTGGGTAACCTGTTTCAGTATCTCACCACCCTCACTCTAAAAAATGTCTTCCTAATATCCAGTCTAAACCTACACTTTTCCATCTTAAACCCATTCCCTCTCATCCTATTATAACAAGTCCCTCCATGGCTTTCTTGGAGGCCCCATTCAGGTACTGGAAAGCTGCTATAAGGTCTGCCTGGAGCCTCTTCTTCTCCAGGCTGAATAGACCAAAGTCTTGCAGCCTGTCCCTATAGGGGAGGTACTTCAGCTTTCTGATCATTTTCATGGCTGCTCTGGACCTGTGTGACCGTTTGAGGTCCAGCAGTTCAATGTCCTTTTTGTGTTGGGGGCATCAGAATTGGATGCAGTACTCCAGGTAGGGTCTCATGAGAGCAGAGGAGAAGGATCACCCTGCTGGTCACACTTCTTTTGATGTAGCCCCTGACACAGCTGCCTTCTGGGCTGCAAGCACACATTGCTGGTTTGTGTTATTTCATCCACTGACATCCCCAAGTGCTTCTCCTTGAGACTGCTCACAACCCACTCCTTGTCAAGCCTATATTTGTGCTTGAGATTTCCCCAGCCCAGGTGTAGGACCTTGTGCATGACCTTGTTGAACTTCATGAGGTTGGCATGGACCCACCTCTCAAGCCCATCTAAGTCTCTCTGGATGCCGACCTTTCCCTCCAGCATGTCAACTGGACCACACAGCTTGGTGTCATCCACAAACTTGCTGAGGGTACCCTCAATCCCAATCTTCATATTGACAGCAATGATGTTAAACAGCGCTGTTCCCTTGTATTGAACCCTGAGTGACATTGCTTCTCACTGGTCTCCATTTGGACATTGAGTCATTGACCACAAGTCTGAGTTTGTGATGTATTTGAGATTAAATCATAACAACTTACTATTTCTTTGTAGACACATGTCCTACACACTGCACTAATTCAGTGGTGTTAATCTGTAATGGATGAGAAAAGAAAGAAAGGGAAGAAAGAAAGGGAGAAAGAAAGGGAGAAAGGAAGAAAGGAAGAAAGAAAGAAAGATCGAAAGAAAGGAAGGAAGGAAGGAAGGAAGGAAGGAAGGAAGGAAGAAAGAAAGAAAGAAAGAAAGAAAGAAAGAAAGAAAGAAAGAAAGAAGAAAGAAAGAAGAAAGAAAGAAAGAAGAAAGAAAGAAAGAAAGAAAGAAAGAAAGAAAGAAAGAAAGAGAAAGAAAGAAAGGAAGGAAGGAAGGAAGGAAGGAAGGAAGGAAGGAAGGAAGGAAGGAAGGAAGGAAGGAAGGAAGGAAGGAAGAAAGGAAGGAAGGAAGAAAGAAAGAAAGGAAGGAAGGAAGAAAAGAAAGGAAGGAAGGAAGAAAGAAAGAAAGGAAGAAAGAAAGGAAAGAGAAAGAAAGAAAGAAAGAAAGAAAGAAAGAAAGAAAGAAAGAAAGAAAGAAAGAAAAGAAAGAGAAAAAGAAAGAAAGAAAGAAAGATGGAAGACAAAGAAAGAAAAAGAAAGAAAGAGAGAAAGAGAGAAAGAAAAGAAAACAAACAAAACACAAAAAAACCCACAACAGGTCATGGGATTTTTACTTCTCTAAAAGATATACTACATTTTAGGAAATAGTAAGAGCCTCCATAAGTTTAGTTGTCAGGAAGTATTAGGTAATAGGTTGGACTTCATGATCTCAGAGGTCTTTTCCAACCTGGTTGATTGGAATGTGCTGCCTGGGGGTGGGGGAGTGGGGAGTCACCATCAATGGAAGTGCCTAAAAAGAGACTGGATGAGGCACTCAGTGCTATGGTTTAGTTGATTAGATGGTGTTGGGTGATAGGTCAGACTTGATGATGTCAAAGGTTTTTTTTCAACCTGGTTAATTCTGTATTCTATAAAAAACCCACACTAGGTAAAGAATTATCTCAGTGTTTACTTATTTTCACTTGAATGTTAGTCACTGAACCATTTGAAGCAACAGCAAGTTTAGGACTATTTAAGTGATTTTTCTTTAGAAAGAAATTGAAGAATCCATATATAAGAAATCATGAAAGTTATTCAAAACATAACTGAAAGCCTTATTCAAGACCTCACAGTAATTTCCCAAATACTGCTGACAGTAAAATTCTCTTTCAATTTATTCTTCCCACGACAGCATCTTTCCAGCTCTATTCCATCCGCAGTTCTGTCCTTCCTTTTTTCCTCAGCCTAACTCTAATCTTAAATGAAGCCAAGGACCCCTTACTCTCCTCACTTCTTTTTTGAAACTTCTCATAACAAAGTTACTCTTCCTGAATCTCACATTTTCTTTTGGCAGCTTCTTTTTGAACCAATTGCACCCTTACCCTTCTTTCTGTCAGCTCTAACCTCAGCCCAACATAGAAGAACAAGCTTTACCATGGAGATGTAATGAAAATTCAGTAATACTATTCCATTTAGGAACAAGAGACTCATTATTTTTAAAAGGTGGTCCTCAAATGTCTCCAAAACAAGAATCACAGATCTAATCCAAGCCCTCATCTAGAGCAGGTTTTTTAAGGCCACGATCATTTGAGTTTTGAATAACTCTACAGATGGAGATATCAGAAGCTCTCTGGGCAATCATCTTGGCTACCCTCACAAGAAATAGTATTTTAACTATGTTCAGATGGAAACTTCTCTCTGTCAAGTTGTACCCTGTGCCTCTTGCCCTGTCACTGGGCACTACTGAGAAGCATCTGCCTCCCTCTTCTTCAGTCACACCGTCAGGTATTTATAGACATTCATGAGATGTCTGTGTTGTCACCACGCAGAACAATCCCATCTTCTTCAGCATCAATTCACATGAAAGATATTCCACTCACAGGGCCACCCAATTATACAAATACAAAACTAAGGGAAATTGAGGCAGTAGCATTAAAAAAATGCCAAACATTTGCAGTGTTCAGACAGGGAAAGATTTTCCCAATAGCACAAACTGGGCACAGACTTCAATTTGAGGAGTGCAAGAGAACAAATGGGAGTGCCTGGAAGATGATAACATCAAAAGATGCCTAATGGAGAATATATCTATTGGAACTAGAAAGCACAACTGAAAATAGCAAAGTTCATCACTACTGATAAGCATCCAGTGTCCAGAGCAGATGCTGAGGCTAGGTGAAGGAAGATCCAGTGTCTGTGTTAGTGGCTGTTAGTGGGTCTGGTGTAGGACCTATATCAACCCTCCTAATGGGCATGCCTATTAAGAGGTAAGTCCAGCCACATTTAGCCCTCCCTTATCTCTGAGGACTGGCTAGAACACAAGGGGATTCATCTCTTACTACATTTACCCTTCACTTTGTGCAGCAGGCTCTGTCCCTGGAAGCAGTAAGAACCAGAGAATAGCATGTGACAAAAACAAGGTCCAGTTGAACTCTGTGTTAATCTGTGTCCATGCAGAGCCCAAACCAGTTTGTTCTGACTTTAAAGATATTAAAAGCACTTTATTAATCTCCAAAGAATTCTAAAGAAAAAGGTTTTTCGTAATTTTATCCCAGAATCACAGAGTGTTAAGGGGGAAGGCACCTCGAAAAATCATCCAGTCCAACCCCTCTGCCAGAGCAGGATCACCTAGAGCAGATCACACAGGAACACATCCAGGTGGGTTTTGAATAACTCCAGAGAGGGAGACTTCACACCAACCCTGGGCAGTCTGTTATAGATAAATCACAAAAATACTTGGGGAGTCTAATGTTCTAAGGAATAAAATTGACTTGAAAAGCATTTTCTCCATAGGTGTTTAGTGCTTCACATACACTGCAACAATGTGGCTGCACAAAGTGAAAGGCATCATGAGGATCAAGCCTCAGTCTACAACCGTAAGATGCTATTTTATCATGTCCTTACTGTTTACACTAGTCTAGCTTCAAGCCCTATTTCAGAAAACAAGTGGAGCTGGTTATGTCTATCTTCCATCAGGCTGATACTGTCTCAGAAGTTTTCCAGTTAGTGTTTCACACTGAAGTGCAGCCTGAAGTTTTATGAGATTTTAATTATGGGACGCTGAACTGCTGAAGCAGGTCCAGAGGAGCACCACAAAGATGATCAGAGGGCTGGACAATACCTCCTGTGGAAACAGGCTGAGAGAGTTGGGTCTGTTCAGCCTGGAGAAAAGAAGGCTCCAGGGAAACATTATAATTCCAGTACCTGAAGGGGGCCTACAAGAAAGCTGGGGAGGGACTTTATGGTCCATGAATCTGTGAAACTCTTAAGTCAGATCTGAGAAGACAATGGTTTGAACAACTCACCTAAAAGCTTCCTATCATCTTACCACAAAGTACAAAGCAGAGACAACCAGTAATTTGATTCCAGGGCAACTCAGTCCAAATGCATCAGCCAACAAGTACATCTGTGTTGCTGTTGTTATTTTAATACAGGTATATGCTTTCTTATTATAAAGATATTAAATTCAAGGAACAGTTTTCTCCAAGAAGTAGAATAAAGGTCAGGACTGTAAATTGGTTGTTCACTTATGGTATCTGAGATGAATGCACAGGTGGAATCTGATAATGGGTCAAAGACATGTATGGGAATGAGGGTTATGACCCAAACAATGAGAAGGGGAGGGGGGGGGGGTGTAAAATAATCAAGGGCATAGTCAGATAACCCAGGGTTTATTTCTATAAAACATTTCTGGCTAAGCATTTTGGGGAAGAAGAAAAATGAAGGGGAAAAGGAAAAACAGCTACATATTAGCCAATCAGCTTCTTAAAATAAAATACAGATTAATCAAGCCAGAAAGGCTGCAGAGCTGGTAAATCTCAGTTGTTGCCCATGTCACTAAATAGCTAATTTACTCTTGAAATTTTGCTTTTTAAATATCAAGCATTGCATTGAATTTCATGTAAATCAGTGTAGTTACCAAAACATCTCACACCTTCTACATATTCATCTGTAATTCCATATGCATTCCCAGAAAGCAAGCAATAAAAGCCAGCAGTAAATCCTCATTTCCAATAAGCTATCAACTTTTTATGGAACTCCCTTGTGGTGTCACAACCCTGAGAAAACATCCTTATTTAGGCAGTTTCATAAATACTTCCATTGCAGATAGGCTGTGCAGAACATGTTTGCCTTTATATATTGCAGGCAATACCCAGAAATTGGATTCCCTAATTACCTGCAGTAATTTTTAGTTTTCTAAACCATAATACACCTCCTCAAAATTGCTCCAAACACTTGTCTTATAGCTGTGCTTGTAAATGAATGTAACAATGATGAACAGAAAGGCAATGAGGCTCATGAAAGGCCTGGACCACACGACCTATGAAGAGCATCTGAGGCAGCAGGGGTTGTTCTGTCTGGAGAACAGGAGGCTGAGAGGAGACATCATTGCTCTCTACAACTACCTGGAAGGAGGTTGGAGTAGGGAGGGGGCCTTGGTGCCATGGTTTAGTTGATTAGATGGTGTTGGATGATGGGTTGGACATGATGATCTCGAAGGTCTCTTCCAACCTGGTCTGGTCTGGTCTATTCTATTCCATTCCATTCCATTCCATTCCATTCCATTCCATTCCATTCCATTCCATTCCATTCCATTCCATTCCATTCTTCTCTATTCTACTCTACTCTACTCTACTCTATTCTATTCCTCTGCTTACAATGTTATACAATGAAGTCTTTCTTATTTTAATAGTGGACCAGGGATTCTTAACTATAGTCCACTAAAGCCATTGTAAATGGTGAGAGTTAAGTTTTGTTCTGGGAGAGATTACTAAACTTGTCTCCAACTTTTCAGTTAATGGTTATCCTTCAGAATGCGTAGTTTAAACATTTCAACATGTAATAAAATGCTTTCATTTTCTTCACAAGGTTCTTACTTGGATTTCTACTTCTCCTTGTCACTCATGAGATAACAGAAATTGTCTTTTCCAGAAGCACTTATAGTTTAAAAAGTTCAGCCTTGCAGAGATAGTGTTTATTTAATCTTGCCAGACCCAGAAGCTGATATATCTTCTATGCAATGACAGTATTCAATATGCAATGTGGAGCTGGTGGATTCAATGTTTGAAAAACACCCTGATTTTCTTGGCTTAGAAGACTGCTAACAGGACAATCCTCCAGTTCTGTTAGTTGTCACATTTGGCTGAGAACAAATTCACTAGGACAAGAATCTGTGAGTGCCTGTAGGAGACAAAATCTTGTTTCTCTTGATATACATCAACATAGAAAAAAAATCACCTTTGCTCCTCACCCAGAAAACAGCTTCCTGGGAAGGGGGAGTGGCTGGGAGATGATAGTGAAAAGACCCTCTGGAATGTCCAACAAAAGTTAAGATTGTTGTGAACGACCTGCCTGATGGGTCAGCTCTACCCACTGATAGCACATCTGGCAGTTGCATATGCATTAATGTGACTAGGGAGTGGGCCAGGGGGAGCTGCAATTAGACACTGAACTTTATCAGCTCAGACAGAGAGAGAAAACATCACCATGAACATCCAGCCTGAAAGCAATCCTCTCTTCAACATGAAGAAGAGAACTCTTGGAGAAGAGAAAAGACATCTTCACTGAAGACACCACATGCTGGAGGCTGCTCAGAGAAGGACTTGGACTTTGGGATCCCTCGATTCCCTCTTCCAGCTGAGGACAACACAAGACAAGGATGTCTCTCCTTCTCCCTCCTCTCCTCCAAGCCAAAGTAGCAGCACCCAGCCAAAGCGTGTTGTGGGCAGGGGGTGTGTGGAGGGGGTAAATATAATTCCTTTCCTGCTCTCTCTCTTTCTGCATTTTCCTCTCCCTCTCTCTCTTCCTCCATTTTTCCTCTCTCTCTCTCTCCCTCTGTCTGTTAATAAATAGCCTCAGTTTTGATGTTCAGCCTCATTTGTGCCTTTAATTTCACAACATAGGAATGTTCACAAAAGAACTGAGTCCCTCTCCTTCTCCAGATTGAGGCAGTACCTATCACTTTTCTTGGGATATTCAGTTCTGAGACTGTTAACTGAGTTTGTTTTCAGTAGCCTGGTTTCCAGCACGTCTTGAGAATCTAAGTAATCAAAGAACTCTCATGAAGGACAATCAAAGTAACTTTTCAAAATACTGAACGTGATATCTTAAGGGGAAAATTAAATATTTTCCATGTGGGACACATTAGCAACACTTTGCTTTGTGTCTAGAAGACATTTAGGTTCTGTCAGTCTTGAATCTGTTGCAAGCATTTGGATGGATAGGTGGTGGCATCATAATGGGTTAGGAAATTGCAGTAATTTTTAACTCCCAGGACTAATATGAGAAATTACACCATGTTGTAACCAATATCTGGGGAAAAGGGAACATCAGCAAAAACTCTTTTTATTTGAACTTTTACAGCTTAAATAATCTAACAGCAAGTGGAGATTCATTTCATGTCTTTAATGTTTTGTAATTTATACAAATGCAATTTATGTAACCAAAGAATGTTCCATCTGTAATGTGAGGAAGAAGCACGCTATCAGTTGTAAAAGGACTTGGAAGAAAATTCTTCTGAAGGTACTTAAAAATCTGTGTTAAATACCCTTAGCACAAAATTCTATTTGGCCTCTATTTATTATAATTCAGAGACTCAAATTCTCCCTGGAGTTGAACATAGTACTTAAAGAAAGCATAGGTCCAAGAAAAGAGAAGTGTTAGAACTAGCAGACATTATGCATCATGACACCAGACTAAGCCTCATAACTAAGCCTTTCTTGCCAGTCTGTATTGCTGGCTTTCTATATCTGGGGAGTCCCCCAGGGATCAGTGTTGGGCCCTATCCTGTTCAATATCTTTATGGATGATCTGAATGAGGGAATTGAGTCCATCATCAGTAAGTTTGCAGATGACACCAAATCGGGAGCAGGGTACCCTGTTAGAGGGTAGGAGGGCTCTGCAGAGGGACCTTGACAGGCTGGACAGATGGGCAGAGTCCAAAGGCATAAGATTTAACACATCCAAGTGCCAAGTTTGACACATTGCCCACAAAAACCCCATGCAGTGCTACAGGATGGGGTTAGAGTGGCTAGAAAGGGACCTGGGGATACTGGTTGACAGTAGGCTGAACATGAACCAGCAATGTGCCCAGGTGGCCAAGAAGGCCAGCAGCATCCTGGCCAGTATCAGAAATAGTGTGGCCAGCAGGAGAAGGGAGGTCATTCTGCCCCTGTACTCAACACTGGTTAGGCCACTCCTTGAGTCCTGTGTCCAGTTCAGGGCCCCTCAGTTTAGGAAAGATGTTGACTTGCTGGAACGTGTCCAGAAAAGGGCAACAAAACTGGGGAGGTGTTTGGAGCACAAGCCCTATGAGGAGAGGCTGAGGGAGCTGCAATCATTTAGCTTGGAAAAGAGGAGGCTCAGGGGAGACCTTATTGCTCTCTAGAGCTACCTTAAGGGAGGCTGTAGGCAGGTGGGGGTTGGTCTCTTCTCCCAGACAACCAGCACTAGAACAAGAGGACACAGTCTCAAGCTGTACAAGGGAAGGTTTAGGCTGGATGTTAGGAAGAAGTTCTTCACAGAAATAGTGATTGGCCATTGGAATCAGTTGCCCAGGGACATGATGGAGTCACATTCAATGGAAGTGTTTAAAAGACTGGATGGGGTGCTTGGTGCCATGGTTTAGTTGATTGGATGGTGTTGGGTGATGGGTTGGACTTTATGACCTCAAAGGTCTTTTCCAACCTGGTTAATTCTGTAAATCTGTAAACCTACCTATGTTTTCTGCTGTAATTCTGTAGTAGAAATAACCTTAAATGTTCTAAGCTCAGATGATAATTCAAAAAGTTGTCCACATATGTCCATGTTTATGCTTAAGAATCTGGAATATATCTTATGTAATTACATGTCTTTATTAACAAACAGATACATTGCTCTCACTAAGTCTTTGATTCTAATAAATGAAGAATCCTGTTTCTTATTCTGCAATACAGCATAACTGCACATCCTTCTAGCTCATATCTTTTCTCTCAGCATCATGGAAGAGAGGTTTGTATCCCATTAGCTCTGGGATCAGGTTGGTTGCATCTTCTGCAAAGAAACTGTGTCACTGAAGAGTGATGCCAGGGTCAAAGCCTGTCCAAATGGCTCAGAGCCACCTTTGCAAATTCGAATGTAATTCATGAGCTTTGGCACCATGTATTTCAAAAGAACAGAAACTAGAAGTGTAATCTACACTTCAAAGTACATTAAAAGCTTGTTTAATTTCCAGAGATTTATGAGACTGGAAAAGATGAGCCCCAACTTAGAAATGGAAAAATGGCAAAATTATCCTTGTGTAAGAAAAATAGATATTCATTGTTTTTATGTGAATATCAGTTCCAAAAGCTACCATAAATAGCAAGGAGATATCTGTGCTGAAGAGATAGTGAGCCTTTTTTCCCACCATTCATGGTGATCTGTAATTGCTAAAACCAAAATTCACTTCTGGCCATCCCTCCCTCCATCCACCCACACATTCATCCACCACTCCATCCATCCATCCAATCATTCCCTGAAGGATCAGGGAATTTGAATATACTAAAATTAACAAGAAGCAGCTCCCTAGGAAGAGATATGTACATTGCATTTTTTAATTACAAGGCTTATAAGTGCTTCAGGAATTTTTCTCTGTGGTATTGCTGCTGGTCTCATAAGTGAAGAAAATTTGCTGCTGAAATAGCCCTATGAGGAGAGGCTGAGGGAGCTGGGGCTGTTTAGCCTGGAGAAGAGGAGACTCTGGGGAGACCTTCTTGCTGTCTACAACTACCTTAAGGGAGGTTGTAACCAGGTGGTGGTTGGTCTCTTCTCCCGGGCAACCAGCACCAGAACAAGAGGACATGGTCTCAAGCTGTGCCAGGGAAGGTTTAGGCTGGATGTTAGGAAGAAGTTCTTCACAGAAGGAGTGATTGGCCATTGGAATGTTCTGCCCAGGGAGGTGGTGGAGTCACTGTCACTGGAGGTGTTTAAGAAGAGACTGGATGGGGCGCTAGTTGCCATGGTTTAGTTGATTAGGTGGTGTTGGATGATAGGTTGAACTTGATGATCTTGAAGGTGTTTTCCAACCTTGTTAATTCTATTCTATTCTAAATTCTTAGGTAGCATGGTAGGATATAACAATGATTGAGGGGCCAAAGTGAGTCCATAATAAGTCAATGGTAACTGTCAGACTTTACACTCATAAAGCAAAACATCATTCTAACATTTAGGATGAGAAAGACTACTTTGGGTTTGAGTTTGGTTATCACTACAAGATAACAGTGTAATCCATGTGAAATAAAGTCCTTCATTCTAAAACACTGCTTTCATAACCTGGAATTTTGTGAATTTTGGGGGGGGGAAAGAGGATTTCTAAATATGTACAGCCATGGCATTTTCTCTGAGGAGAGAGTAATGTGTCCAGAAAGTTACCAGACAGCAATGACTGACAACAGCAGGAAGACCAGCGAATCTTATGAGCTGAATTCAGAAGAAGTGAAATAGACAATTCTATTTTTACAGCCCTTTCTGGTCAGTATCACTGTTAAACAAGAAATTAATACGTGTCAGCTCTTCTTTAATGAAAAACATGTAGTAACAGAGGGAAGTTTGCTAGCTACTTAACTAGGGCCACATCTACTATTGGTATGAAAAGCAACCAGCATGGTGAATTTGTTATATAGTATGAAATTGTTGCATATGGTTACTTTGCAAATGCCTGAAGCAACTCCATCTGCATCAACACCTGCAGCATGACTTCACCCTGAAACCAAATGAAGTATTCCATGATGAAAATAGACCTAGGAATTACATTCCAAGGAGTGCAGGGGGAATAAAAGAAAGGTATGAAGGATCATTTGGACATGGATTAGATGAAAGTCTTGTAAATCTTTGGAGCTCAGTTTCTTGAGTCAAGAATAACACAATGATTTATTTTTATTTAAGCAAAATTAGTTCTCATATTGAAATTAAGTCACTACAGAAAACCAATGAAAACTAAAGAGGCTCTTTCCAGCATAAGTTTCTATGTAGAATAGAATAGAATAGAATAGAATAGAATAGAATAGAATAGAATAGAATAGAATAAACCAGGTTGGAAGAGACCTTCAAGATCATCGTGTCCAAGCTATCATCCAACACCACCTAATCAACTAAACCATGGAACCAAGCTTCCTGTCAAGCCTTGCCCTGAACACCCCCAGAGACGGCGACCCCACCATCTCCTCGGGCAGCCCATATTAATTCAATTCCTGGTACCAAATATGTGATATTGGGATGCCCCTTCAGCACTCCGCACAGTGTTAGCAATTACCTGGGAAAAGAAGGAGGGATCCCTGGGTAAAAATCATGAAAAATATGTATAAATCAAAGTTTTGTGTATGCTGCAAGTATCCTACAACCTGTTAAGGGAAAATGAAGTAATGTGACAGGGTCTGCAAACTGCTTGATAGAGGGGAGCACGTTGTGATATAACTGACTTCAGAATTTGGTCTCAAGCTGGGTGCTGTTTAGTTTGAAAAAGAGGAAGCTGAGGGGAGACCTCATTGCCTTCTACAACTACCTGAAAGGACATTGTGGAGAGGCTGGTGCTGGTCTCTTCTCACAGGTAATTAGTGACAGAACGAGGGGCAACAGCCTCAAGCTGCAACTGGGTAGGTTTAGACTGAACATTAGGAAAATTATATTTAAGGAAGGAGTTGTCAGGCATTGGAATGTGCTGCCCAGGGAGGTGGTTGAGTCACCAACCCTGGATGTATATAAAGGTCGTTTGGATGTGGTGCCTGGGGATATGGTTTAGGGGTGAACATTGTGGAGTAGGGTTCTGGGTTGGACTTGGTGATCCTGAGAGTCTCTTCCAACCTGAATGTTTCTGTGTTTCTGTGTGAATTTTGATCCTAAAATATATACACTTAAATAGGAATGCTGTACACCTCCTAACACCTCTCAATGACTCTTTTATTCCAAGGAAGGTTTTCTTCTGAATCAGGAAGTGCATTTTCTTGTGGGTTTTATGATTTTTTTAAATGGCTTTTTCTGTGGTATTCATACTCTTCTACATTCCATTCAGCACAACATTTTAAAAGCACAGAGAGTCACCTAAAGGGAACTTATTAATCAAGTAACATAAGATAAGTTATAAAACCTATTTATTAATTACTGATCTATACATTAGTGTCATGTCAGCTACTCAGAGCTACACAGCCTGCTTAAAGCCTAGGGAGCTATGGTGCTTTCCACCAGGCAACAAAGACTCCATCTTCACTTATACTTGGACATAAGCGGATTTTCTTATTAACCTCTGGGTTTGGGGAGTCAGGTGACAGCAGAGCTTTGTTTCAGCTACACAACTTCAGAATGTCATCTGCCCTTTGCTGCTGATTATAAAACACTGTTAATTGAAAAAAAAAAAGGCAACAAATTGGAATTCAGCCTTCTCAGTAGCAACTAATCAAGTTAAATATCAGTCTGTTTTGCAGGTTATGTGGCAGCATCACTTGATGAATTACAGAGTAATAATATTTGTCTTCCTATTTATTAAGAATAAATAAATATATAGGTATGAATGCCCATATACTATGTAATTTCAAAGAAATGAAGGTGCAAATGTACATGCAATGTCATTCAGCTCAGGAAAAGCGTAATAATTTTCTACTACTCCTACTTTGATACAAACTTGTTATGGTTAATCAACTCTCAAGAGGATTTTTGAAGGTACTGCTAGAATTGCCATACTGCAAAAGGCAAATGTTTCCTTCAAACTTAGCTCCCATTCTTAGCTCAGAATTTCATCCACCAGAATAGAATAGAATAGAATAGAATAGAATAGAATAGAATTAACCAGGTTGGAAAAGACCTTTGAGATTATCAAGTCCAACCCACCATCCAACACCATCAAATCAACTAAACCATGGCACCAAGTGCTCCATCCAGTCTCTTCCTAAACACCTCCAGTGATGGTGACTCCACCACCTCCCTAGGCAGCCCATTCCAATGGACAATCACTCTTTCTGTGAAGAACTTCTATTAATATTTACCCCTAGATTTATTCATAATGAAGATTGAGAAAGCTCTTAAAAACAGGTAATATTTCACTTATGCTTTCAAATGTTAATTCCACAGTTGTAGTGTAGGTCTATGCCATATTTCACTACCACAGAGTCACTGAGCACTGTCTTCTGCATCACAATTTCATGCTTGCCATTGCTGTCAAGCTCCAGTTCCTAATAAAAATAGTGCTATGGCTTCTGGATTTACAAGCCTATGAAATAATGAATGCTGCAAACCTTTAGGGAGAGAATAAGACTCAGATCAAGTTCAAACACACTACTCAACTCAGCATAAAACAGTCCTATCAGCTTAACATAGAGTTGATATGGCCCTATCAGCCCTATGGACTTTCAGCATAAATTTGATCATAGCTCAGAATGATTCACGTGCTTAAATCAGATTATTTTCCTCCCTTTTATAATACCTCAGCTGTGCCATGGATGTCCTCTCCATTTCTAACATCGTGATCTGCTCCGTCAGCATGGTGAGACTTCTGTCAGAGCACATTACTTTGACTGTGAAATATCTTACTGACAACATTACCTCCTTTTGATTTACATTGACAGGACCTAAAACACATAAGTGGAATATTCTCCAAGGCGTATAATCAATAGCATCTGCTGCATTTTTGGTATTTCCTTTGCCCTGTTTATACCATTACTGTCTCTGCTGAAGCTATTTTACTGTAAATGTTTCCAGAAACAGACGTTGGCATCAAGTCACAGCACTGCTTCTACAACACTAACAACTTAAAACCTCCAAGAAATTTCAGAAGTATTACTACTTTATGTTCATTATACTAACACACATATAAATTTATACATAAAACAGGTCAGTTATAGATACTTTTTCAACATTATTGCTAACACTTATATTATTAGATATAAATACACAGTTATATTCAAGTTATTGCTATGAATAAGGTAAGGAAACATACCTTAAAATCCTCTGTAACATATTCTTGTTTTGTGCAAGAAAAGATGACATTGTAAAGCTTTTTCTCTTGGAAAATTAGACAATTTTTGACAAGAAATCAAAGTAGTGTTCAAAAATTTAAATCATCTGGCTTTTGGGGGAAATATTGGCATACAAATCAATATTCTCAATAACTAATTAGGACAATATGACTAACAGCAAATGAAAAAATAATCTCTTGTCTTTAAAGAAACGTGTGTGCATTAATTAATTTGACCATGGATTTCCCAATACAAGAATTCATATGTAGAATGGAATGGAATGGAATGGAATGGAATGGAATGGAATGGAATGGAATGGAATGGAATGGAATGGAATGGAATGGACCGGACCAGACCATGTTGGAACAGACCTTCAAGATCATTGCGTCCAACCCATCATCCAACACTATCTAGTCAACTAAACCATGGCACCAAGCATCCCATCAAATCTCCTCTTAAACACCTCCAGTGATGGCGACTCCACCACCTCCCTGGGCAGCACATAGAATACATAGAATACATAGAATAAACCAGGTTGGAAGAGACCTTCAAGATCATCGCGTCCAACCCATCAACCAATCCAACAGCGCCCAACTAACCCATGGCACCAAGCACCCTGTCAAGTCTTCTCCTAAAAACCTCCAGTGATGGCGACTCCACCACCTCCCCAGGCAGCCCATTCCAATGTGCAATCACTCTTTCTGTATAGAACTTTTTTCTAACATCCAGCCTGAATCACTCTCTCCATGAAGAATTTCTTCCAAAGCTGGTGAGGGGTTTGGAGCGCAAGCCCTATGAGGAGAGGCTGAGGGAGCTGGGGTTGCTTAGCCTGGACAAGAGGAGGCTCAGGGGAGACCTTATTGCTCTCTACAACTACCTGAAAGGAGGTTGTAGCCAGGTGGGGGCTGGTCTCTTCTCCCAGGTAACCAGCACCAGAACAAGAAGACACAGTCTCAAGCTGTGCCAGGGGAGGTTTAGACTGGATGCTAATTTGAAAGCATAGTTGAAAATGAAAGTAAGATATTAAAGATTGGAAGGTAGCAAGCAAGCTGGAAAACAAAATCTGGTGAACTATGGGTCTGTAGCTGAAAAGTGGAAAGGAAAATCTGCGCATAATTTAAATTATACAGCATGATTTGACTTAATAAATGTACCAGACTGAGTACTCCAAAATACATTAATTTTGGTAATGTTGTGCTTAGCTCAGGCGCATCATGATTTATGAAAATATTTCTGATATAAATATCACCTGCTCACCTCGGGAATAGATTTATCATTGTTCCAGGTGGATATAAATTTGTTAAAAATTAACAAAGTGTCCAGGTGAAACAGAAGAATAGTCAGTGGAGTTACTTTTCTTTAGGCAGGTGAATAAATCCTCTGCTGAAGCAAACTAAAAGATTCTTTCAAAGTCAAATTCTAGGAGAAAACTACTACAGTTCTAAAAAGAGCTCAAACGAGGAGCCGGTTGAAGTTTATAATTGGAAGTGCTATCAGGAGCAGTAAGGCGTAATGAAGAACTGGAAAGAGGTATTGCAGATCATTTAACAGCTGTGTATAACTCATTCATGATAGCACTGAACATGCCACAATCTCAGCTGCACACTCAAGTGTGTATGTATGGGGGTCTGTGAAAGTTCAACAGATTAAAGATGTCTGCCTGATGAAGGTAATTTTTCTTTGTCCTCCAAATCACATATTCTACCAAAAGACTGAGGATTTCTTTAGAACACACAAAAAGAATTCTATATGAAACTTGACTCAAGTTATATTTCAGGAAAAAAAAGTCATTTAAATGACAATTTAAAATTAACTTCAAAACAGTAAAGAGGGAAAAAAATATTATGTGCTATCACTACGTTTAAAAAGTGAGTATATCACTTATTTGCAAGGTGACAGAACATATTTCTTCAGTAGGAAAGGACAATTACTAACTTTTGGGTTCTGTGTCTAAATTTGGTCCCTTTGCTTAAAATCTTTATTTGCATTATGCTGTCAGTTTTGTCAAAATTATATTTCTTGGCTGGTCTTAAGCTCATTTACATGCAGGGATGGAGGAATAAGGGGAACTGTCACACAGCAGTAATCATTCTGAAATCTGAAATTATGTATTTCCGAGGCCTGGTCCACCATCTGAATGTGATGGAGACTAAATGTGATGGACACTTTTATTACCTGAAAGTAGGAGCTCCACGGACAGAGAAACATGTCTCTGAGTTGAAGCTGCATGGTACATTACCAGCAGGTGAACCTAATGTTCCACAGATGCCCCAGAAGTGTCAGGGAGAGCCTTGTTGAAGTCAAGCCACACTGCAGAAAAAAACAGAGCAGATGAAGGATTCATCAGTGAATGTAGAGGAAGGTTAAGAAAAGTTTAGTTCTATGGCATAGAACACTAAAGTGTCTGTCTAGGAACTCAAAATCCTGTGGTCATGATCTAATTCCCAGGTTTTGTATTTAGTACTAACCAGAAAAAGATCAAAATCCTTGCTCCCTGAAGATAATGCTGATAGCCCTTTCTGCAACTGCAGAGCCAGACGTGTCTCATCTTCCACTGCATTTCCTTCCCAATTTTACTGGCCCATTTTCAGTGGCTTGTCATTAGAGAATGCACTGAAACCCAATGGTTGGGATGATCTTCACAGGAGGTGAAGATGGGAAGAAACAAGTGGAAATATCCATGTCCTGATTTACATTCTGATAGCTATCCCTAAACACTAGGCTCTGTCACAGTAACAGCATCATCAGCTGCTGTCACCCCAGTGAAAGTAGCAAAGAACTTATGTTTAGCAAGCCCCCTGAATGTGAGCAAGGGTATACATTTGGTCTTTTAGTCGTCTTCAGATCTTCCACCATTGTTTGTGCCAGGAAAACTAAACCATTTCTAGGCATGTGAGTGACAACTGCAACACAACCAAAAGAAGATGTCTAGAAAATTTGTTATTGAGAAGCACCAAATTATTTGGTTAGGGAGCGTGGAGAAGAGGAGGCTCAGGGGAGACCTTATTGCTCTCTACAACTACCTGAAGGGAGGTTGTAGACAGGTGGGGGTTGGTCTCTTCTCCCAGGCAACCAGCACCAGAACAAGAGGACACAGTCTCAAGCTGTGCCAGGGGAGGTTTAGGCTGGATGTTAGGAAGAAGTTCTTTATAGACAGAGTGATTGACCACTGGAATGTGCTGCCCAGGGAGGTGGTGGAGTCACCATCACTGGAGGCGTTTAGGAGGAGGCTGGATGGGGTGCTTGGTGCCATGTTTTAGTTGATTAGATAGTGTTGGATGATAGGTTGGACACAATGATCTTGAAGGTCTCTTCCAACCTGGTCTGGTCTAGTCTAGTCTAGTCTAGTCTAGTCTATATTTTGTCCTTAGGCTATTTGATGTCACAAAAGTCCTTTTTGGCTTAAGATACTATTGTAGGAGAGGTATCTACCAATGCTTCACTTCATTCTTTCATCCCTCAGTACATTCCTGTCAAATGCAAACTGAAATGTAATTCAGATGTGGGTGGTTGCTAGAAAAGAATAATGAGAACATTTGGTCTCTATGCTCCCTAGAATTCTGTAACATTTTAAGGAAAAATGAAAACTTGGTAACATAGAGCAAGAGGGGTAGATGAAGAAGACTTTTCCACATTACAAGAATTATTATTCTCCTTTGGAGGGCACATGTTTCTTGCCTTAACTCCTAGCAAAGTATAGGTATGTTTAAGACATATACACACAAGCGTCTGTGAATCGCAGTTTCTTCCACCTACTCTCACTGACTGCCTTTGAAAAAAAAACCAAACCCTTTCAGATTTCAGGCAAATTATCCTCCTTCAAAAGCCTTCTCAAACAAAGGAAATGCAGTCAAGGATGAATGAATTATACATTCTACACAGGATCCCATGAATAACAGACTTACTGGGGAAAAAGAAAATCAACCCACAAACATCCTTAGTAAAAATTCCCAGCATTAGGCGAATGATTCTTCCACACCGACAGCAGTAGGTGGAATATCTACTTGCAAACAATTGCTGCATTTGTTTTCCTCATTGTGAGGTTATGCAAAATAAATATTAGCTGTGAAATCACATTTCAAATGGGGAAATATAAATTATTTATCTCTGATTTTTCCCTACTTTTCTATGTGCCAACTCACTTTTCATTTCTTACTGTTGAAATTCCTACAGTGGCTTTGCTCATAGCTGTGCATATTCCTGTACCTTGATTGGCAGGCCTATACTTACAACAATTAAGTTAAGATTACATTTTAAAGTGGTTATTAAACTTACCACATAATTTTTCTAATGTTCTGCATGGTTTGGTTATTTTACATTATTAATATTCAGAAAAAGATTTCTTGACAGAGAAATATCTTTTGAGAACGACCAGAACACAGGGAAAAAAAAGTAGAAACAGAATACAAATTACATGCTTCAGTTAAGGACAAAAAAAAAAGAAGAGAGAATGAACACTGACAGTCAGTTATACATTATGTATTATAGCTATGGTATTTGTAATGCTTGGTTGGCTCACCATTGCTCTAGGAGAGTTAACTTTCAGCCCAGAACAAAGAGAAATGACCAGTAACATCTTGTTTTGACAATAAAAATGTAAGGCTTCTTTGAACGAACCAGGAGGAGACAGGTTTCACACTGTTTTATTAGATACATAAAGATAGTTATAGCAAGCCTTTGAAACAAGGAATTTCAGTATTTCTCCTATATATCAAGGTTTCTAGTGCAATCATCAAAAGCCTTAAAGGCACCTTCAGTGGTCTGTATTCTTCTGTACATATTTGAAAAGACAAGCCCATAAACAGGTACTCGGTGTCTTATTAGAGGTGCTTTTAGGACCTGACAACCTGCACAGCAAGATATCCTAGACTGGGTTTGTTTGGTTGGGTTTGAGGGGGTTGTTCGTTTGTTTGCTTGTTTGTTTGCTTTTATTACATACCTCTGCTCTACCTAAGTAATTTGAAGCACTGAAGCAGAAGGTTTATGGTCTTATTTTATCTTCATGCATGACGTATGTTAGTGAATCATAATATATAAAAAAGAGTTGAAAACCAGGTTCAAAATGAAAACAAAGTATTAAATAGGTCTGTAATATATATTTTCTATCACTGATTTTCAGAATGTTGGTTTCTAATCTTAATTCTAGAAAGAAACAATTTTCAACCCTTCCATCTCTCTTTCCCAGTTCCCAGGACAAATCATCCAGTGTTTATTCCCCCATCCCAAGAATTCATTCCTTTTGAGATATCATTTGCAACCTATATGTTATTTCCCTGGGTTTTGGTATAATAGTATTTTAGTCCTCCTTCCTCTTGAACATGTCCAGAGAAGGGCAACAAGGCTGGTGAGGAGTCTCAAGCACAAGCCCTATGAAGAGAGGCTGAGGGAGTTGGGGTTGTTTAGCCTGAAGAAGAGACGACTTGGGTGAGACCTTATTGCTCTCTACAACTACCTGAAGGGAGGTTGTAGACAGGTAGGGGTTGGTCTCTTCTCCCAGGCAACCAGCACCAGAACAAGAGGACACAGTCTCAAGCTGCACCAGGGGAAGTTTAGGCTCAAGGTGAGGATAAAGTTCTTCATAGAAAGAGTGATTGTCCATTGGAATGTGCCGCCCAGGGAGGTGGTGGAGTCCCCATCCCTGGAGGTGTTCAAGAGGGGATTGGTCATGGCACTTGAAGCCATGTTTTAGTTAGTCATGAGGTGTTACGTATTAGGTAATAGGTTGGACTTGATGACTCTGAGGTCTTTTCCAACCTAGTTGATTCTATGATTCTATGATTCTTTAGGCATATACAATTATACCAATCTTGGGATACTTCTATTACCAGTACCAGGACAAGAGGACACAGTCTCAGGCTGCACCAGGGGAGGTTCAGGCTACATGTTAGGAAAAAGTTCTACATAGAAAGAGTGATTGCCCATTGGAATGGGCTGCCTGGGGAGGTGGTGGAGTCGCCGTCATTGGAGGTTTTCAGGAGAAGACTTGATGGGGTGCTTGGTGCCATGGGTTAGTTGTTTAGGTGGTGTTGGATTGGTTGATGGGTTGGACGCGATGATCTTGAAGGTCTCTTCCAACCTGCTTTATTCTATGTATGTATATTCTATGTATGTATTTACCCTTACTCTTAAGATGTTCTTCTGTCTTCAGAAAGTTCCCTGTATATGAGAGATGCACATAAGAAAAAAGAAAATTCAATTACAGATGAGAGCAGTTTAAGTCCTCAGAAAAAGTATTTGGACCGTCCAAGGCCTGATTAACATACAAACTATTGGTTTGTTGTGCAAAACAGATCTCTGAAGCAGTGGTGCATTTTAATGACAACTCTGAATATCAAAGATAATTTCTCTTTCTAGATACAGTTTAATTTCACAGGTGCTCTGCCAGCCTATTTTTTCTAGAATGTTGAATGTTCAAAACCAACTCTTCCAGAAACACAAGGCCTCCAGGTGAAGCATTAAAATACAAATAAATCTATTTGAAATTGAAAACAAGGAAGTTTAATTGAACTTGCTTTAGGCTGCTGAGTCTGGAGAGAGAGTGAAAAATAAAACAGAAAGCCAACTCACTGGGCACAGTCTCCTAATCTTGTGGATTATTAATCATGTCCTTTGTAATGAGAAAATTCTTAGCATTTTAAAATGGTGTGCAAAAGCGCTGCAAGGACTCAGGAACTTATTTTACCAACCATTTTATCCTCAAAGTTTTTAATGGAACAATTGGATTCAATACAACACAGCATATAACACATTTGTTATATATACAGTAGTGAATAGAATTCACATCAGTGCTTGGGTGCCTGGATACACATTTGGACATGTATTTGGGCAGCTAATTTGTATGTTTCTTCTCATTCATGAAGTCAACGTTTCCCTCCACTACACCTCTATTAATCAATCAATAATCTCAAAACTAGAATCATTATGCTCTGTGGAAGAACTTAGATAGCTGGTCACAGTCGCTTATGTCTCAGCTCACCAAGCTTTCTGGAAATGAAATCAGTTTCAGAATGGTATCGAAACTGCTACATTTACATTTATGTTTACAATTGCATTTGCATTTACATTAAAGTCCAGTCCTGCCATGTTTTAAGTACTTCATTAAATTCTTGGACTCAATGTCCTTAAGAAAGCCAAACATATTTAATGTTAGCCACTTAAGAAAACCAGGCTCTGTTCTATATTCATCAATCTAAATGATGTGAAGTTTTCAGTTTCATTCAGGAGAATGTAGGAGCCATCTGCTTCTTACTTCTAAAGAGGATTCAGAAGGATCCTGATTTCTGGCATCACACAGCAAAGTCACTTCTACTAGCAGTCATTTTTCTCATTGAAAAGTTCTGAAATCAAAGGTGTAGGTATTGTGAGAAAACACTCCCTCTGCACCACCTTGAGTAATTGCACAGCTGAGTTGACTTACCCCATGTAGAAGAAACTTCATGTGGAAACCTTCCTCTCTGCCTCCTTCCTCTCCCAACACTCTGCACCATTCAAATATCATAAATCTTTTGGCAAAGGAAACTGGTAGGAAGTGATTCTGTAGTCACAATATTTGGAGTATGCTATGCAGTCATTCTTTTTAATGCCATTTCTCTCTGTTCCATACACACAGAAACAAATTCAGTGAACAGGCAGCCTATGAGTTGTGGCTCCTGCTTCAGTGGCAAGAAGTGCTTCGTGGATGTCTATGAATAAACACTAGAATGAAACTGAAAAAAATCTCTTTCAATAGTTGTGCTTCAGTGGCTTTGTTGTGTCTTTCTTTCTTTTTTATTCTCCTTACAATATATATGATCCTTGTATATACTTCACTTTTTCTTTAATGGGTTTTGGTTATGTTAGGGTTTTATTTCAGGGACACCTTGAATGAGGAACTTAGAATGCCACCTCAGATTAAGGTTTCCAGTGATGAATTTAACTAGGCAGTTATTGGGCATTACAATGAGTAAACACTAACTGACTGTTAAAAACAAATTCAGCCATGATTAGTTGGGCAATAGATACATATATATTGTATTACTATAAAAACTCCATTTTATAAGGTTTAACTAACCATCTGCTATTTCAAGTGCTTGTAAAAGCTAACTACTCTATTAAATCTGGTTCTTTAGTCTGCATGTGATGGATTATGTACTATTGAGCTACTATTTGTGACTGCTTCATGTTGACCTGGATATTGAGATTGTTAACATATGCCAGTGTTTTGCTGCTGGCAGAGTTAAATGGGTAGTGTCTTCCCTGCTGTGCATCAGTGAGCACACACTGCTAAATAAAACCAGTAAGAGAAAACACAGTGCATGACAGTCTCTTTAGTCCTCCTCATCCAGTAAAGGCAAAGCTTGATCTTCTGAAAATGAGTAATTAATATCTGAAGATGACCCACATTCACACCTTCAAGATGACTGAAACAAGGTTTGACCTGTGGATTCAGGGAACTGGTGGGGTTGGAAGGGACCTCTGGAGATTGGGAAGCCCAACCACTCTGCTCAAAGCCAAGTTAAGAGACAATGTCTTCTCCTAACACTAGCTACATCAAGGAATTTTACCTTGCAGAGCTGGGGAGTTTTTTGACAACCAAGAGGACCTTCTGTCATCAAAAAGTCGTTCCAAATGAAGCCACTGTGAAGATGTTTCATAGACTGCTATAGGGAAGTTGCTATAGGCAACCTGATCTAGTGTGAGGCATCACTGTCCGTGCCATGGGGGTTGGAACTGGATGATCTTTGAGACCGCTTCCAGTCCTGACAATTCTGTGATTCTGTGAAGTGTTTTCACACCCACCTGACTCCTTTCATTTTGATAAAAAGCAAAGCACTTTTGTCCCTTTGTATCCTACTTCAGTCTCATAAACTATAGATTTTATTAGGAAGAGAACCAAGCTTCTATTTTAAGCAAAGTGCTCTTGCTTATGATTTCCTTATTACAGCCAGTCCCAACACAATGTCAAACATGTCTAAAGAACCTCAAGGAAAGAGGTTTAAGGTAACATATTCAAGCTGGAACATATGCACAGTTAGGAACAAATGCTCAGTTGATCCTCAGTAGTATGTTCATATGTAGTCTTGATTTATGTATGATGCATAACAGAGAGAAAAGGAAATCCAGCACCCATTGCCACTGGAGAAGTCTAATAGCAACTATGCTAAGAAAGTTACTGACCTTTCAAAATACATCACATCACCAAAATGTGTTCAGAGTGTCCAGATGCATTTTTGCCTTTTTGTAGAAAGTTTTCATTCTTAGCTAATAGGTTTTTAATGGTGATGACTTGGAACCATCCATATAAATACGTACATGCAGTTAAATCTGTGTCTAGGGTACATGCCAGCATAACTACTTGCTAGACTCGAGCTGTGAGTGCAAGTAAAATGCATGAACAATAACTGAACCTCACACATTCCCATTTTTAGTCTGGAACTCCCCATCTCAGTCTGTTCAGAGAGGTTTCAAATTTTATTGCCATGGTAGTAAAAACAATGACCCAATAGCAAGTCCCTATCCAGTCAGTGAAAATTCCAAAAGTTGAAAGTCTGATCCAGTAAGCATCACCCATGTGATTCCTTAGCACCACCAGGAGTAGTCCCATTGAAGTCAATTAGAACTACTTCTTTGCTTAAAATAACGCATGGGATAAGTACTCTGCCAAACTGAGACTTAAAAGAAAGTGTCTCATAGGAAAGAACACAGCTATAATTCCTATTTTCTGTTGGGGACTATCATATTATTTTCTCTAAGTTTTCACATCTGGCCTCAGATTTCCTTACTTAAATAATTCAGCTGGCACTGAGAAGATGTAAAGTTTCCTTTTTTAATGAAGGCCAAATTGGGGCAGAAACTCACCGTGATAATAAAACATTGCAGCTGAAGAAGACCAACAAGGAGGTTTCCCTAGACATTCAGAGGTAACTCTCAAAGTTATTTGTGATCCAGTATCAGCCATATGCATTTTACCACAGTTATGCACTAAGAAATTCAGAGCTAGTGTGTTCTGATTGTTCGTAATAAATGAAGACCTAATTATTTAGCACAAAGTTCTGCAGAGGCTTGCTCTGATGGTCTAGCATGTTCCCTTACTATGCCTTCAGAGAAGATAAGACATTTCAAGTGACCAGGGGATATTTAGACTGGATGTTAGGAAGAAATTCTTCACAGAAAGAATGATTGGCCATTGGAACGGGCTGCCCAGGGAGGTGGTGGAGACACTTAAACACTGAAGGTGTTTAAGAAGAGACTGGATGGGGTGCTTGGTGCCATGGTTTAGTTGATTAGATGGTGTTGGTTGATAGGTTAGACTTGATGATCTTGAAGGTCTTTTCCAACCTGGTTACTTCTATTCTATTCTATTCTATTCTATTCTATTCTATTCTATTCTGTTCTATTCTATTCATCAGATAGCATCTTTGTTCAAACCTTAGTCCACTTAGGCAAAAATTAAGCCCTAACAACTGAATATCTTTCTGGTGTTTTCTGTGTTCTTTTATCAGTCAAAAGTTAGGAAAAAGTTCTATACAGACAGAGTGATTGCCCATTGGAATGGGCTGCCTGGGGAGGTGGTGGAGTCGCCATCACTGGAGGTTTTCAGGAGAAGACTTGATGGGGTGCTTGGTGCCGTGGGTTAGTTGTTTAGGTGGTGTTGGATTGGTTGATGGGTTGGATGCGATGATCTTGAAGGTCTCTTCCAACCTGCTTTATTCTATGTATTCTATGTAAGTCACTTCATAAATGGTAGCTTATGGAGCTATCTTGGAGCTACTATCTACTACTTGGAGCTTAGTAGATACTGGAAATTTAGTTTCCCATATTTCCTAATGAATTACAAAGTTAGGTGACATTGAACTTTACTTTTTGTCCTGTTTATAGCCTTCAGATAAACACAACAATGAATTATTGCTGGATGTCTAATTAAGATTACACATTTTCAGAGGGAGCTTTATGACTTATTGAGGCTGCTTAATCATTTCCGTTAGAAGACTCATCCTATATTATTTTGTCAGAAAATCCTGATTTATGGATCATCTATTCAAATGCAGTGAATTAAATCTGCTTTCATTGTTAGCACAAACGGGGAAATGCATCTTGTTTTCACATCCCAACCCACTGCTCACACTGTTCTAAGAAAATAAATATCCACAACACACTTGTACGAAGCCTAGCATAAATAGAATAGTCAGGAATGAGTAGGTGTGCTTATGACAGCACAATGTGTATGCAACAGATAGATTTTGAAGACCCTTGACCCCAGGGAATGTGATTTGTTGGTGTCCATAGTAGCTGCCATCTGATTAGAGAACTGATGACATTAGTAGTGACCATGAATCTGTCAATACCTTCCTTTTTACACAGAATTTGGTTCAAGAGGGGATTGGACATAGCACTTGGTGCCATGGTTTACAATATCACAGTAGCAGTATCACAGTATCAATAAAGTTGGAAGAGACCTCAAAGATCATCAAGTCCAACCTATCACCTAAGACTTCATGACTACAAAACCACGACTTCAAGTGCCACGTCCAATCTCTTTTTGAACACTTCCAGGGACGGTGACTCCACCACCTCCCTGGACAGCCCATTCCAATGGCAAACAGTGAAGAACTTTCTCCTCACCTGAAGCCTAAACTTCCCCTGGCACAGCTTGAAACTGTGTCCTCTTGTTCTGGTGATGTTTGCCTGGGAGAAGAGACCAACCCCAAATCTTTTGCTTGTTATGAATGCACCCCAAAAGGTCAACTATATTCTATAGCTGGTTAATGAAACACATCACCCATAGTAAATATTCTTCTCTCTAAAAGTTTCTCTAAAGATTTCTCCATGCTGCATAAAACTTTCTTTGCCCCAAAAGACATTACCATAGGTATACAATTCCTTCTGGATAACATGTATAACTGAAAATCTTCTAATCCTTTCAAGTATTATAACAGAAAATCTGTTTAGTAAAGAAGTCTATACAGAAGTTTCAACTTTAACTGGGTGTGAGGATAAGGGAGAAAATGTCCAAAATGTGTGTTTGATAAACTCATTAATATTGCATATGCTGAAACTTGTGTTTGCACATGAAAACTTTCTCCTTGAGCAAACCACAAAACTGAAATGTATCATTCATGTGTACAAATTCAGTTTATGTTCTCTTTTCATATTATTTCCCAGGCAAAGCTTTGTCTATAAATGATACATGGAAAATTACCATGATGCAGTTGGACAAACTCTGCAGATGAAAATATCACTCTGAACTGAAAGGTGATGGCTTGTAAAGAAGGCACCACATAAGGTAACTGTTCTTGAAAGAGTTTCTAGCTGGAACCTAGACACACTGTAAAACATGCTGACTACATGTCAAGTTCAGAAACAGACATGGTAATTTATTGCCTCAAAGCCAGTGTTAGGTGACTAAAGTCATAACTAATTTGATAGGGAACAGTTATTTTGGATGCGTAGTTCTAGAAGGTCTAACTTCCTAATAGAAGTTGATCAACCCTAAAAAGCCACTGAGTATGTCAAATGCACTTTCTTCCTTGTCAAGTAAACCACATAATGCAGTACAATTTATGTGTCTTCAAGCTCCACTCTAGAGTTCTTCAGGCACTTTTGGCTTCCATTGCTACATAAAGTAGTTAGGTCCAAATCTCACTCGTCTGAGAGTTAAAACCCTTTCTACTGATTTCTACATTAGATTTACATATGATCACATTGTTTTTCTATATTTGCAAGAGTCTGGATTTCTTCTGGACCATAGGAGAGCAGAATTGTTCACATTACTCCTCTGAGATGATTCCAATACCTTTCACTAAATTTTATATTATCCTCTCTTTGCAGTGTCTGCTGTCTCTGTGGTCAGAGCTGCATCATGTTGACAGCTCACAGTAAAACTTCCACAAATTAAAAACCACATATTCTTTACATGCATGACTGTGTCCTTTTTATTTATTCATTGTTGTCTTGTTTAAATTATTCCTCTCCACTAGGTCATCCAATTCCTCTTTATGAAATTGCATGAAGAATTGCTTATGGCTTTTATTTTTGTTTTATTTTCACTTTTTTGTTGTTTTTTTGTGGTTAAAGTTTTTGTGACATTTTGAATCCAGTCAGTCACAGAATCACAAAACATTAGGACCTTGAAAGATCATTTAGTCCAACCTCCCTGTCAGAGCAGGATCACCTAGAGTAGGTCACACAGGAATGCATCCAGGCCAGATTTTGGAGTATCTCCAGAGAAGAAGACTCTACAACCACTCTGAGCAGCCTATTCTACTGTTTTGCCACCTTCACAGTGAAAAGGTTTTTCCTTATGTTCATGTAGAGAGAAAAGAATAGAATAGAATAGAATAGAATAGAATAGAATAGAATAGAATAGAATAGAATAGAATAGAATAGAATAGAATAGAATAGAACAGAACGAACCAGGTTGGAAAAGACCTTGGAGATCATCAAGTCCAACCTATCATCCAATACTATCTAATCAACTAAACCGTGACACCAAGCCCCCTGGGACCTGCTATGCTCCAGCTTGCACCTGCTGACTCTCATATTGTTTTCACTTGAAAATTTGCTTTAAAAAACCCAAACCCAACCCAAAACAACCACCACCCACCACTCCACCCCACCCCCCTCCCCGAGCATTAACCAGAAGCTTTTTGTATTCTTTGTATAATACAAGAGAAGAGGGAAAAAATGAAAGATGAAGGAAGAAATGTTCCCTGAAAAATTTTAACCCATATGTTAGTCATTTTGGTGAACACGACTGAATGATTAGCATGTAGAATCTAAATCATTGACAAGATCTTTCCAAAGAAAATTGGCACCCATTATTTAAGTGCTACTTAAATTTCCTTCTCTCCTTAATGATTGATTTGATCTTATGAGAGTGTTTATGAACAACATGGAAAACAGGTTGGGTCATATTTTGAAAAGAATTGCTGAAGCAGTAGCTAATAAGGAAATCGATTTTATTATTATCTTTTTCTTTTTTTTTTTTCATTTCAGGTGGTGAATATATTAAAATTAAGAGATAGAAAGCATTTAACTTTATTATTGATCTTTGAAGTATATTGATATTTTTATTTATTTAAAGCAAATACAGTATGAAGGTGCTTTAAATGATTCACAGTCTCAAGCTGTGCCAGGGGAGGTTTAGGCTGGATGTTAGGAAGAAGTTCTTCATAGAAATAGTGATTGGCCATTGGAATGGGCTGCCCAGGGAGGTGGTGGAGTCACCATCACTGGAGGTGTTTAAGGAGAGGCTTGATGGGGTGCTTGGTGCCATGGTTTAGTTGATCAGATGGTGTTGGGTGATAGGTTGGACTCAAAGGTCCCTTCCAATATGGTTTATTCTATTCTATTCTATTCTATTCTATTCTATTCTATCCTACCCTATCCTATCCTATCCTATCCTATCCTATCCTATCCTATCCCATCTAGTCCTATCCTATCCTATTTTTTTAAATAACATATATTAACCACTGACCTCTTTTTAAAAAAACACTTAGTAAAAAGAGTGTAAAACATACCTTATGACAACACCTCTGGGTTGCTTAGGATAGAAAAAAAATAAACCAAATTAAAAGACCTCTAAAACCTTCCCTCTGGTAATACCATCTGCTAATTGACCACGCAAATTCCAGTGGTATGTCTGATGCTGGAGCATGATTTAACTCTCTGTGACTTTCAGAGGCCTGTTAAAAACCAAACATTTAAAAATAAACATGTTAAAGCCACATCTTTAGTTTAGGGGGTTAAATTTCTCTTTCAGGAACTTTGTTTCCTTTTCTTTTATCCCCTTTTGGGAAGAAGGTCCTTCCCTGGTCCAAACAAGTTGTACTTTCTGCTGTCCTGGAACCCTGCTGGTTCTGGCCCTGTAGTGTAATCTCTGTCTCTCCCTGTCTCGCTTTCCCTCTTCCCTCACATGCATTCCTTTCCTCATGAATATTCCCTCTCTTAAAACATATTAATCCACTCTTTCTGTGCACTATGTCTACATGCAGGTTGGATATGCATTTATGACTAGTTCTGACTCTAACACCCTACAAAACCATAACAAGGAAACTGATAAAATAAGAACCAAATACTTTAAAAATGTGTTATTTTACAGCAAGACACCAAGTGGACAATAAGATATTCACTATCTTCTAGAGACAGTAAAGTCATACTGTTAAGCCAGGCTTAAAGTTAAAAGCTGCTTCTTTTTTCAAGGATATCCACACACAGTACGCTATCTAAATTCAGATGGAACAGAACAGCTCTAGTCATCAAACCTGAGGTGAAAAGCTGTGCAGTGTATGTTTACTGTTCTTAAAAATCACAGAATCACAGAATCACCAAGGTTGGAAGAGACCTCAAAGATCATCAAGTCCAACCTGTCACCACAGACCTCATGACTAAGCCATGGCACCAAGTGCCATGTCCAATCTCCTCTTGAACACGTCCAGGGATGGTGACTCCACCACCTCCCTGGGTAGCCCATTCCAATGGCTAACAACTCTCTCTGTGAAGAACTTTCTCCTCACCTCGAGCCTAAACTTCCCTGGCGCAGCTTGAGACTGTGTCCACTCATCCTGTTGATGGTTGCCTGGGGGAAGAGACCTACCCCCTCCTGGCTACAACCACCTTTCAGGCAGTTGTAGAGAGCAGTAAGGTCTCCCCTGAGCCTCCTCTTCTCCAAGCTAAACAATCCCAGCTCCCTCAGCCTCAATCTTTTTCTTCCACATTTTTTCTCATGCCGTTTTCCAGGACTCTTTCCCAATGAACATTTCCTTTGAAGTCTTGCCTAGCTTTCAAGTGCCAAACTACATGCTCTTGTGAGAAGTCAGTGGCCTGCTTGTAAAAGATAAGGCAAGAGAGGCTGATGCAGTCAATGCATTTTGTTTACAGAAATTTTGCCTCAGTTATCAATAACCATATGGAACAGAAAGATGGTTTGATCCTCCCTTTGACACAGTGCTAGCTACATTGCCTTAGGACTTATTTCACTGTCAAACATGTTTTATTCTAATATCTACAGCCACTTTAGCAGCAACATAATGTTTCATACTCAGAAATGCCAGCTAGGCTTTCACATTTGATTTGTACTTATTCCATCAGAATGTTTATATTTTAATATACTGTAGTTCCTGGCTTTAAATCACTGTCAGCAAAGTAAACCTGCTGAGTAACAAATTCAGACCCACACAGGAAATTCCAGGCAGTGCTGGGCTTTGCTGCAGAGTGTCATTTTCTAGAACCTGATCTTCTCTACAGAACTTCAAGCATTGTGACAAAGGCTATTATTATTACTCTCAAAGTATCTAGTAAATACAGCTGCTTGTGGAAGCTAGAGGTTAAGACAAGCACATTCCTTCTGTTATCCACTTAGCCTAAAAAAAGAAGATGGCAATGCGGTTGGTGGAATGATGTAAAAAATCATAGAATCATAGAATCAGTAAGGATGGAAAAGACCTCAAAGATCATCAGGTCCAACCTGTCACCCAAGACCTCATCACTACTAGACCATGGCACCAAGTGCCACATCCAATCCCCTCTTGAACACCTCCAGGGATGGTGACTCCACCACCTCCCGGGGCAGCCCATTCCAACAGCTAACAACTCTCTCTGTGGGAAAAGGTCCATATGGACCTTCTTGGCAGGCAAATGAGCAGGTCATTCACTTCTCTGTATCACAGAATGTTAGGAGCTGGAACGGACCTCAAAAGACGATCCAGTCCAAGCCCCCTGCCAAAGCAGGATCATCTATACCAGATCACACAAGAATGCATCCAGGCGCGTTTTGAATATCTCCAGAGAGGGAGACTCCACAAGCCCCATGATCAGCCTGTTCCAGCACCCTCACAGCGAAAAAAAATGTTCTCATGTTCACATGGAACTTCCTATGCCTCAGGTTCCACCCATTGCCCCTTGTCCTGTCACTGGGCATCCCCCAGCAGAGCCTGACTCCATCCTCTTGGCACTCACCCTTTACATATTACATACACCCTTTACATCAACATGAATGACCCCTCAGTCTCATCCTCTCCAAGCTAAATAGCCCCAGCTCCCTCAGTCTCTCCTCATAAGGAAAATCTATCTCTTATTATGAATATAAAATTTAAAAATTAGTTTATGCTGATTTTCTTTTTGTAAAAGCAGTTTATTTTCCATATTTCACAAATATGTTTATGGACTTACAGCTAAATATTAACCTCTTGCTTTGACTCTGGTAGGGACCAGAATTTAGAAGTATTTTTACCTAGTACATGTACCAGCACTGGGGTATGAGGGCAGAGACGAACTGTTATCAAACAATAGCTCACCAGTTAGAAGGGAAAAAAACCCAACAAACAAATACCAGTCCAGAAGCAGTGGAAGACTGAACTTGAGTGAAAATGCTGTTACCCTGTGATTTATTTTTGCTCCTTTTTTTTCAGTTTGTTTGCCCAGGCCCACCCACTTCTCTCATCAAGAAACCAGAACCCCACAGAACCAGACCTAAACTTCACATTTAGATAGTTAAAAACCAGGAAAACTACTGGAAAAGAGCCAGGAATTTCAGGTCACTTAAAATGTTGACAGTTGTCAAGGTATGTGAAAATTGGACTCGGATGGGAATCTGAAGCCACATCAGAGACCTTGAGCTGGAATTTCATAGTATCATAGTATAGTATCATAGTATCAGTCAGGGTTGGAAGGGACCACAAGGATCATCTAGTTCCAACCCCCCTGCCATGGGCAGGGACACCCCACACTAGATCAGCCTGGCCAGAGCCTCATCCAGCCTGGTCTTAAACACCTCCAGGGATAGCACCCCAACCACCTCCCTGGACAACCCATTCCAGGGCTTCACCACTCTCATGGGGAAGAACTTCCTCCTCACATCCAGCTTGAATCTCCCCACCTCCAGCTTCATTCTATTCCCCCTAGTCCTATCACTGCCTGACAGCCTAAGAAGTCCCTCCCCAGCCTTCTCGTATCTCCCTTCAGATACTGGAAGGCCACAATTAGGTCACCTTGGAGCCTTCTCTTCTCCAGACTGAACAGCCCCAACTCTTTCAGTCTGTCCTCATAGGAGAGGTGCTCCAGCCCTCTGATCATCTTCATGGCCCTTCTCTGGACACCTTCCAGCACCTCCATATCCCTCTTGTAATAGGGGCTCCAGAACTGGACACACTACTCCAGGTGGGGTCTCACCAGAGCTGAGTAGAGGGGGAGAATCACCTCCCTTGACATTTCTTCCATTTGCCAGGGCTTCACAAAGGTAAGGAAGCAAGATGCATTGGGAAAAGCTGTTTATGTTTCTTCCTCTTAGAACATAATAGAAGGAAATATCAGGGCTTGCAAAAGGAAGAAGGTGATCGCCACATGCTACAAAAAAAAACAAACAAAAAACAAACTAATTAGAATTTGGCTTGGGCAGTTATAATGTTGATAGGGCATGCATGTATGGTTCTCCTCATAAATTGTTTTGCACATTTAGTGCTTATGAAAAAGACAGTCAAAGGCAATATAAAATTTAATGGCAAAACAACCCACAGCACCTCACAGAATTATTTAGCAACTACACAGTGTCTTTCTCTTTAAAAAACAAGGTCTTGACAAAGTGATATTGAATGGTGTTACATCTAGTATGTTTTCATTTTTATACATACATAGAATACATAGAATAAACCAGGTTGGAAGAGACCTTCAAGATCATCGCGTCCAACCAATCAACCAATGCAACACCACCTAGACAACTAACCCATGGCACCAAGCACCCCATCAAGTCTTCTCCTGAAAACCTCCAATGATGGTGACTCCGCCACCATCCTGTTGACCAGGCAATATTAATGCCATACTAGATAGAAACAAGGGCATGTTTTTTAAGAAAGGAAGATGTATTTATTTTTCAATTAATAGCTTCAAAAAATAATGCCTGGAGGCCACATCAGCCTCATGTCTGCTTATAAATATTTAAGGCTTCAAAATTTTCTAGGGATCTATAGGGAGTTAAAATAGACTACTCATTTTCTCAAAAAAAAAAAAAAATCCTGATTTCAGTTTATGTTTAATTGTTGGGAAATCATTTTCATGCACTAAGCATGCTCAGGAGAAAGTGGAGTTTTTTTCTCAGATGCACACAGATTGATTTTTTGTGTGTGTGTAAAAGTGTCCTGATCACGGCAGTAACTTTAAAACATTTTCACAGAGTCACAGAATGTTAGGGATTGGAAGGGACCTCAAAAGATGTTCCAGTCCAAGCCCCCTGCCTAAGCAGGATCATCTACATCAGATCACACAGGAACACATCCAGGTGGGTTTTGAATATCTCCAGAGAGGGAGACTCCACAACCTCTCTGGGCAGCCTGTTCCAGTGTTCTGGCACCCTCACAGGGGAAAAAAGTATTCCACATGTTTCCATGGAAGTTCCTATGCCTCAGCTTCCACCCATTGCCCCTTATCCTGTCACTGGGCATCACCAAGCAGAGCCTGACTCTGACACTCACCCTTCACATCTTTATAAACATGAATGAGTTCACCCCTTAGTCTCCTCTTCTCCAAGCTAAAGAG
This sequence comes from Dryobates pubescens, assembly GCF_014839835.1. Lineage (NCBI taxonomy): Eukaryota > Metazoa > Chordata > Aves > Piciformes > Picidae > Dryobates > Dryobates pubescens. The sequence continues at coordinate 131,726,547 of NC_071657.1, forward strand.
CCCCAGCTCCCTCAGCCTCTCCTTGTAAGGAAGATGTTCCACTCTCTTAATCCTTTTTGTGACTCTGTGCTGAACTCTTTCATGCAGTTCCCTGAGGTCCTTCTTGAACTGAGAGGCCCAGAACTGGACACAATATTCCAGATGCAGCCCCAGCAGAAGAGAGTAGAGGGGGAGGAGGACCTGTCTGGACCTACTAACCACAGCCTTTCTAATACACTCCAGAATAGCATTGGCTGCCTTGCCCACAAAGGCATATTGCCACTACTTTATGTGGTGGGTTGAAATTCCACCACCCCCTGACTAATTTGGAAAACTACCCCCAAAATAAAATCGCCAGATCAGCTCAGTTTGGGATGGAAGCTAATGAAGCTATATTTACAAGCAAACTGAGACCTAGAAATATGAAATGCAATTAAACATGTACAAAATATACAATCTATGTACTCTCTCTACATATATTTATAATTTATAAACACCACAGAAACTCCTCAGACCCCACCCCAGGATGGATTCAGGGGACCGGTTCACCTCCTCCTCCCACTCCCCTCCTCCTTCCTATTACCTCACACAGCAGTCCAAACAGAGATCCCCTGGCAAGGCCATGAGATAGAGAGAGAAGTTGCAGGCAGAAGCAACAGAAGAAAAGAGAGAAAGAACTGTTTATGCCTCTGCTCTATATTCCCATTAGAATGCAATGAATTCTATAGACCTAATAATTATTTTTCTTTTACATCCAATGGTCATTTATTTTACTTTCAGTCTTTGCAGTCAGGGACCAGGCTAAAGCTCCCCTTCAAACTGCATCACTTTAGAAGGACACAAGGTCACAGAAGCAGTCTAGCTAGTTAAATCCATCTGTTTAGATTCTCTCATTATGAAAACACAATTACCAAGGTAATATTCAGGTGACTGTGAATCCATTGCTCTAGTACTTTCCTCCTACTGATACAGTAGCAGTCACCACGATCACTTTTTTATTTAGTTAGGAAAACTATTTAACCTTTTGTTGCAGGTATAGATATTAAGTAGTATTGAAGTAGGAAAAAAGTGCTTAAAAAATTTAGGAGGTGAGAATTAAGGTTCCCAAGCTATACATACAAAAGATATTTCCTAGAAAATCCCATTCAACACACCTAGCTGAAAAGAGAAGACTGCTTGGCTGAAAACAGGCCATGTGATGACAAAACACACACCACTTCTACGAGGAGGTGTATTTCTGAGCACTTTGGCAACTGCAAACCACCTTTCCATCATCCAGTAGCTTTAAACTTGACAGGAACCTTCTTTCCTTCCTGACTTTTGCTGCTTTACTTCTCCATCTTCATGCCAAATGTACTAAAGGACTAACAGCAGTTGTTTAGAGGAAAGAACGAAGGTTACAGGTATAATTTTACTTAGCCTTTCTAATTTTTCTTACCTTTCTATTTTACAGTTTTCATATCTGTTTATCAAAGTTGCTTTCCTTAATTTGCTAGGCTGAGGGTGTTTCTTGTCTGCAGCTACAAATTACTTCATGTAACTGCTGTGATTTAATGCATGCAACAGAGGACTGGCTCTTACCTTGCTCTGTCTCCTGTCAGCCACAGAAATGCTTTCTGCAGGGGTGAACCCAGGTACCATTTCCTGAACAACAGGATGTGGTGGACAGGGTCCAAGAACACACTTGGGCATTTAGACATCAGTTTAGTAATACCTAAAAATATGGAGAATGGATAATCTATTCTATTCTATTCTATTCTATTCTATTCTATTCTATTCTATTCTATTCTATTCTATTCTATATCAGTTACTAACAATCTGTGTATTCAAGTGAATATTCAGGTGGCATAATCAGAATAAATACGATGTCATTAGCAGAGCTGGAATTTAGATGGAACAATGGAGCTGTCTTTCTTCCTCTTGAAAACATCACGAGACTATTTTAAATCACAGGTAATTAATATCTTGATTATAGCATTACACACACAAAAAAATCTCCTTCAACATCACGGGTTATTATACAGGAACATTAATTAATATTGACTCACAGTGAAGAATGCAATCTATTAAGATGCCACCAACACTTGTTGCAGAATCTGGGAATATTCTATTTGATCTAAACATGTTTTGTATAACTGATGCTCCACAACTCTATTCTGTGCTGCCTTTTTTTGATATGCCTATAGAAAAAGAAGCCTTCTATAGAAGGAGGATTTATGGCTTCTACACTAACTCTCACATTGAAAGAAAAAATAAAAGCCTTTTACAAACCCACACAAAATAAAAAAAATATCTAATATGTTCTTCATTTCAGAGCAAGAACACTACCCTGCTGCTCCCCTAACCAATCAACAAACCTTTGCATTTACTGTTGATTCATGTTATTCAAAGCAGAATAGTTTTCCAAAACATATTATTCCTTCCAAAGGAACAAAATAAAAGCCTAAAGAAAGAAAAACCTCTTTAGACCTGCGTGATCACAGGAACACATCCTGTCAGCAGCTGTGCAATAAGATCCAGTGAGATGGCTGGTGTCCAAAGAATACTCATCAGGTTTCTGCATAAACAAAGTGCATTCTGCACTTCAATTTCTGGAAGCTGATTGTCCAATATTTTACCAAAGTTAGTACTTTAGTGCCTTAAAAAAAGCACTAACATTAGTACGTTAGTGCCTTAAAAAGAAGTCCTTGGGCACAAGAGCAAGAACTATCAAATGAACGATGGTTAAACTGCGCTTAAACTTTCATGATATGTTTTTGAAAGTCCCAACTCTGTTGACTCTATCAAGCAATTGCTAAATTTGTGCAGTTTCAGTGCTTCCACAGGCAGGACCTCATATTTGATTAGTGGAGGTAATATGTGTGTATGGGTGGGGCAGAGGAAGAATCACTTCTTGTGGTCTCTGTGTTGGTATTTTAAAAGTCAAGGTAGAGTCCAATAAAAATTTTAGCAATGCTTAACTCTTGCTCATCTAATTTCTCTAAAGTGTAGAACAAGAGATGCTGAACACATTTACAGCACAGCCCACTTGCTGAATACCTAACCTCAAACCGGCACTAGCAAATGCAGTAAATTCCTCTGAGGCAGCACCTTGGTGTACAGCTTCATCGGCCAGAGGTCCAGTGAGTCCAGTCTGACCATCTGAGCCCTTGGAGTCTGAAACATGAGGTCTAAGTCAAATAAATTACTGACCAAAGTAGAGCTGTGAAGTTTCAAGGCTTTACTTGGTTAAATATTGACCTAAAGAAACAGACGGGCGTTGGAGGATGTTTGGTTTCTATTTCAAATGATTACTTTTCAAGCTATAAATTAAAGCCGGCAAGGGGGGAAAGTTTTCTGCAAAACAGTTTCAGAATGTCCTGTTACAGAAAACAGAGAGAGGAGAGGGAAAGGGCAACAATCCCACTTTGTCCACACACACCTAAATGCTGTATGTATTTCTGGTCAGGGAAGGGCAAACCAGAAGACCCCCAAACCCCAGAACCCTCCCGCAGAAGCTTTTTGCCCTGAACTTTATATCCCCACACTTAAAATTTCATTCTAGGTTTCAGTCACCTTGATAATTCTTTCTAGCTGTAGCCTAAAGAAAAGGCTAGTAAGGAAGAAGAGAAGGAACATGGAAGGTCTGTGGAACCATCTCCTGTTGTGAAAACATGGGAATTGTCCTCTATCTCCTATCCCCTATATTTTTTCCCATGTGCCCTCTCTCCCATCCACTGTTTCTGGTTTCTCAGTTCATACAAATGATTCAAGACACTACCTTTTTTCCCCCCTGGATGACTCCTTATCCCTGAGTGATTTAGAATGACTCTAGAAAATCTCCTCTGGCATTACCATGCTTTCAAAGTGCTACAGCACTGGATCTCTGCCATAACAAAGATTGCCATGCCCTCAGCCCTCCAAACACTCATTGCACCACTAATTCCAGGGCTGAAAATGGCTCTCCTTGCTGTGACTCCTCAATTTTCTCCATCAGCAGTTGTGGAAACTATGTCCCCATAGAAGTTTGTTCTTCACTTTCTCTGCTACCACTGAAGTTTCTCAAGCAGACTGCGTCCCTGCTCCCCTTTCCTTGTATTCAAGCATACGTGACTCCTGGAGCAGCATGTTGCAGTTGAGGCACTGCTTGGCTGCCTTCATCTCACCTGTGCCACCTCAAGGCCATTGTTTCACAGCCAAGGAATACTCACCCAGAATATTTGGGGTGATCCATCCTGCTTTGGGAACACCACTACCAGCCACCGCTAGGCAGGGAATGAAGGAGAATTCAGGAATAAAAGGCAGCAGCACAAACTGTTGGTGTGTGCACCCACAACCAAGAAGACATCAAACCTGGATCCTGGAGTGGTGATTCTTTTCTCCTCTTGCCTCTAACCCTACCTTAATTTCCTTTCACTCTTCTGTCTCACTCACTCTCAGGTTTTCTTTCCCTCTCTGACACATACTGGGTAATTGCCTCACCTATCTTAAGAACCACTGTATGATCAAAGTGATCTGCATTAACTTGCAGTCAATAAATTGCCAATCATTCTAACCATTTTGGTGTAAATTTGCCTCACTCACTCCTTAGGAACCCCTAAAGAGCCTCCCAAGAACCCTTACTCTGAGGTCAGGTCATGACAGCAGTCCACCAAGTTATCCTTGTCAGCTTTCCCATTTCTGCTGAAGTTTCTCATTCTGGACTTAGGGTTGTTCATATCCTTACATCAGACACCTGAAATTAAGTGCAGTCCTGAGCTTTCTATTTCAAAGAACATGCTCAAAATAGGTAGGTATAATTTCTCATCTGTTTCCTTCAAATTAGATCAGTTACACCACTGAATCAAAGTTTCTGTGAATGTCTAACTCATGTGCCCCCCTCCCCCACTGAATCTTCTATTTGGTTCAAAATCCTCTAAAGCCTCCTGGATCCTCTCTTACAGTGGTTATCGTTCACTAAATCCCTACTGTCACCCAGCTATTCACCTAGAATTAAAGTTGCCAGCCCCATTCCTCCTAGAGCATGAAGACATCCAGATACAATAACACAGTAAGGTAGCATTTCCTGGAAGGGAAATTCCAGAGGTCTCTTCCAACCCCTATCATCTTGTGTATGTGACTGCAAAGAGCACACCTGAACAAAAAAATCTTTAGAGTCCTATTTTGTCTACTTAATCACTAGGGAAGAAATTAGATAGTAGGATGCAAGGTGTCCTGGCTCAAAGTGTGTAGGTTTTCCCCTTCTCTTCCAATAACATGGGAAACTGGCTCCAGGCAATTACAGCTGTGAGATGTCCCTAGATTTGTGTCTGACCTGTTAATTTAGTCTCTGTCTCAGGTTGCATGCTGCAGTATCTGCACCTCACAAAATGGGCAGCTTTGTCTTTTGCCCTTCTCAAACTGCAAATTACTTGCATATGACCTGTGGGCTTCATCAGGGAGAGAGGCCAGGACATTGCACAACCATGAAAAGCTGTGCTTCTAATTGTTCCATCTTAGCCAACTCTTGCCATGCAATCCAACACATAAACCCCAGCAGCCTTCCCATCTGTGACCTGGTGGGCAGGGACAGGCAATGGTGAGGTCTGACCCAGAATAGACTGTCCTACATGCTGGAACAAAGGGAAGCTGGTACGTTTTCACAAAACTTGGACTAATTTCAGGCCAGAAATGTTCCTCACTCTCAAACAGCCCTGCACCTTTCCAAGGTCCAAGTACAATTCCCAGCTGCTTGCCTCAGGGTAAAAAGGTATGTAATTGCTGTTTTTCCACACATGCTCTAATTGCCATGGCAGGAGACCCCCACCAAGGGGCTGGAAGTCTGCTCCATCCCACTCCAGCCAAGCTTGCCAACAGACCAGCCCAGGAACCACAGTCCCAGGTGTGCTCCACAGTGTACTGCCTCAGCACCCAGCAGGTACTAGGACCATTTCATCTGCCAAGCAGTGTTGGCCAGGTATTTACTTTGGAACCATGTGGAACAAAATTTTGTGCCAGTGAGGAGAAATGAGGAAGTCAGGAGACTTGAACTGATAGCAATTTCCTTGCAGAAAAGCCAGGATTAACATAAGATTGTTGATCATTCATCTATTAGTTCCCATGCAGGAACAATTTAAATAGGTCCCTGCATGGAGCTATTCTGGATTGAAACTCCCTTCTCTTACAAATCTGAATAAGATTAACTGGACTCAAGTTTTAATTTCAGAGTCTTTATGAGAAACTACTTCAGAAAAGCCTGTGTGCTTCAAATCCACACAGAGAAGCTCCCCATGGTCAAGTGCCCTCTATATCTACATTGTTCTGAGGCAACAAGAGAAATGTGGAAATAAAAATCTGTTGAAGAGTTCAGATATGCTATATATGGAATCATAGAACAGTTTGGGTTGGAAGGGACTTTAAAGATCATCTAGACTTTAAAGATCACCTAGTTACAACCTCCCTGCCATGGGCAAGGACATCTTCCTCTGGACCAGGTTGCTCAAGGCCCCATCCAACCCAGCCTTAAAACACCTCCAGGGAAGGAGCATCCACACCTTCCCTGGACAGCATGTTTCAGTGTCTCACCACTATCACTGTAAAGACTTTCTTCCTATTATCCAGTCTAAATCTACACCCTTACAGCTTAAATCCATTACCCTTCATCCTATCACTACAAGCCCCTGTAAAAAGTCTCTTCCCAGCTTTCTTGTAGATGATGTTTAGGTACTGAAAGGCTGCTACAAGGTCTCCCTGGAATTTTCTTTGATCCAGGCTAAACAGCCCCAACTCTTGCAGCCTGTCCTTATAAGGGAAGTCATCTTCATGGCCCTCCTCTGGACCTGCTCCAAGAGTTTCATACCCTTCTTGTTTTGGGGACCCCAGAATTGGACACAGATAGAATGTTACTGCATATCATAGAATCAATAAGGTTGGAAAAGACCTCAAAGATCATCAAGTCCAACCTGTCACCCAACACCGCATGACTACTAAACCATGGCTTCAAGTGCCACGTCCAATCCCTTTTTGAACACCTCCAGGGATGGTGACTCCACCACCTCCCTGGGCAGCCCATTCCAATGGCCAACAACTCTTTCTGTGAAGAACTTTCTCCTCAACTCATGCCTAAATTTTCCCTGGTGCAGCTTGAGACTGTGTCCTCTTGTTCTGGTGCTGGTTCCCTGGGAGAAGAGACCAACCCCCACCTGTCTACAACTTCCTTTCAGGTAGTTGTGGAGAGCAATAAGATGATTAGATCAACCTTGATTTTAAATGGCAGGTAGATAGTATTGAAAATATTTCTCTTCAGCTGCAAGCTGAGCTCCCATTGATTTAATGAACACAATCCTGGCAATGCGTTATTGGCCCAGGGTTATGTAACCTTCTCAGTACCACATGTCTCCTAATGCCAAAGGGACATCCCCTTGAATTAACAGAGCCTGAAAGGGCCTCTTTGTGAAAGAGCTTTGCTTTTTTAGGCTTTATCAGAATGGCAAATGCAAATAAACCACTTATAATGTCATTGACTTTATTGCAGTGTAACTGCAGGCGACATTTGCATTTTTTCTCAAACTGTCTCCACAGAATTGACAAGAAGTTGTTTTCCCATCAAAAGCTCCATCAAAACCACATCATAATGCTACTAGAGAATTGTTTTTAAATTACTAATCTAATATCACAGGAACATTCATTAACATGACAAAATTTCTTTTGAAGATGTCATAAAGCTTCTTTGTTAGAAATTGACGAGTAATACCTGCCAAGCACATGTCTTCCTTCAGCAGAACGCCACTACTTAAAGCAACATTCAAGTATACACTTTTAGAGGATCCTGTAGGCTCAGCTGGGCATTCTTAAATGATTTGATATGTGATATTTTAAGGTTTAATGAAATGAAATTAGATTACATTTTTATACCTTCAGTGTTATTGTCCTCTGTAGTATTTCTTTTGTAGAATAGGATAGGATAGGGTAGGATAGGATAGGATAGGATAGGATAGGATAGGATAGGATAGGATAGGATAGGATAGGATAGGATAGAATAGACCAGGTTGGAAGAGACCTTCAATACCATCGCGTCCAACCTATCACCCAACACTATCTAATCAACTAAACCATGGCACCAAGCGCCACATCCAGTCTCTTCCTAAATATCTCCAGTGATGGTGACTCCACCACCTCCCTGGGCAGCACATTCCAATGGCAAATCACTGTTTCTGTGAAGAATGTTTTTCTAACACCCAGCCTAAACCTCCCCTGGTGCAGCTTGAGACTCTGTCCTCTTGTTCGGTCATAGGTTTTCTGGGAGAAGAGACCAGCCCCCACTTGGCTACAACCTCCCTTCAGGTAGTTGTAGACAGCAATAAGGACTCCTCTGAGCCTCCTCGTCTCCAGGCATTTTGGATAAGTGAGAATAAGATGTGCTTCTGGAATCTCCTGATTTTGATTTTCATCACTTTAAAATAACTTCAATAAATGTATTTGGTTTAATGAAAAGGTTTAATAAATTGGTTTAAGAAATTCTTCATAGAGAGAATGATTGCCCATTGGAATGGGCTGCCCAGAGAGGTGGTGGAGTCACCATCACTGGAGGTGTTTAGGAAGAGACTTGATGGGGTGCTTGGTGCCATGGTTTAGTTGATTAGATGGTGTTGAATGATGGGTTCGACATGATGATCTCAAAGGTCTCTTCCAACCTGGTTTATGCTATTCTATTCTATTCTATTCTATTCTATTCTATTCTAGGTTGTTTTTTTTTTTAATGCAATAGCAATTCCACTTTGCAATGCATCTCACTTTCAAAATAATTAACTTTGCAAACATGTTGTCATGTGGAATTAGTCAGGAATAGCTAATTTCTTGTGTTATCACGCTCTGATGTAGTTTCACAGCTCCCATAAGGCACAGGGAATATTATCACCTTTGCACAGATGGTGAATTTGTAGGAAAAAAACAAGGGAAGATAAAGTCATTGACATGACTTGAATTAGGGCTCCAGATACTCATACATACACACTTGTGATCAACTATCCCACTTCTCTCCCTTTTAGGTATACAGTCTACCACTGAGGAAAGTGATGAAAAACATCAACCAACCAAAAAACCCTAAATATCAAAAATCATGTGACTGAAATTAAAAGATTTCCCATCAGTAGAAAATTGTCCAATTGTTATATCACACTAGACCCTACCAAATTTAGTTATTGGCTATTTCTAACCAAAAAGAGTTTCCTATTTGGAGCAATTGTTGCTTTACACACAGAAAATTCAATAATGCATAAAGATTCTGATTTGGATTGGCATCACAGATGTATACATTTCTGAAGACAAGAAACCAGTGGTGGTTGCTAACATATGTAGCTACATATTCTTACCACATACAAAATTAATAGTCACACCATAATCATGCTGTGGGGAGAGTAGCTTCCCACAAAATCACAGAAATAGTCAGGTTGAAAAAGACCCTCAGGATCACCAAGTCCAACCAATAACCTTTCTCTACAATGTTCACCCTTAAACCATATCCCCAAGCACCACATCTGAACACAGAGAGACTTGTTAGCCGTTGGAGTCACCGTCCCTGGAGGTGTTCAAGAGGGGATTGGACGTGGCACTTGAAGCCATGGTTTAGTAGTCATGAGGTGTTGGGTGACAGGTTGGACTTGATGATCTTTGAGGTCTTTTCCAACCTTATTGATTCTATGATTCTAAACGCCCTAGGGGGCTAAGCCAGGGTCAATTCTGAGTATGTATATATGTCCTTTTGTCTTGGTACCATTTGTATTTGATTTGCTTTTGTAAATAGCATTTCTATTTAACCTCCAATTCTTTGCAAGTGTTTTTTCTTTACTCCTTTGGGGTACATTCATTCTGTCCTCAGTCCGTAGCTCTTTCAGCTCAAACCAAAGACGTGAAACTTATCTATGTAAAAAGAGTAATCATAAAAGATGTCAAAGTGTTTTACAAATACTTTTGACATATAATAATAAATAAAAACACATTTATGTAAATAGAGGTCAGTAAATATTAGAATAAAGGCAAATATTTATGCTAAACAAATAACTTTATTAGAACAAAGGTTTATTACATGCTAATGTCTCTCTAGGATTAACAATTTATTGTATTTTTTTCTTTCCATAATTCAACAAATTCTTAACCTCAAATGTGGGGAAATATCACAAATTTCTTTAATCTCATTGATATTATTTTTTTTTCTGGTTTTAGTTAGAATTAAATCTAAGTATGGGTGTCCTCTTTATTCAGATGGCAGTTACTGTACTAGAGCAAGATCAACAACTTCATCAGAGCAGACAGTACAGCAGTTTCACTGGCACCATGCAGTACTCTGAGTGCTAAACCTCAAATTCCTTAAAACAGTGCATAACAAATCCATTTTGCACAGTAACATCCTTTTGTGTTCATTGGGATTGCTTATATCATTAAGTGATATGATGAGTGAATAAGGAATCAAAAATCTGGCCTTAAGAAACCTCATTAAGGCTTTCAGAAGGGAGAATGGGTGGGAAAACATAATGAAGCATCTCTGTGTCCATACACACAAACAAACATTAACTTCCCTGTCTGCACAAACTACAAGACATTTGTCCATACTGTGGGAGCAAATCCTTTGTAGTTCACTCCACAGAATTCATTGATTGCTTGAGACTGCATTATTACATGAATGGTAAGTAATACTAAGCCATGTGAATGGAGTCACTGATTATCTAATTGTATCTTGTTTCCTTGGGTAACTGAGGGGTTGAAGATATTCTTTGGCACCTGCTACTAGTAGTCTAACCTTTCACCCCTGAAAAGATGAATTCAAGTCAAGCTGAGACTGGCTTTTGTCCCTGTGCCCAACAACACAGTTTGGCACACAGATTTATAAAACTTGTGCAGAGCAGGACAAGGTATGCTAGCCTTGCCCTGAGGAAATAAATGGCAGCTCTCCTTTTGCTTTCACTGGCCAGGCTTTCCCCTAAGGCAAAGAATATAAAAGCATCACAAAAGATCTGCCTGAACTTTAGCTTCCTCTTTGGCTCACTCACATCCTGGCAACGTTTCCATTTTTCTTGGCCAGCTCTCCAAAACACCAGAAAAGAGAGGACAAAAACACAAAACCAATATTTCAGGATGCTGCTTGCTCCTTAAGTTGCATCTGATTTGATCTATTCTTTCTTGAACCAGCCAGAATAATCCCTTTGGGACATTCTCCTGGCTCAAGAGCCCAGAAAATTTTGGGCCCCTTTCCCTTCAGACCTGGCAAATCCTCTACACCAAAGGGCCAGCAGGAAGTGACCTACATTCAGTAGTACTATTGTTATGCCACCCAGAGGTTTACCTATTTAGCGGGAATATTGGTACAGGGTCATTTAAATGGCTATATACTTCCCAGGTGGTTTTAGAGAGAACTGTGAGAGAACTGCAAGAGAACACATCAGAAACCTTGTTAAATAATCTCAGGGTTCATTCTCATTAGATCTCAGCCTAGCTGTTGGCATTTAGCTGTTGTTTGCAAGTGGAAGTAAAATCAAGTATCTGTGTCCTTTGTCACATTCCAACCTATTCCTGAAGGTAAATAATCCTTATCTTTCAATTCCTTCCCCTCATACCCAGGAGTGTGTATATTGTTTCACAGCCTGTCTAAATCGTGTTAAACTTGTGTGTTATGGAAACTCCTTGAGATCACCCTGTGTGGACTGGCATCACGTTGATGTATTGGGTTGCTTCTAGAAACAGTGAAACTGCACTGGTGCCATACTTGGCCAAGAAGGCCAATGGCATCCTGGCATTCATCAAGAACAGTGTGGCCAGCAGGAGCAGGAAAGTCATTGTGCCTCTGTACTCAGCACTGGTTAGGCTATACCTTGAGTACTGTGTCCAGTTCTGGGTCCCTCAATTTAAGAAGGACATTGAGACTCTTGAACATGTCCAGAGAAGGCCAATGAGGCTGGGGAGAAGCCTCGAGCATAAGCCCTACGAGGAGAGGTTGAGGGAGCTGGGGTTGCTTAGCCTGGAGAAGAGGAGGCTCAGGGGAGACCTTATTGCTGTCCAGAAGACATTCTGTCCTGCAATTAAAAATTGAGGCAAAGAAGGTGTTAAGTACCTCTTCCTTTTCCTCATCTTTTGTTACAACATTCCCCTCCGTGTCCACTAAGGAGTGGAGGTTGTCCTTGCCCCTCCTCTTGCTATTAATACATTTATAGAAGGATTTTTTGTTGTCCTTCACAGCAGAGGCCAGTCTAAGCTCTAAATGTGCTTTTGCCGCCCTAATTTTCTTCCTACATGACCTAGCAACATCCTTAAACATTCCATGGGTTGCCTGTATTATTCCCTGTCAGATTTTTGTGGCCTCTCTGATCACACTTGCGACTGAGCACTTAAATTCTTCCCTACCTCTCCACTCAGCTTTTGGGGTTTTTTGATCCAGAGTCCAGTAATAAAGCCTTACCATGAGGGAATACTTCAGCTTGGTATTTCTAGTCGTACAGATGAAACTTTGATAAGAGAAGGGAATTAAAATGGAGAAAAAACAAATATTGAGGAAAGAGATTTACATGACTGAAATAAATTCAGCAGAGTAACTAAATCTATGATATCAGGAATGGTAGGAAAGTATCAGGTACAAAACAGGTCACAGTTACAGCTGTGGAGACATTCATTTGTGCTCACTCAGGGCTTACATGTGGTTTGGCTCGGCACAGAGACAGAGAGGGCTAGACCAGAACAGAGAGACTTGGCAGCATAGGCTTGGCCAGAAACATAGAATCATAGAGTCATAAAATCATAGAATCATAGAATCATAGAATGGTCTGGGTTGGAAGGGACCTCTGAAGGTCAACTAGTCCAACTCCCACTGCAGTAAGCAGCAGCATCCTCAACTAGATCAGGCTGTCCAGAGCCCTGTTGGGCCTCACTTTGCATATCTCCATCCTAGAACAGATCCCACAGGAGAGCAAAAATTTCATCATAAAGAGGGAGGAAACATTTCTAAAAAGACTGTACCAAAAAAAGATGACAGTCACCCATCATCTCATGCAAAGTTAAAGGCTAATTTCAAATTAGTGAAGTTTATAAGCCATCCATGAAAAATTAAACCAATCATCAATGTCAAAATGATACCTAGATTTGTTCTACCCTCCTCAAAAAAAAAAAAAGGTCTAAAAATAATGCACATCATTAGTAACTGCTCAGCCTAGAGCACAGGGAATGGGAAAACATATAGAGAAGTTGTACTTTCATGGGAGAAATTCTGTTCTTATTTGTACATGGTTGATGCCATTTATCCAGGAAGAATTTTATGTAATGCTTTTAGAAATAAATAGAAAGCAGTCAATTTTCTTTGCCATTTTCCCTTAGCATGGCATACCAACTAAGCATTCTGGAAAACTGAGAGTCTCTTTAGCATTTGCTTACTTGTCCAAGCATTACTCTTAAAGAACTGTCAGTGTTCTTTCTTTCATTTTCCTGTTGTCAAGGGCAAACTGCATGGATTCCTCTTCTGAACTTCCTCTTAAGATCGGACTTGTATTGCCAGGCACACATCATGCTCTGTACTTGGTTTCATTGCCTGTAGGATTTTGTCCTATGATCTCCAAGAAGTGCTAATGACTGACTGAAGGGGAATTCTCTGCTGCCAGTGGATGCTCCTATCTCTGCACAAAGCAAATGCTGTTTCCACTCAATGAAAGGTGCAGTGCTGTGTGATCTCAATTTGTCATCACAGTATGCAATCAGTGACAAGATAAAGATATACTCTTGGAAAAAAAAAAGGGAGCAGAATTTCAGAGGGAAAACTCTACCCTCGTTGAGCATGCAGTCAGTGTGATTTGTAATAAAGAACACAATGGTACTCTTTCTTTGCATAAATAATTTAAATGCAGCAACTGCTGTAGCAGCCACACAGAATATAAATTGCTAATTCCAGAGAATAAATCCCCTGATTTCAATATCAAACTGTTAAGAGGTTATATTAGGCAGACCACAGCCAGCGCTTACACGGCAGAACTCAGAGAAACTAATACCCATTCTGCATTCAAAAGGTAATTACAAGGAGTAGAAAACCAACCCCTCCTTAAATCGTTACCTAAAAATGTTCACTTTTCTCATAAATAAATAAAACAGCCGCATTTTTAAGGCAGCACTTTTGAACTGCCTGTACAACTAGAGCTAACCATTTTGCGTGGACATTGTGAAACATTCCTCTGCGCTCTGCCAAATCCACTCGTTGGAGCAGACAGGTCACTGCGGTTTACAAGAGTCAGATCTCCCTGAAGAGACATTTCTGCCTCCTCACAATGGCTGAAGGTTGGTCTCCAGATGAATCTGATGCAGTAGGGAAGGACATGAAAACATACCCACGACAAAACTATTTTTTGGAATTAAAGGTTTGTTGAAAATAAAATATGCACGTGTGGAAGAGTCCAATGACGTGGAAAAATGCTAAGTCTTCCTGAAAATTGCTGGTGCAAATGGAACTATCAGCTCTGGTTTTTCTGTATGTACAGTAGCTTTTAATTTTTTTTAAAAAAATATCTTATTTGATCAGTTCCTTTTAAAGCAAAACTTCTGACAGCACACTGTCTACTCAGCTGGTTATCTGTCCATCCCGAGTGAGGATTGCTTTGTCTTTTTCAGCCATATAGAATACATAGAATAAACCATGTTGGAAGGGACCTTCAAGATCATCGTGTCCAACCCATCAACCAATCCAACACCACCCAAACAACTAACCCATGGCACCAAGCACCCCATCAAGTCTTCTCCTGAAAACCTCCAGTGATGGCGACTCCACCACCTCCCCAGGCAGCCCATTCCAATGTGCAATCACTCTTTCTGTATAGAACTTTTTCCTAACATCTAGCCTGAACCTCCCTTGGCGCAGCCTGAGACTGTGTCCTCTTGTCCTGGTACTGGCCACCTGGGAGAAGAGACCAACATCTGTCTGTCTATGACCTCCCTTCAGGTAGTTGTAGAGAGTGATAAGTCACCCCTGAGTCTCCTCTTCTCCAGGCTAAGCAACCCCAGCTCCCTCAGCCTCTCCTCATAGGGCTTGTGTTCCAAACCCCTCACCAACTTTGTTGCTCTTCTCTGGACTCGTTCCAGCAAGTCAACATCCTTCCTAAACTGAGGGGCCCAGAACTGGACACAGTACTCGATATGCAGCAGAATAGGCTTGGTTAGCTCCACTGCTCACTATTCTATGCAATTTTATTTCCTTTTTAATGCCAGTTGGAAAAAAACTCATAAAGTACCACCAAGATACCTTTCCAATATCAACCCCTTACATACACAGAGAGTTTACTTTTAAAAAGACTTTTCATGCTTGTACTGGATGCAGCCTATAAGGAACAACAACAAAAATTAAACTCCCAGCTTGAAGGAATATTACTTCCACTTGAAAGCAACTCTTTCCAAACAGTCTGGAAGGAAGGTTTTTGTCATTCAAGCACGTGAGAGCACTGAGAAAGAATTTTCTTGGATCTAACTAAATCTATTTTGGGGTGGGTTTTTGTTGCAGGAAATCCAAATATCTCCATATATTTGCATTTAGCATCAAGAATGAGATATAGAAATATTCTGCATCCTCAGTGGGAACAGGGTACTCTAAGTCTTAGCATTTCGTAGTAACATTTACAAGAGACTGCTACATTAGAGTGACTTCCACAGATGATTATACACCTGTGTGCAAAAATGAAGCACCAGAAAATCTTTATCCTGCATACTTCTGAAGCACAGAATCATTAAAGCTGGAAAAGACTGGCTTAGCAAGGATCAAAGGCTGTTGATGTTCACAGACATTGTGGCCCTGATTACTTTCCATTTGAAAAAATGCAATAGTTCGATCCACTTAAAATTCATCTAAAAGTTGTTTGGATATGGGGTTTGGTTGGGGGTTGGTTGGTTGGGGTTTTTTTTTGGGTG
This sequence comes from Dryobates pubescens, assembly GCF_014839835.1. Taxonomy (NCBI): domain Eukaryota; kingdom Metazoa; phylum Chordata; class Aves; order Piciformes; family Picidae; genus Dryobates; species Dryobates pubescens. Next base: position 131,742,405 of record NC_071657.1, read on the forward strand.
GTGGTGGTTGTTTGTTTGCTTGTTTTCTTCTTTTCCCTGAAGGATCTGGGTTTTATGTTTAGGAAAAGCCAAGCAGCTTTGTGTGTCTGTCTTTATTTGACACTTGGCATTATGAGATGGGTGGCAGAACTGATATGGATTTGAGTAATCGTAAACAGTAGCTAGTGACAAAGTCCTCACTTAAGAAACAGCATCTCCACAATACTCTATAGAAAATATAAGTATCTGTAACAAAACAATGCATTAGATGGGAAGACACAGTCATTACTAGATTAAGCAGCTTAATAGGCTAAGATACTGTCTCCATTGTACAACTCATTATACAAACTCCATTGTTCCTGATCAGGGAAACAATTTTTGGACCATACAAACTGATAAAATCATTCTCCAGCTGGCAAATTGAGCAATCAAAAATAGATGTGTCCCTAATCTACATTATATTCCCAGGAAAACTTGAAAGAAGCAGCTCTTCAGAATGGTAAGTGGGTGTAGACTGTTTACACTGGAATAAATCATCTTCTTTTATAGAATGATAAACATTCCTTGACCACTCTGGCTTTTGCATCTGAAAGTGAATAATGTGCACAGCTTCCCTTCACTCCAAATGTATTTGGTCACATTACAGCTGTACAACATTTTAATACTCATTTCTATCCATCCATCTCAAAACCAACTAAAGAGAAGACAGAACAAGGAAAAAGATCCTCATCTGAGAAAAGCTCCAAACCAAAACACAAAACCCCACAGTATTAAAACCCAGCTTCTGCTATATCCATTTTCACTGAGTGTTGCTTTTATGCATGTCTGGAGCCTACAGTGCATGTTTTTTTAACTGTTTTAGTTACTAATCTATGTTTTTAAACTACATTAAAAACTATTACTCTTGTAAGTTAAAACAAGTGAAGCTGATATTTATCCCTGTGATGGGAATTCCATAGTTACACCAAGGCTATATTCCCCTTATTTCTGTATTTTTCCATGTCTCATCTTTCTTTTTATTTCTATTATGAGATACATAGAGTAAACAGCATAAAGATTTCTGTGCTGTCATATTCAGGACAATTGCAGATTCTCATTCACGTGTACTAAATCCTTGGAAAATGAGATCTACATTCGTATAAAGGCATTTGTTGGTTTACTGCTGAAATTCAGTCTGTCAGTTTCATTGCCTGTTAATAGGAAAAGAGAATAGAAACAAAATGGGGGAAAGTATATCATCTGCTCTTGACAGGTGTTTTAGCATATTTTAACAACCTGAGTAGATAGTTCTCTTTCAGCTGCTTTAAGTAATGAAAACGACTAAAAAATTCTCACACAATAGGTTTTCAACTGCCTCTAAGCCACCCCACCCTCCAAGAAAAAAACCCAAAGAAAGCCAAATCTTAGGTGGAGTTGAGCTAGAAACTGTCCAAATGATCAGAGAAGTAAAGTAAATGGAAGTGGGATTCTGTTGCAGTAAATGGGCAGATGAGGAAGATAAGGAATCACAGTATCACAGTATCGCTAAGGTTGGAAGAGACCTCAAAAATCATTGAATCCAGCCTGTCACCAGAGACCTCATGACTAGACCATGGCACCAAAGGAAGTGAAGACAATGCACAAGGTGGGGAAAGGAAATGCATAAGAAGATAATACAAACTCAGGATGTCATAAGAGACATTTCTTTTGGAAGAAGCAGGATGTGCTGATCCTTGAGGTCTCTTCCATCCTTGGTGATTCTGTGATTCAATGCATGGGTAGCTATGGAGTCCATCTACTGGTTTTCTGAAATAAAAGGCTACCAAAAAAGTCCAACATTATAACTAATATAGAGCATTAATGTATAGACGTTTTTAGCATCTAAATCACTTAGAAAACAAGTCTTTTATGCGTAAAAGTTCTTATTATTTTAGTTGTAGTCACCTGAAAGGTGGTTGTAGCCAGGAAGGGGTTGGTCTCTTCTCCCAGGCAACCAGCACCAGAACAAGGGGACACAGTCTCAAGCTGCACCAGGGGAAGTTTAGGCTTGAGGTGAGGAAAAAGTTCTTCACCGAGCAAGTCATTCATCATTGGAATGGGCTGCCCAGGGAGGTGGTAGAATCACCATCCCTGGACGTGTTCAAGAGGAGATTGGACATGGCACTTGGTGCCATGGTCTAGCCATGAGGTCTGTGGTGACAGGTTGGACTCGATGATCTTTGAGGTCTCTTCCAACCTTAGTGATACTGTGATACTGTGATACTGCAAAGTATATTAAATGGGATTGCAGACTTATTTTTTTGCTAAACAGCAGCAGCAAATTGCTAGCAGCTCCCTGCTCTGCACCATTTACATAGTCTGAAAGATCTCCCATGCCTTTAAATAATACACAAACACTATTTGGAAGCTACCTAACTGAAATTATTAGAAATTAAATAACCACAAAAAATAAAGACTTTTTATCCTTCCTATTTGAGCTGTTTTTTTTCATGCCTATTTGCTCATTACAACTCTGGTTTTGCAAACCAGGTAATATATTGCTTGGAAGCAGCTTGCATGCATTCATCATTTTTGGTAATTCACATTCATTAATCTCAAAACAGGGAAACAGACTGAACTGAAAAAAAAAGAAAAAAAGAATGAGATTCTAAAATTGCTACAGGGACTTGAGGGGATTTTTTTTTTTTTCAGTAAAATAGTTAAGTAATTTCAGAAGTGCCCTCACCAGTTTCCTTTGCAATGCTCTAGCAGCATAAAATGAAACTCCAACACAAGGCTAATTAACCCAACACCTACAGTCATGAATAGAATAGAATAGAATAGAATACGAAAGAATTAACCCAGTTGGAAGAGACCTTCGAGATCATCAAGTCCAACCTTATCATCCAACACCATGATGTTAGGAAGAAGTTCTTCACAGAAAGAGTGATTGGTCATTGGAATGTGCTGCCCAGGTATGTGGTGGAGTCACCATCACTGGAGGTGTTTAAGAAGAGACTGGATGAGGCACTTGGTGCCATGGTTTAGTTGATTAGATTGTGTTGGGTGATGGGTTGGACTTGATGATCTCAAAGGTCTCTTCCAACCTGGCTTATCCTCCCTTCCCTTCCCTTCCCTTCCCTTCCCTTCCCTTCCCTTCCCTTCCCTTCCCTTCCCTTCCCTTCCCTTCCCTTCCCTTCCCTTCCCTTCCCTTCCCTTCCCTTCCCTTCCCTTCCCTTCCCTTCCCTTCCCTTCCCTTCCCTTCCCTTCCCTTCCCTTCCCTTCCCTTCCCTTCCCTTCCCTTCCCTTCCCTTCCCTTCCCTTCCCTTCCCTTCCCTTCCCTTCCCTTCCCTTCCCTTCCCTTCCCTTCCCTTCCCTTCATCATGCAGCTCTCAGCACTCAGTGTACTAGTGTGTGCTTCAAAGCATGCTTGTACCTACTTTGGGAACTACTTTGGTTTAAGCCTTTGCAGCTCAAGACAGGACATAGAATTCACCCCAAAGGAGTAAATAAAAACACTCGCACAGAACTGGAAGTTCAATAGAAATAACATTTACAAAAGTAAATATAGTACAAAAGGCACCAAGGTAAAAGGTCCTCAGCTAGGTCTCAATTAGACCCTGAGCTAGGCCTCAATGAGGCAGCAGAAAATATCCCCCAGCCAGCCAAACCTCCCCCATGCTGCAAATGATGGCAAAAGAAATATGTCTGGAGAGAGAGAGAGAGCGCTGACCAGAAAGTCTGCTCCTTATATAGGGAGATACAGGAAAAGAGAATAGAATAACAAATTACAATATCCTGTGCCACCCTCTGGGACTTTCTAATCCCCTGGAGGACTGTTATCTTTATAGTTTTACAATTAATCCTTAACCTACAACAGGAACTTATTGATATCAGTAGTGACAGCACACTGGTTCAGAAATCTTTCAGGAAAACTGGAGTCTACTCAATTTGCTCTCTAATACTACCAGTTCCTGCTGGAGGCTCCAAAACTGGAGTTCATTATTAAGATCTTTGAAAAGCACAACAATCAGGGTAAATGTCACTTTCATTGATCACCTTCCTAAATAGACAAAGCAAATATTATGACTGTATTAACTCTGATTTCCTGAGAAAACTTTGCAGATTATGAAGATCAACACCACATCTGATTGATTGCTAAACAAGAAAGAAATATGCACTCACAAGAAACACTGTGTGAGGTATGGGTAACTTACTTCACCACACCTCTGATAACCCTAGAGGATCAAGTAATAAGCAAAAAGGTAGGAAGAAAAATTACATATTCTATTTCACATAAAAAAGCTGAAAGTATCTTTGCTTTCATATCATGTGCATGAGATGTAAAAATCAGAGTTCATCAAGAAGTTTAGCCAAGTAAATATGCACCAAAATAGTCCAGGAAACAGGCTGGCTCATGCATTTCAGGGAAGTATAAACAGACAGTGTTCTCAGTGTAACCTGGTCTCCAAAATGGTTGAAATTGCAAGAGAAGAGTGAGCTGTCAGCAACTAGGCACAGCAGCTGGCAAAGCCAAGTTACACATCCCTTTATATAATTTTGGAATAGAATAGAATAGAATAGAATAGAATACAATACAATACAATACAATACAATACAATACAATACAATACAATACAATACAACAGAATAGAATTAACCAGGTTGGAAAAGACCTCAGAGATCATCGAGTCTAACCTATTATCCAACACTATCTGATCAGCTAAACCATGGCACCAAGCACCCCATCCAGTCTCTTCCTGAACACCTCCAGTAGCAAAGGAGTGCTTGGAAATAAGCACCAATCTGTACTTTATGGAAGAACAGCAGTGTAGTTCTGATAACTGATGTGGGAAGAAGGACTGAAAAACAGGGTGCTTCACTGAATCATCATTAGCTGCTCAACAGTCTCTGATTTTGTCACAAAAGTATTTCCTTCTCTTGAAGCACATCCATACCAAAGGTAGGGAACTGAGATCCCTGTATGGTAAACAGAAAGCAGGTGATCATCCCACTAGTTTGAGTAATGGAGAAATCTACAGCAGACTTTTACTCTTTGACAAAGTGCGTGGAGAATGATTCCTCTGTCTAACCACCAACACAAAGCACAAAAATTGCCTATTTCATTAATGGGAAAAAAGTTTTGGGTGTTGATGTCTTCCGATGAATTTTTCTGCCTGCTGAGAAGAAACCCCTCAGTCTCCTGGTATTGCTTACTATCTAACACCTCAACACACTTAGAAAAGGCAGTTTCTATATGATAAATTGTGGTAGATCACAGAATCAGAGAATGTTAGGGGTTGGAAGGGACCTTGAGAGATCATCTAGTCCAATATAATCTGTCACATTTCACAGCAGCACTGGGAGAAATCTGAATGATAACGTGAGAAAATGTTAAGCAGCAGCTTCAGTAAACCACACTGACAGTAGATGCTTAGAACATCATTACTTTGATTGACAGAAATATAGATCTTTGTGCATATGTGCATGTGCTGAACCTCATGTACCTGTTCTGTCTTCAAAACAGTAGGAAGCAGGCAATGCATGCATAGCAGAATTAGAATTTTCACTGGAGTTTCCAGAACTATCCACATTGATGTTCTCAAGCTTCAGATACTTTTAATGGCACACAAACCCTCACATTTCAATCACTCAGACCCTCTGTAATGTGGATTCTGAATGTGAACAGCAGAAATAACCTTTCCTCTCTGCAAATAAAATCCACACATTAATTATGCGGTGCACATTAGTTCAATTCAGATAAGAGGCAAGCAAAATGTTAGCAGAAAGGCAGAGGGAGAGAGGGGAGGGATGTTTAAGGTATGAGTGGCCAGACCATGCTGGTCTCCATGGGCTTTTCAAGAATGCAGGGAATAATGATTTCTTGCAAGCAGCACAGAAGCAATACTGTTAAGGTGAATAAATTAAAAGTGTGTCAGATATGATGAAGCATCAATTCTTTGGCCCATGTAATTGTAACCTTAGAAGCTTTACAGTAAATGAAAGTGAAGACTACTGGTTTCAGTGCTAGTGCAATGATATTGACTTATGTTAATGCTGATTGTTGCACTACAAATAAAGCAGTGCATACTATACACATGAAAGTAGTCAGGGTCCCAAACAGTACTCCCAGGGGCTATGCAATGTGATGAAGTAACCAGCAGACATGAAAATATCAACACACAGTGCTGTAAAAATAGCTTACATTCAAGTAAAGGAAAAACGACTCCGAGAGCCTCACATTTTCTCCTTGGCCAAGATGAACAAGTCAAAGCAGAGGGGTTTATGGCTGTGTCAGCTATGCAGCCTGCTTCATGCTAGTCTGCTTTTCACTGAATCAAAATTTGCCTCTGAACTGCTAAATTCTCACAAACTATGATGTGTTTCAATGCTTTCACTTTATTCATAACCCATTTACCATAACAGAGGGGACTGAAGAATTCCAATCAAACGCCTCTTTGCTTTCTATGCTGATTAAAAATCCAAAGTTGCAGTTATTTACTTGGCACTTTTGTGACAAGCTTGTAAGGTCAGCCAGGAAAGATGATCAGGGTCCAGCTGAACATGACCACTGTCAGCTTAGTGGCACGGAAGAATGCTCATCCTCCCTTTCTCCTGGTGTGTGATATGCACACATGGGATTGCTTTTTACTATTCCTACTCTCCTTTGGCTTGCCTGATGTGATTTCTAGTTCTGTCTTCCCTAAATACATTTCATCTTCATTTTGCAAATGATTTCTTCTGAAAACAACCCAAAAGTTATTTTCTTATTATTATTGCAAACTTCATCACTACAACCCCAGGGCTGTAAAGGAAGGACTTAAAGAACTTACAAAGCAGCAGCTGCTGAATCCAGCATCTTTTCGCCCATGGTTTTCCTACGTCATTTATCCTCTCATCCTCCTGCTATTGTTAATTCTTTTAAGACTATCCTGAAATCATGATGATTGTTAGAATAGAATAGAATAGAATAGAATAGAATAGAATAGAATAGAAATACAATAGAATAGACTAGAAATACAATAGAATAGAATAAACCAGGTTGGAAGAGACCTTCGAGATCATCATGTCCAACCTATCATCCAACACCATCTAATCAACTAAACCATGGCACCAACCACCCCATCAAGTCTCCTCCTAAACACCTCCAGTGATGGCATCTCCACCACCTCCCTGGGCAGCACATTCCAATGGCCAATCACTCTTTCTATGAAGAATTGCTTCCTAACATCCAGCCTAAACCTCCCCTGGCACAGCTTGAGACTGTGTCCTCTTGTTCTGGTGCTGGTTTCCTGGGAGAAGAAACCAACCCCCACCTGGCTACAACCTCCCTTCAGGTAGTTGTAGAGAGGAATAAGCTCTCCCCTGAGCCTCCTCTTCTCCAGGCTGAAATGTTGATGTGTTTGATTTCCTTTTCAGCATTTTTTCCACACATCTTAACATATGAATCTCTAGTTCTCCTTTTCCTCTGTCTCCCCTTCCCTCCTCCCCTCCTTCCTTTTATTTTTTTTCCCCAGGTAGAGGAAAGTATAATAAATGCAATATATGAATTATACCTCTAGAATACCCACGGGGGTCTTCAAAGTACAAACAAATGTTATTTTCCACTTCGTGCAAATAAACTTGCTGTGGTGGAAATAGATCATTTATTTTCCCAGGGAAGTATTGATTTAAACTGAAATAAGTTACAATGGTATTGGAAAAAAAAGAAAAAAAGAAATACCATCTGGCTGCACTAACAGATGCATTCCTTACCCAGCTGAAAGTTTACAAAAAGTATTTTTAGTTCTTCCCACAGCATTTTCTGACCTGTGGAGCGATGTAGTTTTGAAACAAATAACTGATGATGCTCTCTATAACTTCAATGTTCTCCCTTCTGCTGCCCAGGGAGGTGGTGGAGTCACCATCCCTGGAGGTGTTCAAGAGGGGATTGGACGTGGCACTTGGTGCCACGGTCTAGTCATGAGGTCTGGGGTGACAGGTTGGACTCGATGATCTTTGAGGTCTCTTCCAACCTCAGTGATACTGTGATACAACCCATTTTTGGGACACAGTAAAAACATTTCTACACTGCAAGCTCTGAGATAGCTTAGTGTTAGTCCACTTAGGGAAAAAAAATAAATTAGATTTGCTTCTTAAAAGGGCAAGAAAAGACTTTAGAGATTCCTGATCTGCACTAAACCCCTTTTGTTTCTCCAACCTATAAATAGCCAGTAGACAGCTGTGTATGAAATCCAGGCTCTGCTCCTAAGTCTTTATTCAGCAACCCTAATCCATTTACTTGAACTGTTCTGCTTTCCATAAATAATTAAATCTCCTTTGGAGTACAAAGAATAAGATGAAACCAAGGATTTTAATCAAGGTCTGCCACATCCTGCCTAACCACTGGACCAGTCAGGAATTTTCCTCGACAAGAAACTCCAGACAGATTTTTTCAATTTTTATTTGCAGTTATACAATTCTAGTAAAAATATTAGCCTTGACACACCAGCATTTTGGGGAAGTATTTGCTCAAAGATTCCTGACCAGATTCTCCCAGAAAGGTGAACATCCATTATTAGCTGTTTTGGAGCTCTGAAGTACTGTCCCAAACTATATTGTGGGACCAGTGACCACCTGTGGGATCAGAACCCTCCAGTAGAGGCAGACCCACAGGGAAGCCTCAGAGCTGTGAACAAACAACATTTTGGTTTGGATTTGGCCAGACTTGATTTTGCCTATATAACTCTAGTCTAGAAGTTTGCTAGCTTTTCATGTCATTATGTCTCTGTCCAGAGAGGGAAAGAGACTCAGTTCTTTTGAATGTTCTTGTGTTATGAAATTAGAGGCACAAACAAGACCAAAACATCAACAGTGAGGCTATTTATTAACAGAATAAAGTGGATGGATCAGGAGAGAGAGAGAAGAGGAAAGGAATTATATTACCACGTCCCTCACCCCCCAAGACAGTTTGTGTCTGTGGAGGAATGGTGCTGTCACTTTGGCATGGAGGAGATATTGGGTCTGTGGAGGAAGGCTGTTGCAGCTTCGGCATGGAGGAGAGACCATCCTTGTTAGCTGTGCTGTCCTCCAGTGGAGGAGGGGAGGAAGAGATTCCCAAGTCCAAGTCCAAGCCCTTTTCTGAGCAGCCTCTTCAGCTCCATGAGTTGCAGCAGGCAGAACATAGGACACGGAGAGCATGGTGATGTCTCTGTCCTTTTCTCTCCTGTTATTTTCTCCAGAGTGGCATTGCCCAGGTGTTTTCCTTCTCTCCAGCTAGTATTTGTTCAGATCTTTTATACAGTTTTTAGGTATGTGTGCAGGTGGAATATGCATATTCCAGAGAGTATGGATAGCAGTGGCCTCTGCCCATTATTTCCAGGGCAGCTGCAGTCTGGTGAGCAATCTTTATCTGTGCACATTCCAGAGAGTCGTTGTCCAATGGTGTCTCCCCAATACCCATCAACTATTGTCTGGGCCAGCAGCAAGGGTGATTTTACCTTTGTTGAGTCACATCAAGAGAGACAAGATTTAGTCTCTCACACACTATTATCTTTAAGGCAAACATAAGATCATTTGCTCTTGAAATACCATTCTGAAGCAAAACTTGATCTTGAAGCAAACCTCGAAACAATTAAGTTTTAAACTGACAAAATAAAACTATTAAAAAAATATTTCGGGGTTTTTATTATTGTTGTTGTTGTTATTACTACTATTAGTCATGAGATTAAGCATAAATCCTTAGAAGTTTTTCCCTTTGACCAATGTCCACGTAGTGATTTGCACATCTAGCAGAGTATTTGCTCATGGAAAAACAGTGTAGCTGTTGGCATTACAGGAAAATATTATGCAAAACTATTGACAAGATTCAAAGAACCTGCCCATCTGAAGTTCAAATGTGGACAATTCTTCTTCCTGCTGAATTAAAATGTGACCAGGCTGTAACTTTCCAATGTCATTAAACTTGGGCCACCTTCCACTGCAGCATTTAGGGCCTGGCAGCAATAGCAAAGCATCATTCCACTAAAATATCTGCTAGGAACCCTTAAATAGTGCCTTCCGTGGTAAGATCTGGGATGTGCTAGGAGGTTTTTATTTTCTTTCATACAACAAATTTCTTGCTGAACTAGGTGCTTTAGAAGGAGGTTTTATGGGCACAATTCTGCACTTGAAATAAATGTAGCACCAATTGCATTGACACATTCTCAATGCTTAGTTAGATATACAAATGCTGACATTTGCCCTAACAATTAGCTTGTGGAGATAAAGCTGTAATCACAGAGCAGCACACTGGCTTATACTCACTTTAGCAATTAACATCACAGCATCCCAAAACTCCTTAATTCCTGGCTAGAACCACTCTTTCTGCACAATCTCCTGACAAGCACAGGAAGTCAATTAGTCCTCCTTCTAGGCTGCAAGATTTAATACATCCTAAGTGTCTGAACTGTTTCATCGCATCGTACACCTCGAATAATAACTGGATTTATGCAATGTTTTTTTTGGCCTGCAGTTGAGTTGCAGATGTGGAAGCAAGTACAAAGGGCCCAACTGGGGCTAATCTGTACTAGTCTTGCTCCTTAAAGTGCTTGTTCACTGAATGATTACTCGTTCAGTGAACATCCCTGCAGAAGCTGTAGGAGTCAACAAGATCAGCTCATTAGCTGCCAGTTCTGCTTACCTCCATTCTGGGAAAAGCCTCAACCATCCCATCCGACAGTGCCATTTTCAGCATTCACTAGTGAGCAATATGCTACATTTCTGATAATAGCATATCTGAAATGACAAGTATAAATATATATACACACACACACACATACAAAAAGGCAAGTATAGACTTTATTCACATGCAATAGAGTATTAGTTCCTCAGTGTGAACCATAACATTAGGCATCCTGCAGAATTTCATTTAGTTTAATTTAATTTAGTGTGATTTAATTTAATTAAGTTAAAGCTTTAGACCAAAGTTTCTCTGGAAAGAATTGCTTCAGTCAGCAATTAGCTAAACTGTTTCACTCATTTTCATGTCATTAAAATGCAGGTTTACTATCTAAGAAAGCAGAATACAATACTAAAATTGCATTTTACTTTTCTCTGAGCTTTGTATTTAGTTGCATTTATGACAGGTGATTTCATTTTTTTCCTAAATATTTGGTAGTTATTCTTCTTAATTAATTTAAAACTGCAATATAGTTATGGGATGAACACACACACACACACCCCTCCCCCCCCCCCCATGTAGTATAGGGGAGGTTTAGACTGGATATTAGGAAGAAATTCTTCATAGAGAGAGCGATTGCCCATTGGAATGGGCTGCCCAGGGAGGTCCATCACTGGGGGTGTTTAGAAGGAGACTTGGTGCCATGGTTTAGTTGATTAGATGGTGTTGGACGATGGGTTGGATGCGATTATCTCGAAGGTCTTTTCCAACCTGGTCTATTCTATTCTATTCTATTCTATTCTATTCTATTCTATTCTATTCTATTCTATTCTATTCTATTCTCTACATATTCAAACTGCAATAGTTTAAAAAGTAGAAGTCCATAAAGAAAACCAAACATCATATTTTCGATGTAAATTGTGTGTCTAGTTCTAGAAACTAACAGGAGGGAGGCTGCCATAGCACTCTATCACAGTCTTACAGAGAGATGACAAAGGACAAGAGGAGAAAAGTCAGATATGTTTCAAGAATGAGAGGAAAGAAGGATAAGGCGTAACACAGACATGCAATGAAATCTCTCTTTTCCATTTAATTCTAGCTATGCTGCCATTCACAGAATCACAGAACACATCTGGTTGGAAGAGACCTTCAAGATCATCCCATCCAACCTTTGACTCAGCACTGAGCAGTCAACACTAAACCATGTCCCTAAGCACCAGGTCCACACACCACTTGAACACCCCACGGGGATGGTGATTCCACCACTGCCCTGGGCAGACCATTCCAATGTTTGAGAACCCTTCCAGTGAAGAAGTATTTCCTAATAACTAGCATGAATCTCCCTGGTGCAGCTTGTAACCATTTCCTCTAGTCCTGTCACTTGTCAGCAAAGCAAAGAGGGTGGCTCCCTCCTCGCTTCAATCTCCCTTTAGGTAGTACCAAACAGGTGGGTTTTTTTCCTACTTTACCACCACCATTATTCAAACTCCAGGTTGCTGCTGACACTAAAATCATTTCATATTTAATCTCATTACTGTGAACTGTACAATGCATATGACATCTGAAATCATATGCTCCAGTCAGACTAACCTCTTGAGCCTGGGAGTTTATAAGGTGGCAAAATAATTGCATTTTCTTTGCTGGACTGCTTTCATCATTTCAGACTCTAAATTTTCAACTTCATGTCACATACTCAGGAGTTATAAAGGAAAAAAGTCTCCTTTTTTCTTTTAGAATACATAGAATAAACCAGGTTGGAAGAGACCTTCAAGATCATCACGTCCAACCCATGAACACATTTTCCTTTTTCTCTTTTTCTTTCTTTTTTACTTTTTCTCTTTTCCTTTTTTTTTCACTTTTCCTTTTCCTTTTTTTCCTTCTTTTTTTTTCCTTTTTCTATTTTCCTATTCCTTTTTCTTTTTCTATTTTCTTTTCCTTTTCCTTTTTCTCTTTTCCTTTTCCTTTTCCTTTTTTCCTTTTTTTCTTTTTCTCTTTTTCTCTCGTTTTTCTTCTTTTTATCTTTTTCTCTCCTTTTTCTTCTTTTTCTTTTTCTTTTCTTTTTCTTTTCCTATTTATTTTTCTAATTTATTTTCCTTTTCATTTTCCTATTCTTTTTCTCTTTTCCTTTTCTTTTTCCTATTCCTTTTTATTTTTCTCTTTTTCTTTTTCTCATTATTTTTCTTTTTCTCATTATTTTTCTCTTTTACTTTTCCTTCTTTTTTTAATTAATTTATGGTGGACCAAAGCTAAGGAGTTTTCTCCTGCATTCTCCAACTCTGTAATCCCTCTAATTTTATCCTTCAAATAAAAAGCAATAGAAAGCAAGAAGAGTGTACCAGGATAAACTGAAGAGCTGTCTAGGCTGTCACCCTGCTGTCAACAGTAGCCGTATATGCTTATCTAGCTGTTATAAGAGCAAATGATACCTCTCCATAGCACTTAAAACTCCAATCATTTTGAAGCTGTGGGCATACTGATCTAGAATGAGGTTCCTATGTACATAGTAACTCTCAATATTTCTTTTTGCATGTCTTTTTTGAACTTAAGACTGTCCCTTTTTGAGCACCAGCTAAACTTTAAGCATCCACATTACTCTTGGTAAGAGTCCTGCTGTTCTGAGCCCATTGTCATCACTTTTCTTTGATCTGCCCTTCAGTCTTGTGGTAAAGAGAATTAAATCAGTGGAGCCCCTGCATGCCACTAAGGGGTCTATAAATGTGTATTATTTCCCCTCCCCTCCATCAAGTGTATCTTTTCCAGACTGATGACTGCTAATGTTGTTGCTCCTCATGCAGAAGTCATTTCATAGTCTTGATGGTCTTTGTTTGCCAGATCTGGGTTCAGATCAGAATGACAGAGTGGTTCATTTAGAAGCTTTCTGCAAACCTTCAGTGACATTACTTGCATTTGCTGTCATCAATCATGTATCCATACTGTGAAACAATAATTTAGAAAACTGAGAAGCGGTGTCACTCTGATGAGAGCCTAGGAAATAACTCATTTAAATGATGTCATGAGTGTGAGGGATTCAAAACTTAATGAGACAGGCAACTGGATTGCAACATTTTTGGTCTGCAAGGTTGAATAGTTGCTTGCTGTGTATTGTAAGGGCCATGAGAGCATTTCCTGATCCTGGAGGTTTCACTGCTGGGGCTCAGGGACACCATGGCAACAGCAGAGCCAAGAGTTGCCCCATCCTGGCTGAGACCTCTCATTCCTGGCACTACCCTGCATGAATCCCCACCAGTCTTGGCAAGATGGGGAAAGAAAGGAACACAAAATAAGTCAGTGGAGGTGATGGGAAGGACTTGCCTCAGAGGGAAATTGTTTCCATCTCATGGAAAAAGAATAAAATAGTTTAAGTACTAATGGATAGTAGCGTGGGAAAACATAATTACATACAGAAGAATAATCTGGGCTAAAAAATGTAAGCTAGATGGTAATTTTCATTTGGCTCTGTTCATTTTTCCCTCACCTTTGCAGAGTCAACAACAGCCAATGACTTCATATAGCATGAATTATACTTGCAGAAGAGATTGTATGCAGGAATTGCATGTAACACATAGATTTACTAAGGATCATGGGGCTGTGGTGACTGCCTAGAAGAGCAGACCAAGGAAAGAGTTTAGCAGACACAAATCCAAGCACTGTTTGTCTAAATATTAGGCTTATACACGTGTTTACACGTGTTTGCTTATTTAAGACTTCTGTCACTACTGCTCTGGAAAACACCACATTTATCTGTGCCTACAGCATTGTTTGGAAGAAATTTATACTTGTCCTTAAATGAGTTTTAGGGACAGTACTTATCAGGGACAGGAGATAAAAAAGTTCATCCTCACCTGAGTTTTAAAGCCCCAAGAATCAATAGGTATCACTTTCCTCTTTGTGCTGAGCATGGTGGCAGACTGCCAACATTGAGCCTGGCACTGCTGGGATGTGCAGGGGAGCAATCTGGATGGTGCTGGGGGCAGGGAGGGAGGCTTCACAGGCAAAAAAGCTCCTGATGGGCTGTATGCCTTGAATATACAAGAGGGGGAATTATTTTGTTGGCTTTGCCAGGGTCTTTTATTATCCATATTGCTGACTTAAAACATTAACATTACTATTAAGAAAAATGAAATAAATTTTAAAAAGACGTTTTCTAGACTCCTGCTCAAAAAAATAAATCAAAGCAAAGCTACCTCATCCTGCATCTGATATTGCTTACAAGCCTTTCTTGAGTGCTGCCCAGTATTGCCTCTGCCCAAACAATTCTCTCTCCAAAAAGGAATCAGTTTTAAAGGTATCTTGTTTGCTTCTTCCTTTACCCCAAAAGCACATAGCTCCTTTCAAAAGAAGGGCACAATATCAATCTTCTGGCTGTGACTCAAAAAGGAGAAAAGGCTAAGAAATTCTCCATAGCACCATGGAACAGATGCTCATTCAGAAAACTCCAGGTGTAGTTTGTTCTCTTCATTCCTTCACATCACACTTCAGGTATTTGGCAGCTTCCCAGGGGCCATGCTGAGTGGTTTGGATGACATGCTGAAGAACTTGACTCTTCCTGTGCATTCATTATGGAGACTGAGCACATGAGATGGAGTTCTTCTATACACTGCCTTGATCAGCCAATTTTCCCTCTACACAATGTGGCCTGAGCAAGATCTAGGCATAGATGAAATTATGCGAGACCATAAAGAGGCTGAAAAGAAGAGGGGGGGAAAAATAACAAAGCAAACACACACACACACAAACAAACAAAACAAAACAACCCAAACCCAAGTTTATCCAGGGCACATAATTCACAAGGAAAAACCCACAGCAATGAAAAATTGGCTTGGTTTTAGAAAGTGATAAAATAACATTGAGGTACAAGCCTCTCAGTTACTGCATGAGATGATTCAGACCTCAAAATTGGTGATATTCAGTATAACATTAATTTTGCTGGAAATTTCACAAAAATGGAAGTAGCCCAATGAGCAAATGACAGCTCCTTAAAATTAAGAGCAAAGACAATGCTCTGTAAAATCAATCTGTCCTAAAGATACACAGGAAAGAAAAGAAACTACAATGAGTTGCTGGATAATCAGAAGGATATAGTCTCAAGCTGCACCAGGGGAGGTTTAGACTGGATGTTAGGAAGAAATTCTTCATAGAAAGAGTGATTGGCCATTGGAATGTGCTGCCCGGGGAGGTGGTGGAGTCACCATCACTGGAGGTGTTTAGGAGGAGACTTAATAGGGTGCTTGGTGCCATGGTTTAGTTGATTAGATGGTGTTGGATGATGGGTTGGACATGATGATCTCGAAGGTCTCTTCCAACCTGGTCTATTCTATTCTATTCTATTCTATTCTATTCTATTCTATTCTATTCTATTCTATTCTATTCTATTCTATTCTATTCTATTCTATTCTGTTCTGTTCTATTCTATTCTATTCTATTCTATTCTATTCTATTCTATTCTATTCCTGTTCTATTCTATTCTATTCTACTCCTATTCTATTCTATTCCATTCCATTCCATTCCATTCCATTCCATTCCAAATAAGAAACTACACTGAGTTGTTGGATAATCAGAATACCTTTTCATATCCTAATGTGAAAGACAATATTTACAACAAACAGACTAGAATGAAATTAAGGAGCATTAATGTGAACATTGTGCCTTTGTTTTTGTCTCACTGCCCATTAAATCAAGCTTAGTCTTGTAAGCTGCAACAAGAGAGAATAGCAGCGTGAAAAGGACAAACTGGGAATGTACAACTCATCAATGAGAAGTAGATTTCACCAGACTGTTGGCAAATACAGCATGCTTTTGTTAAATGAAGATGAATTCCTGGTTTCCTTTTTGTGCTTTTTCTTCACCCTTCTAATCTGTCTGTAGGGCATGGTTTGTTTTTCCTGACAGTTTGAGATTTCTGAGCTACTGCAATACAGTGCCAACACACACTGTGCACAGTAAGTGAAGAAGAAACAATCTGGCTGTTGTTTCTTGCTTTGCAAATAGCAATTTGCTTCTCATGCCTGTATATTAGATCCTGGTACCAGAGGCTGGCTTTTGAAAACCTAAATGCTTCTGCCCCACTTTTGTGTGTTTATTGCAAACATTATCCTGATGCAAAATGAAGTGAAGATAACAAAACCAAACCAAAAAACCCTACCAAAACCAAGCATATAAAATACTAAACTATGCAATAAAACTGCTGTAATTACAGAATTAAATTAGAGTTAAAGTAACTGTTTCTACTTACTAGTGGTCGTGGTTTCCTGAGGACCCAGGCTTCCAACATTGAAGGGCTTCATCAAAGTGAACAGAGCATTAGCAGCTCATTCAACTAAATTTCAATCCAGAAGAAATTTTAAAGCCTTAATTTTTATAAATTGTTGTGGCAGTTTGAGGCTGTGGCTGCCTTTAAAAAACACAAAGTTACAGACCTTCAGAGGCTAGAGAGGTCCAGGAGGTGGACCAGAAGGGATTTCATACCCATAAGTCCTGCTTCGCTATAAAACCCACTGCAAAATCAATTTTCTTCCCTTTTCCCTCCTTCTCTCCTCCCGGGAAGGACGCCCAGGCTCTTATCTCTCTTGGCGGAGGAATGAAGCCTGGTGTCAGCCTTGGCAATGCTGCCAATCAGGCCTGGAGCAGCTTAACTGGGGTCTGGAGCTGCCTAGCTGAATTTTGTGCTGTGTCACAATGGTGTTGGTATGGAGGGTAGAAAGGCTTGGTAAGGAGAGGGCAGGAAGGCCTGGGTTTGTTGGCCTGGGTTAAAGGGAGGGTTTGTGAAGCTTAATGGGGTTCTGTGTTAAACCCAGATTATGGATTTTGGTGTATTCTATATGCTTTTCTATGCTTTGTACTGTTGTGTGTAGTTGTGAACAGCATTTCCATTTAACTTTTCAATCCTATCCAATCCTTTGTGTGAGAAGTTTTCTTTTGCCTCTCCTGGAAGAGGTAAAAGAGCAATCTGCCCTGCTCTATACCATGACAATTGTACTTCACTGTTACCTGCTATTTCTAAGAGATATGCCAATCACCCCTTAGTCTATTTAGACATCCACTGGCTGTGGTTAAAATTAATCCAAATTTCCAACAACAAATTTCAGATCTTTTGCCAAATAGTAATGATATCATGTCAAGAACTTCCTAGAACAAATAGTGCTATAAATCATATGCCATGTGCAATTAACTATACATTTCATTTAGATTTAATAGGCTATTTACTTCATGATCTTCTCATGTCATAAATTATCAGAGCTCTGTTGAAGTCAATGGAGCCTGTTTACACCAGATGAACATCTTCTCCTTACTGCCAGATGATTAATGTTGCTTTTTAATATGCAGTAGAAAAAGATGTCGTGGTATTGAGAGACATCAAGAAGACAACAGGCAAATAAACATGAGAACTGCTTTGGGACTTTTCAAAAGATGCTGAAAGCAAGCATTGGGAAGAAAAATAAAAGGACAAATCTCATCCTAATTGGTTTACAAGACATTCTCACTACTTTATTTGCAAACCTTTAAATTAAGTCCCAGGGAGAAAACGGGGGGAGAGAAGAGAGCAGTACTGAAAATGAGTCCTGATTAAAAGTAATCATTAATCACACATGTGAGGTAAGCTGACTAATTGCCTAATCTACAGATTATTGAAGATCAGACTGATTCTGCAGCAGCAACCAGTCTTAAACTCTGGATTATGTTGAATAACCCAGAATAATCCAGTTCAACACTTTGTCTCTTCAAGAATGTGAAAACTTAGTTTGCAAATGGTCTGTCTAGTGAAGAGCATCCAATGTTCACACACATCAGTATTTGTTGCTCAGTGCCATTTTGCCCATCGAAGTAACACATGCTTTTTCTTCTACTCCAATAACCCACTTCACTGTAGTTATGTTTCCAAAACAGACTGAAGACATAATGACCTTTACAAAGTAATTAAAGTGATAATTCTGGATTATCTCTTAATTAAATCACAGCTTTGAAACACCCTTTGTGATTCTATCAACAACTGATTGGAGATAATCTTGAGATAAAACAATTAATCTTCTTTCCTTTTGATTGCTTTCCTTGATCCCTTATCTGAAAGTAGTTACTAACATTATTTGCCTTCATCATAATCTGTCTGTCTGAGTATTTAGATTTAGATTTCTTTCAGGTGCATTCTCATGTTTTCAATGGATTTTGCCACCAACATTTAGGGCAAGGTATTAGGGACTCTCTCATTCTGTTCTGCCATTCAGCAAGGGTCTTCACACAAGTAGAAGCTCCACATCAGCCACATGAGGCTTTTCTTGAGTTAAACTCTCAGACAGGTTCCTGAGAGCAGTCATGTTTCTTGTCTCCATTTCAGAGGTCTGCTATATAGATCCATCAGTCACAGTATACATTGTGACAATGTCCAAATAGCTACTGCCAAGTAGCCAAGAGAGTAGTGGTGTGTTATGGAAAGGACAGGACATGTTAAGGAAATTTAATTTCACAGGATTGTTTTAGTTGCATTACTTAATTAATGGGAAAACACTTGACATCTCCAGAGGTCAATAGAATTCCTGTTACATTCTACGTGTCCCTGCCCATGGCAGAGGGGTTGGAACTAGATGATCCTTGAGGTCCCTTCCAACCCTAACAATTCTATGATTCTTCTGTGTTTTGGGAAACTGAGCATCTGCCATTGTTGGATGCAGAGGTTTTTGTAATGGTTCAGAAAAACAAGACCTACTTAAGACTTTTGCTGAAGAGGCTTGCACTTTTATTAGTGTTCTATGTCTCTTTTATCCCTATCAGTCTCTCTGAGGGTTGTTCATAAAGGCCAACATTATCCCAACAAGGCTAATCTCTGCCTCTATAGTGCATTCAAAAGAAGCAGAGGGTCATTTAGAAGAACTATGTCAGGTCTATCTTTCCTGACTAAACTGAAACAAGAGTCCAGGGAGTTTTATGCCATCCTTTGTGAATACCCTTCTCCAAAATTTTCCCATGTAAAAATAACTGTAAATAATTTCAGGCTGTTCCCTGTAAACTACAAAATAATTACAACTGCCATTTCTCTTTCTCTTCATACATTGTGTGGTATTCAGAAACACACTAACAGCAAAACAGCAGTTGATTATTAACAGACATTGCAGGGCTAAATAAACAGTTTTATACCGAGCTGCAACTCAGAATGTACCAAGTTATAACAGACCA
The DNA here is from genome assembly GCF_014839835.1 of Dryobates pubescens. Taxonomy (NCBI): domain Eukaryota; kingdom Metazoa; phylum Chordata; class Aves; order Piciformes; family Picidae; genus Dryobates; species Dryobates pubescens. Next base: position 131,762,146 of record NC_071657.1, read on the forward strand.
AGGTCAAGACCAGTAAATCAGGGAGGTTGGACCCGATGATCTCTTGAGGTCTCTTCCAACCTCTAATGTGCTGTGATACTGTGATACTATGAAAGAGGAGTAGGTAGAAATTATGTCTCTCTCAGCAGCTGTGGGTAGAAAGTAGATGTGTTGCAACTTCCCATGAAAACATCATTGTCAAACTGGTGAGTGAATTTTCTTGTTGGCAAAAGGAAATGGAAATTTTGGTTACATTGATACAGAAGTTCTAAGGCATAGACATCGAAAGCTTCCATCTTCAAGTTGCCCCTGGCTTTGATGTAACTACATGAAGAAATTTGTTGAGATGACAGAAATATCTGCAGCACTATCTCAAAAATCTCTGAAATATGCATTCATCTACATTTCTGATGATTATCAGTAGGGAGTAAAATCAACAAATCATCATATTTCAAATTGAATTTCTGCATGCAAAATACCCAAGGAGTTTAAGGACTGCTGAGAATAACTGAAATGCATAACTGTGTTGTTAAGTAGATTTATTGTGCATTAAAACCATCATGTTACCTCTGAAAATCAACCTATGATTTTAAATGGAGTAATAAATTCCTGCAAACATTAAATGCATTGTTTCATACCTATGCTTTATAGGCCATGAATGATATCAAAGAAGGCTCCCAACCTGTAAGAAAAGGAAAAAAAATAGAATGGAATGGAATGGAAAGGAATGGAATGGAATGGAATGGAATGGAATAGAATAGAATAGAATGGAATAGAATGGAATTAACCAGGTTGGAAAAGACCTTCAAGATCATCAAGTCCAACCTATCATCCAACGCCATCTAATCAACTAAACCATGGCACCAAGAGCCCCATCCAGTCTCTTCCTAAACACCTCCAGTGATGGTGACTCCACCACCTCCCTGGGCAGCACATTCCAATGGCTAACAACTCTCTCAGTGAAGAACTTTCTCCTCACCTTGAGCCTAAACTTCCCCCAGCACAGCTTGAGACTGTGTCCTCTTGTTCTGTTGCAGGTTGCCTGGGAGAAGAGACCAACCCCCTCCTTTGAGTGTTGTTTCCAAAGACGAGCCCATTTCCAACACAAAAGGATTTTCACAATTCTGTCATCTTTCCCCCCCTACACTCATTTATAAGCACAATAAAATAACAAAGGGATCAGAATTTTCCAACTCCATAAACTGCCAGCTGATGGTAAGAAAATAGCCTCAGGTTTTTATACAAAGTTAGTACATATTTTAGGTAACAAACACACTTACACCTGAAATCCACTGGGCCTGCCAGCACCAGCTGAGACTGGCAAACAGAAGCCATCTGCCAAACAAACAGGCAAAGCTGTCCAAATGACAAGAATTCAAATAATAATTCTCATTGCTTTCACCTAATGTGTGGGTTTGTTTTGTTCTGTTTTCCTTCAAGAGATACTGCTGGTAATGAGCTAGAAATGCAAACTCAATCAAAATATTCAGTATAGCACAGGAAAAAGAACCTCTCCTTATCTTAGACATGAAAGAAGGGAAAATGTTGTGCTTATCTCTCAACATTTCCATGTGTGACAAGAAATAATTTTATTTTGTGGTCAGCTATATAAATTTTCAATGAAAAAGTCAATATTAAATGGCCTTTCAAGAAAACACTACACTGAGTCTTCTTAGCGAACTGACTTTTATGCCTGTGCTTGTTCAGTCATGATTTTGACGTGCATATTACAGATCACAGAATCAGCAAGGTTGGAAGAGACCTCAAAGATCATCAAGTCCAACATGTCACCACAGACCTCATGACTAAACCATGGCACCAAGTGCCACATCCAATCCCCTCTTGAACACCTCCAGGGACGGTGACTCCACCACCTCCCTGGGCAGCCCATTCCAATGGCGAACAACTCGCTCGGTGAAGAACTTTCTCCTCGCCTTGAGCCTAAACTTCCCCTGGTGCAGCTTGAGACTGTGTCCTCTCGTTCTGGTGCTGCTTGCTTGGGAGAAGAGACCAACTCCTTCCTGGCTACAACCACTCTTCAGGTAGTTGCAGACAGCAATAAGGTCTCCCCTGAGCCTCCTCTTCTCCAGGCTAAACAATCCCAGCTCCCTCAGCCTCTCCTCGTAGGGCTTGTGCTTGAGGCCTCTCTCCAGCCTCATTGCCCTTCTCTGGACACGTTCAAGAGTGTCAATGACCTTCTTAAACCGAGGGGTCCACAACTGGACACAGTACTCAAGGTGTGGCCTAACCAGTGCTGAGTACAGGGGCAGAATGACTTCCCTGCTCCTGCTGGCCACACTATTCTTGATGCATGCCAGGATGCCATTGACCTTCTTGGCCACCTGGGCACACTGCTGGCTCGTGTTCAGCCAGCTGTCAATCAGCACCCCCAGGTCCCTTTCTGTTTGGCAGCTCTCCAGCCACTCTGATCCCAGCCGAGAGTTCTAAAGAAATATCAGCTACAGAACATTATAAGTTAACTTCTGGGTAGGCTTAACTTAAGCTGCCATACATTAATCAAACCTTTTCTGATTAATTTAATTATTTTTTAAAAAATATTTGTTTTGTTTTGTTTTTGTCACATATATTGCTAAACCCTGCTGAGAGGTAAGACCATAAATTCGCAAGCTCCACCCAAGAGAATAATGTATGGCAAGATACCTTTCTTTTTTCACCCAGTGTGACTTTGAATGCTCTGTATGAAGTTTTCCATTTTTCATCTCCTTATACAGAACACAAAATACTTTACAGGACTAGAATTTGCTACTCATTCCACTTTTCCTTTCTACATCTTCTCAAACCACTGCCTAGGATTTCAGACTGGGATTTCTTCTGAGTGACTGAGAGGTATTTGAACACCGCTGTCTCTTCTAGTTAGCCTAGAGAGGCTCCTTAGAGAGGGAACTGTGTGAGAAAAGCACTGAACATACCTCTTTTATAAGTAACAAAGTGACATTTTCCTTTGTCTGTCACTTTGCATAGCAATAACTTGTGTTTTATTGTCCCTTTCTTGTGCTGAAGGAAGAAAGCTGATGTAACCCAGAAGCTGAATCAGGAATATCTAGAAGATGACCAATATGAAGACCTATTTAGATTAAAATTGTTACTCCATTTGAATTGTCCCAAACTGATGGCTGATGACTCTTTTTTTCCCCCCTAAGAAGTCAGTTGATTGGTTTCTAAGAGGACAGTCCAGTACTACCAAAGTAAATGAGAAGACTGTAAGTTACTTCAGAAAGGTGGGAATTGAACTCTGTGAGAGACTGAAGAGCTATCACATTGCTTAGCTGTTCTTCTCCCAGCTCCCAATGAAAATTTTTCACCTTCAAGGATGAAGAATGTGGGCAGATGGTGTAAGTCTAGTGTGCCTGCAAATTGTGAGGCTTTAAACAGAAAGGAGGCACAATGAGCCACAAGTGGTTCACAGATCAAAACAGATATATGGTGAAGTAATTCACCCACCGTGGCTCAGAAACTTACATCCAGCCCTTCCGCAATTTCAGCTCAATCTGTATGTACACAATCACACAGACAATTAGTGTTCTACTTTCAATATCTTGCATTATAATCACACTCTGCAGTTCCTCTTTACTCAACAGACACAACAAAGGAAGTCGCTGAGCTGTACCCAGACAACTATCTGCAAAGACTGAGAGAATGCATGCAAAAAAAATGGCATTTGCTCTCTTTTCTAACTTCAGACGGTAAGTAAAGTAGGCTGTGCCATCTGCTGAACAATTTGCCTCCACGCTGTCTCGTCTGCCACTTGTTTAGCATGTAATGTTGTATGTCACTCTGACAGGAAGGCAACATTAACGGGGCCTAACAGGGGATGTCTCTCAATGGGATGACAACTGATGTTGACTCTGCCTCTGAAATACTGCCAGTTTCATTTCTATCCTCCAGACACATTTCTCAAGATTATTAATGATAGTTTGAGACTAAGTTTGCAGCACACTGAGTTTAGCTCCTGACAATTACTCCCTGTCCTTTCCAGAAGGGAGGCCTGTGGGTGTTATGACAATATCATTTTATTCTTTTAGTTCACATCTTTTTTTTCCTCTGTGTTTTTATCACACTCACTCTGTCATCCTCCTTGCCTTTTTATGTGATGGGATTTTCTTTTTAACTTAGCATTGCCTCCTCCTAAAGAAACCTCAAGCTTCTATGCTCAGTCTCTTCCTCCCTGCTGTCCATTCTCTTGGTAAAGAGATATGCAGAGGAATCACTGTGACTGGGTATAGGACTTTTGGACTCTGCATGGCTCCTCTGAGTGATGCCTGCTTAAATTAATCCAGAGCACTAAATTAGATCTTGCAGCCATGTCATACAATGCTAAGATCCTTCCAGATACAAAACTATCTATTTGATCCTTGAGGTCCCTTCCAACCCTAACAGTTCTATGATTCTATGATTCTATTATCACTAGCTGTTTTATCAGAACAACTGTCATGGTTTATCTTGCTTTTGTATACTTCTACCAGACCAGGGGCTTGTGTAAAATGTTAGGGGTGTTTTCACCTGTAGACTCAGAAGCTGATAAAACTTTCCAAATAATAACTTTTGAGCACTTTTCAGGTCTAGCAACATATAAAACATTTCATGCTTTCTCTCCTTGAAAACCAGTGATTTGTAGTCCTGTTGAAATAGACTGTTTTATATAGTAGCTGGAACAAACCATGGGAGCAACTTCATTAAAAAAAACCCCAGTTATAGAGAGGTTATTGAAACAAAAGTAGTCCTAGCACTGGTAAGGCTTATGAGCTGCAGCACAGCAACGTATTAACATGTCTTTATGGCTTCCAGGCCAGAGCTGGCTTCCATTCAGACAGCTCAGTGTGCAAGCAGATCAAACGCCTGACTGTCTGCACCCGTCTGTGCAGACAAAGCCTCGGCTGCTTTCTCTGACTCATCCTGCTTAGGCTGGTTTTGATGCTCCCCAATGAAAACACACTAAAGCCATTAAAAGTACTTATGCGTGCTCTCCTGAGGCCGCAAAAGCTGTGTGCTGGTGGTCAGAAGAGCTTCCATCTCTTTCTTGTTGGAAGGGCTCTGCTAAGTAATCAGACTGTAAGCCGAATGCTCCTTCAAATACATAGAACATATAAGCAAAAAACCACCAGTGACTGATAAAGACTCAGTACTGGCTTTAGTAAAGACTTATCTTACTGTATTTTACTTACAAGCAGAATTAACCACATTTTTTAACTCACTATAGACTCAGATTATCATAGCTCAGGTTTGATCCGGGAAGAGTATTCAGAACTGAGCATTTCATAAATCAGACCCATAACTGAGACATGCTACCTAATGAAAGTGATTTTCTACAGTTCCCAAACTACAGGAAAAGGCAATGATCTTCATTTTATCAAAAAGGCTCATTGCCACATGCTGCTATCACACTGCATCTGAACAACAACATAGCAACCCTTGCTTCTCCTGTTCTGGAATCACCATCCCTTACTAATACTAAACACTCATGATCTACTCAGAGCTATAGTCTTTGGCTTTCTACAAGCTGCCACTATTTGCCAGATTTCAGATACCTATGGCTATCATAAAAAATGTTTACATCAACTCTTTGATAAAAATCATGGTATACAACTTTGCTCTTCTAGCACAACAAAGCACTTGAAAGGAAGGACAAATGTTGCCCAACCAAGAGATGCACCCATGTTTTGCCCTAACAAAACTGCCACAGGCTGGTCTGAAGCTTTTTAACAGATTTCCTTATGAACAGTCCAGAGTGTTCACTGGCTTCCATTTTGAGTGTAAGATGATCCTTTTATACATCTTCCTGTGCCAAAGATGTCCAGCACAACAGGAAATATTTTTAATAATGATAATAATAATGATGATAATTATGATAGTCATTGAATCATGGAATTGTTAGGGTTGGAAGGGACCTCAAGGATCATCTAGTTCCAACCCTTCTGCCATGGGCAAGGACACCTCACACTACATCAGGTTGCTCAGAGCCACATCCAGCCTGGCCTTAAAAACCTCCAGGGATGAGGCTTCCACCACCTCCCTGGGCAACCTGTTCCAGTGTCTCATGAGCAAGAACTTCTTTCTAACATCCAATCTGAATCTACCCATTTCTAGTTTTGTTCCATTCCCCCTAGTCCTATCATTACCTGACACCCTAAAAAGTCCCTCCCCAGCTTTCTTGTAGGCCACCCTTCAGATACTGGAAAGCCACAATAAGGTCTCCTCGGAGCCTTCTCTTCTCTAGACTGAATAGCCCAGCCCCAGCTTTCTCAGTCTGTGCTCATAGGAGAGGTCCTCCAGCCCTCTAATGGTAATGATGATGATACTACTACTACTACTACTACTACTACTACTACTACTACTACTACTACTACAACTACTACTACCACCACCACTAACAATAACAACAACAATAATAATAATCTATTAGAACAATAACTACAAAGCAGATTGTAACCAGAAATTGAAGTCATTCACACAGACTCATATTCCCTGGGAAGAAAAAGAAAATTAACTACAGGCCAGCTTTTCAGCCTGCAGTTTATGAGCTACTGGGACATACTTAGATGTTATTGTGAATAAAGTCATACACAAAAATCATAGATAACAGAGTAGCATTGCCAATGCTTAAAGCTAGACTTCATAAACATGCTATTAAATAGTGAGGGTGCATGGTCCCACTGCATCTATACTGCATCTCTCAAGCAGCTGCATAAAATAAGGAGATCCCAATTTGTTGTGATTTCAAATATTTTGGGGATACATTAAGACAAAAGATACAATGTAAAGATAATCTATTACTGGGTGGCCAGTTCCTAGTTCACTGCTTTTGACATTTTGTTCCTTGATGTTAGCTTCAAAATACAGTTTCATCAACGGGAAGGCTTTTGTTATAGCACGTTTCACTGGTCCCATGACCTCCCTTGATCTCCAGGAATCCTGCATTACAATAGGAAGTGGTTATGCTGAGCAAGCAAATACCACACACCACCTCAAACACAAAGCTATCAATCAGGAAATTTAACAGGCACTCTCTGTTTCCAAGAAGAAATGAGACACAGGGTCTTCTCAGATGTGGTTTCCAAAGACTTTGTGGATCTTTGGTAGGAGAATGGGGTGCTAATCTCACTAACTTTTACGATTTCTAGCCAGCTAATTGTATCTTCCTGGCCCATATTCCTCTGGCAGATGAAATTGGTTTTAGTGCAGTTTCTCGATGAATATCATAAAGTGCCTTTAAGAGCTGCTCTGAAGTGTTAAATACTGCTTTGTTTTCCTTCAAAGGCATTTCTGCCACGGGAAAGTTATTACTCTAAGACCTTTCTGTATGTTTCCGGAGTGATGGGATGTTAAAACAGCCTGATAGCCTCAGGAAAAGGTAGTAAGGAATACATCAGTATTAATAAAATAGTGAGCTGTGTCTTAAATCTCTCTTTACATTGGAGCTTTTAACGTGGCACTGAAATCTATGGAACACAGAGTGCACACGTGAACTGCCGGCATTCCCCAGCTTGTTGTACAAGAAACGTGAATTTCAGAAACAACAAACACACAACTTTTTTACTTCTCAGTGGAATTTTCCTGCAGTGCTGGAAAACAGGTCCAAAACACCATGTCTTCTACCCCAAACCATGCACCCAGATTGAAAGTCTCAGAAAAGAAAAAGAAAAAAAAGACAAATTGCTTGCACAGCTGAGCCCCTTTACATTAGAAAAACAGTCCTGTGGGCTGCACAGCTAATGAGGCTTGGTTTCCTATGGGTTGTTTCTAAATGGTAAGATCCCCTGATGTCTAAAAAGGTGCAAGCTCCTGTTTTCCCACATTGAGGTTCTCACTCTCCAGTATGGATTTGTTTTCAACATGTCTCTCCCAAAAGAACTGGGGGAGGGGAAGGATGGTGGAAAGCACAATAACAGCCTTTTTCCTGTATCCTGCTGCCTCTCTTCAAGCTAGTAACAGGACAGCTATATGTACATCACTCTTGGTTGAATTTGAACAAAAATGATCATGAGTTGGTAGGTGTGAAATAGAGGCAGCACATAAGCCTCATCTCACTGAAAGAGAAGGTAAACTGCATCCATATCCCTATATTTTTAGAAAATTAAAAACAAACCAAAACCCAGATAGTTTATGCTGCTCTTCCTTAACTGCTGTTTCTATTTAGATCACTGCTCTTCATAGGATGTGACTCAGCTATGCCCAAGAACATAGCCCCTTTCATATATAAATGTTTCCTTATGCAGAACTATTGATGAGGCAAGGAAGCAGTTGCTAATTGCATGCATGACAATAGAATAGAATAGAATAGAATAGAATAGAATAGAATAGAATAGAATAGAATAGAATAGAATAGAATAGAATAGAATAGAATAGGCCCATTTGGAAGAGACCTTTGAGATCATCATGCCCAACCTACCATCCAACACCACCCAGTCAACTAAACAATGGCACCAAGTGCCTCATCCAGTCTCTTCCTAAACAGCTCCACTGATGGTGACTCCCACCTCCCCAGGCAGCACATTCCAATGACCCATAACTCCTGTGAAGAACTTCTTCCTAACATCCAGCCTAAACCTCCACTGGTGCAGCCTGAGACTGTGTCCTCTTGTTCTGTCGCAGGTTGCCTGGGAGAATAGACCAACCCCCAACATGGTTACAACCTCCCTTCAGGTAGTTGTAGAGAGCAAGAAGGTCTCCCCTGAGCCTCCTCTTCTCCAGGCTAAGCAACCCCAGCTCCCTCAGCCTCTCCTCATAGTGCTTGTGGGCTGAACCCCTCACCAACTTTGTTGCCCTTCTCTGGACACGTTCCAGCAACTCAACATCCTTCCTAAACTGAGAGGCCCAGAACTGGACACAGGACTCAAGGTGTGGCCTAACCAGTGCAGTGGACAGGGGCAGAATGACCTCCCTGTTCCTGCTGACCACACTATTCCTGTTAACAGCTGTTTTTCTACCCAACTTTTGCTACTGTCCACACTTGTGGACATTTTTTTGTTTGTTTGATATGCTTGTACATTGTGGTGTTTAGTGTTGTTTTTTTCCCTCCTCTCCCTTTCCCACACTTTATATTTCTGTCAGCGCTGGATAGTCTCTGTTTGGGTAAGTTCAGTTGTTCTACAGAACTGCAATTCCTTCAACTTCACCTATTCATTTAAAAACAAGGTAATGGCATTAAAACATGTAATCAATTTGTTAAACGCAGAAGCTCAAAGACAGGTTAAGCACAAAAGACAGAATAAAATCTCCCCTGTCAAAATCACAGCTTCAGACTCTATTGTTAGAGGCTCCTGATTTAGTAGTAGATGTAAATAATTTTCTCAGTCAATTGAAATCAGTTAACGTTACTCAAATGGAACAGAATAATGATTAGCAATCTTGGTGCTTTAAAGTAATAGATTGAACATAAACTTCTTAAAGAAACATATTTGTTGAGTTATTTTAGTTAGAGAATATCTTCAAAATGTACCATTTCAGAAATGGATTGCCCTTCAATTCAGTCAAGGGAAAACCAAAATCTATCAAGAGTGGTTTCATAGTCATATTACAGTGCAGGATGGAAGGGACCTCCAAAGGTTATCTAGTCCAACCCCCTCTGCAGTCAACAGGGACATCCCCAACTACATCAGCTTGCCCAGGGCCTCGTTGAGCCTCACCTTGAATACCTTCAGGGAAGTGTCCTCAACCACCTCCCTGAGCAACCAGCTGCAGTGTTCCACCACCCTCATAGTGAAGAACTTCTTCCTGATATCCTTCTCTTCTCTAGTTTGAAACCATTGCCCCTTGTCCTGTCACCATTGGCCCTTGTAAACAGTCTCTCCCCATCCTTCCTGTAGCCCCCTTCAGGTACTGGTGGGCTGCTATTAGGTCTCCCCAGAGCCTCCTCCTCTCCAGGCTGAAGAACCCCAGCTTCCTCAGCCTGTCGTCATAGCAGAAGTGCTGCAACCCCCTGGTCATTTTTGTGGCCCTCCTCTGGACCCTCTCCATCAGGTCCATGCCATTCCTGTGTTGAGGGCTCCAGACCTGCACACAGTACTCCAGGTGAGGTCTCACCAGAGCAAAATAGCAGAATCATCTCTCTGGATCTGCTGGCAACACATCTTTTGATGCAGCCCAGGATGTGATTTTCCTACTGGGCTGCAAGCTCACACTGCCTACTCGTGTCCAGCTTCTTATCCATCAGCACCCCCAAATCCTTCTCCACAGGGCTGCTTTCTATCACCTCATCCCCCAGTCTGTGAGGATTGTTCCAGCCCAGATGCAGAAACCTGTAGTTGCTCTTGTTGAACTGCATGAGGTTCATCTGGGGCACACCTCTCCAGCTTGCCCAGGTGATGATAATACGCTAAACATAAAAGTATGACAAAAATTCTCAGTGTATTAAAGACTAAATTAAACATTAAAAGATGAAGCATCAGATAAACAAAAAAGCATCTAGACAATCTAGAATATTTAACTCATTTGAAAACAAGTCCTATCTATATTAGGTAACACTGAGAAGTTACAAGCTTTGTCATGGGGACAGTAGTGCTTCCTCTCAGCTCTCTTACTGTTAAAAATGGTCTACTTAGTATCCCCCAAGCTGGAGACAGAAGTGAGGCTGTTAAGTATCAGTACTAGAGCTATCCCTGAGATGCAGCCCTGTTAGCAGAAAAAAATCCATTCTCAGTTCAGAAACAACATTCATACATGACCTTCAATCTCAATTGATTGTGTGGAAAGTCCAAAGTACAACCAACTTCAAAAAAAGAATTGAATCAAGTGGTACTCCTCTGGACTGTGTGTTACTATGCTTTTTAACAGAGAGATGAAGTCAGGTACCATTAAACCACACAAGAAGAGTAGGTCTGTGGGTGAGATCAGCTCTGCTCTCACTCTGAAATAAGCACTTTCCCTAAAGGGTAATTTTGACAGACTCACCCTTGTCGTGAAGCTCCATCTCTGGAATGGATCTAGCTAGCACCAAAGCCAGGGTGTACTTCAGCTATGTAGTCTGTGTAGTCCAGCACCAGCCAAAGTATCTTCTACATTTAAGGTATACATGCTTAACCTTTACAGTGTCACAGGAATGCTCCATAAAAGTCCACAAATGCTCCATAAAAGTCCACTCCTGACTTTGCCAGACCTACACGGAAGGAAGGAAGGAAGGAAAAGCCATGGGACTGTGAGAGTAAGGTGCAAGTTAAGCCCCCCTAACCTGAGAGAACCTGAGGGATAATCTACCTGAAAAACATTTTATCAATGCATTAAACCTGAAGATTAGGTAAGATCAGAAGAGTGCATATTTTAAAAGACCTTACCTAATAAGCAACATGTGTCATGTATTAAAAAAAAAATAGGCAAGTTTCATGCTTCAGTCATTTCTCAACTAAATCTTTCAACCCAGCTGAAAAATTGTTTGCTTTGCCTTGGCCTGTAAAAGTGGAATCTGCCAGATGAGTGGTTAGCACTGTGGCAAAAAAGTGCTTAGCAAACAACCCTGAACCTATTCAGGAGGAGGGAGGTGAGGCTGTTAGCAAAATCAGGGAGAGTGATAATGCTTGTAGAAAAATCTACTGAGTGTGCAATAAATCGCAGCTGTGACATTGAAGGTAGAGCTGAACACAACCATGAGAATCTAATCACTGAAAAAAGAAATTAGCACAGAAAAGGACATCCATTGCAGAAGCTATCTTTGGATTTTCTGTGGCAAATAAGTTCAGGTGTGATTTATTCATTAAAAGTTAACATCATAAAAAGCATTAGTATTTCAGAGGAAAAATGACAAAGAAAGCTAATTATTGATGTACAAGAGTTATTATAACTGGACTTCACAAAAGAAGGACCATAACAGGCAGGTCCAGAGGAGTGCAATGAGACTGGTGAAGGAACTGGAGGGGAAGTCTTATGGAGGGATTGTTTAGCCTGGAGAAGACTCAGGGGAGACCTTATCACATTCTACAACTACTTGAAGGGAAGTTGTAGTAAGGTGGGGGTCAGGCTCTTCTCCCAGGCAGCTTGTGGCAAGATGAGAGAACATGGCCTGATGCTGCACCAGGGGAGGTTTAGGTTGGATGTTAGGAAGCACTTCCTCACGGCAAGGGTAATTAGAGACTGGAATGGACTGCCCAGGAAGGTGGTGGAGTTGCTGTCCCCAGAGGTGTTTAAGGAAAGATAGGATGTAGCACTTAGTGACATGGTCTGGTCAATGTGGTGGTGTTAGGGCATAGGCTGGACTTGATGATCCCAGAGGTCTATTTCAGCTTCAATAATTCTGTGATTCTGTAACGAAGACTGAATGTAGATTTTACCCTGATCCTCATGAGAAGCTATATGCAGAACTATATTCTTTGGTTTATACCAACTAGAATCTGCCCATTTTAATAGGAACTGAAGGTAACAGGAACCCACATAACTTCAGGAAGCTTTATTAATGGTCTGGGTTGCATTTTTCTTTTCTATATTTAATTTTATTTATTAATTTCTATTTTTTATTATATATATTATTTTTATATTGAATTTTATATGTATATTTTTGTGTTTCAAACACCAGTAAAAAAACCTCACTTACCTTTCAGAAATTACAGCTTTTAATTTCATTTTGCTAGAAGAAAAATACATTTAAGGCTGAGATTCCCCTCCCCCCTCCCCTTGATTACTTACCTTTGTCCTATCAATCATGATTATCGTCCTGCTACATTAATTACAGTTTTTAATCAATTTTCAAGCAGCATTGCTCAGTGAACTGTGAAGTGCAGTTGAAGCCCATCATAAGAATGGTCATACTGAAAACCACCAGAAATAATGCTTTTGCATATTGGGAGGAGGGATTATTCATGGGAATGACAGAGAGATCACCCCTTCTTACCAGGCATTAAAATTCATTCAGTGCACCACTGAAATAATTATAATTGTGCACCTGGCAAACAGAAACACAAAGTAGTTCTCAGCTGGAAATTTCAGTTGCCGTAATATCAGAAGCTTTCCAGGCATTTGGAGGGAATCTGTCTTCCAATAAACTGTGTTTTCCTGAACATACAAGGAATATATTCCTTTTGCATCCCTGCTAAAGTTTGATAATGTGACCATGCACAGTCAAGCAATAACTCACCGCTAGCAACCAGCACTTCCTCTGCTCCAGCACTGGTGCATTTAAGCACCTTACGTCATGATCATAGAATCCTTGAACTGTCAGGGTTGGAAGGGACCTTAAGGATTATCTAGTTCCAACCCCCCTGCCATGGACAGGGACACCTCACACTAGATCAGGTTGCTCAACACAGCTTCACGCTGCCTGAGTGAGGCAGTAGGCTCTAAGAGAAACACCGAGTGGCCTCGAGGCATTTCTCATGCAAAAATACCTGAACAAAGTATGTGTAAGAGCAATTTTTATTCTCCTGGGAGATCAGCAAAATCATCAGAGGAACCAACATATAAAAGCAAACAAGCCCTTGGTCCCAAACACTGAAAATTTCAGTCACAAGTCAATGACAAAACTGATATCATCTTCAGCTGGGAGAAGATTTCCTCTTAACAAGCCAGATGACAGGGGAAAAATAGGGCTACATTGTCTGAAAAGCCCAACAAAGTGTAAGGCAACATGATCTGTTGGTTGGGAACAGGCCTCCAAGGAGAAGGACCCTTGGAAAGTTTCCTGTTTGAAACAGTATGTTTGGTGGTTTGTTTTTTTCAGGTTTGTCACATCCAGTTCTATGTCTTGTTCTGTTTAGATTTTGTTAGTAAGCAAAACTTCTCTCCTCAAGAGTTTGATTTATTGCTCCCTCCTCGTCCCAGTTTTCAACGTACCACTAAGACAGAAATGGCTGTCAGGGGAAATTACTACCAGAAAACTACCGACATATTAAAGCATTTATTTAAAAGACATAACTACCTGGACCTTTTCCAGCATCTCAGTATTTCAGACACAGGATATACTGTATCTAATACAGATGGATCAGAGTGAGTCGTTGCCACTGAACTTTGCCGTCAGCGCGACTGCACTAAGCCCCCCCTCCCCCTTCTTTTCTTCTAATTGGGTATCCAGCTTTGTGACTCAAGTAGACTCCTAGGGCTTAGCTATATGCACAGAGTTATCAGCCCCCTTGTAGCAGGTCTGTTCTACATGTTCGTAGTAATCATCAATGTTTAATTTAACAGATGGTTGGAGCCTGTACAACTCCTCTTAAGAGGTATGGAGCATGGTTATATGATTCCCAGTGTTGAATTGAAAGTAGAAATCCAAACCCAAGTGATGCTGCTTATTCACTGTAAGCCAATCCATCATTTCTACAGCTTTCTAAGTCTCTGGTTTGAAATGTTTGAGGCAATTTTACATTTTAAGTATTACTGCCTTTTCTTGTCAGTTAAGAGGCAGAGAGAGAGGTGTGGTATTAAAAATCTATTAACCCTGCAAATAACTAATTTGTATAAAAGTTAGATTTGCATACCCTCTTGTTCTTACTTATTCTTACCCTGAAAGGGCCAGGACAAAAAAAAAACCTAATTACTTTTATTTATACATTCCCATTAGAGTATTTTACAGCCAACTAGAAGAAACAAACCACTGCTCTCAGAACAGCGCTGCCTGCAATGAATACAGCAGGGACAAGAGCCAAAGGTAGGAGTGGGGTTATGAGAAGACCAGGGCTTGGGAAGTTTGAGAGATGATCTCTTCAGTTTGTCACTTCCAGAGATTCTAAGCAGGAAACAGTCAAGAGGGGTGTGACAATTTGGGATCTAACAAAGGATGCCATGCAGTTCCATTCAACCCACATTTCAGAAAGCCCAAATGTGAGTTAGTATTTTTACAATAAGAAATAACAATGGACAAAGTGATCAGCTGCAGTGCAGCCTCCCACATCATCTCCCAACCTTTTTTCCCCCCTGAAGTAGTAAAACTTGTCCTCAGAAATCATAAATTATTAGAAAATGTAAAATCCTGTATTCTTTATTAAACTGCTGCTCTTCCTCTTGGTTTGCCATTGAATGCTTTCCTTTCTGCAGTTTCTGTTGAATTTAGATTCAGAACCCCACATTTCTCCATCAGGAGCCTTTTGCCAGCTAAATCAATTTCTCATTAGAACTTGAATTAAAATGGCTTCGGCTCTCACATCAGATTACACAGACTTGCTCGCAGAAATTTGTTTCTTTCTTTGTTTTATCCTAAGGGCTAAGACTGAAATGGAGATTTCTTCCCCTGCCTTTTAAAAGCTGTTAGTGAGCTGTGATAGCCACTTCTCAATTTTGAAGGTGAGAAAAAAACCAAACCACCCCCCCTCATGAAACATGTCTTTGAACACTCCAGCAAACGAGGGCAGTAGGTTCCAGGGTCTGATCTACTGCAAAGCTTTGCAAGGTAAAAATTCTTGATACAAGTCAAGAGGCCTTTTACATTTTCACATTTTGTTTATGAATGCTTTCAGGATGCTGTTGTGCAGCTTTGCTCTCATTTTGCATTTTGTGTCCCTCAGACCTAATAAGGGCCCTGGAATTCCACTTCTGCGAAGCACAATATTCACATAATCAAGGCAGGTGGTCTTGCTCATATTAGATTTTTTGAATAAGATGGATGAAAACCACGTATAGTTGCCAACTTGCATTTGTTTCTCCCTCCTGTGTCACTGACCTTTCACTGGGGGACTAGGGAGGTTCAGTCTGCTTTTCCCATCTCAGTTTCTCCCTTCTGTCACTTAACACTTGTCCAGTTTCTAGAGGTACTTACAACAGAAATCGTGCTTTTGCAGTCCCTATGCATCATTTCCAAACATACCAAATCTTCAAACACACACAACAAATCACAGAACATTATGGGTTGGAAGGAACTTCCAGAGATTGCTGATCTACCCTGCCAAAGCAAGATCACCTAGGGAAGGCCACATAGCAATGAATGTAGGCGGGTTTTGAAAGTCTCCAAAGAGGGAGACTTCACAACCTCTCTGGGCAGCCTGTTCCAGTGCTCTGTCACCCTGACTGTAAAGAAGTGTCCCAGTGTTGAGGTAGAAACTCCTGTGTTCTAGCTTGTACCCTTTGTTCCTTGTTCTATCACTGGACACCACCTTCATCTTGACACCCACCCCACAGGTATTTATAGACATTGATAAGATCCCCTCTCAGCCTTCTCTTTTCAAGACTAAACAGCCCCATGTTCTATTCCAGGAAAGTACACATTTCATTTCACACTGTTTGACTTCTTTTTCTTCTTCCCATATGAAATAGAGCAAAGTTTCCATAGTGATCAGAATAAATCTTATAGTAAAAAACTTACTAAAACACAACTGAGTAAATGCATGCAGCGCTGAGAAGGAAGATGCTCAGAAGAGCTGTGATGGTACCAATGAGAACACGCAGGTGTACATGGGAATAAAGTATGTCTGAAGCAAGATGAAGTGCAAAGATTGGTTGTAAGTCAATCATGCAATTATAGAATGGTTTGGGTTGAAAGGGGCCACCAAAGATCATCCAGTTCAACTCCCCTGCAGTGCACAGGGACATCCGCCACTAGATCTGGCCTTGTCGAGCCTAACCTTGAATATCTCCATGCATGGAACCTCAACTACCTCCCTGAGCAACCTGTCCTAGTGTTCCACCACCCTCATGCTAAAGAACTTGTTCCTAACATCCAACCCAAATTTTCTCTTCTCTCATTTCAAACCATTGCCCTCATCTTGTCACTGCAGGCCTTTGCAAACAGTCCCTCTGCAGCCTTCTTGTAGGTCCCCTGCAGGTACTGGAAGGCTGCTATTAGGTCTCCCTGGACCCTTCTCTTCACTTAACAACCCCAGCTCCCTCAGCCTGTCCTTGTAATCATAATCCCATGAGAAAAGCTTGCAGACAGCACTTGCTAGAAACTTGGACTGGTTTGTACCATTTTTTAGCTTTGCATTTAAGTAGTTTTATTGGAGTTTTAGAACTGATTTCTAAAAAAACCAGTAGGAAAATACTTGATGGCTTTCCAGTCACAATGCTGCAGGCAAAGAAGTTCGTCCCATCTGAAGAACTGGCTGAGATACATCTGTACTTAGGTTGATCAATGAAAGGCAGCAAAGGCAGAAGAGATACAGGCAGAAAGGGGACTCTTACTAGAACAGCCAACACAGTTAGAAAAGGTGGATGAGATTTTTAATTCAGGAATCTTTAGTAGTAACAGACTCAGTGCTTCCGTCTTATGTATGGTTACCTTACCTGCTTCTGAAGATGTCAGGGAAAAATAGCTTGTGATGTTGTGGTGGAACTGGTGGGAGGAGTTAATTCCCCCTTTGGACTCTTTCTAGCTGAAATTCTCTACTGTTCATTAAGAAAGGCAACAAAGCTGGTGAAGGGTTTGCAGAAGAGGTCTGGTGGAGAGCAGCTGAGGGAACTGAGGTTCAGTCTGCAGAAAAGGAGGATGAAGGGAGGCTTTCTACATCTCTACAATGCCTTGAAAGGGAGTTGGAGACAGGGAGGTCAGGCTCTTTTTCCTAGTATCAGGTGATAGAACAAGAGGAAATGGCATGAAATTGTGCCAGGGGAGGTTTAGGTTGGAGATTAGGAACTATTTCTTTCCTGCAAGAGTGGCCAAGCATTGGAACAGGCTGCCCAGGGAGGTGGCGGAGTCACCGCCCCTGGCGGTGTTCAAGAAACATGTGGCCATGGCACGGGGGGACATGGTTAATGACCATAGTGGACTTGATGATCCCAGAGGTCTTTTCCAAGTGAAACAATTCTATGATTTTATAGTTTACAGTCCTTGCAAAAAAAAAAAAAAAAAGAAAAAAGAAAAAAAAAAAAAAAAGGAAAAATACCAAAGGAAAGTAAAAGGAGTTTTATTTCTTTTTTAGCATCTATGGTTAGAAGGCACAAAACTGGTGTGGAAGCTCAATTCACACCCAAAACAGTTCTCTGCTTTTAGCTTCAGGGAAAGCAGTTCCTCTTCTACTGTCTAAATCATTCATAAAACTAACAAAGCACAACCAAAAGGGAAAACAATTATTCAGTGCAAGAATACCCTAAAGACTTCTTCAACTAATGAGAACAATCAGGAGAATTATTCCAATATCTTTTTTTTTTTTAAATGTAAAAATAAAATAAATTTAAAAAATGAAAATCCAGAAACACAAACAGATCTACAGTTTTATAGTTAAAAGATTAATTGCCACTGTAACTTCATGAAGAAACTGCATTTCAGAGGGAGGAACACAGTAATTAAAATAATGTATTTCTTATGACAGAGCCACTGTGCTTAGTCCATGAATGCTATGACAAAAGTGCCATTCATAGAGCTCTGTTGTTATTTATTCAGAGAAGGGCAACGAGGGTGGGGAGAGGCCTCGAGCACAAGCCCTGCGAGGAGAGGCTGAGGGAGCTGGGGTTGTTTAGCCTGGAGAAGAGGAGGCTCAGGGGAGACCTCATTGCTGTCTACAACTACCTTAAGGGTGGTTGTAGCCAGGAGGGGGTTGGTCTCTTCTCCCAGGCAACCAGCACCAGAACAAGAGCACACAGTCTCAAGCTGTGCCAGGGGAAGGTTAGGCTGGAGGTGAGGAGAAAGTTCTTAATTGAGAGAGTCATTAGCCATTGGAATGGGCTGCCCAGAGAGGTGGTGGAGTCTCCGTCCCTGGAGGTGTTCAAGAGGGGATTGGATGTGGCACTTGGTGCCATGGTTTAGTCATGAGGTCTGTGGTGACAGGTTGGACTTGATGATCCTTGAGGTCTCTTCCAACCTTGGTGATTCTGTGATTCTGTAATTGCAAAAGACTTTTATCACTGAGGAGAAGGAAAGGACAAGAAATGCTCTGAAATGATCACAGCTGAGAAGAAAGATCTAATTCTACAGCAGAAATAGGACATGCTCACTACCATGCCACATCTTCATGTTGTCATACAAAAATATTCACTGGCACAAAAGAAAGAACAATGCTGGATTGCAGAAACTGTGGGTGTGCACAAAGTGGCTCTGTTGGGATGGTTGGGTTTGCATGTTGGATAGAAACCAGAAGAGGGAATTGATTCAATATAAGGAACAATACACTGCATTATATGCTCATGTACTGTAGAGAAACTGATGGCTGTGGTTGCAGCAAGCATGACAAAATAATGAATAAATCAATTCTATGTACATTTAATATATTATTGTAATAAAGGAAAATACTGGGTATGCAGAAACATCTGTTTGACTGAAAATGAGAGGAAAATAAATAAATATATGTCTCCAGCCATGGACAAAGGATGCTTTTCTGACAGAAAGAAAATATGTATCTAGAGAAGAAACAAACAAAGCCTCCCAATCTCTGCCACTGGAGATGGCTTGGCACAGCAAGTACCCACAGAATTATTGGGCTGAAAATCTGCTCACCTGGGTTAAATCATTCCTGAAATCAAAACCGAACTCAAGTTTAGCCATCAACACCAAGTTATGTTTCTGGCTCAAAACAGAACCTGTGGGCTCAAACTGTTCAAACTCTGCAGGAACACTGCTTCAAATGATCAGGTTCAGAGGGTCAGGAAAACAAAAATATCCATGTGAAAAATAGAATGGCAGGAGCTAAGGCACAGGTGCTGCAGGGAATGATGGGCTTGTGCACAAGATCTATCAAATAAAGAAAGGCAACAACCCATAATTGTTCTCATCACACGTGGCTTCCACATCTGTTCCTTCAAATGGAAATCTTACTGTTTTGGGTTTTTTTAACATAAACTTGTGCTCAAACGCACACAAGTTTGTAAATATATACAACAGTTTAATGTTTCAGCCTTGCACAGTTGCATCTGTAAGCTCAATTAATCTCTGTAAGTGCTTACACTTTGCCACTGACACTATACTCAAATGCATATATAAGAAGTATGCACTTGCAGCCCAGAAGGCCAAACACATCCTGCATCAAAAGATGTGTTGCCAGCAGATCCAGAGAGGTGATTCTGCCAATTTGCTCTGCTCTGGTAAGACCTCATCTGGAGTACTCTGTGTAGGTCTGGAGCCCTCAACACAGGAAGGACATGGACATGATGGAGCAGGTCCAGAGAAGGGCCATGAAAATGATCAGGGAGTTGGAGCAATTCTGCTCCAAGGACAGGCTGAGGAAGCCTGGAGAAGAGGAGGCTCCAAGGAGACCTAATAACAGCCTTCCAGTACATGAATGGGCCTACAAGAAGGATGGAGAGAGACTGTTTACAAAGGCCTGCAGTGACAGGACATGGGGCAATGGCTTCAAACTAGAGAAGAGCAGATTTAGCCTGGATGAAAAGAACAGGTTCTTTACTGTGAGTGTGGTGGAACACTGGAACAGGTTGCCCAGGGAGGTAGTTGAGGCTCCATGCATGGAGGTATTCAAAGTCAGGCTCAACAAGACTCTGGGCAACCTGATCTAGTTGAAGATTCCCCTGCTTACTGTGGAGAAGGTTGGACTAGATGACCTTCAAAGGTCCCTTTCAACCCAGACTACTCTATGATTCTATGAATGATTGAATCAATTTTATCTTACACCATTTTAAAGGGTCCACTCTGATGTCTCTGCCTTCTGTAATGCTTCAGCAGGCTCAACTCAATCCATGGCACTCATATGTAACTCTGAAAGCTGTTCAACTCTATGATCGTGGCACCACCAAAGAGCCATTGCACAATGACAGGGTAAATAGGATAAAATCAAGAACATATGGGAAGGGAGAAACATCAGTCTGAAAGCTGAACACAAATGCAACTGTCAAAGTTTTATAACCAAGTGGCATAACTTGAGGCACACAGTCTTTCAAGGTATTGGTATATGCTGAACTCTATTACACTGTCTTCTGAGGCCAGTAGTTCTACTAGGTAAAGTTTGGGTTTGATTTATTATTGTACCAAAAGAACTTAGAATGTTTTTCAATTCTATATAGATTTTAGGGGTTTCTGTTTCTTTGCTTGCTTGCCTTTTCAGTTTACTGTTGCATACCTTTTCTTGTGGTTTATCCTAACATAACTTCATATTGGGGTTCTTTGTTGTTAAAATAAAGCCTGTCCCTCTAAAACCCTCACTCATTTCCACAAAGACTTCTTCATCTCCTCCCTGACACCTCCCTCCCCACACCCCCATCACATCCAAGAGAGGAGAAGAGAGGAGAAGAAAGGAGAAGAGAGGAGAAGAGAGGAGAAGAGAGGAGAAGAGAAGAGAGGAGAAGAGAGGAGAAGAGAAGAGAGGAGAAGAGAGGAGAAGAGAAGAGGAGAATTAACCAGGTTGGAAGAGACCTTCGAGATCATTGACTCCAACCTACCATCCAACACCATCTAATCAACTAAACCATGGCACCAACCACCCCACCAAGTCTCCTCCTAAACACCTCCAGTGATGGTGACTCCACCACCTCCCCAGGCAGCACATTCCAATGGGCAATCACTCTCTGTATGAAGAATTTCTTCCTAACATCCAGCCTCAAATACTCTTCTTTTAAACACATTCTTCCAGTGTCACACTACTGAATCTCAGAGATTAAAATGTTCAGTATCTGGGTGAAGCAAGGCAGGGACTTTTCAAACTGCAGGCTCAGTCCAGCTGGAGTGTATGTAACATCTGAGTGGGGGCTCCATTTTATCTGAAAGCACCAGAAATAGAAGTTTCCAAAAGGTAAGTTGCTATATGGGTTTCTGTTACAATTTCCCACAATTTATTTCTCATCTCCAGATGCTCTCACTAAAACCTCTCCTTTGCAACCCTTCAGAATGCAGCAAAATAAATGTAGCAATTCAGCTGTCAGTGACTGCTCTCATACTTGAACGAGAGGCAAAGTCTCTCTCATGCTACCTGCATTCACCTGTGTCAGGCCAAGCTGCTATGGGATTGCCAACCACAGAGAGACTCAAGACAGATCCAAAGGAGCTGGTATATTTACACAGAATAATTTAGTGCCTTACCTTTAAACCAGTTCAAATCCCAGAAGTAATACAGCCATCTGTGCTAGCTACAGAGAGTAAATTCAGAGGTGCCTGTATAAGATGGCAGGACTAAAAAGCCACCTATGAGCTGCTGTGCACCTCCTTCAGAAATGGAAATCTATCAGGTATCCACTGCCCAGTAGGTGTGATGCTTGGAGGAACAGAAACATCAGAAGCACAATACAAGTCAGACAGAACAGGATATTGAAGAGTCATGGGATAAGATGCCAGGGCAAGAGTTCAAGCACATGTTCAGGCTCTATTTCCATGAAAAAGGAGTGACACAGATCAGATTATACTTTGCATATTTCATATACAGGATCACAGAATTGTCAGGGTTGGAAGGGACACTTTCCATTAGATCAAGAGCCACAGCCAGCCTGGCCTTAAACACTTTCAGAGACGGGGCTTCCACCATCTCTCTCTGGGCAACCTGTTCCAGAGTCTGACCACCCACATGGGGAAGAACTTCCTGAAATATAACATAAATCTCCCCTCCTCTAGCTTGGATCCATTCCCCCAGTCCTGTCACTACCTGATACCCTAAAAAGTCGCCAGCTTTCTTGCAGCCCCCTACAGATACTGGAAGACCACAAGAAGTCCTCCTTGGAGCCTTCTCTTCTCTAGACTGAACGACCCCAACTCTCTCAGTCTGTCCTCATAGGCGAGGAGCTCCTGCCCTCTGATCACCCTTGTGGCCCTTCTCTGGGCATGTTCCAGCACATCCAAATCCTTCCTGTAATAGGGGTTCCAGAACTGGATGCAGTACTCCAGGTGGGATGTCACAAGAGCAGTGTAGAGGGGGAAAATCATCTCTCAACCTGCTGGCCACATTTCTCTTTATGCAGCCTTTTCATCAAAACTTACTTAGGCAAAGAATGACCACATCTGAAGGTGAGGTCTGGCTTTTGATAGAAATAAGGCATGACAGTTGAATTTGGAAGTCATTGACCCAAAGCCTCTGTAGTGCTCTGCTTATGTCCATCAGTATTTTTCAACCATAGTGCAAATGCACAGAACCTGAATGCAACAGGATTAGGAAGGTATGAGACTATTAGTGCTAGGTCCACTGAGCTAAATAGGGCTCATCCACAAAAGATTAAGAGAAACCCAAAAGGTCAAAGAATTATGTCACTTCACAGCATTTCCTGCCCAGGAAGGCAGCAGATTTGAAACTCATCATATGACATTGCAGCATGAGAGAAAGGGGATGTCAAACATTAAAATGACCAAGCAAAATCTTCTAGTATTTATTACTGGCATCATATTTGTATGTAAATCTAATTCATAAGTATATTTTATTTATGAGGTTTTGTTCCCAGAGTTTAGAAACAACCACCAAATATACCAGTTACCATCATGCCTTGGCTAGATTTAGTGTGTGTACCATAGAATCACAGAATGCCTTACACTGGGAAGTGACCTTAGAGATCATCTACTTCAACCTTCCTGCCATGGGCAGGGACGCTTCCTAACTAGACTCAGATGCTCAAGGCCTCAGCCAACCTGGCCTTCAACACTCCCAGGGAGGAGGCAGCCACAACCTGCCTGGGCAGCCATTTCCAAAGTCTCATCATCCATACTCTGAAGAACTTCCTACGACCCAGTCTAACCCTACTCTCCCCTCAGCTTCAAACCATTCTCCCTTGTGCTATTGCTAGACACCCTTATGAAAAGTCTCTCTCCAGCCTTCCTGTACGATTCTTTCAGGTATTGGAAAGCAGCTATAAGGTTCCCCTAGAGTCTTCTGTAGGCTGAACAAGCCCAGCTCCCTCAGCCTGTTCTCATAGCAGAGGTGCTCCTTGGATCATCTTTGTGGTCCTCTTGTGGTCTCACTCCAACAGCTTCTTATGATGGATGGAACTGAATGTGGCATTCAAGGTGGGGCCTCATAAGAGCAGAATAAAGGGGCAGAGTCACCTCTCTTGACCTGCTGGCCACACTCCTCCTGATGCAGCCTAGGACACAATTTGCCTTCTGGGCTGTGTGAGCTCATGGTGAGCTTCTCATCAGAAATATTACAAATTCTTTCCAGAGAATCATTTTGAAAGCTGAATTGTGATAAGGTATAGAAGACACTCACCTGTGATAGGCTGAATGCTCCTTGTGCTGTATAGTTCTCCCATATCACAGTATCACAGTATCACTAAGGTTGGAAGAGACCTCAAAGATCATCAAGTCCAATCTGTCACCACAGACCTCATGACTAGACCATGGCACCAAGGGCCACATCCAATCCCCTCTTGAACACCTCCAGGGATGGTGACTCCACCACCTCTCTGGGCAGCCCATTCCAATGATGAATGACTCTCTCGGTGAAGAACTTTCTCCTCACCTCGAGACTAAACTTCCCCTGGCGCAGCTTGAGACTGTGTCCTCTTGTTCTGGTGCTGGTTGCTTGAGAGAAGAGACCAAACCCTTCTTGGCTACAACCACCTTTCAGGTAGTTGTAGACAGCAATAAGGTCACCCCTGAGCCTCCTCTTCTCCAGGCTAAACAATCCCATCTCCCTCAGCCTCTCCTCACAGGGCTGTGCTCAAGGCCTCTCACCAGCCTTGTTGCCCTTCTCTGGACACGTTCAAGTGTCTCGATGTCCTTCCTAAACTGAGGGGCCCAGAACTGGACACAGTACTCAAGGTGTGGCCTAACCAGTGCTGAGTAATATGCATATGTAAACCAGCCAACAGACCTCATTAAATTAGAATATTATTTAGGTGTTAGCAGTAACAGATAAAGGAATGCACAGTGTATTAGTTATCAATGCTTTATTATTGAAAACAAAATCGAAATTGTCTTATCTGGCACATAAACAATTATTTCTACAAAAAAAGGAAAGCCTACAAATCTGATCATTTATACAAATAACAGTTTCTCAAAAAATAAAATTTTAATGTAGTAAACTTGTCTTGTGCTCTTTTATTATTTTTATTTATTTTATTATTTTATTTTTTTTTTAAGCACTGTCTGAAATAATCCACCATAAATCCCTGAGCAGAGAGAGAGAGAGAGACAATATTTTAAACATGTTCTAAATTTCTCTCAAAAGAAGAAAGTTATCAAGCCAGGACCTATATTAAAATAATGTATTCAGGGACATTCTTGTGAAATTTATGCTAGTCCTCTTTTTGTTTGTTTGTTTGTTTTGATTTTCTTTTCTTTTCTCTTCATTCTTTTCTCTTTTTATTTTTTTAAAGAAACAAACAAAACCAGTTATCAATGCAAGCATGACACTGCCTCACAGGAGTGCTCCCCCTTTCCCTCCCCCTCACCCCCCACCCCCCCCTGTTTTGTGCAATGAATAAAAATTGCTAAAGAAGAATGAGTACAAGTCGAAGGAAACAAATAACATAGTGAATGGTTAAGACCAAGAAGCCATCGAAGTTTGATAGCTGTTGAGCAAATAAAGCTGCAGGATACCACAGTTTGATACTGAGTTCAGTTATAGTCACTATCTAACTTACCTCTATACTTTTTCCAGAAAGTGAGTAAAGCAGGAGAGTAAGTTCAAGCTACCATTATATTCTAACACTGATTTCAATCATGAAGGAGAAACTCAACTTTTGATCCTTCAGTTTTGCTTTTCAACCACAACATTAGTTAAGAAAACCTTGACAAGCTCCACAAAACCAAATCTTGCCCCTCTGGCCCTTCCAGTAGGCCGGCTGTAAATTTAGCAGCCTACAGTATTTTAGTGAGCAAGAGGAAAGCAAAGGAAACACAAGCTACTACAATTATTTACTATACTGACTTTGAAATAGCTATTCCCCAATCTATATCAATAGAGATTTAGAATCCAAGTGTAAGGGGAGAATGACCAAGAAGGTAAGAGTAACTCAAACGTCCCCTTCCCTATTTGGTAATGCACACTAACCACAAGGAAAACCAAGTAAAAGGAATAATAACATTTACAGAGTGTTGTGTAGTGGTAGGCAACATTGCTGCAGTCAAGTAATAAATAAATAAATACAGCAAAGTATTCCTCTCTACAGTTCTGTTGGAATGGTGCTCAACAGTTAGAAAGAAAACAACAACAACAACAAAGACAAAATAAAAAAGACCACTGAAAAACCCAACCAAACAAGTAAAAAATACAACCCCGGACTCTTTCTCAGTAAAAAAGAGTTTTTAACAGAATTTCCTGAAGAAGCTTCAGTTCAAGGTGCTCTACCACTTTAACATTATATCCACCCTTATGAAAAGAACACTGAAGCAGATACCAACGGGTCATTAAATGAACAAGTAAAGGTGGGGGTTTTTTTGCAAGCAAAAATGCCTATTGCAAAGAAAGCAAGCAGTTAACAAATGGTCTGGGAAAAGGAAGAAAGAAAAGGGAAAAAAAAAGAAAACAAAAGCCTAAAGCAATTAAAAATAAATTATTTTTACATTTCAAAAGCTGCAGACTAAGCCAATAACTAGGCCAAATAAGTCTGAAACAGAAATCAACTGAATCTCACCAAAAGCATATTTAGACCTCTGACAGCACTGCTGCTAGTACACGTCAGAATGCAAACAGATGCTAATAGTTGGTCAGAATCTGAAGAAGTGATTCTTTCCTTAAGACACCACCACTGTGGAAAATAACTGGCAACCACTTTTACAGATTTCTCTTGATCTGCACGGTTTTCAGCATGATCTAATCCAGTCCCTTCAGTTATTTGCTAGCCTCACCAATGTATAACATTCCCTTTTCTCTGAGTTGCTCATCAAGTCTCATTTGTAATCTACTTTCGAATTTCACTTGGTTGAGTCGTTGCAAAAATGCTGTATGCGGAGTCCAGTTTAAAACTGGACTTATCCCATAGCAATGTAAAGAGAGTCAAACACATTGTTCTATGCTACTCTTGTGTTTTTTTTTTCTCTTAGGATGACACTTTTATCACACTCAGGGCAAACATCAGTCTTGCTTCTGTTGCTAAAAGACAGCTCTGGATCTGATGTTACTTGCTCACTCTCCCTAGCCCACAGCCATTTGACTGCGTATCTCGAGAGAGCGGCATTAAAACTTAACAAGCTGAAAGACTAAGCATACTCTCAGGAAACAATTTTGAATGCTGTCATTTAATCACAGCATACAGGTTTGGAAAAAAAAGCTAAAGTAAAAATTGGCCATATAAGCTGCAAGATTGGTAAGCAAGCGGTCCTAAAGTGAGATACAGCAGCATTAAGACAAACTGCAAACACACTGGATTTAGTACACGTTTTAATGAGTTACAGTATCAGCAAAATACTTCAGCCTCCTACTACCACTTTTACTCCCATATGGCTTAGTGTACACTGTACAATTTTCCCTTAGTATTTCTAGACAGCACACATTTCAAGTACCCATCCAAGAGCAAACAATATGGGATTCGCAATGATTTTATCAAATGTGCCAAAACACCTTCCCTCAAGTGTTAGGGGTTCTAAATATTTTTGTGGGGTAACAAGTCCTTCATGAGTATCTCAAACTCTCCCTTTTTCTATTTACCTAGAAAAAAAAAGAAACAAAAAAACCAACCAAACCAAAACCAAAACCAAAACTTTTGCCAAAAGAGCAGAATAGCTTTTCCTAGCAGCAATTAAGACCTCTGATCCTTGCAGTCAAGTCCAATGAGTTCTCTGACTGGACCACTGTGTGGAAGTTCTGCTTTGTGGGTTTAGTTAAGTTCAAGGAAATAAAAGCTCAGGGCTTTCTTCATCATCATGTTTTGGATGTCTTCAAACCTTGCTTCTCCATGATATTCCAAAGTTTGCGAAGATTGGATTGAGTGATGGCATCATCAGGTTTAAGTTGAAGAGCAAGGAGGTAGTTTTCTTCAGCCTCTTTCAGTTTACCATTCAGATGGAGAATGGCTCCAAGGTTCATAAGGGCAGCTGGATACTGGTATAAAAGAAAAAGGAGGAAGAAATATTAGGAATATTTCCCACTTTTCTGACGATCTTCTTTCACTTACACAAATTATTCTCTTCAGTTTGAGACTTTTCATGGAAGCAATTTAAGCAAATACAGATAACAAAAAAATGTTTCTGAAGAGCTGCTGAATAGAATAGAATAGATCAGACCAGGTTGGAAGAGACCTTCAAGGTCATCACATCCAACCTATCATCCAACCCGCCCAAACAACTAAACCATGTCACCAAGCACCCCATCAAGTCTCCTCCTGAACATCTCCAATGATGGTGACTCCACCACCTCCACAGGCAGCACATTCCAATGGGCAATCACTCTCTGTGAAGAACTTCCTAACCTCCAGCCTAAACTTCCCCTGGTGCAGCTTGAGACTGTGTCCTCTTGTTCTGGTGCTGGTTGCCTGGGAGAAGAGACCAACCTCTGCCTGTCTACAACCTCCCTTCAGGTAGTTGTAGACAGCAATCAGGTCTCCTCTGAGCTTCCTCTTCTCCAGGCTAAGCAACCCCAGCTCCCTCAGCCTCTCCTCATAGGGCTTGTGCGCCGAACCCCTCACCAACTTTGTTGCCCTTCTCTGGACACACTCCAGCAACTCAACATCCTTCCTAAACTGAGAGGCCCAGAACTGGACACAGGACTCAAGGTGTGGCCTAACCAGTGCAGTGGACAGGGGCACAATGACCTCCCTGCTCCTGCTGGCCATACTGTTCCTGATGCAGGCCAGGATGCCACTGGCCCTTTTGGCTGCCTGGGCACAGTGCAGGCTCATGTTCAGCCTACCATCGACCAGTACCCCCAGGTCCCTCTCTGCCTGGTACACTTTGTGCTTTAACCAGGGCAAGCTCCTGTGTTGACAGAGACTTTTCTTTTTAATGAGAAAACGCAGACCTCATAAAGCTTTACATGTGGTAATGTCAGCATAGCACAGTTTCTCAGGGAAAATGGAAGACACCCAAGACTGGATTAAAGACAGGAGCTGGACATTAATTCAATTTATTGCCAATAAAGAGATTATAATCTTTGAGAATAGTTAAAGACACTGGAACTCATCCCTTTTTTCCTCTTTGTCTTAATTATGACTAGTAGAAAACGCAATCTGTTCTCAGATTGTATTCTCAGAAGTCTTAAGATATCCATTTAAATTCAGGCTGTGGCAATTATTTGTTAATGAGTGAGTGAATAAAATTAACACCAGGGGAAACACAACAAAAATGTAAAAACTTCAAAAGAGATCCATTAAAAAGCTTCTTATGTTACTAAACAGTTTTCCATCTTTAGCTACAACAAAGTGTTTCTCTTTTGTTTGTTGGGGTTTTGTTTTTCAATCTTCAGATTATTCCATTATGAAATAATATGTTGTTCATGATATTTAGACATGCCTGGTTACTGGAGTTAACAAATATTACAAGAGTGGTAAAGCAGACACAGAATCATAAAGGCTGGAAAAGGCCTTTAAGATCATCGAGTCCCACTGTAACCCAACTACCGTGACCACTGAACTGTATCCTGAACCACCACATCTACAACTTCTTGAATACCTCCAGGGATGGTGACTCCACTGCCCCCCTAGGCAGCCTGTTCCTTCCCTGGCACAACTTAAAGCCATTTCCTCTCATGCTACTGCTGGTTACTTGGGAGAAACAATCAACACCAGTCTCACTCCAACCTCCTTTCAGGCAACTGTAGAGAGCAATAAGATCTCCCCTTCTCTTCTCCAGACTAAACAACTACAGCTCCCTCAGGTGCTCCTCATATGACACACTCCAAACCCCTCACCAGCATCATTGCTCTTCTCTGGACATGCTCCAGCCCCTCAATGTCTTTCCTATATTGTGGTGCCCAGAACTGAACCTAGTACTGAAGCTGTTGCCTCACCATGACTGAGTACAAGGGCACCATCACTTCCCTACTCCTGCTGAACACACTGGGTTTGATACAGGCCGGACTGCTGTTGGCCTTCTTGGCCACCTGGGCACACTACTGACTCATTGTTCAGCCAGCTGTCAACCAGCACCCCCAGGGTCCTTTTCCACCAGGCTGCTTTCCATCCATTCTTCCCCAAGCCTGTAGCATTGCTTGGGGTTGTTGTGACCAACATGCAAGACCCAGTACTTGGTCTTGTCAGACCTTATTCCATTCACCTCAGCCCATTGATTTAAGCTGTCCAGATCTCTCTGGACATGAAGCTGAAGAGAACAATCTAACCTACATTTTTGCACGTAGCTAAAGCATTGAGAGCATCGTAAAGGTCATCTGCCAAACCAGTAGCTTGCATTTTAAAGAAAAAGGGGGAAAATAGCACACAAAGTTCACTATGGTTCCCCACCTCAGGTCACTCTCATTACCAATGAGCCTCAGAAAGACTTACTTTTGAAGTCTCATGCTTTTGTCTTAGGGGATCAGTGTTTCAAGACACCACTCGCTAGTGTTCTGATCAAAATGAAATACTCAAAATGTGAGGCCCTATGGAAACTCAGCTTCAGAGAACCAGCCATATGTGAGTATGCTTTAGAAGCACTTAAATGACAACAACTTCAGGAAAATATGATGGATAGATGGCCAATAAAAAATATGCAGTAGAGCTTATCTGCTAGACTGATGCAGTAACAGAAAGTGGTTAGGATGAGGAACATGGTCTGTGTATGGTCCTAATCAAGTACTCTAAAGACCATCATATGTATAAGGCTATAAACCCAGCTAAGAAATATCTTCTGCCATCATGTCTTTGTTTGGAGGTACCATTTCACTATAGCAAGCCACCAAAACATTGCTAGAAAACAACCTGAATGTCTTGTAACTGAAGGTGAAATTTTCCTGGAGACCAAACACATTTTAGACCATTCACGCTCAAAAAAAACAACAAAAAAAACCAAAAAAGAAAAAAAGTATGCATGGAAAATGTGACTTGATAACTCATTTTGGGTCGTGCTGAAAGTTCACAGAATCACCAAGGTTGGAAGAGACCTCAAAGATCATCAAGTCCAACCCATCACCACAGACCTCATGACTAAACCAAGTGCCATGTCCAATCCCCTCTTGAACACCTCCAGGGATGGTGACTCCACCACCTCCCTGGGCAGCACATTCCAACGGCTACAACTCTCTCAGTGAAGAACTTTCCCATCACCTCGAGCCTAAACTTCCCCTGGCACAGGTTGAGAATGTGTCCTCTTGTTCTGGCACTGGTTGCTTGGGAGAAGAGACCAATCCCCTCCTGGCTGCAACCACCCTTCAGGTAGTTGTAGAGAGCAATAAGGTCTCCCCTGAGCCTCCTCTTCTCCAGGCTAAACAATCCCAGCTCCCTCAGCCTCTCCTTGTAGAGTCTGTTCATTCCATCTCCTCCATGTTTCAAATGGGAAGTGCACAGTATCTCAGAAAAACTGCTCCCTAACTTTCTAAGGTATCAGCCACACCAGTATTTATGGTGTATTGTAACAGTTGCAAGAATTTTGGGGTGAGTGCAAGCCCATACATCAGTGCCATCACTCTCTTGACAGTTATAAGTGATAGTCTGAGGACATGAGAGCAACAGACATTTACTACAGTTTTTGCTCATGTGTATGTTCTTATATTAAAGACAGCTGATAAAACTCTTCAGTAGGTTAACAAAGGCAGTCAGCAGCTACCAACGCAATAACATGGAACTTGCAGCACTGTATAACAAATGACACCACCTACTACTTCAGAGACTTGAAAGGAGAAACAGGCCTGCCTTCATTTCCTTTTGGAGACAGATGCTTTACATCAAAAAAGCTGACGGGCGTTTCTATCGGGGTTATAAACGCTGTCTTTTACGGTCTGTTGGGAATTACTCCCTTTATTAGCATTTCTATCGTGGTGTGCTTGTTTCCTTAGTGTTTTGGGGAGAAGTGGGGGTAGGTGCTCCTGGGGAGGAGGGGAGATGAATAACAAAATAGCAGTTGGCATGCATTTAGTTGCCTGAGGTGGTTTTGGTTTATGTGGATGACAATTCTTTCCAACTTCCTCTATACTACACCAAAAGAAAAGGAGAGCCTTTGGGGCATGCAAAAGTGTTAACATAAATAGAAGTCCTCTCTAGGAGGGAGGGAGTTGTGGCTATTCAGTCTGGAGAAGAAGGGGCTCCGAGGAGACCTTTTTGAGGCCTTCCAGTATCTGAAGGGGGCTACAAGAATGCTGATGAAGGACTTTTTAGGGAGTCAGGTAATCATAGTATCATAGTATCAGTCAGGGTTGGAAGGGAACACAAGGATCATCTAGTTCCAACCCCCCTCCCATGGGAAGGGACATCCCACACTAGATCAGGCTGGCCAGAGCCTCATCCAGCCTGGTCTTAAACACCTCCAGGGATGGGGCCTCAACCACCTCCCTGGACAACCCATTCCAGAGCTTCACCACTCTCACAGTGAAGAACTTCTTCCTCACATCCGCCTGAATCTCCCCACCTCCAGCTTCATTCCCTAAATGATAGGACAAGGGGGAATGGAACAAAACTAGAAATGGGTAGATTGAGATTGGATGTTAGGAAGAAGTTCTTCCCCATGAGGATGGTGAGACACTGCAACAGATTGCCCAGGGAGGTAATGGAAGCCCCTGGGTTGGATGCCGTCTTGGAGGGTGGGGGAGTTGTTTTATGCCTAGCTGCTGCTTCTGCTCTGCTTTTCTGTGAACTAGGCTTAGGTAATTGTACATTGGATCATCTCTTTAGACTTCTTATTTCAATCCAGTTTTGGGGGGTTTTTTTTGTGTTACTTACCCTCCCATCTGTGTGTGGAGGGGCTTGCTTATGAGAGCAGGTTGTCTTAAACCAGGACAGAGAGAGAAGATGAATCGTTATCATAGAATTGTCAGGGTTGGAAGGGACCTTAAGGATCATCTAGTTCCATCCCCCCTGCCATGGGCAGCAACACCTCACACTAGATCAGGTTGCCCAGAGCCACATCCAGTCTGGCCTTAAACACTTCCAGCGATGAGGCTTCTCTCACCTCCCTGGGCAACCTGTTCCAGTGACTCACCATCCTCACAGTGAAGAACTTCTTAGTATCAATCTGAATCTACCCATTTCTAGTTTTGCTTTATTCCCCCTAGTCCTATCACTACCTGACACCCTAAAACATCCCTCTGAAGATACTGGAAGGCAACAATAAGGCCTCCTTAGAGCCTTCTGGTCTCCAAACTGAACAGCCCCAACTCAGTCTGTCTCTGGTCCTCTGATCATTCTTGTGGCCCTTCTCTGGACATGTTCCAGTATGTCCATATCCTTCTTGTGGTAACTGTTCTTGGTCATCATCTCTGGCTCCATATGTAGCAAAGACAACTTTTCTCCTGTATATGCCTAAGAAGTTATGGAGACAGAAACAAATACACAAACACTTAACCCAGCTCAAAAAAAAACTTCTTTCATGGCAGACAGCTGTGAACAAACAACAGCCCTAATACAAGCAATTAAATCTGAAGTTGTTCTCCTCAAAGCTCTGCTTACAGATGACCTTCTCTGCTCCAAACCACAGAGGCCAGGGGCAGCAGATTCTGAAATGAAAATGCATTTTATTGCCACCAAGATACTTATGAGGCATGGCAATTTTTAATCTAGCAGCGGCACAGATGCAAGCTACTTCCCACCCATTCAAAAAGGTCACTGAAAAGATGTTGTCAATACTAATTTTGCTTTTGGTGGACTACTCTAATGCACAATCTTGTAGATGTTTCAAAACAACCCCAGGACTCTTTAATGAATGCTGTAATCATCATGGCCAACCCACCAGAAACACAGAGGCTAAGTGTTCTGTTTCAAAACAGTGCAATTAAGGACACTTGCTCTTTTAAGAGCTCCTGTTGAATACAGCCCATACTTAAAGGAGTAGACAAAATGTCATTCACACCTGAATGTTTCATTCCAGCACTTCTAGTTAAATACGGTGAAGAATCCAGGTATTTCTCTTTGAAATCTGAAGATACATAGGAGGCACAATGACTGGGTAGTGAAGCAGCAATTAGTTAGCTGTGCAATGGCTCACTAAGCACAAGAGCAAGCTTGGTGAACTGCTTCATCTACTCAATGACCATGGCGTAATGTGCTGTCATGCCTTTTTTCACCTTGCTACAGTGATGGCAAGAATTTTCACTTGAACTTTTATTACTGGTGCTATTGCTGTACCACAGCACAGTATTTTCTGAAGCAATCAAAATGTCAACACCTTTTTTATTTTTTATTGCTAAAGATAACTATGGACAACAGAATCATTTCAGCAGTGGCACTTGCTTTTGACAGACCTTACAACTCCTGAATAAAACCATGGCCTAGGAGTTGTCCCAAGATTTAAGCATGCTAGGGACAGGCGGGGGCTGGTCTCTTCTCCCGGGCAACCAGCACCAGAACAAGAGGACACAGTCTCAAGCTGCACCAGGGGAGGTTTAGGCTGGATGTTAGGAAGAAATTCTTCATAGAGAGAGTGATTGGCCGTTGGAATTGGCTGTTTGGGGAGTTGGTGGAGTCGCCATCATTGGAGGTATTTAGGAGGAGACTTAATGGGGTGCTTGGTGCCATTGTTTAGTTGATTAGTTGGTGTTGGATGATGAGTTGGACATGATGATCTTGAAGGTCTCTTCCAACCTGGTCTATTCTATTCTATTCTATTCTATTCTATTCTATTCTATTCTATTCTATTCTATTCTATTCTATTCTATTTAAATTAGATGTTAGGAAGAAGTTCTTCATAAAGGTAGCTGGAACAGGTTGCCCTAAGAGGTGGTGGAAGTCCTAACCCTGGAAGTTTCTAAGGCCAGGCTCGATGTGGCTCTGGGCAACCTGATCTAGTGGGAGGTGTCCCTGCCCACGGCAGGGGGATTGGAACTAGATGAACCTTGAGATCCCTTCCTTGAGATCCCTTCCAACCCTGACAATTCTGTGATACTTTAAAATATGGAGGTGGGTGGAGCAGGTGGAAGCAGGGCAGGAACACACAGTGAGCTGGTAGCTGCAACTGGAAATTAAAATCCAGTGCAAGTACATTAACAAAAGTGTAAATTCAGCAGCAATACATGGCAGCAGATCTTTTTATAGAAGTGACTTGGTGATGCCAGATAAGCCAAATGCTAGTTACTCCTTCCAGAGAAATCTATTTCTACCTGGTACCTATAAGGCTTCATAAGACCTGTGGTTTGCATAATCTATGTCTGATATTTCGTTCCAAACAGCACACAAATTGCAAGCAAGACCCTGAGGTCCAATAATTTGGCTAAGATAGAAGAGTAAATTGCCTAGGGACAGGTATCTTGGTGCAGAAAGCACTCTGGAATGAGACAACAAGATGGATGGCAAAATATTATGGATGAGAGAGAACAAAAAAGTATAAAATTCAGAGTTGAGAGGGTTTCCCTGTGTCATCAGCTCAGACAGCAACGCATTCAGTTCTGCTGGAAAACAAAACAAAATAACCCTAAAAAATCAGCATCTGTGCACACTCTTAAAATGGAAGAATCTTCTTCTATGACAGTTAAGTACATTATTTAAATTGCCAGTCTGCTCAGGAACAATTTTGGTAAGTATGCTTTTGTCTCAACAATAGCTTTCAGCTTAAATAGCAAAGAGGGGGCATGGAGAGAAAAGCATTCTCCCTGCAAGTGCTAATTTGAATAAACATTGTAGAAAAGCACGGTTTCCACAGTTGTGTTAGTCAGTCCTAAACATCTCTGCTACAAAGGGAGCCTGCATCCTCATCTAATTACCTTAAGACTGACTAAAATACATAGTGATACAAATCTAACTGAAAGCAAGCCCAGGTTCTACAAACTAGTGTATAATCAGAGTCAGTCATCATCTTTAAGAGTAATAGGTTGTTAATGCTGAATTGTTATTTACCAATATGTCACTAAACAGAGATTTCATTTAGTTCTCTACTCATATTTTGTTCACCAACCTAACAAATTATTAATCTCCCCATAGGGGGGGGAAAAAACCAAAAGAACAGAAAAAAAAAAAGAGATCCAAGAAGAAAACACAGAAAACAAACAGGGAAAAAGTAGTTTCTTTTGGCTCTATTTATGTAATGTTCTCAGGACAATACATCAAGTTAATTTATGAAGATAATAAGGCAGAAGAACAGCACAGTCACTTTAGCAACTAATGAGAATATAGAACTGTTATGGCATGAACTTCTTTCAAATTTCCTTTTAAAGAATCCCTTGTTATTTTACATTTGTACACTCTCATTTGGACATTCAAAACAGATGAAACTTTAACCTGCCTGGTGAAAGGAGAATAGGTAAGGAAATTGCCCTTGTGGCCAAAAAGGCCAAGGGCATCCTGGGGTGTATTACAAGGATTGTGGTTTGTAGGTTGAGAGAGGTTTTTGTCCCACTCCTACTCTGCTCTGGTAAGGCCACATCTGGAATATTATGTCCAGTTCTGGGCCCCTCTGCACAAGAAGAACCTCAGAGAACTGCTTGAAAGAGTCCAATGCAGAGCCACAAAGATGCTGAAGGAAGTAGAACATCTCCTTTATGAGGAAAGGCTAAGGGAGCTGGGGCTCTTTAGCTTCGAGGAGACTGAGGGATGACCTCATTCATGTTTATAAAGATGTGAAAGGCAACTGTCAGTAGGACAGAGCCAGGTTT
This sequence comes from Dryobates pubescens, assembly GCF_014839835.1. Classification (NCBI taxonomy): domain Eukaryota; kingdom Metazoa; phylum Chordata; class Aves; order Piciformes; family Picidae; genus Dryobates; species Dryobates pubescens. Next base: position 131,798,451 of record NC_071657.1, read on the forward strand.
TGGTCAGTGTCAGGGGGATGGAGCCAGGCTCTTCTCAGTGGTGCGCAGACATGGGGCAAAGGGTGCAAGCTGCAGCATAGGAGGTTCCATGTGAACACAAGGTAAAACTTATTTGCTGTTGAGGGTGACAGAACACTGGAACAGACTGCCCAGAGAGGTTGTGGAGTCTCCTTTTCTGGAGACATTCAAAACCCACTTGGATGCATTTCTGTGTGACCTACTCTAGGTGATCCTGCTCTGGCAGGGGGGCTGGACTAGATGATCTTTCAAGGTCCCTTCCAGCCCTTAACATTCTGTGAGTCTGTGAAAAAGCATGTATGTATGCATCTAACAATCATAAGTGCTTTCAAGAACTGGAGACTATCCTGTCTAAAACTGCAAGCTACAGGTTAGGCACATTTAAAACAAGTAATTAAAAATGGATGGAAGGTTATTTTAACAGCTTTTTGATTTATGGGTGGCAGAGTTTTCATCCACAAGCACGCTGTGATGTCTGGTTTGCTTGCAGATTGAGACATCAGCATCATTAAGGAAGTCTACAGCTGTGAGGGAAGAGTTCTAGACTTGTCATGGACAGAAAACATCAAGCAGTGTATTTTGTTTCTCAAATTGTCACATCAATGGGGGATATCTTAGCATCAATGTTCTCCAGCTAGCAGAGATAGTTTTCATAGCATCAATTCCAACTTAATCTCAGTGATTGCTCAGAGTTTAAAAAACATAGTTATCCAAAACCAAACAAGCATATATAGAGAGACATGCTACATCATGCTGCTGAAAAGCTATATACCACTGGCCTTTATATGAATTCAGAGCATACTGGCTTAGATGAAAGTCAATAAAACCATGTGTTACAACTGGTGGATGCTGCAGATCAAAACAGCAGCTGAGAAAGTCCCACCAAAATGTATTTGTAATTGTAATTTCTGTGGAACTAGATTGTTTCCCCAATAGCCACGCATCAATTGCTTTGATTTAGGCTTAAAGTACATCCTAGTGATCGCTCTCACTTTATACAGAAACTAGAATGGATGTTTGTAGATGACATACTTGTATTGCTGTAGTAAAAGCTGAACACAGAACCCCAGAATTGTCAGTGTTGGAAGGGAACTCAGAGATCATCCAGTTCTCACCCTCCTGCCATGGGCAGGGACACCTCACACTACATCAGGTTTACTCAGAGCCCCATCCAGCCTGGCCTTAAAAATATCCAGGGATGGGGCTTCAACCACCTACCTGGGCAATCTATTCCAGTGTCTCACCACCCTCATGGTGAAGAACATTTTCCTAACATCCAGTCTGAATCTACCCACTTCTAGGTTCAGATTGGACGTTAGGAAGAAGTTCAACAACATACATTATGAGTATTGAATACTATGATTATATTAACAAAAATAAATAAACATTTTCCAGGCCTCAAAATAGTTCTAATTAAACTTCCTTAGTCATGGGGTCTGTGGTGACAGGTTGGACTTGATGATCTTTGAGGTCTCTCCCAAACTTGGTGATTCTGTGATTCTGTGATTCTTAGCTTTCTAGCTCAAACGTTGTCATCAGTATAGTATATGATAAGCTGTCCTGGTTTCAGGCAGCTTGCTCACACAAGCAAGCCCCCCTCCCACAGATGTGAGGGAAAGTAACACAAAAAAATCAACCCCTCAGTTGAGATAAGGAGTTTAATGAGATGATCCAGAGTACACTTACCTGAGCCTATTTCACAGAAAAGCACAGCAAAAGCAGAAGCAGTAGCAGAAGCCAGTCATTAAATGATCCCCACTCATGCCTCAAGCCCTCAGCCAGCCCAGCAGAAAAGACCAACACCCCAAAACTGAAAACCAGAAGCAGCAACCAGAAACAGGAAGCCTCTCATGTTACAATCTGAACTACAAGCCCCAGGATACCTTTCTCCAGCCAGCAGTTTCATGTTGGAGCTGGCAAGATGGCAGCATGGTACATTCAATTGACTAGAGCATTTGTCCAATTTTTCTTACTGCTTTCAGATATAATTAAAAACCCCACAATCTTCAAATTACTTAACTTTTATTTATGTCAATCTAACTGTGCTCTGATGTCTACAATTTGGTGATTTTAATTGATAGCTGTGCTTACATAATAAAACATGTAACAACTTCTTTACCTTAACCTAACACAAGTATGTGCTAGTTGGAAAAAGTTTGTACTCCCAGCAGTGGGAGAAACTTGCTGGATAAAAATGTCATCTGTACGATCATGCTGACAAATAAATTGCCCCAAATGTTCCAGTAACAGAATTCTGAGCTATTAAGAAAAAGTAAAGAGTTTAAAAGAATTAAATTCAGTCTGGGAGGAAGTGCATTTTTACAGGCACTTTCCTTCTAAACTTTGGAAAGCAGAAAAATAACTTCATGTTCCTGCCTAAAGACAAACTCTCCTTATTTTATTTTATTTTGTTTTATTCTTAAATGAAAGAAATGTCAATTTTTTGAGAGAAAAATGAATAGACCCTACTTCACCCAGCAGCCTGCAGGCAGGGCCGGTTACAATCGCTGTCCGTATTAACACGATCAAAAACTGACTAATCCTCAGAGAAAACTCTGATTAATAGACCAGCTGGGATTATGAGCACCATTATGCTCACGCTACACAATACTCAACATTTTTAGTTTTTGTCCAATAAAATACAATGTCTCTGGAATATAAAAATGTCTGCTGAGCAGGAATGCATCATCCATCTATTTTTTCGCCCAGATATTGATCAAATGCATCAGCACCCAGAGAAGGCTGTATAGTTTTTCAAGATGCTAGTCAGAGGCAGATAAAGTGTGGCATTAGAGCTTCTATTTTTCGAGCACAATAGCCAGCTACTGAAATTTCAGAATGAAGTCAGGTAATGAGGCTGGGGAGAGGCCTCGAGCACAAGCCCTACGAGGAGAGGCTGAGGGCGCTGGGATTCTTTACCCTGGAGAAGAGGGGGATCAGGGGAGACCCTATTGCTGTCTACAGCTACCTGAAGGGAGGTTGTAGCCAGGTGGAGGTTGGTCTCTTCTCCCAGGCAACCAGCACCAGAACAAGAGGACACAGTCTCAAGCTATGCCAGGGAAAGTTTAGGCTGGAGGTGAGGAGAAAGTTCTTCCCAGCAAGAGAGATTGGCCATTGGAATGTGCTGCCCAGGGAGGTGGTGGAGTCACCATCCCTGGAAGTGTTTAAAAAGAGCCTGGATGAGGCACTCAGTGCCATGGTTTAGTTGATCAGGTGGTGTTGGGTGATAGGTTAGACTGGATGATCTCTGAGGTCTTTTCCAACCTGGTGAATTCAGTATTCTGTGACAGAATCCTAACAGCAATATGCAGATCTGACCAACATTGTGGGGCATTTCCCCCTCTACACAATTACCTAGATGCACTCATAGATGTGGGGAGGGTGGGCTAGAATACCAGCTGGATCAAAACTATCTTGTGAAACACAGTTCTCCAGAAATTGTGGGGAAAAAAGAAAAATCTAATAGGACCAACTCACAACTAAAAGTCATACCTAGAATGAGAAATGTATCAATACTATAGATTTAGAAGTAAATTAGGAACTTATTTACTGCAAAACATCCTATTGAGAATGTGTTGTTGCTGTGTTTATTTAATGAGCATTAAAACCACTTCTTATCAGTCCTAATTGCATATAAATTCATAAATTCATTGCATTGTTTCCAGAATCAGCAATGGAATACTCTATTAGGAAAAAAAAACCCCACTTGCTAGAATCTCTTTTAATTGAGTTCAAACAGATGGTTTAATTTCTGAAATGCTAATCTACTGCTGTGAGTTCTGTATTTCATGGCACTTTATTTTTGATTGACACTGAGGGCTACATTTGCAAGGTAAAGCCAATCTTGCTCTCTCCAGGAATTGATGTGGGAAGCAGAGCACCCTCTGCCATGTTACTGTCAGACTCTGAATCACAATCAAGTGCATAAATGTGTCCATGACACATCACCATCACTTCCATAATTTCACCAGAGACTGCATTTTTACAAACTACTGCCTGCCATCATCTCCAAGCACAGTAACTCATTTTATTTAACTCAGTAGTACAGATCTAGGCTGTGACTTTTTATTAATTAGCTTTGCAAACTCTTGCCATTATTTTCATGCCAAAAAGTAATAATTGTGGGTGGAAAGTTATGTCTTTAGTAAGATGTGGATGAAAAAACACTAAAATGCTAGATGAAACAAATTTAAAACTATAGAATCACAAAATAGTTTGGGTTGGAAGGGATCTGCAAAGGTCATCCAGTCCAATACGCCTGCATGAAGCAGGGACATCCTCCACTTGATGTGGTTGATCAGAGGCTTGTTGAGGCTTACTTTAAATATCTTCAGGGATGGAGCCCCAACCACCTCCCTGGGCAACCTGTTCCAGTGTTCCACTACCCTTGTGGTGCAGAACTTGCTCCTAACATCCAATCTAAATCTAGTGTTCTCTAGTTTGAAACCATTGTGCCTCATCCGATCACCATAGGCCTTTGTAAACAGCCTCTCTCCATCCTTCTAGGCCCCCTCCAGGTACTGGAAGGCTGCTCTTAGGTCTCTCCGGAGCCTTCTCTTCTCCAGGCTGAACAACCCCAGCTCCCTCAGCCTGTCTTCATAGCAGAGGTTCTCCAACCCCCTGATCAGTTTCATGACCCTCCTCTGAACCTGCTCCATCAGGTCCATGTCCTTCCTGTATTGAAAGCTCCAGAGCTGGATGCAGTTCTCCAGGTGAGGTCTTACCAGTCTAAGAGACAGCACTAGCTGACCTCAGACACTTTTTTCTTCAAGTAATTTTGGTGGTGACTGAACCTATCTGTAGATCAGATAAAGATTTCAGATCTACATAGTGAATGTACATATAAGAAATGGAAGTGCACGAACACTAAGATTTCCATTCAATTGAGGCACAGTACGACAAAATTTCTGACTCAGGGTCTTAACAATAAAATGACTCAAGTATTGCTTGGTATGAGAATTTATGACCTAGCCACAGGTCATCTACTGGGACTGCAGGAACAGTGTCTGTATCTAGGTAAGTGCCTGGAAAGCAAACAGAACCCATACATTAATCCTTGGGTGCTAAACTTCTTTAGGAAACATCCCTGGACTAATCATAAACATGCATCATTTTTGTGAAAACCTGGGGTTTTTTTCAGATTTAATCATGTCAACATTCTGAACACTGTGGCAAACAGAGCCTACAGTGGAGGAGGGGTGGGGAGGAAAGGTGCCTAGAGCAAAATATTCTTGTATGTGTGAAATAAAGGCAACAGTGTCCCTGAGCACGAGGGAGGTGATTCTGGCCCTCTACTCTGCTCTCGTGAGACCCCACCTGGAGTAATGTGTCTAGTTCTGGTGCCCCCAGCATAAGAGGGACATGGAGCTACTGGAGTGGGTCCTAAGGAGGGCCATGAAGATGATCAGAGGGCTGAAGAACCTCCACTATAGGGACAGACTGAGAGAGTTGGGGAGGGAGAAAAGAAGGCTCAAGCAAGACCTTATAGTGGCCTTCCAGTATCTGAAGGAATGTTACAAGAAAGGCAGCAAAGGACTTTTTACAAGGGCCTGTAGTGACGGGATGAGAGGGAATGGCTTTAAATTTGAGGAGATTAGATTGAGACTAGATGTAAGAATGAAATTCTTTACAGTGAGGGTTTTGAGACATTGGAACACATTGCCCAGGGAAGTTGTGAATTCCCCCTCCCTGGAAGCGTTCAAGGACAGGTTGGATGAGGCTTTGAGCAGCCTGGTTTGTTGGAAAGTGTCTCTGCCCATGGCAGGAGGGTTGGAACTAGATGATCTTCACGGACACTTCCAATTGAAACCATTCCATAAATCTATGAATATCTGTATAAGCTGAAGAAGGGCCAATGTATTTTCATTTCAGTCATTTACAACTTGCACAGACAAACTACTTTTGTATTGATTAGGATATCAATGCACAACAAATTATTCTAGATGGAAAATAAACAGTAACTTAAAGGCATTTTAATTCAATTCCAAAGATCACTGAGTGTGCCAATTGATCTCAGAGATTCCCTTATTTAACTGCTTGTATAACCAGAAGAGTACAAATGAACTCCTCCTAATCTAACTCTCACAAAACTGAAGCTGAGAACTGTAGTGACACAATTTCCAGCTTTCTCCCATGCATCTCACAATACCAGAACCAGATTTCAGTATTCCATCATCACCCAAAAGCATGTTCACCGAGCTGCTATGATGCATGAGCAAACACACACCGAATTTTCTGGGGTAAAGCTGTAAAATATTCTCATGTATTTCCCAAAGGAAATTCAGTGTTTTCCACAGCTGAGTAAATTGGTTTTCAAATTATACACCTCATCCTGATCCTCTGCTTCTGTATTACAAGTATAGCCTGCATGCTTTCTTTGTCCCCTGATGGAGTTCATAAGGATGGAAAATAGATGGGGGTTTCTGTTTGCTTTGTCTGTTGGTTGTTGTTTTAAGGTAGGAGGCACTAATCTCTGCTGAAGTAGGAATACTCTAAGATTCAGACCAACAGTATATACGTAGGCCTGTCTTGAAGCTGACAGCTGTGCATGACAGAAGAACTAAATGTGTCCTTAAAATGTTTAAGAGGATCATAAAAAACTGCAACTGCAAATACAGAAAGATACATTTTTGTTCAAAAGATTAAGCAGTTTTCCCCAAACAGCTGGACAGTGATAGCACATCTGCCTTGAACTTAGCTCCAGCCACGAAGGATGTACTAAGTATAAGGATGTGCACGGGGTGAAGCAACAACAAGAACAGAAAATTGAGCTGGGGGCCCAATTTTGATTTGAAAGCTTTCCAGCTGAGAAGGGGTTGAGAGAGCTCATGCATGGATAAACTCTTTCTGTGGAGAAGCGCTGCTATTTGTGTGCAAACACTGAAGAGCCTTTCTGCCTGAAATGAAGAGCAGCTTGTGTTCAGTTAATATTCATTTTCTTGAATTTCTCTATCCTGTGCAACCTTTAGACTAGGTCAGCCTTCTACTAGGCAGGCTGAAAAATGTCACAGCTATTTTGATATCAAATCTGAACAAGTCTTTTATTGCCTGTAAGCAGGGAAAGTCGACCCAATCTACAGCGGAACCAAGAAAGTGCTCTCTCATCCTTTTGAGAACAGAGAGTTGTGTTCACTTTCCTCAGAGGACACAACTCTATCTCCTCTTCCAGTGGAGATTATGCACGCCTAAGCCTCCCTCCCCTGTATCTGCCTGAAGACAAGACAAGCTATTAGAAGTATGGCATCAGGAAATGCAGTTCACATCAGTCATGCCTGTCTTCTCATTTGGAAGCCACAGCACCTTTTTCAGTCCCTAAAAGTCCTGGTTGCCCTATGACAATTGGTTCAGTTTTTAGAGCAGGAAGAGAGGAAGAACCAGATCCTGGGAAGTTTTCTTATTCCTCACACCTTCACTAGGGGAAAAGAAAGGAGGTATTCTCAGGAGGCCAAGAGTGCTGCTGGGCTGGAAGGAATCCACAGCTATTCATATCACTGAGGCGGAAAGTTTGGCACACTTGAGAGGAAGCCTTAAACAATGTGAGGCTTAGCAGCGGACAGTGCTGGTAGTGGGAAGCTGTACAAGTCCTGATGCAGGACACAAGAAGCTGAGAGCAGCTTGGAGGGTAGGCAGGCAATCAGCAGATGCTCCACCTGCCCCACAAGGCCCACTTTTGTGTGTTTTGTCAAGGCAGACACAAGTAATGTAAGACCCTTGAACAGACAAATCTGCTGAATGCTAACTAACTGAAAATACAGCTCTGTGGTCATTCCCTGGCACCGATATGTAGAGATGAAAGACTGACACATATTCCTTGCTTTGAATGAACAGGTAAACAGAAAGCCATGTTAAAACAAGGACTCTCAACTGGAAAGTGGCAATAATACATGGTATAAAAATCATATATATCTACTGTTTCTCTAGAGGGCTGACTATGTCAGCTTTATCTGCTCCAGAAGTATTATGGTAAAGTGCTCCAGCTGGGTTTAGATAACAGGGACTAGGCAGACCTGCTGCTCAGAAGAGTTGCAGGAGCAATAGATTCACCATAGATGAGGGATCTGCAGTACCCCTGCAGCACTGTAAGGATGACATTGGATCCAGTGAAGAGTTGAACAGTGCCATTTTTTTGTCTGTTTTGTCTCAGCAGCTGCAGACAGTGTAAGAATCACTGTTAACCCACGCATTGCTACCATCAGCAACAGCACTACCATAGCAGGAGCTCTTGAAAGTTTTATGAAAATCCTCCCTGGCAATACCAGGCCATGCCCCTAACAAAGCTGGCAAAATACATTAAGGCTGTCTTCCTCACAATTACTCTTAACCTGCTAAAGCTACATAAGAGAATTACTGAACAATCAAGAAAAAGTCAAAGAGGGAAATTTGGCAGGGAAACACCTAAGGAAAAAAAAGAAACATAATAAAACAGGCCTTGGAGACAGGTGTTTCAAGAAAAAAAAAACAACATCTAGTTTATTTTTTAAAGATGTATGCACTATTGAAAGTATATTATTGCCTTGAATAAACCTCATCTATTATGAACACTTTCCATGAGGAGGCACTGAAAGCATTATATCTACAAGATGGCTATAAAAATACAGTCAACAATCTGGAAGACACCAGCATTTTTTTTCTTTCAAATGTTAGATAGCTTGAGGTAGAACTTATTGCAGGCCTGGAGCCTTTGACATGAAATCTGTATTAAAGCACTGGGGGAAAAAAATAATAAAAGAAGCACTTGCAGAAACTGCTTTTTAAAATGATTGTGTGTTAACTGATTACATAAATCTTTCAAGTCAAGAAATGGTTTAGTCCCCCACATCATGATTAAACCATCTAGTGGAAATGATATTTATTTTGCTTATAGGTACATTTCTCCTTTCCCCCTCACTCTATGTGTGTGTCTTTATGTATGTTGTTACAGCAAGACATTTAATCAGGGCCCTTTGAAGTGGTAGAGTGGAAACAGCTGTTTCTGACAATGTGCTGATGACATGGGGCTTAAAGCTGTCATGAGCTTCAGATTGCAAGCAGCACTAATATGTGGTTGGGACAGTAGTGACTTGCAGGTCATGGCACCTCCTTGAGGAATGCTTCTAAGCCAATCAGCTCAAGGTGGTGGCTCAAAGTCTTAAGTCTCTGGTGAGCTCGCTTTCATTTAATACTCCTGAGGTTACACTTCAAAGTGCCCTTTCGTCTCAAGAGCCATTTGCCATATGTGGTGGTTCTAGAGCAGCCTTTTAAAGATTGGTTGCTTCAAGCTCAGACTTAAAAAATTAGAAATGCAGTGCTATTACACAAATGATGTCTTAAAATTTGAATAAAAGCTGAAGCTTAAGTCAATATATCACATTCTTGCAAAGAATGCCAATTTAAAGAGAGTTTCTGGAAGACTGCTTTTTCCACAACAGAGTGTGCTTAAAGCTCACATTGGAGAGTGCGTAACAACTTGGTTAAACAATTTCCTGGTTTGTGAACATTACAAGATGTAGGGCACCTAGAAACCATCTCTAAATACAGCTTTTCCTCAGCCGTGCTTCTGCTTAGGATAATTAATGCACAAATGTCTTGCTCTCCAAGAAACTTACACTTTCATTTCTTCATGCAGCTGAATTTGTTAAAATTAGACTAATGTGATTAACATCCACCCAAACCAACACTGCGAGAACAGACACATATGTGCTTCTCATTGATGTGTCATTAAAATGATTTTGTTTTGATCACAGTAAATACATAATGTAGGAATGCTTTTTTTTTTTTTTCATTGGATAGTATTCAAAAAGATCCAGGGGCTAAGGAAGTTAATCTCCTATAGGCTTGAAGGAGGAAAAGAGTCCCATAAGAAATGACTGTCTCAGTTTGGAGGCAGACAGATTGTTCTTTTACCTCTTCCAAAGGCAAGAAAAAACCCAGAAAAAATGCTCACACAAGGGATTGAAGTGGAGAGTTTAAATGGAAATGCTATTCACAACTACATACAGCAGGACAAAGCATATAAAATACACAAAAATCCACACTCTGGGTTTAACAGAGAACCCCATTAAGCCACAGCTTCACACAAACCTCCCTTTAAACTAGGCCAACAAACCCAAGCTTTCATGCCCCACCCCCCCCATCCCTTTGCCTCTCTAACCCTCATACCACACCATTGTGATGCAGTTGAAATTCATCTTGGCAGCTCCAGGCCCCAATTAGGCAGCTCCAGGCCTAATTGGCAGCATTGCCAAGGCTGACACCAGGCCTCCCCTTCAAGAGATAACAGCCTGTGCATCCTCCTGGGAGGAGAGAGGGAGGGGAAAAGGGAAGAAAACTGACTCTGCAGACAGTTTTATAGGGATGCAGGACTTAACGGGAATGAAATACACTTCCTGGTCCACCTCCTGGGCACTCCCTAGCCTCAAGGTCTTCAACTTTGTGGTTTCTTAAAGACCCCTACCACAGTGACTCATAGCAAATAAAAGATTCCTTCTCTGAACTGTTTCCTGTATTCACAGAATCATAGGATGTTAGGGGTTGGAAGGGACCTCAGGAGGTCAGAGCAGGACCATAGAATCTAGCACAGGTCGCACAGGAACACATCCAGATGGCTCTTGAAAGTTTCCAGTGGAGGAGACTCCACAACCTCTCTGGGCATCCTGTTTCAGTGCTTTGTGACCCTCACAGTGCAGTTCCTCCTCATGCTGAGGATGAACCTCCTGTGCTGTAGTTTATATCCATTACCCCTTGTCCTGCCACAGGGTGCAACCCAGAAGAGCTTGACTGCTCCCTCTCGACACCCAGTCCTCTCTCTCCCTTGGCTGTCCAGGGAAAAGTCAACTCTGTGAAGCCTATTTAGACAGCAACAAGGCAAGAGGAAATAGCTTCAAGTTGTGACAAGGGAAGTTTAGATTGCATAGTAAGAAAACATTACTGAGAGAGTGGACAGGCTTTGAAACAGGCTGGCCAGGCAAGTGGTGGAGTCACCATTCCTGGAGGTGTTGAAAAAATGTGTATGTACACATGCATCTGTATATCACATCCCATCCCATCCCATTCATGCATCTAGTAGCCTGAATTTGCTACAAAGAAATGTTTCTGTTGTTTAGGTGGGTTGGATTGGTTGATGGGTTGGATGTGATGATCTTGAAGGTCTCTTCCAACCCGGTCTATTCTATTCTATTCTATTCTATTCTATTCTATTCTATTCTATTCTATTCTATTCTATTCTATTCTATTCTATTCTATTCGTGACTGTTTGACACTGTGCCTTTAAGGACAAGCAGTGCTGAAACACACTGGCAAAATGTTTTCGGTACTAGAACCAAAACATTCTGATATTCTAAACGAATTTCATTGGTTGATAGACAAAAATGCAGCTTTAGATTGTAGAGCAGTTGGAATTTTTTTTTCCTCAGTTCAGTTTTGTCGGGGAGTTGGGGAGTTTGGGTTTTCAGCCTGTTCTCCCTGCCTGCTTCTCTGTGAACTGCTGGAGTTGGCCTTCAGATAAGCAAAAACTAATCCTGCATGGGCTTTTGAAGCTTACTAACAACTCTTCTCCTTAATAACTTGCCTTTCTTTCTCTCTAGCCCCTTTTTGGGGAAAAAGGGAGGTAGGGGGGGAGAGAGGGGGTTCCAAGGAGGGGATCTCTCCCTCGGGGAGGGATTTTTGTTGTTATTTCTCTTTGCTGTATATTTCTGTGTATATATTGTAAATACCTGTATATATTGTGTTATATATAACCTGCTTTCCATATATGCTTGTAAATATATAGCTTGCTCTTCGACTGGGCTAGTTGTGGTTTCTTACTCTGTGGAGGAGGGAGAGCTAAGCCCTCTCTCAACCTACCACACTATTCTATTCTGGATCATTAGTGACAGATTTAAAAACATCCTTCAATACTATAGTTTTCTTAAGGATGTCTCATTAACATCTTGACTAACACGATTTTGTTGATCCTTCACATTTGTCACACAGTGAGAAGATACACAGGCTATAACCAAAATAACAAATTAATCAGCATTTTCAAGCTGTGTGGATGGTTCCTACACAGCTCTGGTGGACTGGGCCACTACAGTCCCTCAGACAGCACCTGGGCACATTCTGAGAAGCCAGCTGGATCAGCACTGTACACTTTTTACAGCTGTCAGACAGCTGATGCTGTCAGTGAAAGCAGGCACCATTTTCCCACTCTGCATCATTAAAACTCTTTTAAGAAGCCATGAACCGTATGCACACTGTGCTTAACCAGAAAGTTAAACTTTATCGTCCAGAACATTAAAGCAAAATTACCTCTTAAAGAAAGCCAAATAGCAGTACTTATTAGATATTAACTTAAAATAACCAAAGATGTAAGAAAGTTGCTATAATAAGACTGCTCTGATGATCTTATCCTGGACAAAAGGATACTTTGGTTTTAACATACAAACTTCTCAGCCAGAATACCTAACTTTTATAGTACCATGGCCATGAGCTAGAAGCTCTCAGTTACCTCCAAAGCTGTCTGAGAAACAATCATATTTATATATTATTATATAAGAATAAACATGTTTTTCAGTTTCTGAGAAACATTTTGAGAGTACAATTAACCACAGAAAAGAGGGATTGTACCAAATTTGAAGCAACTGAGGAAATTCTTTCAACATTATGAGATCCACTGAGACACACTGGCCACAGCAAACTCAGACAGTGCTACAGGTGGGGTCAGAGTGGTTGGAGAGCAGCCAGGCAGAGAGGTACCTGGGGGTAATGGTTGATGGTAGGCTGAACATGAGCCTGCAGTGTGCCCAGACAGCCAAGAAGGGCAATGGCATCCTGGCCTGGATTAGGAACAGTGTGGCCAGCAGGAGCAGGGAGGTGATTCTGCCCCTGTCCACTGCACTGGTTAGGCCACACCTTGAGTCCTGTGTCCAGTTCTGGGCCCCTCAGTTTAGGAAAGATATTGACTTGCTGGAATGTGTCCAGAGAAGGCCAACAAAGCTGGGGAGGGGTTTGGAACACAAGTCCTATGAGGAGAGGCTGAGGGAGCTGGGGTTGCTTAGCCTGGAGAAGAGGAGGCTCAGGGGAGACCTTATTGCTGTCTGCAACTACCTGAAAGGAGGTTGTAGACAGGTGGGGGCTGGTCTCTTCTCCCAGGCAACCAGCACCAGAACAAGAACACACAGTCTCAAGCTGCGCCAGGGGAGGTTCAGATTGGATGTTAGGAAGAAATTCTTCACAGAGAGAGTGATTGCCCATTGGGGTGGGCTGCCTGGGGAGGTGGTGGAGTCGCCATCATGGGAGGTGTTTAGGAGGAGATGATAGGGTGCTTGGTGCCATGGTTTAGTTGATTAGGTGTTGTTGGATGGTAGGTTGGACATGATGATCGTGAAGGTCTCTTCCAACCTGGTCTGGTCTATTCTATTCTATTCTATTCTAAAAAATGTCTTGCATCTCGAAACATAAATAATGGGAAAGCTGAAATTATTGTGTCTCAAAGAAAAACTTTTTTTTCTTCCTGACTGAAGTTTCTAAGTTTTATCCTCAAGTTTGGCTCTTGTAGACCTCACTGATAGGAACGTGCTCTAGATTTGACTTGATGCATAGACAAAGCATTAGGTATTTAAAATAAATTCTACACCATTTATATTCACAAAAGTTTTTTTCCCCCGAATATGAAGGTAGTTGAAAAGAAATAGAACCCTGAGTATTAAATGGCAAAAAGAAAATCTTTCTTTTTTTCCCCTTTAGTTCCTGATGCAGTAACATTGGAAATGAGCTTTTCTTTTTAAAAAAGGGTCTGTCACATAGTCCTGCACATTTCTGCTTCAAGGAACAAGCATTTCTTTGCCAATATACAACCAGCCTCAGAGGTAAATACCTCTGAGATAAAAATCATGATCGGTTTGTGGAACATTTGCCAAGAGTTCATGACAGAGGAAAAGGCACAAATGTATCATTTAAAATGCTTTGAACAGTGGATCACAGAATAGCTTTTCATTCTCCTTTCCTAGTGAAAATAGATGGAATTAGGAGGGCTTTCCAAAATTAGCACTTTCAAATGTAGATGGATTAATCTGTATCTAGAAAACTTTTCCAAGTATATTAGCCAAGTAAGACTTGTTGCTAGCACACATCACGGAGGTAACTTCACAGTATAGGAATTGGTTTGACAAATGAACAGCTTTATCCAACTATCCCATAACTAGCCATTAAAAGAACATAATACAGGCCAAGGGATCAAATGCTCCAGCAAGAAGTTTCTCCTCGACACAAAGGGTTCAGCATTCTGGCAGACTCAACTCAAGTAATGGATGTCATTAAGCAGGTACTTACATTAGGTCTTAATCCTGCTGCCATTTCATAATACTTCTCAGCTTCTTCGTTGAGGCTGGCTTGTCTAGGAGGACAGAACAAGATCAATATAGTTACACTCCATATTTTCTTGGGCTACCAAAGATACCATACTAAAGAAGCACAGTTAAAACCAAAATAATGATTGAACTATTAGCCTCAGAAATGCACAAAATGCATCCATCTAAAAGATTATCAGTTTTTAATAATTCAGAATCTTCATTACCACAAAATCCTCTTTGCCTGCCTCACTTCTTTTTTAGTTCTGAAATTACATTAGTACACTCTGGAGAGAAAAACAGAAGGCCAAACACACATCTGAGTTGCACCAAACCTTGCCACAGGAAAAGCTGTTTTTTATTGGTTGGTTGGTTGGTTTTGGTGGGTTTTGTTTTTTTTGGTAATTAGCCATACTATACAATAATGCAGTTCACTTCTTTTTGCCTCCCCAAGAACACTGAAATTCTAGAAAAAAATAAAAAAAAACAGAGAATATAATGAATTCTCAAAATTGGGTTTCCATGATACATGGAATTAATTTAACAAAGAGTGTTCTGATTTGTGTCCAGTTCTGGGCCCCTCAGTTTAGGAAGGATGTTGAGTTGCTGGAATGTGTCCAGGGAAGGGCAACAAAGCTGAGGAGGGGTTTGGAGCACAAGCCCTGTGAGGAGAGGCTGAGGGAGCTGGGGTTGCTTAGCCTGGAGAAGAGGAGGCTCAGGGGAACCCTTATTGCTGTCTACAACTACCTGAAGGGAGGTTGTAGACAGGTGGGGGTTGGTGCTTCGCCCAGGCAACCAGCACCAGAACAAGAACACACAGTCTCAAGCTGCGCCAGCTGCAGTTTAGGCTGGATGTTAGGAAGAAGTTCTTCCCAGAAAGAGAGATTGGCCATTGGAATGTGCTGCCCAGGGAGGTGGTGGAGTCACCATCAGTGGAGGTGTTTAGGAAGAGACTGGATGTGGCGCTTGGTGTCATGGTTCAGTTGATTAGATAGTGTTGGATGACAGGTTGGACTTGATAATCTCAAAGGTCTTTTCCAACCTGGTTAATTCTATTCTATTCTATTCTATTCCAGCATTTACTCACATCAGTCTGAGAGGACATTAAAACTTAGATCTCCCATGCCAGGGGAATAAGCTGGGTTTCTGGGCACCTGAATCACTATTAGCTCATCTCATTTTCTTTTCCTTACTAATACAGATGGCACCTACATTCTATTAATAGTTTAATTTTTACTTTTTTTTTTTTCTTCTAATTTTCCACTTTAATGCTTTCAAATGAAAATGGAACACAGTACCAAAGAAATCCCAACTATATATTTTTTTCTGAACAGGCATTGTTCTTTCCTCTCAGACTTCTCCTTTTTGTCTCCACCTTCTTAATTTTCCTCCAGCTATTTACTGTGGCTGCTGGCCCAGTGAATATCAGTTGATCACATAGATGTCTTGAAAAAGTTGGTAAATATGTAAGAAAACCCAAGTGCTACTATCAGGCAGGCCACACATCTTCTGCTAAAGTAATTTTCCTTTTTGTCTGTGAAAAGTTAGGTCCCTTCATAGAAGACTTAGGACAGGAGAACCTCAGCATACTTGTGTTTGTCTTGTGATTACAGAAGTGTTTCTGTGATACACAATGGAAAATTCAGAAAACAAGGATAATGCTGACTAAGGTTTGTTGAATTATTTTATTGGTTTTTTTACCCTTCTTATTCTGATGCTGAGAACAGTTTCTAGTTCAAAGTGTATCACTCAACTGAGATTGGATCTGGAGATTTTACCTTGTTTATTTCATGAGCTTTTATATGCTTTGCTATTCAGTGATCTAGCTGTGTTCTAATTTTATGTTCCCATCCACCCTAATTTTAACCATTAGCCACATCAGGCATGCTACTTAATCCCAATCAACACATTGTGACAGTTGTTGGTCTTGGGAGGAGAAAGGGAGGAAGGATAATCCCTTTGATGTTTCTCACATAAGCGGCATGCAAGCTGAAACCATTTCCTGACTCACAACTTGCCAAGTAGAACCTGCTTTATACCTGCTAACTGGTTTAAATTATATTGCACATAGATCATCGACTGAGTGACTGCAGTGGTTAGGAACGATGGAATGTCTAAAAATACCCATTTAACCTGCTTCAGAATCACTCCTGATGGGCATTAGTAGCACTCGAAATGACTGGGGGACAAAAAGAATAAAAATAAATCTCAGCCTTTCCAATTTCAGGATTTACTGTAAGGCACATAAAATGAAACATGGCACAGAGGGTTTGTGTTTTTTTGTTTGCTTTGTTTTTCCTGTCTGCACAAAGCTGTGAGGAAACAAAGCATTTTTGAATGTGGTGAAGTTCTGTGCAATAAACAAGGTGCCTTACCCAGGAGGCAGATACAGAGGTATACTTCACCTTCAAAAAGTGTTCTTGGCATGTGAACATGGAACAAATTAAAATCTTGTCCTCTTTTAGCCCAGTGGAACTACATGGTTTGCTCTCCTCCCACATGTACATCTTGAAACATGGATCATTAATTCCCAAGTTGAAATCAGTTTGAATTTATAGTTCTCCATTAAAAACGCTTTATAGAAATTAATGTGCACCACAATAACTTGGTCAGGAGGAAAGACAGTTCCATTTCTGGGTTATTCAGCAATAGCTCCTTTAGTTAAGATACAGCAGAATTCTGGCTCCCATTTTCACTGGAAATCTGCACCAGGAATTCATTATGTTAAGCTCTGGAATGGCTTTCCCCTGAGCAAAATTAAAGGCATAAAGGTAGGAAATTGCAGTAACCGTATGCCACTGAGCAGTAAAGGGCTCTGGATCAATGTCAAACAACTGAAGGACACTACTAAAGGAAATATAATTCATATTAGAATAAACCATTAGATAAAATGCTGATACTAAACCAGAAAGGAAGGAAAGGAAGAAAAGAGAAATGGGGAAGACAGAGCCCTTTTCATAGTTACAAGCTATATTTCATTCTCTCTGCTAAATCTCTTCACAAGGACTGACCTTCACAACACTTCTGATTTCCCCTACTAACATCTAGCATTCAATCTCCTCCTTTTATTCTCTCATATCTCTTGACCTGAGCCTCCAGATCTATCAGTTCCCTGTATTTTTTTCCTGTTGAGTGCCAATAAAACCTCATAAATGTGCTTGACAGAACATCATTCTTAGGTTCTTCTAACACCCAGTTATATTCAGCTTGACTTCATTTTGAATATTTATGTTGATCACTGGAAAAAGGTACTGCTTTAAGAGATAAACAACACCAGTGCTGACTGCTTTACATATATAAACTCCTGAATTGAAGAGAGTTGTTTTTAACCTGCTATCACTTGGCATAGGCTTCTGACTGTTCACAGGATCACAGGATGTCAGGGGTTGGAAGGGACCTCTGGAGATCATTGAGTCCAACCCCCATGCCAGAGCAGGAACACATAACCGTATAATCTAGCACAGGTCACACAGGAACCCATCCAGATTGGTCTTGAAAGTCTCCAGAGGAGACTCCACAACCTCTCTGGTGAGCCTGTTCCAGTGTTCTGTGACCCTTACAGTAAAGAAATTCCTCCTCAAGGCCACACATTGACTTCTGAGTTTGGTTTTGGGCCTCTCACTGCAGGAAGAACACTGAAGTGCGGGAGAGGGTCCAAGAAAGGACAACAAACCTGGAGAAGGGTCTAAAGCACAAGTCTTGTGAGGAATGGCTGAAGTAACTGGGGCTGTTTCATCTGGAGCAAAGGAGACTGAAGGAATACCTTATTGCTCTCTACAACTACCTGAAAGGAGGTTACAGTGAGGTGGCTGGTGGTCTCTTCTCCCTAGTAGCAAGTGATAGGAAGAGAGGAAATGGCCCCAAATTGCACCAGGGGAGGTTTGTATTGGGTAACAGAAGGGTTATCAAACACTGGAATAGGCTGCCCAGGGAGGTGGTTGAATCAACATCCCTGTAGCTGTTTAAAAGATGCACAGACGTGGTGCTAAGGGACATAGTTTAGCGCCAGATGGTAGTTAGATAATGGTTGGACTTGATGATCTTAAAGGTCTTTTCCAACTAAAACAATTCTGTGAGTGTTTCCCAAAAGCCCCACTTACAGAAGTGTGAGGGGGAAAAAAAATTCCTATAAAATGTGCTTTTAAGAAAAGCTCTTCTTCCTATGCTTGTTTTCATTTGGAAACAACGTGAAGCTCTTCTCCTGTTTCTAATTACTATGGCAGTGTCACCACACTGCCATTCCTCATTCTGAAAGTAATCATCCCCTAGATCACTGGAAACTTCATGGCAGCTCACCTCAGTATTAAACTCACCACTGTGAATACATGACTCAGTCACTGAGGCTACAGCCACCATATGGCATTACAAATAGATGCTTTCAGCTTTGCTGAAAAGATTCAAACTGCTGTAAGCAAGAACACAGCAAATCCTACAAGAGTAAAACACATGACCGGTTGCTGTTTTAAGAAGAACCACCCAAACAGCAACACGACCCTGAAATGAAGCTGTCTGGAAAACAAATTTGTTGAGCAAACAAATTTTACAGGCAAAGTATTATGCAAGTTAAAAGTTACCAGGCTGTTGCAAAGAAATTCATTACATTCATCCCACATCTCACCCCTATTACAGCTGACTTGTTTCATCTGGTATTACATTATCAGGATCCTACGCAAGTCACGTAGGCAAAAAATTAATATCTCTGTGTGATTAGGAACAGGGAGGTATCTGAATAATGCAAACACCACTAACTCAGATGATTTTTCTTGACTTCAGCTGCAGATTGAGTCACAAGGAGAGGAAGTAAATAGTTAAGTTTAAGGAGCAAGACAGGCTCTTTAACCCTTTTCAAAGGAGCTAAAGAAAACACTCCCCACAGGATTGGATAGAATAGAAAGTTGAAATGGAAATGCTCTTCATAAATACATATTACAGAGTGAAGCATAAAAAATACACAAAATCCATAGTACACCTTGGCCAGGGATGGCCAGAAAACCTCCTTAGGCCAACACTTCCCACCACCTTCCTCCAAATCAGGCAAAAACCTAGGCCTCAAATGCTCCCCCCAGTCCTCCCAACCCAGGACTCCTATACCAAACCTGAGTGATCCAGCTTAAAATTTAGCTTGCCAGCTCCAGGCCCCACTCTCACTCATAGCAAGCATAAGGGAACCAGACAGGAAGGGAGGGAGTGAGGGAGAAGAAGGGGAAAGGACAGCTTGCGCTGTTCCCTTATAAATGGAAGATGCAGGCATTCTGGGAATGGAATAAGGTGATTTCCTGTGTCCACCCACTGGGCTGGATTGTTCAGCTCCCTGTACCCTCTGGTACTCTGGAAGAATCATCTCCAGATGGTTAGGACATAGACCTCAAAGTGTAACAATAATGCAGGAATACCTGACAGGAAGAGCAGAAGTCTTTCTTGTGACTGCTAAAGTGAGAACAGGCTATCTATAAATATAGCTACTGCATTTGGACACAGTTAACAATTCTGTTGCAAATTCTAGTTCCATATTTTGAAAACCTGTGTATGTTTATTTAGGTTGCATTTCAATTTAAACATTTTTCTCCCAGAGTGAAAAGATTTTTTAGAAATGGACAAAATATTTTTTTCCCTAGAGTAGAAAAATTAATTGGACTTGGAAGGATTATTGGGATTTGTTTTCTATTCAAAGCATCTTAAACCCAAATTTGAAAGAACTTGCCTGCAATTCAGAAGAAGTGTTTACATGCTTCTGAATTTCATGGCACTCCTGTGGGCTAGGGGTGGAAGCAGGAGTATGACAGGAATAGAATAGAATAGAATAGAATAGAATAGAATAGAATAGAATAGAATAGAATAGAATAGAATAGAATAGAATAGAATAGAATAGAATAGAATTAACCAGGTTGGAAGAGACCTTCAAGATCATCGAGTCCAACCCATCATCCAAAACCATCTAATCATCTAAACCATGGCACCAAGCACCACATCCAGTCTCCTCCTAAACACCTCCAGTGATGGTGACTCCACCACCTCCCCAGGCAGCACATTCCAATGGGCAATCACTCTCCCTATGAAGAATTTCTTCCTAACATCCAGTCTGAACCTCCCCTGGCACAGCTTGAGACTGTGTCCTCTTGCTCTGGTGCTGGTTGCCTGGGAGAAGAGACCAGCCCCTGCCTGTCTACAACCTCCCTTCAGTTAGTTGTAGAGAACAATAAGGTCTCCCCTGAGCCTCCTCTTCTCCAGGCTAAGCAACCCCAGCCAAAAAGGCAAAAAAAGGAGGGAAAGAAAATTCCTCTCTATTCAACAGCATATCACTGGGTAGAACACTTGGTCTGAATAAAATTATTAGAATTTAGAGAAAAATCTAAGTTACTTTTATTGCCTCCTAATAATTTTGGAAACCTTGCATCATCCACACCAGTATCAACTCCTGTCTCTTAGTACACAACACATCTTTCAACAGTATCCCTTCTCCTGTCTCACAACAATCAATTCACTTCCATGCCCTGTGAACTTCTAAAATGTATTTTCTACATCTGTAGTACCTAAAGAGTGGTTGGTCACCTACAGGAAACTCTGCTCTTTAACAGTATGCCAGACTGAGGACTCCCTTCTTTCCTTCCTCCTTTGTATCTTGGTGTCTGCTTTTCCCTTGGAATCATCTCAGCTCTCCATCATTCTAAGTATCCTGAAAATCAGCTTCTTCTGAAGTCCCACAGAGGCAAGATGGATTTGTAGCTGCTGTGATTTAATTTATGAATAGACATTCCCCTTACCCAACAACTGTCATGTAAGCAACATAGTGAATAGATTGCTAAGGAAAGCAGTGAACAAAGGCAGACAACAGAATCATAACCTTTTAGCAGAAATCAGTCAGATCATAAGACACGTGGTTTAAAGCAAATATTTGGCGGCAATGAACTTAACTTTGCCACCCTGACTCTTGCTAAATCCTCCAGACCACCTTAAACTCCCAGAGCATATTAGGAAGACATGACAATCTTCCACAAAGAAAGCTGAGTAGTTAAGTGAATAATTAGTCCAACAGGGAATCCCAAAGGAACACAGTTGGATTCTAGCTAAACTAAACCATCAAGCCTTTTTTTTTTCTGTGTGTGTGGTGTGGTGTTTATTTTTAAGGGTTTTGGTTTGGTGGGTTTTCTTTTTTTCCTCCCCTCTCTCTTTTTTTTTGTCTTCTTTTTAAGGTTTTGGCTTTTTGCTTACAGCTAAAACAGAGAATGCAGTTTAGAATCACTGAGCTTAATGCTAGTCAGAAAGTGCCTCCCCAGAAAGTGCCCACTCCCAAACAGTTCAAGTAGGGTAACCATGGCTGTTGCACAGCACAGCTCTTACTCCAAGAGTGAAAAAAAAGACTCACATGCAGAGGCAAAGACATGTGTCTTCAAGAGCTGGGATGCTTTACTCATGCTCACAGAGAAAGCAAGAGCTTTATAAAACTTCTACTCAAAATAGCATTGATCTATGCCACCACATTTTAAAATACTGTGGTGGTTTGGCCCCTGGCCTGGAGGCCAGATGCCCACCAAAGCCGCTCTACAACTTCCCCTCTTAAGTGGACAGGGGGGGAGGGGGAAAAAAATGTAACAGAAGCCAGTAATAGGATAGGAGCAATTTTAGTAACATTAATAAGCAAACAGCAATAGACCATGTGGAAGCAAAAAGCAGAGAGAGAGAGATATGTTAGTCTCTACCTCCCATCAGAAGGACGATGATCAGTCTTGGGAATCAGGGTGGTTACTTGGGAGGATAGACCCCATGGATAAATCCCCCCACTTCCTTCTTTCACTTCATTCTTATACCTGAGCTGATGTCATTTGGTATGGAATACCTCTTTGGCCAGTCTGAATCAGCTGGCTCAGCTGTGTCCCCTTCCAAGATCTTGCCCACCCCTCAATGTACTCTTGGGGCAGGGAAATGTTGAAAGGGCACAGCCAGGATACTTATTCAACAGTAGCCAAAACACTGCTGTGTTATCAACTGCTGCTGCAAAAAACCCCACAGCATTAGAAAGATGCTGTGAGGAGAATTAACTCCAGCTCAGTCCAACCCAATACAAATACTCACAAGAACACCATTAAACCATCTTCCACAACACATTCACTGAAATCAGGAGTCTGACATGCTCCATACCCTTCTGGATTCAGCTTTCATGCCTAATTTGCTATGCTTCTGTTTGTGAATTTGTTCCATTAATCTAAGTGATTGAAATTACTGAATTCTCTCTTCAGAGATATAATTCAGAAAGTGAAAAGGGAAGAGTCCCTAAAATAGCTCATACACATGTGGTAGGTAAAATTATTGTTCACCAGTGAGCCATCTGTCTTAGCTTCACAGAATCACAGAAGAGACCTCTAAGATCATCAAGTCCAACCAATCACCCAACCCTATCTAATCAACTAGATCATGGCACTAAGTGCCTCATCCAGGCTTTTCTTTTTCTGAGGGAGCTGGGATTGCTTAGTCTGGAGAAGAGGAGGCTCAGAGGAGACCTTATTGGTCTCTACAACTACCTGAAGGGAGGCTGTAGCCAGAAGGGAGTTGGTCTCTTCTCCCAGGCAATCAGCATCAGAACAAGAGGACATAGTCTCAAACTGTGCCAGGGGAAGTTTAAGCTCGAGGTGAGGAGAAAGTTCTTCACAGAGAGAGTTGTTAGCTGTTGGAATGTGCTGCCCAGGGAGGTGGTTGAGTCACTCTCCCTGCAGATGTTCAAGAAGGGATTGGATTTGGCACTTGGTGCCATGGTTTAGTAGTCATGAGGTCTTAGGTAACAGGTTGGATTTGATGATTTTTGAGGTCCTTTACAACCTTATTGATTCTATGATTCTATGATTCTTATACACCTCTAGGGACGCTGACCCCACCACCTTCCTATATAATCTACAAGCAGTGTTATTTCTCAAAGGATGTTTTGGGACTGGTTTCAAAATGCTGATACGACAAGAGGGAATGGTTTGAAGCTGAAGGAGACTAGGTTGAGACTAGATCTTAGGAAGAAGATCTTTAGTACAAGGGTGGTGAGACTCTGGAATAGGCTGCCCAGGGAGGCTGTGGATGCCTCCTCCCTGGGGGTATTCAAGGCGAGGTTAGATGAGGCCTTGAGCAGCTGAGTCTAGTTGAAAGACATGCCTGTCCATGGCGGGAAGTTGGAGTAGACAATGTCTAAGGTCCCTTCCAACCTAAGCCATTCTCTGATTCTATGATATAGAAGAAATCTTAATTTTGAAACATAGGTCACTTATCTGAAGCTCATTCTACCTTCTCTTTAACATAATTATTCCTTTCGTTTCATATTCTAAACATTCGAAGTACAAACAGACAAGGCAGGCATCCTCGTCAGAGAAGCTATCTCAACTCTTTTGTACTAATACAGTGTATTTTGTATTCCCCTTTTCCTGCATTTTCCAAGCACAGATACAATCTAAATGAAATCAAGTATCCTCATAGCTATTAAGCGGACAATAGGCAATAATTAGATAGTTATGCTAGAAATAACCATGGAGGATACCTATTACAGTAATGTGAGTTTAATGATAATGTTCAGGCAGCAGCTTAATGTTACTGAATATTCAGGTCTGACAGCTTTAAAAGGGAAAAGGAAAAAGAAGTCTAACATTTTATTCTATTCAGATAGGAGAACAAAATTAAATAGAAGACTACATTTTAAATCACAGCTTCTGATAATATCACTAAGTGCTCCTATGAGTCTCAAAGTCATCATTAGCCTGGGAATATTTAGATTTTTTAATTACCATAGTGTTCCCTACTGATATTAATACAAAATGTGATATTTTCAATATTCTTCAGCTATATTCAGATCAGAAATACGGGCTATTATTTTTACAAATCAAGTGAAAGGAAATCCTGCAGAAGGTGCTCCACAAAAGAAACACTTGCTCTTGGATGCAAATAAAAAAGGATGACCTGCTTGTGAACAACAGCAGTTTTAAAGGTAAGAAATTACAGAAATCATAAGAATTATGGAAGGTTAGAAGTACAGAACACAGAATACAGAATTAACCAGCTTGGAAAAGACCTTTGAGATCATCGAGTCCAACCTATCACCCAACACCCTCTAATCAACTAAACCATGGCACCAAGTGCTCCATCCATTCTCTTTTTAAACACTTCCAGTGATGGTGACTCCACCACCTCCCTAGGCAGCCCACTCCAATGGCCAATCACTCTTTCTGTGTAGAATTTCTTCCTAACATCCAGTCTGAACCTCCCCTGGCACAGGTTGAGACTATGTCCTCTTGTTCTGCCACAACTAAGATCAATGAAATGGAATGTATCCTCTTACCTTAGGGTCTTGTATTCTCCATGTTAATGCCAAACCTGTGGCATCTAACCAAATAAATTCCTGCTTTTCCTCATTATTTATCACTGTGCACATCACTGAAACTCAGACAAAGTGCTAAATCCTGCCAGTTTCACTCCAATTTTTAACATCTTACTAGCAATACTGAATTACTCCAAAGAATTCCTGGGCTTTAAAAAGAGCCTGACAAATGCACAGGCTGTAAAGATTTTTTAGCCTCCAAAAGAAGGGAGGAAATCAAGCGAGGTGGATGTAAAAGGACTAACCTGAGCATATGGGCTGCATTGAAAACAACATCAAATTCTGTGTTATCGAGTTCAGCTGCTTTTTTTGCCATCTCAGCTGCTTCTATCAGGCGGGATTCTTCCAGGAGGAACTGACCTGCAATGGAGTGCACAAACATGAGCTCACAGAAAACAACTGATAGATAATACTGCAGACTGCATATTTAGGGAGGTCTCTCAGATTCAGTGAGACTTAACATGCAGTAAACACAGAAAAAAAAACCCCAAGCAATACACATGACAGACTAACTGCAATATGTGCAGAACACATTTATGAACACTGGGAACAATACAGCAAAACAGCCCTCATGAAACAATATTCCTAATCTCCAAGCAGCCTGCCATTTAAGAACTTACCCTTCAAGCCTATACACTGACCTTCATTTCCTCAAAAGAAAGCAAAATAATAGAAAATAGCATCCACAAATTAAATGTTTCCATTTAAAATGTGTATCTCAAAATAACATTAAAAACTTGGTGTGTATATATATATTCACATTTCATCTTTACCATTATAAATGATACTTTGCTTTAAAATGATTATATATATGTATACCTTGATGGACTGCTATTTTCATAGAATCATAGAATGGCTTAGGTTGGAAGGGACCTTGGAGATCATCTACTCCAACCTCCTGGCCATGGGGAGGGATGCCTCTCAATTAGACTGGGCTTCTCAAGATCTCTTCCAACCTGTCTTTGAACACCTCGAGGAAGGAAGAACCCACAACTTCCCCAGGCTGCATTTTGCAGAGTCCCACTACCCTCATACTGAAGAACTTCTTCCTAAGCTCCAGCCCAGATCTACTCTCCCTCAGCTTAAAACTGTTCCGTCTTGTCCTATCACTAGCCACACTTAGGAAAAAGTCCCCTTCCAGCCTTCCTGTAGGATACCCTCAAGTACTGGAAAGCAGCTCTCAGGTCCCCCCAGAATCTTATCTTCTCCAGGCTGAACAACCCCAGCTCCCTCAGCCTATCCTCATAGCAGAGGTGTTCCAGCCCTTGGATCATTTTTGTGGCCCTCCTCTGGATGCGTTCTAACAGCTCTGTGTCCTTCTTATGATGGACAGAACTGGATACAGCATACAAGGTGTGGTCTCACAAGAGCAAAGGAGCAGAATCACCTCAACTGACCTGCTGGCCATACTCAATGCAGTCTTTCTGGGCTGCATGAGCCACTACCAACTCATGCTGAGCTTCTCATCAATCAATACAAGTCTAGTCTCTTTCTTCAGAGCTACTCTTAACCCACTCTGCACCCAGCCTGGATGTGTGCCTGTGACTAGCTTGACCTAGACACAGGACTTAGCACTTTGACTTGTTGAACCATGTGCGGCTGGCACTGGCCCATTTCTTCCATCCTGTCAAGGTCCTTCTGGATGGCATCCCTGCCCTCAAGTGAGTCCACTGCAGCACACAGCTTTTTTATCATGTATTTCAGTAACAGTATGATAAGCACAACAGGTAGCTCTTCACAAGTTTCATACATGATACTTGGCTTTCATGTAAATAGACAACAGCTAAAATCAAGTGACTGAATTTTTACAACTGACAGTTATCATAATCACCAATCCAAACTAAAACTGAACAGAAGAAATCACAGAATCACAGAAACATTCAGATTGGAAAAGACCCTAAGGATCACCAAGTCCAACCCACTAACCCTACTCTACAACCATATTCCCAAGCACCAAAACTAAATGACCTTTAAACACATCCAGGATTGGTGACTCAACCATGTCCCTGGGCAGCACCAATGCCTGACCACACTTGCTGTGAAAATCTCCTTCGTAATGTCCATTCTAAACCTACCCAGTCGCAGCTTGAGGCCATTCTTTCTTGTTCTATCACTAATTACCTGTGAGAAGAGTCCAGAACCAGCCTCTCCACTATGTCCTTTCAGGCAGTTGTAGACAGCAAAGAGGTCTCCTCTCAGCCTACTCTTTTCCAAACTAAACAGCCCCAGCTCCTTCAGTTGTTCCTCATAAGACTTATTTTCCAGGCCCTTCCCCAGATTCATTGCCCTCCTCTGCACTGGGTCCAGCACCTCCACATCTCTCCTGTACTGAGGTCCCCAAAACTGGACACAATACTCAAGGTGTGGCCGCACCAGAGCTGAGTACAAGGGGACAATCACTTCCCTGCTCCTGCTGGACACAGCATTTTTGATACAAGCCAGGATGCCACTGGCTTTCTTGGCCACCTGAGCACCTTGCTTGCTCATATTCAGCTCTTATGGATAAGAACCCCCAGGTCTCTTTCTGCCAGACAGCTTTCCTGCCACACTTCCCCAAGCCTGTAGTATTGCTTGGGGTTGTTGTGACCCAAGTGCAGGACCTGGCATTTGGCCTTGTTGAAGCTCATCTTATTAACATTGGCCATGAATCCAATCTATCCAAGCCCCTCTGTAGAGCCTCCCTACCCTCATGCAGATCATATATATAGCATTAAACAAACTGTAACTAAATAGGTACAGTACTTTCAAAACAAAACACATAACAACTAGTAGAACTCTATAAAAACGAGTTTTCCTTAGATGAAGAGAGCAAAGAAAGCACATTTTAGAAAGTACTCAAACCACTTTGTTCCATTTAATGATTTTTTCACACTCAATTTGTCAAATGGTTTCTTTTTTGATCAAGGACTTTTCAAAGGGTTTCAACCATCTAGACTCTGTGTCTATGTAACTTTATAGTTGGAAACCCTGTCTTGAAGTATGGTAGTTATATATTCCAGCAACCCATCTGTCATTTTTAACCTGATTTTGTAAAAGTAAGATCACTCAACCAAGAGTCCACCAAACCACTACTGGCCACAAATATCCTCAGAAGCTACATGCCATGAGCTGAAGATTTATGGTAAGGGATTTTCTTTTCCTTGTGTCCTTTCTTCATACATTTCCTGTTACTTACACGTTCTTTGTATGCTTATTCAGAAAATCCGCTTAACAATGCACACATTTGCAAAAGGAATTATATCAATAGAAAAAGTGATGAAAGGCAGCTTCCCAAGCCTTTCTGCTTTCTCTGCAGCCACACTTCAGCTTAGCAAGAGATGGAAGATTATTTACTCAAGCTGTATCTTTTCAGATTTGCAGAAATATTGTAAAACATTCAGGTGCTGTTACAGTTTTAAGATGGATCTCTAAATTTTCCAGAGAATTTGAGTATTAGGGATGGACAAAGAATGATGCAAGGTAAGTTCATCTTATTTCATTTTATTGCTGAACATGACACTGTATGGTCTGGCATATTCCTTTGGCCAACTCAGGCACCTGTGCAAGCTGTGCCCCCTCCCAATCACCTGCCCATTTCCAGCTTACTTGCTGGGGGGGCAGAGTGGGAAAAAGAGAAAGCCTTGACACTGTTCAGTAACAGCCCAAACTGGGCTGGTTTAGTCACAAACTAACAACAGCAGACATGTTGGAGGGAAGCGATGCTATCCAGAGGGACCTTGACAGGCTGGAGAGGTGGTCACAAGACAACCTCATGAAGTTCAACAAGACCAAGTGCAGGGTCCTGCATCTGGGTCGAGGAAATCCCAGGCACAAATCCAGGCTGGGCAGGGACTGGCTGGAAAGCAGCCCTGAGGAGAGAGACTTGGGGGTGTTGGTGGACAAGAAGCTCAACGTGAGATCTCAGTGTGCACCTGCAGCCTGGAAAGCCAATCAGATCCTGGGCTGCATCAAGAGAAGTGTGGCTAGCAGGTCGAGGGAGGTGATTCTCCCCCTCTGCTCAGCTCTGGTGAGACCCTACCTGGAGTACTGCCTCCAGTTCTGGAGCCCCTATTACAAGAGGGATATGGAGGTGCTGGAAGGCATCCAGAGAAGGGCTACGAGGATGATCAGAGGACTGGAGCACCTCTCCTACGATGACAGACTGAAGGAGTTGGGGCTGTTCAGTCTGGAGAAGAGAAGGCTCTGAGGTGACCTAATTGTGGCCTTCCAGTATCTGAAGGGGGCCTACAAGAAGGCTGGGGAGGGACTTTTCAGGATCTCAGGTAGTGATAGGACTAGGGAGAATGGAATGAAGCTGGAGGTGGGGAGATTCAGCCTGGAGGTGAGGAGGAAGTTCTTCCCCATGAGAATGGTGAAGCCCTGGAGTGGGTTGTCCAGGAAGGTGGTTGGGGCTCCATCCCTGGAGGTGTTTAAGACCAGGCTGGATGAGGCTCTGGCCAGCCTGATCTAGTGTGGGGTGTCCCTGCCCATGGGAGCGGGGTTGGAACTAGATGATCCTTGTGGTCCCTTCCAACCCTGACTGATACTATGATACTATGATAACAGAGGTAACTCTATGCCAGCCGGACCCAACTTTCAGCTGAGAATTGCTTTGCCAGGTTCTCCTAAAAGTCAGACGAATTTTATTCACACACCTACATTTGATTTAAAGCATCTCAGTAGAGATAATCATGTTCTGAAAACATTAGCTGCTGTTCCTTTTAATTGGATATACTGAATTCTTAGAAGAATGAACTGGACTGGCAGCTTACTGCACACTTCCTTCATTATAAAAAAGCAGACTTCTGAACTTTTCAGAAGGTCTGATCCACAAGGCCCTGGATCCAGGAGCCACTTGTGTGGGTCTGAATTTACATGCAAGATTTTAATCTCTGACAGGTAGCTGGCAAACGACATGATTTATGAGACACTGCCCAATAGCACATATGGAGCTTTCTTGTTACAGGTGTCACAAGCCCAGCTCTTGCCAATAGCATAAATTATGGTAATCTGATTGATTTTTGAGAACCAGTTTCGAGAAAATAGCTTTCCAGCAGCTCTGAATAACAGCTTTTCCTTCTTCAAAGGAATCACATCTCTCATTACTATTCTTCTAAAGCAGGAGTGGGAAATCCACAGCCCAGGTTCAAGCGTGACCTTCAACCACGTTGTTCTTTGCCTGCGACAATGTATTTTCCATCTTTCTTAGTAGACAGTAGAGAACTGAGTGTAAATGTGTCTAGGCAAGAGCTTTTAAAGACCTTTGACCGCTGAGACCAGACTCAATATTTCACTCTCAGTAATTTTTCTCTAAAGCACAATATCTAAAGATTAGAAATAACACCAAAGCTGACAAATTCTGTACCTAAAGCCTTGTTCAAATTTACTTCTTTCTTGCAAATTGTCAACAGTGGTTTTGAGTCTGACAAAATTTTGGAGGCAATATATGCAATCCACTAGAGAAGTTGAGATAAAAGCCTATGTGTCATTTAAATAACAATATTTTTACACTTTTTAGGAGCTGAAAAAAACAACCCCACAAACAACAAAACAAAGCACAAAAAAAAGGCCTTACTTTTGTCTTCTGTCTTCAAACAAATATTTATCCATAGAGATAAAAGCATACAGCTCTCCATCCAACATAACTGTCATTCTAGAATGATTATGAACATGGATGTGGATCTGGGCAACCTGATCTAATGGAGGATGTCCCTGTCCATGGCACGGAGGTTGGAACTAGATGATCTTTGGGGCTCCTTCCAACCCTGACAAATCTGTGATTCTGTGATTTGTAAAGCAGTTTGTTAAGACAAGCACCAACACATTGGAGGTTTTCAGGAGAAGACTTGATGGGGTGCTTGGTTCCATGGGTTAATTGTTTAGGTGGTGTTGGATTGGTTGATGGGTTGGACGCGATGATCTTAAAGGTCTCTTCCAACCTGGTTTATTCTATGTATTCTATGTATTGTACCACCAGTTAAAAATACATCTGAATACATATACATCTGAACTGGTAGTTCTGTTGCTTCATTGTAATATGAAAGGTATTAATTGGTTGGGCTATGCCTATGTGTAAGAGCCTTTTATGTTCAGAGCACAAAGGCATTAGTACCTTCCCCTAGAACAGGCTCAACTATTCCTACAGGCACTATGAGCTTTTCTTTTACTAGATAAAAGTGTAACTTTCACCAATCTCTCTCTTTTCTCACTGGCAAGCATTCAAAGGTATTTTATACTCCAACTGAGTAGGTTTCTGAAAGAGCTCATCTTGCTGCTGCTGCTTTTGAAAAGAAGCATTTTGAATGGTCTCAGGATGTTGTTGGCTCTGCACTTACTCAAACTTCAGTGACCTATGCTTGTGTCCTGATATCTTTAGTAATCCCAGCAAAACTGAGCAAACTGCCTTTTGAATAAGATGGAAAAACCCCTACTAATCTCACCATAATAGGGAGTAGTTAGGATTTGTTTCTTTTAATATAAATTTGTCACCAAGTCTTCTGCATCTTATCCTCTTCAAAAAAAGCTTTCTTGTTCCCTGGCATAACTTAAACAACTCCATTAACATGAAAATGGCTATATCAAGACCATTAGACTCAACTGAACAAATCTGTTTATAATAAACCCCACTAGAAGGTCCTTCAGCACATCTAACATTGAGGATTTGAAGCTGAGACTCTGTTAGTGCTTTAAAAGCATTTCAAGTTTCAACAGAAGCCAGAACAGGGATCAGGTTCTGGCTGATCCAATGCATTGTGTCTTGTCTTTGAAGCATAGAGTAAGGCTACAAGATCATGCCTTGAGACGTGAACTGTGCTGAACTACACTCTCACTGGCATGAACAGAACCACCACTGAAGTCACCATCAAAGCTGCTGTGGCAATGAAGAGCAGAAGAGCAGAGGGTTCAGAATGGAAAATTTCAACAGCATTCTGTGGAAGAAATGAGAGGAGAGACCTCATCCTTGAGTTGATTTCCAAAGCTTTTCAGGTGATGAATCAACGTTGCAAGACATCGAGTCAACAGACATGACCTAATGCAACTGCTTCCTTTAAGAGTTTCAAAACAGATTCATTGGCTGCGAATGAGCAGTTCCCAGAGCAAGGGAATGTTTGCTTAAAGATCCTGCTTTCCAGGCCTGTTTAGACAATTTCTTGTGTAGGATGTGACAGGGGAAGAGAACTTATATCAAGGTCACCTAGGTGGTAGCAGCATTCCATTTCTTATTTCTTTTGCTGCTCCTTATATTCTGTTGCATCTTTATCTAAAGCTCTTCTCTGGCTTTTTTGCTGGAAAGGCTTTTAAGGAGTTCAACCCCTCAATTAGAGAAGATTATTGCATGGAAATAAAATCTATAGAATGACTACATAAGCCAGTGGGTGCTGCAACAATAATATATACACTGGCTTTGAAAATTATTATTTTATTAGCTTTTTTTTCTTTGTCTGACAAACTTCTCTGCTGCAGTTGTGCTAAATATACCATTGGATGTCATCCAATGCATGACTAGAGATAAGAGAGAAAAAATTAAATTGCAACCCTTTGGGACATGATGACTGAACTTGTGACCACATCTGGATCACTGGAAGCCCTCACTGAAACAAAAGATTTATGATGAATACTTATAATGTGGAGGACCTCATGTTCTACAAATACTAAGGAAGATTCTGAGCTCTCTTGTCATTCCCCAGGCACCTGGTGATGTATAAGGTTTGGAAAAGTGAGAGGTTCTCCTCTCCCTCTGTTATCTGGTGAGGCTGCATCTGGAATATTGTGTCCAGTTCTGGGCACCTCAGTTCAAGAAGAACTGCAAAGAACTGCTTGAAAGAGTCCAGTGCAGAGTCACAAAGATGCTGAAGGGATCTTTCTTTATGAGGAAAGGCTGAGGGAGCTGGGGCTCTTTAGCTTGCAGAAGAAGAGCCTGAGGGGTGACCTCTGCTCAGTGATGTCCAGTGATATGACAAGGGGCAATGGGATGGGTGCAAGCTGGAGCAGAGGAAGTTCTGCCTAAACATAAGAAAATGCTTTTGAATTGTGAGGGTGACAGAGCCCTGAAAGGCTGCCCAGAGAGGTTGTGCAGTCTCCTTCTATGGACACATTCAAAACCTGCCTGGATGCACTCCCATGTGACCTATTCTAGGTGGTTCTGCTAGCTGGGGGTTGGACTAGATGATCCTTTGAGGTCCCTGCCAACTCCTAACGTCTTGTGATTCTGTGATTCAGTGATTCAGCTGCACTTTTGTAGGAGTTCCACGCTAT
Source organism: Dryobates pubescens (assembly GCF_014839835.1). Classification (NCBI taxonomy): domain Eukaryota; kingdom Metazoa; phylum Chordata; class Aves; order Piciformes; family Picidae; genus Dryobates; species Dryobates pubescens. Next base: position 131,831,352 of record NC_071657.1, read on the forward strand.
TTCTTCAAAAATGCTCACAATGAGGTGGCACTCATAGATCAAAACACACAGTTATTAACAAAGAGGTCTCCAGGGTTGTTCATGCCACAGGATTTTTTCAGTTCCTGCAAAAACTTCAAATTATGGCAACATGAAAGACACACAAAGTCACATTCTCTCTGATCTGCAATTTCTATACCACATACCTAACACAGTCTAGTATGAATATATTGAGGAAGGAGAGTCAATCATGCATTTGGGATGTCAGAATTCTTAGATTAAAGGACAAACTCAAGAGAAGAGCCAGAAATGTGGAAATTTCACAGCATTTAGGGTCGGTGACCTAGCTTGTTTGGAAATACTCCATTGCATTCCACTTAAGTGATTTGTTCTAAAGGGAGTTTGGAATAAATAATTACTAGAGCGATTTGCAGTATCTTCTTTCAATGCTGTGTGCTAGCAACAGCCTAAAGAAAAACAAAAAGGACAATTTATATAGAATAGAATAAAACAGGTTGGAAAAGACCTTTGAGATCATTGTGTGCAACCTATCATCCAACACCCTCTAATCAACTAAACCATGGCACCAAGCACCCCATCCAGTCTCCTCCTAAACACCTCCAGCGATGGTGACTCCACCACCTCCCTGGGCAGCACATTCCAATGGCCAATCTCTCTCTCTCTGAAGAATTTCTTCCTAACATCAGCCTAAACCTCCCCTGGCACAGCTTGAGACTGTGTCCTCTTGTTCTGATGCTGGTTGCCTGGGAGAAAAGACCAACCCTGCCTACAACCTCCCTTCAGGTAGTTCAGGTAGTTGTAGACAGCAATAAGGTCTGCCATGAGCCTCCTCTTCTCCAGGCTAAGCAACCCCAGCTCCCTCAGCTTCTCCTCATAGGGCTTGTGCTCCAAACCCCTCACCAGCTTTGTTGCCCTTCTCTGGACACGTTACAGCAAGTCAACATCTTTCCTAAACTGAGGGGCCCAGAACTGGACACAGGACTCAAGGTGTGGCCTAACCAGTGCAGTATACAGGGGGAGAATGACCTCCCTGCTCCTGCTGGCCACACTGTTCCTTACACAGAATCACACAGAATCACTGAATCACCAAGGTTGGAAGAGACCTCAAAGATCATCAAGTCCAACCTGTCACCACAGACTTTGCACAGTCATCACTCACATGTGCCAAGGAAACTGCAAACAAAACTTCAGATTGGTATATGCTTCTTATATCCTTCTTAATACTTCAGCTTCTGATGTGTTTTTTCTTTTTTTCTCAGTTTCAGTCTGTCTCAATAGTAGCTGCAGATTTTCTTTAAGTTATTGGAGCAAATTCTGGCAGCAGAAAGGTTGAAAGCTCAATGAAAGCTTTCTGCAACCCAGTTAAATCTTCCTGGTTCGGATCTAGGAATAATATCTTCCTGATATTCACTGGTATTTTAGGAGGAGGTATAAGGCATAGTCCAAAATCAGGATCTTAATTTGATGGCACTGTATGCTCAATACAGAGAGACTCTTCCTCCAAAGAGTGTCATTTGAGTATCAGAAACTTGTTCTGTAGTTTCCCTTCAAAATCATTATATATTTAACATTAGAATTTCCAAAAGATTTTAAATGGCAAAACCCCCTTAATTTGCTGAAAGGCTCAGAAGTGCATATTGGGAAGGCTGGCAAAGAGACTTAGAGATGGATATACTACATCTGGTTGGCTTTGACCCTATCTCAACAAGGAATTTAATTTCTCAATACATAATCACCATGTAGCATCTGGTGTTCCCAATGGAGCAGATCCATGCACTCTGTTGTATTTATCATTTGGCATACACTGTATTTAGGTAACCTGTCAGTCAGAAACAGACAAGTAATTCAAAGGAATTATGGACTGTGAAGTAAGTTTTATTCATTTCACTGACAAAGATAAAAGCTGACCTTCCAATGGACTAGGGTGATATTTCTTCCCTGGCATAAAACTCTCCTGAAGAAATGAGTAAGACTTCATTACCAGGTCATGCTGGATATTTCTCTTTCTTTCTTCTCATCAATACAAGTTTGCCTTTTTATTTTTCATCATTAAATTGCTTCCTTCATGAGATTTTTTTTCCCCTTAAATATTTGTGAGAAAAATAAAGCTTTCCTGACATGCTCTTCAGGCAATGAAGTACACAAAGCCCCATCACTGTGAACTGTGTAACTACACAAGTATATTATTAATACATCACAACTAAGAAGAAAAGCAAAGGCACATCTGTAAACATATGTAAATTTTCACACTTCCTGGCATATGTAAGTGTATGACTTAGAGACTGAAACAAATGGTGCTTGAAAATCCATTTCTATCATATTTCAATGACATTTATTTTGAAGCTTAAACTGCAGAAGTTCCAATCCAGTTTTCAGACTGGGACTTAGGAGTGGCGAAGCAGTTATCTCTAGAGGCAAGACCAACACAAATTGTTCACAGACTCACGTGAAAATTTAGATATCAAAAGGGGCTAAAAGATCTGTGCTGAAACAATCATAGAATCATTCAGGTTGGAAAAGACCTTGGAGGTGTTTAAGAGAGGACGGGATGTGGCACTTAGTGCCATGGTTTAGTCATGAGGTCAGGTTGGACTTGATGATCTTTGAGGTCTCTTCCAACCTTGGTGATTCTGTGTGACCCTTGAGATCAACAGGTCCAACCATTAAGCCTACTCTACCAAGTTCACCACTAAACAATATTGCTAAGCCTCACATCTAAACCACCTTTAAACACAACCAGGGACGGTAACTCAATCACCTCCCTGGGCAGCTTGTTCCAATACCTGACCACTCTTTCAGTGAAAAATCTTTTTCCTCATGTCTGGCCTAAACCTACTCTGGTGCAGCTTGAGGCCATTCCCTCTTGCTCTACCATTAATTAACTGTGAGAAGAGACCAGGAAGAGAGTGAAACAAACAAACAAACAAAAACCCAGCAGTAACAAACTTCTGTGGAAAAACCCCAGATAATATGAGAAAAATATAGAAAAACAGTTCAAAAGTGAAAGATAATGGGGGGTAAAAATAGTTAGAATGCTTGGCAACACGTTAATTTGTTCTTTCAATTAGAGTACAGCTAATATGCTTCAGTTTCACCTAGTATGACAGCATCCTTTCCATTTTGTTTTATATCTGTAAGAGGGAATGCACTGGAAAAGGCAGATGATCAATGTGAATTGCCTAATTAAGTGAATGTATAATTAATGTAATGAGAATAATCCATTTTTATAATGAAAAAGGAATCGTTAAACAATTTAGAGTTATTAGAAACAATGTATTATTCAAAGGGAGCTGTTCTAAAAGGAGGTCTCAGAGGTGATTAATAAAACAAAGTTAATTTTAACATCCTGTTGGGCTCCAGACTTCCCCGTTCCAATTAAACCGTTGCAAATGTATGGGAGTAGGGACCTCTGAAAGCTCGCTCCTCCTTTCTCTTTCTTTCTTGCCTATGCCCTATCTCCACTATGCTGGAGAGAGACCACCACATGCAGTTTAAGAGACACAGTAGCAAACCCTGTTTTGAGCAAACAAGTAAAATGAAACCTGCCTTACTGGTAGCTTGGTTTGTTTCACCTTTAAACAGCAAATTACAAAGGATATAAGACAGTTTTGGAGGTAAAACATTAGCATGATTTGAATTTCACTGTAGATTTATCGGTTTGCTTGTTTGCTAGTTCACTTGGTTTTTTCAAATGAAAGCTTGTACAGAAAGCCTTCAACACCTTAATACTCCTTGAATACAGTGCATTCTACTAGCCTTCTCAATGAATAGCTATGAACAATTTATTTTTTGTTTCTTTTCAAACAGCCAAGCACTGACCTATTTCGCTGTTTGAAGTTCATCTCATCTCTGTGCATGGATAGATTTTATACAGAGTCTTTCTTCAGCTTCACCTAAGAGAGACTCCATGCAGGCAGACACAGAAGACTTCCAGAAGATTTTAATTCCTTTGTGTGGTGGTCAATACTCTATCCAAAACTAAAGAATCTCTGAGACATAATGGCATAGCTCTGACCTGGCTGAACATTCCCAATTTTGGCACATTTGCTACTAAATCTGACTTAGTAAAGTCATTAGATATCAAAACATTCTTAAAATGCTTATATGAAAATTGCTTTGGACTTGATTGGATTGTGGTTTCTCATATTGACACTTGGATTTATCCAACTTGACCACAGGCATTTAACTGAGGCATCTAGGTTAGAATGGGTCTGCTCTATGGTCAATAAAGACCACCTCAACTATGTCATCAAACTGTTGACCACAGAAGCCACCACAGTCCTGCAGGATCCAAAATGGCATATTCGACTTAAATGTTCAAAGTCAAGTGGGATGCAAGAGAGTCAATATTCTGAGACAATGTGGCTAAGGTATTTTGAGGAAAACTTCTTCCCAGAAGAGAGAAAGATCTAAATTAAAAAATAAGTAAGTATTGATTAAGATCAACTTCATTTAGTCAAAACAGTTCACTTTCATTCTTCTTTAAAAGCAAAGTATTAAAAATATCCAATTAAAGGCCTCAAACATTGTAGAAGGCATTCAAGACCAGTATCTAAAATCATCTTCTACAATGTTTTAGTTTACAGATTTGTAGTTGGTGCCACAATTAATGTTTTCATTGCCAGAGAATAAAAAAAAGAATAAATTAAACATTATCCTGGTGCTTCTGCACTCTTTCCTCTGCCATTTTTCTTCCTCCCTGACTCACATGTATTTTCCCTCTTTCATCTGCTAAGTGTTTCTGGTAGCATGTCATGAGTAACTTGTAGCAGACTACTCATAAGACTCACATCTGGAGCCCTCAGTACAGAAAGGACATGGACCTGATGGAGTGGGCCCAGAGGAGGCCCATGAAAATGATCAGGGGGTTGGAGCACCTCTGCTACAAGGACAGGCTGAGAGAGCTGGGGATGTTCATCTTGGAGAAGAGGAGGCTCTGGCGAGACCTAACAGCAGCCTTCCAGCACCTGAAGGGGGCCTACAAGATGACCTACAAGACTGCTTACAAATGCCTGTGATGATAGAACAAGGGGCAATGGCTGCAAACTGGAGAAGAGCAGATTTAGATTGGATGTTAGGAACAGGTTCTTTACTATGAGGGTGGTGGAACACTGGAACAGGTTGCCCAGGGAGGTGGTTGGGCCCCCATCACCGGAGATATTCAAAGTGAGGCTGGACAGGGCGCTGGGCAGCCTGATCTAGTTGAGGATGTCCCTGCTGACTGCAGAGGGGATTAGACTAGATGACCTTTGGAGCAGGACCATTCTATGATTCTATGATTCAAAAAACAGAGGTTTGCATCAGGCTCAGATGTTCATACAACTGACGGATAGTGAAAAAAAAAGGGAAAATATGGACAGGTGAGCAGCTGCCTGAATACCAGCCCAAGAGGGGACTGCCACCCTCTCTGGTCATTAGAATAAAAGCCACTTCCCCTTACATCCAATGAAGTGGCATCATGTCAGCAGCATGCAGGGATTTATACCTCTTGACTTTTTCCACTAGTTTTCCCTTCAGGCATCTCCAAGCATAATAAATTTGAGAAACACTGCTTTAAACCTAAATCCACTGACATCCAAACCCAACAACTTACCTATATAGAACTAATTACAAGACTGGCTAGTTCAGAGACATGTGCTGCGATGGTCTTACCCCAGAAGCAACCATGACACCACTGACCTCTCTCCAAATTATCATGTAATCAGAGGATTTGGTGCAGGATCACTTGATCACATGATTTCCACTAAAATAATTGAATTAAAGCACATTATAATAAAAATGCAAACCTCTTAAAAGCTACAGCATATTGACTTTTTTCCCTGATAAGTCAAAAAAAGAATATCTGCACCTCCTGGGAGCACAAAATGTAAGTGCATGCATCCATGTGAAAAGAATCTTCAGTTCATTTATTCCCGTTACTCCATCAGAACGCTATAGTGTCCCAGCTGACCACACATTTCATTTGTCTGTTTTGTGAGATATGTGTTTTTTTAGGGCTGATGCCAACTATTTCCATTCTGTTTCAACATCTTTATGCTGAGGGGAAAAAAAAAAGATCTCCAAGACTGACATGCAAAATAGGGATGTATTTCCCCATAGTTTAACTTTGCAAATAAGAGATAGACTGTACCTGTGACAAGGTACTGAAAGAAATTAATGAGATGCAGAGATAAGGATTAAAAGTATTCACTGGGGATTCCTGTGTAATACTTGGAATGCTTCTGTTCACACACACTACAGAATCCTGATCAATACAAGAAATAAGTGGAAGGGAAAAGGGAAAAGCAAGGAAAATTTGTTTAAAAATTTACAAAGTCCTGTGCTTGAAGTGACACATATGACAACCAGAAGTAAACTATATCTGAACAATGTGCTATTGTGGCCAAGAAGACCAACACCATTCTGGGGTGTATTAGAAGGGCTGTGGTTAGTAGGTCATGAGAGGTTCTCCTTCCCCTCTACTCTGCTCTGGTGAGGATGCATCTGGAAGATTGTTCCCCATTCTGGGCTCCTCAGTTCAAGAAGGACCTCAGGCAACTGCCTGAAAGAGTCCAATGCAGAGCCACAAAGATGATTAAGGGAGTGGAACATGTTCCTTATGAGGACAGGCTGAGGGAGCTTGGGCTCTTTACTTGGAGAAGAGGAGACTAAGGAGTGAACTCATTCATGTTTATAAACATGTAAAGGGTGAGTGCCAAGAGGATGGAGTCAGGCTCTGCTCGGTGATGCCCAATGACAGGACAAGGGGCAGTAAGTGGAAGTTGAGGCATAGGAAGTTCCATGGAAACATGAGGAAAATTTTTTTCCCTGTGAGGGTGACAGAACACTGGAACAGGCTGCCCAGGGGAGCAGCCCTCTCTGGAGATATTCAAAACCTGCCTGGATGCATTCCTGTGTGATTTGCTGTAGGTGATCTTGCTCTGTCAGGGAGGTTGGACTGCATGATCTTTCAAGATCCCTTCCAGCCCCTAACATTCTGTGATTCTGTGATGTCCTTCTCATAGCTACTTTGATTTAAACATGGATTAGCATCACTTAATTTGGTGAAACTCTCAGAGCTGAGAGAGAAAAAGGCCGAGACCTGTAACAAAACAGGAACAATCAGAACTTCACTTGCCCTACATTTTTCCTTAACTAAGATAAAATTTCTCACTTCTTTCTGTATATTCCAATTGGGACTACATAGCTTGCATTTCCAGATTTGTCTATTATCAGCGTTAAAATATAGTAATAATTAGTCCATAAAGTGAAATAATTTTGGTTCCCTGGGACTAATCACATCTGTAAATATTATTTGCACATCTAGCAAGACCAATCCAAAATAGCTTCAGATTAGCTGTGTGCTTTATGCATGTGTGGTTTAGTATGACAAAGACACAGCCCATTTGTCAAAACCTTTTGTAATACCTATCCATTTTAACCATGAAGATGCTGGGAAGGAAGTAAATGCTAGATCTATAAATCTTCAATGATAAGCAGACACTTTGATAGACAGAACTCATACACACTAAAGCGTAGCTTCTAGTTACCCACCCACCGGCAGCCAGTGAAGTTAGGCCAAAGCTGTTAATAATATTCCAGGCCATGAAATTCTGACACATGGCAATAGTCACCTTTTTCCTTTCCCAGAAAGGCAGCAATACTGAAATTTCTGTCTCAGGAGGAAAGTTATGCAAAATATGAAAATCTTCACCTCTCCCTCTGCAGTGATTAACAAGTTGAAACAGAGTTGAAGTTATACGTGGTAGATTAGTTTCTTTCCTTGTAAAGAAGACATTTTGCCAGTAGCACTTTTCAAATCCTTAATCACTTGGAGAGATTAACAGCAAGCCTGGAATATGTGTGGAAACCCTACCTATCTGCAACGTACCATAATGCATGTAGCAGTTTCCTTTGGTAGGATCCAGCTGAATAGCCTTCACGAAGTACTTTTCTGCCTCACTCTTGCGTCCCTTTAAAAAAACAAAGCGGGGAGGGGGGGAAAGGAGGAAACATTATTTTAACAGTGTGTCACCGTGGAGTGATCATGAACAGCTACCATTTCCAAATCCCAGGCATGAGAGAAAAACAACTACTACTATCACTAGATTTAATCTAAATAAATATGAGTGTAACAGTGTTAAGAGTAAATTTTGTGGTCAGCTACTTTATGCCGCAGATCTCCAAGCTGAGGAAGAAATGTGGCCAACATCACCAATGTCCAAGAAGTAAGGAAGTGGTAGAAATGTACTGCAAAAAATGCTTTGGATGAACATCAAGTACCATGCTACTTTTCTGGAAAGGCATCAGGAGAAGCATTATCCAGATCCAAGATAAAATCAGAAGGAAAGGTAGGAAGGAAAATCATCACAGGATGTTAAGGGTTGGAAGAGACCTCTGGAGAGCTTTGAATCCAATCCCCTGCCAGAACAGAGCCATAGAATCTAGCACAGTTCACACAGGAACACATCCAGACAGGTCTTGAATGTCTCCAGGGAAGGAGATTCCACAACCTCTCTGGGGAGCCTGTTCCAGCGCTCTGTGATCCTTACAGTAAAGAAGTTCTTCCTCGTGTTGAGGTGGAACTTCCTGTGCTGTAGTTTATATCCACTGCCATTTGTATTATCCCAGGGCACAAGTGAGAAGAGTCTGTCCCTTCCTTCCTGACATCCAGCCCTCATCTACTTATACATATTTATTAGATCCCACTTGGTCTTCTCCTCTCAAGACTAAACAGCCCCACGTCTCTCAGCCTTTCCTCATAAGGCAGTGCTACATCCTAGTAGCCCTCCGTTGGACTCTCTCAAGCAGATCCCTGTCCCTGTTGAACTGGAGAGCCCAGAACAATATTCCAGGTAGTGCCTCACTAGAGGGGAGAAAAAAATTAACAGAGATAATTTATAAAATTTAAAAAAAAAAACAACAAAAAAAGCTTTGTTTCTATGAAATCATAGAATCACAGAAAATTTTAACTTGGAAGGGACCCATAAAGGTCACAGAGTCCAAGTCCAACTCTGTGCTCCTCAGTGAGCTACCTAAAACTAAGCCATATGACTAAGAACATTTTCCAGACGCTACATAAACCCTAGGAGGCACGGTGCCCTGATCACTTAATTGCCTGGAAAGCCTGTGCCAGGGACTGACCACCCTTCTCAATGAAGAATCTTTTCCAGACTGAACTTCCCCTGATACAGCTTCATTCCATTTCCTTGTGTCCTAAATAACACTATATACACAGCCAACAGTAAAGTCACCACAAACAAAGGTACATAAACAGAAAATATTTTGGATTTTAATGTAGGAAATAAGATTTAATCAGAAATAATTTCTGTCAACCATAAAACATCACTGAAATAGAAAATGTAAATGTTAAAGACAAGGTTCAGTGGTATGAAAAAATGGTCAGCAACAAAAACCAAACTAAAGAAATCATAGTAAAAAGAAGAGACCTGTTCTAAACCACAGATTTTCTCATCACTGAAATCACTGAGCCACTAAAGCTGCATTAAGGTATACAAGTGCCAAAGCAGATCCATTACTGTTCATTACTCTTTTCATGAAGAAAACAGCGATACTGCCAAACACAAATCACCACCAGCTCTTCAGCGGGATACCTGTGACCTGTTTATCCCTACTCCCACAAAATTAGTTGCTGTGGTTTGTGTTATAAAATAGAGGGTGTCTGGAATAAAGAACAGGTAGGCTTAACCTCTATGGAAGAAAGGCATCACGGTCTGCAGCGCTCAAGGTTGCTTTGAGTGTTATTTCATTGATATCACTAAAGAGGCTTTCTCAAGTTTTTGTGGTCTGGAAACGGATATCCCATGCATCTTGCACTACCCCACAGCTTAACACAGGAATAATACCAGGGTCTGTTCATGATTACAGATGCTCCAGATTGTTAGTATTTTCCTCAAGGGCCTTAGATGCAATAAAAGAGAGAGAGAAAGAAGTTTTGCAGCACACTAACAATGATATCAAGACCACAATCCATCAAAACCAACACACAGGCTATATTTCATAGAATCATAGAACTGTTAGGGTTGGAAGAGACCTCAAGGATCATCTAGTTCCAGCCCCTCTCACACTAGATCAGGTTGCCACATCCAGCCTGGCCTTAAAAACCTCCAGGGATGAGGCTTCTACTACTAAACTGTGCAACCTGTTCCAGTGACTCAACACCCTCATGGGGACAAACTTCTTCCTAACATCCAATCTGAATCTACCCATTTCTAGTTTTGCTCCATTCCCCTCTAGTCCTATCACTACCTGACACCCTAAAAAGTCCCTCCACAGCTTTCTTGTAGCACCCTTCAGATACTGGAAGGCCACAATAAGGTCTCCTCAGAGCCTTCTCAGTCTGTCTTAATAGGAGAGGAGCTCCAGCCCTCTGATCATCCTAGTGGCCCTTCTCTGGACATGTTCCAGCACCTCCAGAGCCTTCCAGTAGTAGGGGCTCCAGAACTGGACACACTACTCCAGGTGGGGTCTCAGCAGAGAAGAGTAGAGGGGGAGAATCACCTCCCTCAAGCTGCTATTTCCAAGAGATCATCCTTGCAGAGATGCAAGCAGACTTAATACTTACAGTATTCCATTTTCACAAAACAAATGTTCATTGGAGAGAAGAGTTTAGCATTATTATTTAGTAAACTTTCTTTGGTAGAGCTGTACACCTTAAAACTATATCTACACAGCCTTCCACTTATCTGAAGGGGTCTACAAGAAGGCTGCAAAGGGACTGTTGACAAAGGCCTGGAGGGATAGGATGAGGGGCAATGGTTTGAAATTAGAGAAGAGTAGGATTAGATTTGATGCTAGGAACAAGTTTTTTACCATGAGGGCAGTGGAACACAGAAACATGTTATCCAGAGAGGTAGAGGAGGCTCCAGCCCCGGAGGTATTCAAGATCCGGCTCAACAAGGCCAAAAGAGCATGACCAGGAGGATGAGGGATATGATTCTCCCATTCTAGCCCATGGTGTTGAGATCCCACTTTGAGCACTGCATTTAGCACATGGGCCCTAATAGAAGAAGAATATGGACCTGTTGTGGGTCTACAAGAGGGCCATGAAGATGCTCACGGGGCTGGAGCAATTCTCCTATGAGGACAGGTTGAGAGTATTTGCGTTGTTCAGCCTGGAGAAGAGAAAGCTCTGGGGAGATCTTATAGGAGCCTTCCAGTACTTAAAGGGGCCTACAAGAAAACTGGAGATGGGCTTTTTACAAGGACATGAGGTAATGGCTTTAAACTGAAAGAAGGTAGATTTAGAAGCTCTTCACTGTGAGGATGGGGAAGCACTAAAACAGGTTGCTCAGAGAAATTGTGGTTCTATGTACCCCAGACTGCTTTTTCCTCATCTGCTAGCGCAGTAAAGACACATTTACAGAGAAAATGCCTTTTTATGCTTGGTTGGGGTTTTTTGGTGGTCTGTGGTTTGTGTGTGTATTTATTGTTTGTTTGTGGGGTTTTTTTGGTGGTTTATTTTTTTGGTTGTTTAGTTGTTTAATACAACCATAGTGGAGAATGCAAAGGGAAGACAAAAACAATCTCCAGCTGAAAATACAACATAAATTTGTGTCAGTATAAAATAATTATTCAAATTAAAGTAAGGGGTGGGGGAGAATATGATACTTAAACACTGAATTTTGCACGTTCAAATCCAAAGTTGGCATTTTTGGTGTGATAAAAGTTACCATGACATATGTAAGCTCAGCCTTGAGGCTTCAAAATGACAGGCACCAAGCATATGTATTGCTAATAGTGGCAGAATTAATAATATGCAGATTTTTACATCACAGCCTTTCTCAATAGGCTAACACCATTAGTTTTAACTGGTTGCACTGTCTCTGTGTCTGTGTCTAGAACACAAAAGGACGCTTCATTGTATACAATCACAAAATACGTAGCTTCTGCCTACACAACTATGACTGTAAGGCCACAAACATTTGTCAAACATGATTACTTTTTATTTACTGAGGTCACCAAAAACACACAACTGCTCTCCTCTCTGGCATTTCCCAAACAGCATATGGCACTCAAGTTCAGGCCAGTCAGGAGACCGTGTGTACATAATGATGATGGGTGCCAGCATACATAGCATCAAAGGAATGACTGTGCTATTCACAGGCTAGAATACTCACGAACAGATAAAGAGCAGAAAATTTTACATTATAATCTTACAGCTCTGTGGAGAACAACCTGGGAGTCCTGGTGGACCAGATTACCAAGAGCCAGCAATGTGCCCTCACAGCCAAGAAGGTCAATTATATCCTGGGGTGTATTAAGAAGAGTATAACCAGCAGATCTGACCCCTCTACTCTGCCCTGGTGAGGCCACATCTGGAGTACTCTGTTTAGTTCTGGGCTCCACAGTTTAAAAGAGACAAGGAACTACTGCAGAGTCCAGTGGAAGGATGGTTTGAGGTCTGGAGAATGTGTCTTACTAGGAAAGACTGAGAGACCTGGTTCTATTTAGCCTGGAGGAGACTAAAAGGAGATCTTATCAACACATAAATATCTAAAGGGTGGCTGTCAAGAGAATAGGGCCAGACACTTTTCAGTGGTCCCTAGTGATAGGACAATGGGCAACAGACAAAAACCTGAACACAGCAAGTTCCATCTGATCATATGAAAAACACTTTTTCCTTTGAGGGTGCCAGAGGACTGGAACAGGTTGACCAGAGCAGCTGTGGAGTTTCCTTCACTAAAGATATTCCAAACATGTCTGAATGCAATCCTGCGCACCCTGCCCTAGCAGAAACTGCTTTAGCAGAGGGTTTGGACTACATGATCTCCACAAGTCCCTTTCAACTCCTAACATGCTGCAATGCCACCCAAGAAATAAAATGATCTGACCACTGAAGATCAGCACAGCTCCAAAATTAGTTTGATTAGTTTGCTCCAATGCAAAAATGATTAGTTTGCTCCAAAAACTAATCATGCTCATGCTGACCATCACTTTCATATACGCACATCTTACATTAAAAACAAACAAATAAAACCCCCCAAACAATCCAAACCCTCATTTTATTGCAGAAGAACGCTTTGAGGAACCTCGCACCACACCATCTGAAAATGCCCATTCTGGAGCTGACTCTCTGCTTCTAAACCATCAACAACTCAGCATAGATTTGAAACACATTGCTTTAGTGTAAATGACATAAAAATCCAATCTCTTGACAGAATCAGGCTTTTTCCACAATTAAAATTAAGCACTCAGTAGCTTTTTTTCAACTATCAAATGTCTATCTTAACTATCAGAACAGAATGTACATCCTGTGTATTTAGATTAAGATGGCAATCCCTGTCATTATCCCTTCCCACTCTGTGTTTTCCCTTATGCTATGAAACATGTGGCATAATGGAGTAAAATTCTAAATTTTAAAGTAAAACCAAATAATTGTTTGAACAGCTGAAAAATATTGATTTGGGGCAGGAAGGCATTTTGTGTATTGACCTATACAAATGCAGGCATTGAATGCCCCTGGAAGCCTCCCAATTTCTAGCAGCAGGGTGTGCAGTTGTGTATGTACAATCACATGCTTTGGCAGTGTTACAAAGCCAGACATCTAAGCTCACAACTGCATGGGAGCAGACTTACTTAAAGAATAAAAAGCTTATTCATAAGGCTTTAACAGAAGGACTTGATGGCTCTGAGGATTACTAACAGGATACAAAATAACCTTTCACCTGTTGAGCACTAGTTCACATCCAGTCCAGGTCAGAAGTCAGTGAAAAAGTGCTATCCTACAGCTACTGGTTTGCTCAGGAGAAATGACTGGGTGGTCCTAGCCCAAGCCCTAATGGAGATCCTCTGACCAGACTCACTGGTACATTATGGCCTTTGAGTGTAGAGACCAAGTCAAAAGTCATAGAACAATAAATGACCATCTCATTGCACAAAATCCAAAGTGAAGATACTCTAATAAAGGATAAAGAGCAGGTTGAGAGCTTGTGTGTAAGGATTAAGGGGCAGACTAATGTGGGAGACACTGTTGTGGGTGTTTACTATAGGCCACCTCAGGATGAGTAAGCTGATAAGGCCTTCTACAGGCAGCTGGAAGTAGCCTCAAAATCACAAGCTCTGGCTGTCAAGAGGGCCTTCAATTACCCTAACATTTGCTGGGAAAACTACACAGCCAGACATGTGCTGTCCAGGAGGTTTCTCCACTGACAATTAACTTCTTGACACATGTGGCGATATTCCCCTTACTGGACCTTTCTCTACAGCTTAAAATGAGGACAAACTTTCAGTAGTTTCCCATTAATCAAGGAAAATTCATTTTTTCGCACCCCTGCAGCTAAATAAAGATGAATTGTGCACAATGAAATGATTCAGTGATTATCACCTTCCAGCAATACCAGCAAATTTCACAGGGGGAAAAGTGAAGGCACGTGACACATGGCTCTTACCTGGCACAACAGTTGTCCTAGATTGCAGATATACTCAACTCTCCACAGTCATGGAGATTTCAAAGCAGAACAGCTGGTTGCTTAAAGTTGTGGAAGCCAAAAAGGGGGGTGAGGGGGGATTGTTGAGTTTTTGTTTGTTTTTTAATACAAATTCAGCAGCTTGATTTTTAAGACCAGCTCTTTATAGAAACTGACTATAAGGGGGGGGTGGGGTGGGGTATTAGTTTGGTTGATTCGTCCCTAGAGGATAGGAGAATGTATCCAACCTTGCTCATATGGTCAGACACAACAAATGAATCACAGAATCACCAAGGTTGGAAGAGACCTCAAAGATCATCAAATCCAAGCCATCACCCAGCACCTCATGACTAAACCATGGCACCAAGTGCCACGTCCAATCCCCTCTTGAACACCTCCAGGGATGGTGACACCACCACCTCCCTGGGCAGCACATTCCAATGGCAAACAACTCTCTCAGTGAAGAACTTTCTCCTCACCTCAAACCTAAACTTCCCCTGGCACAGCCTGAGACTGTGTCCTCTTGTTCTGGTGCTGGTTGCCTGGGAGAAGAGACCAACCCCCTCCTGGCTACAACCACCCTTCATGTAGTTGTAGACATCAATAAGGAGAGTTGATGCATTAGTAGAAGATTCTGTAATTATCCTGAAAATATTTTAAAAACCTGAGGACAAAACTACCTATTTTATATCAGCTTCATTTTTTCCCCTCACTCTGCTGGCAAACTGTGCCAAATGCCTGTAGAGGCAGCTTTTGTATGTGAGGCTGCTGGAGCACCAAGGAGCCTGAGATGGTAGTAAAACTGGGAAAGATTAATACAGCTGAGCAGCTCTGAAGAACTGTCTTGTGGAAACTATGGTGGTAGCCAGCAAGTTGTTCAACAAATCAGGGGGTCTTTTTAAACCAACATTAGATTTTGTAAATATTCATCACTCTTAAAAACCTGCAAAGGCTTAGCTGGTAGAAATTTTACTCTTCAACACAGTTTTACTTGCTTTAACTGGCAATAAGGTGATTGTATAAAAAACTCAGTTGATTGTCATTCCCCACATCTGCTCTAATTTTTTTTTTTCCCCAAGCATTCACATTTTTAACAAAAGACAGTTAATTATGAAAGGATTTCTCATGGAAGACTGATTCAATTGTGGACACTGAATACAGAAAAAATATTATTTGTAGTATTCTCTAGGACATTTTAAAGCCACAGAGAGACTACAGAAGGATAGTGAAAAGGTATGAACTGAACCTATGACTCCATTTCACAAAGTTATTCTAGATCTGCTTCTCTTTTTCATAACAAGTTTCTTTTGTCTTACAAAAGTTTTGACAGGATAGGCAAAACATAATTTATAGAATCCTAGAATCATGGAATCAGTCAGGGTTGGAAGGGACCACAAGGATCATCTAGTTCCCAACACCCCTGCCATGGGCAAGGACACCCCACACTAGATCAGCCTGGCCAGAGCCTCATCCAGCCTGGTCTTAAACACCTCCAGGGATGGGGCCTCAACCACCTCCCTGGACAACCCATTCCAGGGCTTCACCACTCTCATGGGGAAGAACTTCCTCCTCATGTCCAGCCTGAATCTCCCCACCTCCAGCTTCATTCCATTCCCCCATGTCCTATCACTACCTGAGATCCTGACAAGTCCCTCCCCAGCCTTCTTGGAGGCCCCCTTCAGATACTGGAAGGCCACAATAAGGTCACCTTGGAGCCTTCTTTTCTCCAGACTGAACAGCCCCAACTCTTTCAGTCTGTCCTCACAGGAGAGGTGCTCCAGCCCTCTGATCATCCTTATGGCCCTGGTGTGATAATAAGACTAATAGTGATAAAGCCTTCAAAGGTTGTACTTAGCTGGACTAATAAAACAGCAACTAGAGAGTTTCATCTTACTATGGGGTTACCAACATATGCAAGCTCTTCCTCTAAATATGAATACTGAAGAATAACTTTAGTGTCTAGTATTTAGTAGCTAAACCAATTCTTTCTCCCTTATTTTGCTGTTATTTCTGCAACTCTTCACTTAGAATTATAATGTGACTATCTTGCATCATAGTTTCCATGTGAAATGCTAGTCCCACTGAAATACATGACACTTGCATTATTCACATCAAAGGTCCGAAGTTTGTCTCAGTCTCAATTCTTCCATTGCAGCAAAGTGGTAAATCTTGCCTCTTTATTACAATCACAGAATCACAGAATCACCAAGGTTGGAAGAGACCTCAAAGGTCATCAAGTCCAACCTGTAGCAGGGACACCTTCCACTAGACCAGATTGCTCAAGACCTGATCCAACCTGGCCTCAAACACCTTCAGGAAGAGTGCATTCAAGACCTCCCTGGGCAACCTGCTCCAATGTCTCACCACCCTCACTGTAAAGAATTTATCTCTAATATCTAGTCTAAATCTGCCCTCCTCAAGCTTAAAACTGTTCCCTCTCATCCTGTCACTACAAGTCCTTGTAAAAAGTCCCTTCTGGGCTTTCTTCTAGGCCCTCTTCAGATAGTGGAAGACCTTCTTTTCTCCAGGCTGAAGAACCCCAGCTCCCTCAGCCTGTCCTCATAGGGGAGGTGCTCCAGCCCTCTGATCATCTTCATGGCCCTCCTCTGAACTTACACCAGCAGCTCCATGTCCCATTTATGCAGAGGACACCAGAACAAGATGCAGTACTCCAGGTGGGGTCTCACAAGAGCAGAGCAGAGGGAGAGAATCACCTCACTCGTCCTGCTGGTCGCAATTCTTTTGATACAGACCAGGACAGGGTTGGTGTTCTGTGCTGCAAGTGCACATTGCTGGCTCACATTTTGCTCTTGCATTGTACTGATCCTCTCAAGTTTTGGCCCCTTGATAACTTTAAGGATATGAGCATATTATTTCTCTTTGTGTAATAATATTAATTGTACTGTATGGGAGCAAAAATTGGATTACCTTGGAGGAAATTAGGATATAAATCTCTATCCACAATAACTCACCATATACTAATCTGTACCTTATAGCAAATGAGGCAACTTTCTCATTATTGTCCAGTGTGACACTTCCACATACCCTCGGCTCTGAGGTCAAGACTGATGTTCTCCTTTCCAGTTATGTCATTGGATCAGGGACCCTTCATGTACCTGAGTCTCTGCATACTGATTCTGTAACTCAGTAAATTATTTTTAACAAGTAAGTCCTGGTATGAGGTGGTTCATTTCCATCTAAATATGTATTAGTCCTCCCTCAACCACAGGTGGAGTTTTGTTACCTAAAAATTCATCTACTAGTCTGACAGATTCTACCAATGGGCCAAGTTTATTTTTGAGTAGTAAGATAAACCAGGTTCATGAGTCTACCTGTACAGGTAATGGTATGACAACCTTGCAGCTGAGATTTAAGCACTACCCATTGACTTTGGTGGGGCTGAAGCTGAAGTATTTTTGAATGTGACATGCTTATACATAACTGTAGGAATTTAAAGCACAGCTCATAACTTTAGTGGGTTGGGGCACAATTCAGAGCCTATTGAGGTGCTATTTTCTTCAAGTAAAGCAAAATGTATCTGATTAATCAGTGATATATTACAGGTATCTGATATCCATTCTGCTGGCATGAGTGCCATATTGAAGAAAAAAAATAATACTGCTTTATTAAAGCATCCAAAATTATATAGGAAAGAATGCAGGCATAAAATTTCCTTCTCCTTGTAAGGTTTTTTCCACCATTTTGTTTTGTTTTGTTTTGTTTTTTTAAATGACTAATCTTAGGCCTTTCTTTTAGGGCAGCTTGAAGCCTAAAAGGAATTTACTTCATGCTTCATCACTGTTAACACCAAGACAAACAGTGTACAGTCTTAAGCAAACTTTTAAAGAATAGATTTTATTGCATACCTTGCGATTTATTTACTGTGTAGATCCATACTGAAATGTTCACTTTGGTCATTAAGAATTAGGACATTTTATATCAAGAATATGTAATGAAACATGGAATAAATGTCCACGTCAGGCATTCTCTTTTCCATTCAGTCTTAAGCCACATTTTATATTTTTTGATAAAGTAGTGTATTAATATCTACTCATATTTCACTGGCCAGTCAGTAGGCTATAAATCTGCTGTCTCCACATAACTATTTGCAGAGTCCTATCAGTTTCTTCTAAGTTGAATTTGGCTATATCATGCATTTTACTTTTCTTTATTTCTATGATTACTGACAAAAGTACAACACAGAGAGTAATTACAGGTGGCTGGTGGCTCTAGTCAACCACGCAGCAAATCAAAGAGATCTCTTTCTTTCACAAAAGCAGTTCATCCTGTGTTGGTGATGTTTCCTACAACAAGCTTTAAATTTATGTTGAGTGAAGCGAGAAATTTAGGGCCCCTCCTTTTCCTGTCTGCAGGAAGTTAAGAAACAAGATACAAAAGATGAGATCCCTAAAGGAGGTTAGTGAGGGGTTATGTGCCTAAATACCTGTTCCAGAGTAAATTGCCAAGTAGTTAGACGGATATGTTACATTAAAATGAAAATACTCCGCTTCACAATTAATTCTGTTGCATTTGGCTTGCAGCCAAGCATATGTCCTAAGGGGGCTGTAAAGTATATCTATGGATGCAATACTTATGGCATGTAGCCAACCAGAGAAGAAATACAAGCTCAGGAGATGTCAGCTATTGAGATTTCTGTAGTTCGGAAATCCTGACTCTCAGCCTGGAGGTGTTAATGCTCCAGATACACCAGATAACCAAACACGGGGAAAACAACAACAGAGGGCACAGGGTTCTGAAGCCATTAAACACGACTTTCCATGCTGAAGGAGGAAACCTGC
Organism: Dryobates pubescens; assembly: GCF_014839835.1. Taxonomy (NCBI): domain Eukaryota; kingdom Metazoa; phylum Chordata; class Aves; order Piciformes; family Picidae; genus Dryobates; species Dryobates pubescens. The sequence goes on from NC_071657.1 coordinate 131,850,559, forward strand.
TCCTCCCACCCCCTACAAACAAATTAGTTGTAAACAAAAATGGAAACAACTTCTGACATGTTTTTTCAAATTTCAGAACTAAACCCAGACTTGTGCCTGGATCACTTTTAGCCCTCAAGGGGATTTCATGTGGCGAGAAAAACTGCAGTGTCTGTGTCAGGCTCCAAAGACAAACCAAACACGTGACATAAAAGCAGCAGTGGCTATTGCTTCGATTAACCTGGTTTCTTAGGAAGGGCCTTCTTGATGTCATTTCCACATTGTTATGGTGGGACTTCAACTGAAATACCCAATTTCCATTCAAAAATTCTTCCTAGAAGCAACACTAACAGTCAAGAGATTTAAGTCTCCCAAAATGAAATATCTAGCAGCTTTGCTGGTCTAATTAATTTCACTCATTCAGAAAATGCCTTTTAATAAATTAAAGATGTATCCATGTGTAGGCATTTACTTATTCTCACAAGAAGTATTGCTAAAAATACATTTGCTTGTTTTAAAGGACTTGATCACTAAAATATCAACTGTTCTAGAAAATGACACCTAAATTTAACATAGAGCATTTCAATTGCTATGTCTTCAAAACAGTCACGATACTTTTGACATCCTGAGCGTTCTAGCTCATCCCTGCTTTCTTCCAATTGCTGGAACATCAAAAATAAGTGATTGCAGAAATAGCAAATGCTGAATTAGTCTATTCATTACTGCACTGTGTTTCCCTTTCCCCCCTGCTGTCCCATTTCCTTCTGTTCTTCCTCCCTTCCTTTTATTCCTACGTTGTTATTCATCTTTATTTTCAAACCATTTAGAAATGAGATTTTGAGATGACTCTCAAGGACTACACTGATTATTGAATGCAGCAGGGTATTCGACAGTGGGGCTGAATAATTTAATGACCAACCAAAAATGGCAGGACACCTCTCTGGCCTTCTCTTTCTCAGGAGTATGTGCAACAAACAACTGCAGGCAAAAAGATGGCCAGCCACTGAGGAGGGTGTATTTTGAAACTTAAAAAGAAAAAAGAAAACTATTTAACTTCAGAGTTGATACTTGAATGTCACAATCCTGTTTCTTTTATTCTAATCCAAAACACTACCACTCTCTATCATGTCTGTGTCTGCTGTATCCACAACTCCCTTTGGAGAAAACATTTCAAACAAAATATTTCAGATTTTAGGCAACCTTCTAGGGGTGATTATTGCTGAGTTTAATACGGTTTGGAACTGTAACACAGAAATTTTACAAGCCAAAGTACATTTTTCTTACAGCACTTTGGGTGATTTTCCAAGCCAGTAAAAAATAGGAGATTAACAGCGCTGTATGGTGCCGTGTAAAACGCAAGAAAACACTGTGCAATTTTTTCCAAAGAAATACAGCGACGCCTGTAATTCCTAGATGCAGCACACTAAATGTTACAATATGGGGCAGGCCCCAGTTACTTTAGGAATTGCAGGCACTACTGCAAGCTGTGTGGGTTGGTTTGTGGGCTGAGGTTCACTCAAAACAGATAAAACAGAACTTCAAAACAGATTTATTTGTAATTGAAATAAAGCTTCTCGGAATGCCACGCTACTATAACAACCATCTGCTGCCTGATAGCAGAGAGGACGGTCACTAGGAAGAAGGGTTTCTTAGTCTTCTCTGTAAGGAGACTAGAAGTAGAGGAGAGGGGGAAAAAAAGTAAAAAGACTTACTTATAAATTATTTTTTTAGCATGACAGCCAACTTTTTTTTTTTTCTCTTCTAGGTTTGCTCATAAAATGGAAAAATGAATTACAGCACATGTTCAAGGCTTCACCTGGCCCTGTCATTTTTGACAGACCCATTTTTATCTTAGAACTGGGAGCACTGCAATTTTAAAGCCTTTTACAAAAATTATGTTTTCCTTTGTGTTATGGAAACAAATTCCCTAATAAAAAGGATGAGTTTCATATGCCAGGGTACCAAACTCCTGCGCTATGAGGAGATGGGCTAGGTCAGCCAGCCAACGTCACACTGACAAAGGAAATTTGTCAAGTTGAATAGAATAGAATAGAATAGAATAGAATAGACCAGACCAGGTTGGAAGAGACCTTCGAGATCATCACATCCAACCCATCATCCAACACCACCTAATCAACTAAACCATGCAACCAAGCACCCTATCAAGTCTCCTCCTAAACACCTCCAATGATTGTGACTCCACCACCTCCCTGGGCAGCCCATTCCAATGGGCAATCACTCTCTCTGAAGAATTTCTTCCTAATATCCAGTCTGAACCTCCCCTGGCACAGCTTGAGACTGTGTCCTCTTATTCTGGTGCTGGTTGCCTGGGAGAAGAGACCAGCCCCTTCTTGTCTACAACCTCCCTTCAGGTAGTTGCAGAGAGCAATAAGGTCTCCCCTGAGCCTCGAAATTAAAGACATGAAAACCATTTCACACTAAAGCACTGCAGTCCTAAACAGCTAAACATTGTTTCTGAAAAACAAATAATAAGAAAAAATAAAAGTACAAACTTAACCTCCAGACAACTGGCTATTTTCCAGTAACTCCAGTAGCTGAGCTACTAATCATTCTTTTCAACCACGGAATTATGATGGCCTCATATATTTTGAGGAAAATTGTAGCTTAGTGAGTTGTAATTTTTAGATATGAACATATAATGTTATCCAATATAGGGGCTATGAAATACTTGTGACTTATAGTATTAGGTAAAAAGGCTGTAAATTCATTAGCTTTTCTTTTGGAGCTCTTAAGCTGCTCTGTGGGGTATTTTTCCCCACATATACAACAGAATGCTAAGTCCACCTGGCATGAGAGCTAACAAACCTCAAGACAAATATTTGCATTGCAGTAAAATCCAAGAGAATCATTTTAATACTATTAAGTAATTTTTGAGTCCAAAGGTTTTACTGCATGTAAATTAGAACTGCACTACTCATGTATTTCAAGAATCAATGGCAAATTAACAACGGCTTTGGGGTTGGATTTTGTTTCTTTGATTGGATTGGTTTGTGTCAATGTAAGTTACAGATAATAGAAGCTGAATAGCATACTCTGAGTTGTTTAATGTATTTGTAAAGTTTTTCAAGAAGTAAAATTTACTGAGAATAATTTTGTGAAGAAATGCCATGTTCAGTATACAGAATTATTGCTGATGAATAAGAGAGAATGGTCAACAACACTGACTCAGCACTGGTCAGGCCACACCTTGAGTCCTGTGTCCAGTTCTGGGCTCCTCAGTTTAGGAAGGATGTTGACTTGCTGGAACATGTCCAGAGAAGGGCAACAAAGCTGGGGAGGGGTTTGGAGCACAGCCCTATGAGCAGAGGCTGAGGGAGCTGGGGTTGTTAGCCTGGAGAAGAGGAGGCTCACAGGAGACCTTCTTGCTGTCTATAACTACCTGAAGAGAGGTTGTAGCCAGGTGGAGGTTGGTCTCTTCTCCCAGGCAACCAGCACCAGAACAAGAGGACACAGTCTCAAGCTGTGCCAGGGGAGGTTTAGGCTGGATGTTAGGAAGAAGTTCTTCACAGCAAGAGAGATTGGCCATTGGAATGTGCTGCCCAGGGAGGTGGTAGAGTCACCATCATTGGAGGTGTTTAGGAAGACACTGGATGGAGTGCTTGTTGCCATGGTTTAATTGATTAGATGTTGGGTGATAGGTTGGACTCAATGATCTTAAAGGCCTTTTCCAACCTGGTTATTTCTATTTCTATTTCTATTTCTATTTCTATTTCTATTTCTATTTCTATTTCTATTTCTATTTCTATTTCTATTTCTATTTCTATTTCTATTTCTATTTCTATTTCTATTTCTATTTCTTATTTCTATTTCTATTTCCAGAGGCTGTCCATGCCTCAACCTTGTCAGTATTTAAGAGGCTTTCCAGCAAAGCCTTTAGTAACAGCCCTGATCTGGTCAGGCAGTTGGACTAGATCATTGTAGGTCCCTGCAACTGGAATATAATGTTCTATTGTACAGCATATCCAACCCCCCCCAAAAATAACACAAGCAAAAGTTGTTCATTTAACCTTTTGAAAATTGCAAGTTCAAAATTTCAATTGCCCTTCGGAACAGTAGTGACATTAGTTACATGCAAATTGGAAAGTGGTTAAAATCAACCTGAGATGATGACATGAAAGAGTATCTGTCACTTACAGCATGATTATTATATAATAATCACAGTAGATGAATTGTGATTTACCTTTACAGTGCTACATGCCACTCATGACTTTGCAAAAGATAACCTGTTCTGGTATAAAGCTAATCTTTCTCCAAAATCTCTTTTCAGTAAAAGAGGATAATAAGAGTTAGTATTAAATACACTCCTGTACCTCAACTGTGATCCAAAATCCTGCACTTTAGTAAACTGGAACTATCCTTAGCTTGAAAATAAAGAAAAATCTATAGAATCTGTCATGGTTGGAGACTGGGTTCCCTTAAGAAACCATACGGAGAACCTCCAGGAAGTCCAGATAGGTCCAGGAGGTGGACCAGAAAGTGCAATTGTTATTTCATTCCCAGAATGCCTGCATCTAGCTTTTATAAGAGGACAGTACAAGCTGCCTCTTCCCTTTTCTCTTCTCCCTGCTTCCCTCCTGAGGCAGATCCCTTATCTCCTGTTTGGTATGGGGGAGGGTTTCAGCTTTGAGCAGCCTGCTAGTGGCCTAGGCCAAGCTAATTTTAAATTGCTCCATTTTGGGCCTGATGTAGGGGGGGCGGTAGCAGGAAAATTATGTGGGGGAGGGGGCATTCAGGCCTGCAATGTTGGCATGGTTGGAGGGAGGTTTTGTAGACCTGTGGCCCCTGGATTTCTTTGTATGTTATATGCTTTACACTGTAGTATTAGTTACGAATAGCACTCCCATTTAGTCTTCCAATAATATTCTGTATGTCTATCCAGTCCATGTGTGGAGTTTTCTTTAATTCTTTTGAGAAGAATTAAAGAGCCTGTCTTGATCCCTTCAAACCCAAGACAGAATCACAGAGTGATTCACGTTGGAAAAGAGCTTAATGTATCATTCTGTCCAATCCCCTGCTCACAGCAGAGTTAACATTTTGTTTAGATCAGACTGCTCATGCAGGTTTGCAGGTTATTGTTCAATTTGGACATAATGATTAAAAAAGCCAAACCCAAACCTGTTTTTAATTGCTAAGCTGATAAATTCAAGTAGTATATGGTAACTTTACTTTAAGTCTGTTGTACAGTTCAATAATAAAAAGGAAAAAGGAAGGACAGGTAAAGGTCATTGCAGAAATAGAAAACAGACAGAATTCGTAGTCTGTGTATGACAAAAGCAAGGCCATATAACATGAACAAACTAAACAGCTTATACTCCAGAACACTCATTTGCTTCTCTGTCCCTTGTTAGGAAACTCTGAACAGCTTTTGCTGAAAGTTAGGCAAGGACACCAGGCTGTAACAAGCAGACAACTTTGCAATCTCCAGTTCATGTGCTGGCATAGATCACTCTCACTGTTCCTTTTGGGAAGGCAAAGAAAAGAGAAGGTACAAGAGGGCAGTCCAGCTTGCCACTAAGGTATTAAATGAATCATGTAGTGAATAGAGTGAAATGGAGGGCCACAGGGATGATCAGAGGGCTGGAGCACCTCTCCTATGACGACAGACTGAGAGCGTTGGGGCAACTTAATTTCTAACATATGAAAAATAACTGAAGTAGGTTTTTCTCTCTCCTAAATATAGAGATTGTGAGAAAAAGTATCATAAGACATGTAGCAAAGTTTAACATAAGAATAAGTTACAGTGGTACCTCAAGTTAGTAATGAGCTGAAAAAAATATGCCAAAGAGAGCAGCTCGAATGCTACTGCATGCAGACTTCCAGGAAGCATGTTAGTTACAGCAATCATGTATTTGCAATGTGAACAGATCAGGATACCAGGATCTAGACAATATGTGAATCACTGAGCAGATGGTAGGCTGCAAAACTTATTAAGGATAAGTGACCAATGTGGAGACAAAAATCCATATACTACTGCCAAACCCCTTCATCACCCATTTTCCAATTGAATGTCTTTTCAGACTTTGTAGCTGAAAGAATGAAATTAAATAAACACCTAATTTCAAGAACAAAGCTAAATTAACTTTTTTCTTTTTTTTTTTTTTTTTTTTTCCCCATGAATGAAATAACCATCTGAAAGATCTCTAACATCTCTAATTACTTTGTCATCAACGTGTTGCTTTGTTAAGTCTTATGTCACTACAAGCCAGCAGGATGTCAGCGCCGTCTTTTGAGCTTATGCAGCTGTTAATAGAGTGAACACAAGCCCTATCTGTACATATTGCTATGAATAGGAGAAGAAGCTATAGTAATACCAGCAACAAATGTCAAGACATGATGACAAACAAATGTTATGAGAATAAGCTATAATTATGGCAGGGAGCAAGGGTAGGTAAACAAGTGTACACTGAAAAAGTACAAGAAGAGTATTTTTATTGCCTATGATCATCATAGAATCATAGAAAGGACCTCCCAAGGTTATCCAGTCTGACCTCCCTGCAGTCAGCAGGGACATCCTCAACTAGATCAGGCTGCCCAGGGCCTCGTCAAGCCTCACCCTGAATACTTCCAGGGAAGGGGCCTCAACCACCTCCCTGGGCAACCTGTTGCAGTGTTCCACCACCCTCATAGTAAAGAACTTGTTCCTGATATCCAATCTAAACCTGCTCTTCTCTAGTTTGAAGCCATTACCCCTTGTCCTATCACCACAGGGCTTTACAAACAGCCACTCTCCATCCTTCGTGTAGGCTCCCTTCAGGTACTGGACAGCTGCTATTAGGTCTCTCCAGAGCCTCCTCTTCTCCAGGCTGAATAGCCCCAGCTCCCTCAGACTGTCCTTGTAGCAGAGGGCTCCAAACCTCTAATCATTTTCAAGGCCCTCTTCTGGACCCTCTCCATCAGGTCCATGTCCTTCCTGTACTGAGGACTCCAGACTTGTAAACAGTACTCCAGGTGAGGTCTCACCCGAGTAAAGTGGCAGAATCACCTCTCTGGATCTGCTGGCAATGCATCTTTTGATGCAACCCAGGATGTGATTTGCCTTCTGGGCTGCAAGCTCACACTGTCTGCTTATGTCCAGCTTCTCATCCATCAGCATGCCCAAACCCTTTTCCACAGAGCTGCTTTCAAACACCTCATCCCCCAGTCTGTATTGATAGTGAGGGTGGCAGCACACAGTATTCAAAGTTGTATATAGCTCTTTTTGCTAACAAGGCATATTCCTCCACAAACATTTCAGATCCTCCAGGCACAACCAGCACAATCAACCCTACATGTATCTTCTATTTACCTCTGGAGAAAAGTGAACAGGTCAACTCTGCTATAAGGATTTGAGGCTCGTCAGGGCTCTGAGCAAACTGATCTAGTTGAGGATGTCCCTGCTGACTGCAGAGGGGGTTGGAGTGGATGACCTTTGGAGGTCCCCTCCAACCCCAACCATTCACATACATATAATCACAGAGTCACAGAATCACAGAATGTTAGAGGTTGGAAGGGACCTCCAGAGATCACTCAGTCCAATATCCCTGTGAGAGCAGGATCACCCAGGGTAGTCCACACATGGATGCATCCAGGTGGGTTTTGAAAGTCTCCAGAGGAGACTCCACAATCCCACCCGGGCAGCCTGTCCCAGTGCCCTGTCACCCTCACTCTAAAGAAGTTTCTCCTCATGTTAAGGTGAAACCTTCTATGTTCAAGTTTGTGTCCATTGTTCCTTATTACTGTGCACCAGCGAAAAGAGATTGGACGCCTCCACTTGACACCCACTCCTGCCTTTTTCAGCACTTCTTTCCTAAAGTTGGAGTATGCCACTAGTGTTTAATTCTATACATGAACTTTCATAATCAAGAGCAAAAAAAAAAAAAACAACCTGTTTTTAGTGGCTCACAATGTTTTCAGTTATGAGATTTGAAGGTTTCATTATTTTGAAGAAAACTAGGATATCTTATTTCCCAGAACAACTACAAGACTTCCCCTAGCAGCCCTTATATTTCATGTACTCAGCAGTTCAGAAAATGTGCAAAAACAACCAGAGGACTACTGGGGTGGAATAGAAAAGAAGCAAACTAGAAATAAGATATTTGGATTTTATTTAAGAACCCTTTTTTTTTTTTTTCCCCCACAGCAATTCTAATGAATTAGAACTTCTGTGTCAAAGATCTGCTAAGGAAGAAACCAATAATGCTGAGTTTCTCCTCTTATCCTTAGGTGCAGGCTATGAAGACACCTGCCAGGAAAGGAAGGCAAATTAGGAACTTTTGCTGTATAACCTACTTGTAGTTCTATCCCAGAGGAAGATAATCAGGGAGTACATGTATTTGTCAATATTGAAGACATTTTAACTGTAACTGGAGATTGTAGCAAAAACCTGCTTTTCCAGGGCCTGGAACTCGTGGGCAGTAGGAACATAACACTATCATCTCAACTTCCATTACAAGCTAAAAATTCCCATCCATGTAATTTTTAAACCAAACTCTGTATTTGGCATTACATGGCAACACTGAACAATTTTTAATTCCTTCTTATGTTGACACTTGTACTCATATAGAACAATTCAGTTCTATTTTCTTCCCCTTTTCTAAGTTTAGAGTAGAATGGAATGGAATAGAATAGAATAGAATAGAATAGAATAGAATAGAATAGAATAGAATAGAATAGAATAGAATAGAATAGATTTAACCAGGTTGGAAAAGGCCTTTGAGATCATCAAGTCCAACCCATCATCCAACACCATCTAATCAACTAAACCATGGCACCAAGCACCCCATCCAGTCTCCTCCTAAACACCTCCAGTGATGGTGACTCCACCACCTCCCTGGGCAGCCCATTCCAATGGCCAATCACGCTTTCTGTGAAGAACTTCTTCCTAACATCCAGCCTAAACCTCCCCTGGTGCAGCTTGAGACTGTGTCCTCTTGTTCTGGTGCTGGTTGGCTGGGAGAAGAGACCAACCCCCCCCCCCGGCTAGAACATCCCTTCAGGTAGTTGTAGACAGCAATAAGGTCTCCTCTGAGACTCCTCTTCTCCAGGCTAAGCAACCCCAGCTCCCTCAGCATCTCCTCACAGGGCTTGTGCTCCAAACCCCTCCCCAGCTTTGTTGCCCTTCTCTGGACACGTTCCAGCAAGTGAACATCTTTCCTAAACTGAGGGGCCCAGAACTGGACACAGTACTTGAGGTGTGACGTAACCAGCGCTGAGTACAGGGGCAGAATGACTTCCCTGCTCCTGCTGGCCACTCTGTTCCTGATGCAGGCCAGGATGCTATTTAGGTATCTTTAGCAGTAATGCATCTGTTGAAATTAATTATTAGCTATTTTTCTTCACTGGATCTCTTTATCATGTGTTCAAGGACAAGTTTTGCTTGAAGACTAAGCAGGCGTAAGCAATGTCAGAGTAAAAGCTTATACCTACTTGAAAAGTTAAGGAAGATATTCAGACTGAGACATAAGGCCTGAAAACCATACAAAAGCCTATCAATAGAGCATAGAAAGGAAATATGAAACAGCTGGGGTGAACAATAAAAGCAAATGCAGAGGAGATAAACAGGAAAGAGGATATGGTCATAAAAATGTGAATGAGAAATGGAAAACATTGAAAAGCAATTTTAAAACAGAATAATTTTAGTGAATAAAACAGAAATCCATTTTCATCTTCAAAATGTGTGAAAGCCACACAAGTCTGGCACTCTGCTCTAACTATCATATGAGGCTAATTTAGCTGGAGATGAAAGCTCATCTGAACTCAAAAGGAGAAGGAAATTTTGAATAAATAAGGGAAGTCCAAGTCTTCTGAGTTTTAGAACTAGCTCTTAGTAGTTGAGTAGTTCTTTTCACAGGCTCAAAGAGTTACACCTAAAGAAGTGTCACTTCAAAGCACAAAACATGCAATTTGCAAAGTAAAGATCACACCTCTAGCTCTGCCATGGGCTGCTACAATAATCATGGATCAAACACTGATAATCTTTTTGAATCAATATCATTACTTGTGATGTAAACTACTTCCAATAAAGGCTTTTTCAACCAGAGAATGATTTCATACCTATTATAATGTTCCTACAGCATTTTAACTGTTTTTTTTTCTTGCACAGAGGTGGTCCTACTTCAGGAAATGGATGAAATATTTCACAATCCTTAATTAGAAGGCATGACTGAAATGGGTGACTAAAGAGTGACAAATAGGGCAATAACCAATTTTCAGACCAAATCCTTCCCATCCCTTTACCTCATCTATTTGAAGGCCTTGGGACCAGCTCCCAGGAGCTGCTGATTAACTCACCGTCAGAGCCAGCAGTTTTCCATAGGTGAGATGGGCTGGGATGTGGTCGCTCTTGGATCGCAGTGACTCCACGTACCAGTGCTCTGCTTCTGGCAGCCGACTCATTCTCATGTAGGCTTCTCCTGCAGGGTGAAACAAATGCTTGTGAGAACATCCAAAATTGCTCAAGGCTTCCATAATTTATTATCTCATGTATAATTTGCTATGTAATAAATGGGAACAGATTTTTTAAAGGGTGAAGTGCTTTGAACACCTGCAATGACACACATGCAAAAAGACGCCTTACAGACACTTGAGTGTGGAGACTGAGTTATTATGGAATCATGGAATGGTCTGGGTTGGAAGGGACCTCTGAAGGTCATCTAGTCCAACCCCCTGTGCAGTCAGCAGGGACATCCTCAACTAGATCAGGTTGCCCAGAGCCCTGTGGAGTCTCATTTTGAATACCTCCTGGCTGCGCCAGGGGAGGTTTAGGCTGGAGGTCAGGAAGAAGTTCTACACAGAGAGAGTGATTGCCCATCGGAATGGGCTGCCCGGGGAGGTGGTGGAGTCACCATCATTGGAGGTGTTCAGGAGGACACTTGATAGGGTGCTTGGTTGCATGGTTTAGTTGATTAGGTGGATTGGATGATGGGTTGGATGCGATGATCTTGAAGGTCTCTTCCAATCTGATCTATTCTATTCTATTCTATTCATGGGGCCCCAATCCCTTCCCTGGGAAACCTGTTCCAGTTTTCCACACCCTCATAGTAACAAATCTGTTCCTAACATCCAATCTAAATCTGTCCTTCTCTAGTTTGAAGTCATTGTCCCTTGTCCTATCACCAGAGGCCTTTGTAAACAGTGTCTCTCCATCCTTCTTGCTAGGCCCCTTACAAGAAGGCCTTATTAGGTCTTAAAGGGCATGATTGAGATCAAAGTCTTTCTGGAACAAAATTCCAAGAGAGTGCTCTAGCTGCTATGCTTCAAAGTCTCAAAATAACAGATATTTTATCAAACCTACTGTAGAAAAGTTACTTTTCCATGGAATAGTAGGGAGAATATGGAAAGTATTTGCATTTAATCATAACACAAGAACTAGAAAAGGTTAAGAAAACAGTCCTGAAGATGTATTGGAGGGAGGGGCAAGATATTAAAAACCCTAATATCTGAACATAGTTATATTAGGTCATCTGCCACAATTAGTTTTAATTAGAATATAACATCCATAATTTAAAAATTGCTAGTCTTAAGTAGTTGAGTACAAAATGACCAAACTTGGACATTTTACAAAGTGAAATCCTTTACTGTGAGAGGCTGAGGTAGGCAATGTTGAACAACAGATGAATGTGAATACTGTGGTACAGATAATTGTAGTCTTAACATTTGTGAGAAAGAATTCAGTGTACAGAGAAAGACAGGCTCTTTCTCCAAGAATCAAATCACCAAAGTTCTCAAAGGATGGAAAAAAGCAGTATTGAACAAGTATGTAAGAACATCACTCTTCAGAGTAATACCCTGCATTTACACAGCTCTTTCACAAGGGCTTTAGATGTGTGCCCTTGCCCAAACCCATGACAGATTGAAGACGCCTACAGGGCAGTCAGGATTTCATCATCTCACCAGGTGATTCATTCCAAATACATGGCTAAGTATCTTTCCAAAATTATGAAGTCATAGTTTATCCAGTGTCACCACTGGAGGATCAAGTGAGAACTATAGCAGTATAGCAAGTTGGCTAAGGCTGCCTCCAGGTGAGTCACTGCCCCCCATTATGCATTACATGGAAACTAATAGCTGTGAGGGCATCAGGGAAAGAGAGAAGGATCAACATTCTTTATTCAAGCTTGAAGCCAACTAATACAGACTCAAAACTCTGAGAAAAAGGTGCCACCTACACACTCAAAGAAGCGAAACAGAAGGCACTCTTCAGTAGTATGGGAGCTATTTTGAGGATTTATAGGGACTATGGAGGATTTTCTTTGTAAAAGAAATGTGGTTTAGGTCCAGGTTTTCTTTTTCTTTTTTCTTTTCTTTTCTTTTCTTTTCTTTTCTTTTCTTTTCTTTTCTTTTCTTTTCTTTTCTTTTCTTTTCTTTTCTTTTCTTTTCTTTTCTTTTCTTTCTTTTCTTTTCTTCTTTTCTTTTCTTTTTTCTTTTCTTTTCTTTTTTCTTTTCTTTTCTTTTTTCTCTTTTCTCTTATTTTCTTTTCTCTTCTTTTCTCTTCTCTTCTCTTTTCTTTTCCTTCCTTTCCTTTCCTTTCCTTTCCTTTCCTTTCCTTTCCTTTCCTTTCCTTTCCTTTCCTTTCCTTTCCTTTCCTTTCCTTTCCTTTCCTTTCCTTTCCTTTCCTTTCCTTTCCTTTCCTTTCCTTTCCTTTCCTTTCCTTCTCTTTTCTATTCTTCTCTTTTCTATTCTTCTCTTTTCTTCTCTATTCTTTTCTTTTTTATTTTCTTTTTTTTCTTTCTTTCCCTTTTCTTTCAAATACTTTGTCCAGTTATGGTGCCTCCAGTATAAGAAGGATGCAGAGCTGTCGGAGCGAGTCCTGAGGAGGGCCATAAAGATGATCCAAGGGCTGAAACATCTCAGCTATGAGGAGAGGGTGAGGGAGCTGGGGTTGTTCAGCCTACAGAAGAGATGATGCTGGGGGGACCTTCAAGCTTCATTCCAATACCTGAAGGGATCCTACAGGAAGGTTGCAGAGGGACTTTTCATAAGGGTGTCTAGCAACAGGTCAAGAGGTAATAGCCATGAAGTGTTGAAAGGATGGAAGAAGCCCAAAGTCAAGCCATATGCTCCTCTCAACAACTCTCCCTAGTTGCAGGCTTTGTGGTAGAATGTTTAATTCTTTTGATTGTGTACTAGTTTTCCCATAGGCCTCTGCTTCATTTCCCATACAGGAAATGAGGAATACATGTTGGCCTTTTCTTTTCATTAAGTGGAAAATTCCAGCCCAACCTGTTACAGCTTGGCAAAGTTTCAAGCAATTAACAAGATTATTTTAAAAGTGCTGTAAGCAGCCTCAGAGTTATTATCTGCTGGTAGTATACACTGACTGCACAGCCAAATTTCAAAAAACATCCAAGCTTCTCATCTATTTTCCATGATGGATTCCCTTATAAGAAGAGATTAACATCTTTGGAGTACTGTCAAATTCAATTTTTATAGGTTTTAAGAGCTCAACTACTTTACAAGCTAACCCCTTAAAACTTTAAGGGTGTTTCTGAGTAGCACATCTAGAAATGAAGCTACAATATGTCAATCTAAATGCCAAACTGTAGAGAAAGGAGTTTTATTTCCCTGAAGACTTCAAAGGGAACTGTCTAGAGCTGAAGAGTCGTATTTTCCCCATAAGCCTCAAATCATCAAGAACTCATACACACACACACACACACACATACACACATATATATATATGATAAATAAATAAATAAAAGGAATATGAGAAATTAGAACATGTCCTCAGTAGGAAAGGAAGTACTGTTAGAGGCTCTGCTACTAATTTCATCTTCTAAATGATTTATAATTACATTCCTATCTGAAAAGAAATTCACAGAATCACAGAATTGTCAGGGTGGGAAGGGACCTCAAGGATCATCTCGTTCCAACCTGACTGCCATGGGCAGGGACACCTCACACTAGATCAGGTTGCTCAGAGCCACATGCAGCCTGGCCTTAAAAACTCCCTAGGAATGGGGTTTCTACCACCTCCCTGGGCAACCTGTTCCAGTGTCTCACCACCCTCATGGTGAAGAACTTCTTCCTAACATCCAATCTGAATCCACCCACTCCCACTTTTCCTCCATTCCCCCTAGTCCCCTGACACCCTAAAAAGTCCCTCCCCAGTTTTCTTGTAGGCCCCCTTCAGATACTGGAAGACCACAATAAGGCCTCCTTGGAGCCTTCTCTTCTTCAGACTGAACAGCCCCAACTCTCACAGTCTGTCTCCATAGGAGAGGTGCTCCAGCCCTCTGATCAAGTAATTCAAGTAATTTGAAAACTGGCAAAGGCTCTGCCACCATCATATTCAAAGACATGAGTAAAATCTAGAAACTGTTAATTGAAGTGTTAATTCAATCAAGTGATTTTATGTATTAGAGCAATGCAATTTTAATAAAAGCTATTCCATCTTAAGAGAGTTTTCCAACAAAATGACAGGGAAAAGATGTACAGACTGAGGAGGAGCTGGCTGATGCTCTTGTTGTTCCACTGTCTATCGTTTCTGAAAAATCATGGAAAACAGGAGAGGTGCCTGAGGACTGGAGGAAAGCCAATGTCACTCCAGTCTTCAAAAACTGAGAGATGAAACACTTGGGCAATTACAGACCAGTCAGCCTCACCTCCATCCCTGGAAAGATGATGGAGCAAGTCATTCTGAGGCCATCTCTAACCACATGAAAGAAAAGAAGGTTATCAAGGGTAGCCAACATGGATCTAAGTAAGGGGAAATCTTATTGACTGAGAGGCAATGGAAAAAAGAAAAATAGATTCAGATTGGATGTTAGGAAGATGTTCTTCACCATGAGGGTGGTGAGACACTGGAACAGGTTGCCCAGGGAGGTGGTAGAAGCCCCATCCCTGGAGGTTTTTAAGGCCAAGCTGGATGTGGCTGTGAGCAACCTGCTCTAGTGTGAGGTGTCCCTGCCCATGGCAGGGGGGTTGGAACTGGATGATCCTTGAGGTCCCTTCCAACCCTAATAATTCTATGATTCTATGACCTGGCAGCCTTCTACAAAGGTATGACCAAATGAATAGATGAAGGGAGAGCAGTGGATATCATCTTCCTTCAAGGCTTTTGATACTGTCTGCAATCACATCCTTATAGGGAAACACAAGAAAAGTAGATGATTGGACTGTGAGGTGGATTGGTAACTGGCTCAAAAACAGGGTTCAAAGAGTTGTGATTGGTGGCACATGGTGAGTGGGCACAGCTCAGAGTTAGATTAATGTGGTTCCAGGTTTACTAGTCAGGACTTTCTACTTCAGTTCCTCTAGAGGTCCCTTCCAATCCCTAACACTCAGTGATTCTGTGATTTTGTCATGCAAGATACATTTGTGTGTCTGAGACTTAAAATAAGAAATTTGCCATTTACAATCATAGGTTTTTATGAACTTCAAACATGAATGATTTAGTCATAAAAGTGGGTCCACTGGCAGAACACATGCAGACCAATGGTACATGTGAGCAGATTGCTACATACACTTTAAGAATTACTAAATATGCAAGATATTTCAACATTCAGCTTAAAAATCTGACAAGTCACACAAATTTGTAATGAAACTTGTGGGATCTATAAAATTCAAGAGAGCTGCATTCTACTTTGACCTCATTACTGTTTATAAAGATGTAAAGGGTGAGTGCCAAGAGGATAGAGTCAGGCTCTGCTCGGTGATGCCCAATGACAGGACAAGGGGCAATGGGTGGAAGCTGAGGCATAGGAAGTTCCATGGAAACATGAGGAAAAAACATTTTCACTGTGAGGGTGACAGAACACTGGAACAGGCTGCCCAGGGGAGTTGTGGAGTCTCCCTCTCTGGGGATCTTCAAGACCTGCCTGGATGCATTCCAGTGTGATCTGCTCTAAGTGATCCTGCTCTGGCAGGGGGATTGGAATGGATGATCTTTTGAGGTCCCTTCCAACCCCTAACATTCTGTGATTCTGTGATATTTTTCTATGGAAGGTAAAAATAGAGAAAGAAATTTATGGCAGCAAAAGCCTTAGGACAACTCTGCATCAACATGCATCCACGTACAGTGGTGGCAAGAAACTCCACAGGTTAACTGGAGTAAAAGGAGACAGATTTGTCATTCATTTTTTTTTATCATTTTTACACTTCATATTTTCTGTTATTTATGATCCCAGTTCTTAGCCTATTCCAAAAGCAGGAACAGGGATTTAATTGTAACTCTCACTTACTGATGTAATACAAGAAAATACATTAATATGCAATTGAAGCATTACTTAGAGGAGTGTATACAGAGTTCATTAACACCTCCATTAATGCTTCAGGACAAAGGCATGAGAAATAGAGGCACTGAGCTCACCTTGGGTAATTTCATTTTCATCTTACAACAGATGTGCATACAGCAGGAACTGATAAGAGTATGTACTGAAAATCCATAACTAAACAAGTGATTTTACTCTTTTCTTGCCTTTTGCTTCAGTTACACATATTTGAAAGAGTATTTTTTCCTGTCAGTCAAGCACAGACATTATGCCAGTACAGGTTTCCTTAAAACACTCTTAATAGAAGGACTTCCCATTAGAATCATGGCTAACTGGGTTCCCTGTAGTCCCATTTCAGTAGTGGACCACATTTTTGTATTAAAAGGTTACAACTTTGCTGCTTTTGTTGTGTTTGTTGGTTTTTTTAATACAAAACTCCATGTTTATAACACAAAGGCATTTCAGGCTTAAGACTCTCTTTTCTTCTCCCCCCCCCCCCCAGATATTGCCTAAGAAAACTCAGGTATTTCACAAGAAATTATAGATGAATAATCCAAAGGGATAAAACAAAGAGAACCTCAGAACCTGGTCTCAAATACCATGTTCACTACCCTCTCAGTAATCAAATGCTATAACCTTCATACCCAGCTTGACTCCATCAAACAAAACAAAGTGAAAAGCAAGAGACATTACAATCAACCCAGAGATTTACAGTCAACTTTGGACAGCAGATATAAACTACCATAAAAGCCTCAGAGGGGGAAGAGTTAAAGTAGCAGGATGGGAGCGGGGGGGTGGAGAGAAGGAAGTAGAGTCTTTTATTCCTAGCACCACTGGGGTGGACTCCATTCTTATTTCCATAGAACATATAATAAAACAGACAAATGGAAGGAGAAAAATGATACTTTTTTTTTTTTTTCAGTCAAGCTAGTTCTGAAAGAAAAAGGGTTTGTAATGTAGATTTAGTAAGAAAGCTTCATGAGATGCATAGGAAGCACCCTGATGACTGGAGCTCAGACAAATGCAGGTACCACGTACTGCATAAGTTATGATGTGAGATATGTATTTCACAGCTTAATCATCTTTGGCTCTTATACAGTAAGCCTTGGACAGCATGAACTGCAAAAAGTACACCAGCAAAAATGTTTCTTGGTGTTCTAACCAATGTTAATAATTCAATAAAAATACATTTAATGGGAGCAAAGGGCAAATGGGATAGGAGCCTTAACATTATTAACAGGTTTATATAAACAGCCACATCACCCAAAAGCATAACCCAATAAAGTGATAGTTGTGTTATAATCATCAACACAGAAAGCCTCTCTGCATGTTAAGCCTTTGTACTTATCATGCAAACCTCTGCAGCAGATGTAAAATCTGGCTCCTTATTCCTGTTCTGTACCTGGCTGCCACTCGCGATGATTTGTTTTCTGTCCGTGTGCAGGGCAGCAGACTGGGAAGGAGAAATCTAAATTCTAATCTGTGCATCATTAACTGCATTCACACCTCGTATTCACTCCTGCAGTGCTGGCTTATTTTCTAACTTGCATTTCTCATCAAAATTTTTTGCATTAAATGCATTCCAAACCAGACCTTCAGATGCTAGCTGGCAAGGGCAGATGAACTGCGATCAAGACATTTGTCTTTCTGACAGTATGTTGCCAATTGAAACCTGAACAACGCCACCCCAACATCTTTCTTGTTACTGTTCAGAAGCAAAACAAAAACTCCATGGTCCACCTCACACCACTTAACTGTCAGGAGCAGGAATTACTGTAGCAGGTGGGCCAGTGTGGTTTTGAAAGCAATGTAATACAATCAGCTGCACAATATCAGATTTCACGGGACGCGAAAGACATCCAGAGCAGAGGCTGATCTTTAAGCAATCCTAATATTGGCATTAAAGTGTTCAAGATCCCACAGGGACCATTTTATCTTTTGACCCCAGGTTTTAATTGAAACTTTAAACAAATATATTACCTATTTAATGCAGCTGAGCTGGACTCTGGCCTTTGTAGTGCACGTTGCCATGCCAAGTAAATTAATCTGTGTAACCTTAGCATCTACTTTTTAATTTACATCAAAGAAATATGACATAGGGAAAATAAATACCAAGCCAACCCTATGCAGCTTGTTGGATAATTATTTTGACTCTAGCTTTAAATTTTTAGCTGCTTTGTGTTCTTTTAAGGGGAAAAAAAAAAAGGGGGGAAAAAAAAAAATCTGAAAAGGTTTTACTTCTTGGTACAAAGCCAGAGAAACATATGGTTTCTTTAGCTGAGTTGTTGCACACCTGGCAAAATAAATCACAGCAACAGGAGACCAAAATCTACCCTGCAACTTTTCATATGCACAAACACAGTACATCTGATGCTGGTCTTCTGGCCCTGTCTATTGTAGCATGCATAAAATGCAATGTCAAATGAAGGGCTTTGCTTCTTAAGGCTCAACTTCTACCTTCCAGAAGCAAGCTGCTTAGTTTTAAAGAACGAGGCTCAGTGAGGCAGACTGGCAGCCCAGAGCAGTGAGTCATTGAGCCTGTCACAGCAAAAGGCCAATAGAAGCAAGTACAAGGAAAAGAAGTGCAGCACAAACAGGGAAAGCAGGTGGTGTAAAGGCTTAACACCGCTGGAGTGTTAATGCTACCCTATCTCACTCCAAATGCTGGAGTTCAAATCCTAATTCAGTTTAAACAGTTTGTCTCCTGTTTTTTCTCTTTTGAGTATGTCATGTACACAGGATCACAGAAACATACATGTTGGAAAAGACCCTCAGGATCGTCAAGTACAACCTATAACCCTCCTCTATAAGGTTCACCCCTAAACCATATCCCCAAGCACCACATCCAAGCCACCTTTAAACACATCCAGCGCTGGTGACTTAACCACCTCCCTGGGCAGCCCATTCCAATGCCTGAGCACTCTTGCCCAGAAGAATATTTTCCTAACGTCCAGTCCACCATACAGGGACAAAAGTCTTGAGAAAATCTTGAATGATATGACCGAATAATCATTAAAAATTAGAGAAAGCACTCGTTTCTTACATCACATGCCACTATGTGGCAATATATGTGCCACTAAATCAAAGAGTGATTGCCAGAGACTCAGAATACAATAATCACAATGACAACTTCAGCAGATAATCCTCAAAGTGCAACTATTTTTGGATTTCATAATAAGCCATGAAGACTATTTCCACATGTAGAGAAACAGGGAAGGACCCAGAAGGGAAACAGCCCTGTTTCTTCCCCTTCCTCCCGCAGCAATGAGCACATGGTGAGTGGGCACAGCTGAGTCAGATTGATGAGGTTCCAGGTGTACAAGCCAGGACTGGCATATTTCAGGTCCTCTAGTGTACCTCTTAAAGGTGAAAAATAGGCAGACAAGTTATGCAATGATGGAAGAGTTAGAATGAATGTGTTCATAATTCTATCTTGAACATCAAAACAGAAATAAACCATCCAGTCAGCCCTCTGAGGCTCAACAACATGGTATGAGCTATGTAGTGGATGAGCTTCTGATAATGGATGCAGTTGCCTTGCTCTCCTGTCACACCTGATGCAAGGAGATGACTGAATAGGTGTTTAGAATTTATCTCACCCAGCTCAAGTCGGCAACTCTTAGCTAGTCACCACAGCTCCTTTTACAGGACAAGCAGAAGGAGACAGCTCGGGGGAGAACTTATTGCTGTCTACAACTACCTGAAGGGTGGTTGCAGCCAGGTGGGGTTGGTCTCTTCTCCCAGGCAACCAGTGACAGAACAAGAGGACACAGGCTCAAGCTGTGCAGGTGGAAGTTTAGGCTTGATCTTAGAAAGAAATTCTTCACAGAAAGAGACTGCCCACTGGAATGGGCTGCCCAGGGAGGTGGTGGGATCAGTGTCCCTGGAGATGTTTAAAAAGAGACTGGATGAGGCACCTAGTGCCAGGGTCCAGTTGACTAGCTAGGGTTGGGTGATTGATTGGACTTGAAGATCCAGGAGGTCTCCTCCAACCAGGTTGATTCTAGGATTCTGTGAAGGATGCTTGCAGGACATAACCTGTACAGTCTAAAATCAGATGGGCTTAATTAGACAGGCAGAGGTTGGTCTCTTCTCCCAGGCAGCCAGCACCAGAACAAGAGGACACAGTCTCAGGCTGTGCCAGGGGTGGTTTAGGCTGGATGTTAGGAGGAAGTTCTATACAGAGAGAGTGATTGCCCATTGGAATGGGCTGCCTGGGGAGGTGGTGGAGTCACCATCATTGGAGGTGTTCAGGAGGAGACTTGATGGGGTGCTTGGTGCCATGGTTTAGTTCATTAGGTGGGTTGGATTGGTTGATAGGTTGGACGCGATGATCTTGAAGGTCTCTTCCAACCTGGTCTATTCTATTCTATTCTATTCCTCCCCAGAGGTATCTTTTTTCTTTCCATGCTATGAAGAGAGAAGCCCTGCTGTTAATATCACTGCACTGCATTCAAGTCACTACCCAACTCTTTATGTAGTCTCTTGGATTGCCTTTGCAGAACAGCCAACAGGCCACCCCTCAGCAACTAGTGAGGAGGAAGTTTTGGTTTCCCTGCAACAGTTGTCATCACAACAGCAACCAAAATACAAATATAGGCTGCATTAATGATAAGTTCCACTTTCCAGGGCTTCCTAATAGCCTGTTCTCTTTGCAACAGGCTGAAAGGGGCTAAGGTAGTCTTAGCTGACCCCAACTTGTTAGGCCATTAGGGCATCCATGACGTGTCAGCAGCTGCCTAAAGGAAATAGAAGCCAAGACCAGTCAAAAGACTGAGCTGGTCTCTGTGTTCACTTTTGCTTTGTGAGTTAATAAATGCAAATCCCAGGAACAGAGCGAACTTGGACATCATACACTGTGTTTATAAAGGAAGCTGAGAAAGGCCTCCTGAACCTGAAAAAGTAACCAATGGGCAAAAGAAGTGAAAAGCTAAAGAATCATACAGGCCATGGTAGTTCTTCAGGGAGCACCTATTCATGGAAAAAGAAATAGGGTGGCACAGGCCTGCTTTGTGATGGAACAACCAGAATCACAGAATTCACCAGGTTGGAAAAGACCTTCAAGATCATCAAGTCCAACCTATCACCCAGCACCATCCAATCAACTAAACCACGGTACCAAGTGCTTCATCCGGTCTCTTCCTAAACACCTCCAGTGATGGTGACTCCACCACCTCCCCGGGCAGCCCATTCCAATGGCCAGTCACTCCTGTGAAGACTTTCTTCCTAACACCCAGCCTAAATGCTAGAAACAACACTGGTTTACTTTTTCCATTTTCTATACTTCTGAGGAGCAATTTTCTCAGAATGCAGAGATGTGTATCTGCACTAAAGAAAGCAGTCAAACTTTGGAGGGTTTGCTGAGGCCCTGCAGTACTCCAACAATCACTATAGAACACAGAGAGTAAACAGAGGCTTAATTCACAGAGTGGTGACTGTTGGTAATCCCATCAAATGCTGATAATTAAGACTGATAAAAGCCTAGTTCAGCTAAGACTCCTTATGAAGGCAATAATCAGCTTGTGCATTTCAGGGATCTTACTCATTTGCATTAATCTGCTAAAGGTCAGCATCCAGGCAGAAGCAATTTGTCTGCTGAACTCCATGAACTGTTAAGGAAGTGTTTATACTATTATTGACATGAGACACTTTGTCACCGTGACATCAGAAATACTCAATATAGCATTTGCAAATGTGCAGCATCTGTTACAATTAGAGAATATTTTCCTCCTATGCCCCAGCACTTGTAAGGAGCTACGGGGCCTTTCCTAAATAAGCAGTGTGTTGTGCCTCCCTGTGTCAAAACAATTTCTATCAACCAATACATTCTCCGGTATTTTAGGCACAGGGAAGGGAGAAAAAAAGCCACAAATGCCCACATGCTTCCTGTTGATCTTAATTGTCTCTCTCTATATTTATAATTGCTTTACATTGAACTATTTTAAAGGCATCTTACATTCTTTTCTGTACCAGACAGCAGTTCATAGAGTCTACTGGGCAGGAGCAGGGAGGTCATTCTGTCCCTGTACACAGCACTGGTTAGGCCACACCTTGAGCACTATGTCCAGTTCTGGGCCCCTCAGTTTAGGAAAGATGTTGACTTGCTGAAACGTGTCCAGAGAAGGGCAACAAAGCTGGGGAGGGGTTTGGAACACAAACCCTATGAGGAGAGGCTGAAGGAGCTGGGGTTGTTTAGCCTGGAGAAGAGGAGGCTCAGGGGAGACCTTACTGCTCCCTCTACCTGAAGGGAGGTTGTAGCCAGGAGGGGCTTGATCTCTTCTCCCAGGCAACCAGCACCAGAACAAGAGGCCACAGTCTCAAGCTGCACCAGGGGAAGTTTAGGCTTGAGGTGAGGAGAAAGTTCTTCACTGAGCGAGTCATTCATCATTGGAATGGGCTGCCCAGGGAGGTGGTGGAGTCACCTTCCCTGGAGGTGTTCAAGAGGAGGTTGGATGTGGCACTTGGTGCCATGGTCTAGTCATGAGGTCGGTGGTGACAGGTTGGACTCGATGATCTTTGAGGAATGGAAATTTAAGCTTCAACACCCACACTAAATTTAATGCCACAATCAATCTCACTCTATTTTCTATGAATTAAATACAATTTCTTCTTAGTTTTGAAGATGATTCCTTGCCCATGGCAGGGGGATTTGAAGTAGATGATCCTTGAGGTCCTTTCCAACCCTATAATTCTATGATTCTAAGATGAGTAAATGTGAGATTAAAAGAAAATAAATCCTGTATGATTGCACAAGAGGTCTCCAAGACAGTGGGTGAGAAATTCTGGAGGCAGAGAAAAATTGTAAACATACAAGTGCTGCATAGACATCATTAAAGCTATCCAGTATCTAATAGCCTCATCATTTGTTATCCCTTATCCAGTACTGCTCTTGGTGGCATTTAAGCTTTGAAACTGGTTGGGCTTTCATCCACTGATGACAATTATTTTGGGTTTTATTAGATAATTCATTTGAGCACCAGCTGCCTGGCTAAGTTCTTTTGTTTTACCCTGCCTCAAGTGCCTTTCTGAAGCACTCACAATGCACTTACCCATCATGTTGTATAAACTCTGTGGTGCAAACTGCCTTGGCATTTTCTGTATTGCTTCTTTGTAAACCATAAGGGCATCCTGAAAAGAAACACACAAGTGGGAGACATCATTAGTAAGGCACCAATTTCAAAAGCAGCCTTTCACTCACAAAGTATAAATCAAACTATCTTCCTTCCCCAGTCTTTCAAGTATGAAGTAAAACTAAATTATCTTTCTTCCCCAAATGAAAGGTGCAGAGAGAAAGAAAACATATTGGTGTCAAAAATGTCACAGATAGTTCACATTTCTCCTTTTAAAAAGGTTTACCAAATTCAGGGAAGACAAAGCACTATCTGACATCTGAGATGGAGTAAGTGACCTAAAAATAAAGAAATCATTTTTTACTGCCAAGTAATAACAAAACATAATCCTCACAGCTGAAGCATGCTCCACAGAAAGAGATGGTCTACAATGTCAACAGTGCTCAAAATTGGATTCCCTTCACAAATATGCTGTGCCTTGAATCACTTGATGACTCACTCAGCACTTAGGATGCTTACTGGTCAGTCTGTTACCTCTGCAGCATTTTCTACATCAACCCACTGAACAGCTGCAGCTTGTAAAGGCTGAAATATGCTTGAAAATAACCCAAAGTGTATGATCAAACCAAGGCTTGGTCAGACTGCAATGACCACCAGGCAGAAATCTGATGAATTACATTGTTAAGATCCCTCGCACCTCCCAGGTACTGTGCTCAAACTCTATCAGTCTTGCAGATAACATGCTGCTGTTCTCTTATCTTTATGGATGTATTAGCTGCCTGTAACTGTTTTAACTAATTAGTAACTGCCACCTGGTAGAGCTGGATTCAGCAGACAGATGACAGAGAATCCATAGAGTTTGTGCATGCCTAAACTTAAACTCCAGAGGTAACTGTCACAGAAAGGGAGAGGTGTATGATTGAAAACCATGTGTAACTCCTGGCAATGCAAAGAGAGAATGACTTTCAAATTCTGCTGAAGGTCAAACTTCAAGTGAATGCCCAGGTTTAGTAATTCCATCAGGGAAAAAGAGAAATCACAACAGTCACATCTGCACACATAAATGAGATTGGGATGGCTTGAGTGCAGCCTACAGTTACACCAAGAATATCTCCAGATCCTCCTTAGAGTCAGCTCTTATTTTTGGAAACCCAAACCCAAACATAACTTTTTTTGCCATTTTTTTTTTTCAGCTAAGGATGGCCTTATTCTATTTGAAATTGAAAAGCCAGTAGACTTTAGGTCAGCTGGTCTGTAATCAGGCCATATCCTTTGCATACCACCCATGGAGACAAAGCCAAACCCAATGAATTAACACATAACAATGCTGACCATTGTTAATGTTGATTCTGACATCAGAACATCACCCTGCTAACTGACGTCCTCACACCTCTGGCTGTAGATTGTAAATACTCTCTGTAGAGACTGCTAATCTTGATTTGGTGGAATTCAGTCCATTTGCCCTCTTGTATTTTTTTAAGTCTGGTTGGAGACAAAAGGTATTACTTATGTACGAAGGTTTTATCATGACACTGTAGACAAATCTAGAGTCTTACCTCATAGTGTCCTTGTTCATGAAAAAGCTTTCCTAAATTATAAAGGCAGCTAGTAACAGAGCTTTTATGAGCATGAGGATCTTTTAGATTTTCATCAGGGATCTCTGAACACTTCAGGAAAGTCCTCCTGGCTTCCTCTGTCTTCCCTTGGTTCATCAGGATGATACCAGTATTTAAATAGGCAGCTGTAGAGAGGGAAAGAATATTACATTTTAATGAGGTTCCACTATGTTCTACCTAATCTTTGTTTTACTTCAGAGTAATCTGTTACTTAATTTAGCTTTTATATAATATAGATCAATTATTAGTGAGGAGTATATGAGGCAATAGTTCAGAGACAAGGACAGGAGAAAGAGGCTATCAAGAGTGAGGAAGGAGGGAAGAGAACACTGGTGCTCCATTTTTTTCCTCTTATAGGACTGTATCAAGCATACAGCATCACTGTTTGAAATGTAACAAAAATATATACATATATTTCCACATAACTTGATACATGTATAGAATAGAATAGGAATAGATCAGACCAGGTTGGAAGAGACCTTTGAGATCATCGAGTGCAACCTATCATCCAACACTATCTAATCAACTAAACCATGGCACCATGTGTGTATATGTACATACAGAGAAAATTTAATAGCTACAAAAAGAAATCTAAAAGGGCCCACTAAATTTTGGAACCAACTGCCGGCTGAAATTAATCCTATAAATTATTTCTCATTTCCCCAAGGCAAGAATGGAAACATGAAAGGACTTCAAAAATATTTGGATTATTCACTCACACCACATACCATAAAAATCAGGTACTAGCTGTAACAGAAAGCCCCTGCTTCTGTCACTGCTAGAAACAGAAAACAGGAGCCTAAAAAATTTGGGTAGCAGTTAATGGCACATGATCCCAGATCAGAAGATCTCTGCACCACATTAAATACAGTTGTTGGCTAATAAACACTTGTTCTCAACTGCAAAGTGCAGAATTTCACCTTTTACATTCAGAATGAAAAACTGCAGGAAATAAATAAATAATTAAGCTGCTAGGAAAGAGTAGGAACATTTCATTAAAAACACTATAGAGTAAATATTATGCAAAGCTGTATAGCTGAAATACTTACAAGCAAGTGTGGGTCTGCTACCAATTGCCAGTTTATAGTAATGCAACGCCTCTGAAAACCTGCTGTTTTCCTGAAGCAGTAATCCTCTGCAAAAGTAAAGGGAAAAATAAAGAGGGAGAGAGAGGGAGGTTACTGAAAAGGGTAAGTTCAAAATAAATATTCAAAACAAAACTATAAGCTGACTGGTGTTTAAGAGATGTAACAACTCCACATGTTACTAACAAGGGAACTGCTCCAAAGAGTCCAGCACAGAGCCGCAAAGATGCTGAAAGTGGTGGAATGTCTCCCTTATGCGGGAGCTGGGTCTCTTTGGCTTGGAAAAGAAGAGATTGAGGGGTGACCTCATTCATGTTTATAACAGTGAAGGATGAGTGTAAGGAAGATGGAGCCAGGCTCTTCTTAGTGATGTCCAATGATAGGACAAGGGGCAATGGGTGCAAACTGGAACAGAGCAGGTTCACAGAATCATAGAACTGTCAGGATTGGAAGGGACCACAAGGATCATCTAGTTCCAACCCCCCTGCATTGGGCAGGGACACTTTCCGCTAGATCAGGTTGCCCAGAGCCTCATCCAGCCTGGCCTTAAAAACTTCCAGGGATGGGGCTTCCACCACCTCCCCGGTCAACCTCTTCCAGTCTCTCACCACCCTCATGGTGAAGAACTTCCTAATGTCTCATCACCAAGGTTGGAAGAGACCTCAAAGATCATCAAGTCCAACCTGTCACCATAGACCTCATGACTAGACCATGGCACCAAGTGCCACGTCCAGTCCCCTCTTGAACACCTCCTAAAATCCAATCTGAATCTACCCACTTCTGGGTTTGCTCCATGCCCCCTAGTCCCATCATTACCTGACACCCTAAGAAGTCCCTCATTGGCTTTCTTGTACATCCCCTTCAGATACTGGAAGACCATAGTAAGGCCTGCTCAGCACTTTTTCAAATTGAACAACCCCAACTCTGTCAGTCTGTCCTTACAGGAGAGGTGCTCCAGCCCTCTGATTATCCTTGTGGCCTTTCTCTGGACATGCTCCATGTGAACATAAGGAAAAACCTTTTCACTGTGAGAGTGACAGAGCAGTGGAACAGACTCCCCAGGGAGGTTGTGGAGTCTCCTTCTCTGAAGACATTCAAAACCTGCCTGGATGTGTTCTTGTGTGACCTATTCTAGGTGATAATGCTCTGGCTAGCAGGGTTGGGTTGGAGTCAATGATCTTTTGAGGTCCCTTCCAACCTATAACGTTCTGTGATTCTGTAGTGGGCAGATTATTCTGTGCAAAACCAGGATTCTTTCACAGACATCAGGTGCATCCATATGGCTTTAACAAAGCAGATGCTAAATGCAATATTTTTGGCTTTCTTGAAAACCAGATATTTTTATTCAGTTGAGAAAATTCATAGACTCTGAGACTTTCTAAAGCTGATGGAGCATGGTGGATTTATGTGTAAATATGCATGTTTAGTCTGTCATCTTTTCTTGACTTGAAATAAGCACATCCTTTCCTAACACCCAATAAAGTTAGCCACATAACACAGTCCCCTTATTGAGTAATTTCAATGGATTATTCACTTCACAGCTAAGAATCTACATCAATTCAATCTTTTTTCCTGTCTTTCTGCTCCAAACAAACTTACTTCACCAATAGATATCACAAATGATGCCAAAGACTCCCGGTTCTCAGTCAGTTTGATAATCCTCACCCTTTAACTCAAGTCTTTTTTAAGAAAACCATCCTTGTGTATTACAATTTCCACAAATCACACATAAATTTATGAGAATTAAGTGGTCTGGATATTACTGACATGAGCCTGCAGTGTGCCCAGGGGGCCAAGAAGACCAATGGCATCCTGGCCTCTATCAGGAACATTGTGGCCAGCAGGAGTAGGGAGGTCATTCTGCCTCTGTACACTGCACTGGTTAGGCCTCACCTTGAGTCCTGTGTCCAGTTCTGGGCCCCTCAGTTTAGGAAAGATGTTGACTTGCTGGAAGGTGTCCAGAGAAGGGCAATAAAGCTGGTGAGGGGTTTGGAGCACAAGCCCTATGAGGAGAGAGTGAGGGAGCTGGGTTTGTTTAGCCTGCAGAAGAGGGGGGCTCAAGGGAGACCTTATTGCTCTCTACAACTATCTGAAGGGAGGTTGTAGACAGGTGGAGGTTGGTCTCTTCTCCCAGGCAACCAGCACCAGAACAAGAGGACACAGTCTCAAACTGCACCAGGAAAGGTTTGGACTGGATGTTAGGAAGAAATTCTTCATAGAGAGAGTGATTGCCCATTGGAATGGGCTGCCCAGGGAGGTGGTGGAGTTGCCATCATTGGGGGTATTTAGGAGGAGACTTGATAGGGTGTTTGGTTGCATGGTTTAGTTGATAAGGTGGTGTTGGATGATAGGTTGGATGTGATGATCTTGAAGGTCTCTTCCAACCTGGTCTATTCTATTCTATTCTATTCTATTCTACTCTACTCTACTCTACTCTACTGTACTCTTCCCAAAGGTCTAAACTGGAAAAAACATATTCAAATATATTAAAATCACCAGATTTAAACATCCTTAAAAATTAGTACTTTCAGAATGGAGACTCAGATCTTGTTATTCAGGGGTGGAAGTCTTGTTCTTCATTTACCTCAAAACATGTAGGAAAAAAAGGAAATGTAGCAATTTCTTTTAGGTGGGAGGGTTCCCAGGTCTACTTGCAGTTTCCCTAACACAGAGAAATTTTCTCTTCTTTGTTTATACTTTTATTTGCTGATAGCTTTTTGAACTGCCAAGAGCCTGGACCTCATCAATGTGTATAAATATCTGAGGGGTGGATGTCAAGTGGAAAGGACCAAGCTCTTTTCAGTGGTATGCACTAATAAGACAAGAAACAACAGGTTCATGATTTAACATAGAAGGTTTCATCTCAACATGAGGAGAAACTTCTTTCCTGTGAGGGTGACAGAGCACTTGAACAGGCTGCCCAGAGAGGTTGTGGAGTCTCCTTCTCTGGAGACTTTCAAAACCCACCTGAATGCATTCCTGTGTGGACTACCCTAAGTTATCCTGCTTTGGCGGGGGTTGGACCCTCATTTCCTGAGCTTTTCTATGAGGATGTTATGGGAGACATCATCAAAAGCCTTACTGAAGCCAAGGTATATGACATCCACTGCTCTTCCTTCATCTACCTGTTTGGTCATGGTTTTGTAGAAGGTTATGGATTCGTCAGTCTGTGTTGGCTACTCCTGACAACCTTCTTTTCTTCTGTGTGGTTAGGGATGACCTCCAGAATGAGCTGCTTCATCATCTTTTCAGGGATGGAGGTGAGGCTGACTGGTCTGTAGTTATCTGGGTCTTCCTTCTTGCCTTTTTTGAAGCCTGGAGTGACATTTGCTTTCTTCCAGTCTTCAGGCACCTAACTGCATTATTGCTCACTATTACTTCCTCAGCTCTACTGTTTTGTTCACAACACAGAAGGAATATAAATGAGCAATAATATTTGCTTCTGTTTCCAGTTTACACAAATAAAACACTGCCACCTTCCTATAAATATTTGCCTTTTGAGCAAAATACACAATAAGCCCCTGGATGAAATGACAAAGTTCTGTTTATTTCAGAATTAGTTCAAGAAAATCTGCAATTCTTCAGGTCCTATATTCTTCTTTCCATTGCTGTATTCAGAGCATCTAAGCCATTTCCAAGACAAAAATCACTCTAAGTGTTACATCTGAGAGGCAGACACAGGATTCTGAACAGCAGTGCAGTTCAGCTTTGATATTACATTGCTAAATTAGTGAACCTAATCAGTGGAGACAGCAGAGTCAGAGAAGGAATAGCAGCCCAAGGGAAAGGCCCTGGGTGCAGAGCAGGGATCTCATTCTCGAGGCTCTTTCCAGCCACTCCAGCAACATTCAGTTCAGGCAGCAAGTCCCATGGGTGCCTCTGAAAATGGCTGCCCCTGAAAATTTTTCACCATTGTCAAGACAAACATGAAGCAAACTGACATGCTCAAGTGAGGAATATCTGAAGGGTGCATGCCCTCCACCACATGACTACAAAGAGGTCATTAGGACAAACGCTACCCAAAGGCTCCTTTCAGGATCTGAGGTTCTTCCCAAAGAAACTGAGAGGTTGAACATATTTAAAGTTGCAGTCTGTTAAGTTATATCAACAACACTTCAGCACGCTTCAGCTGGAAGACCGATTGTGTCTTTTCTTCCTGCTTCAGAAAGTGGTGAAGTGTGGGATATTTTGCCACAGAAATGCCTCCATTTTCATTGGAGTTGACTTTGCAGCCCCCATCTTTTCAGAACAGAGGCCAAAGCCTTGACAGCAAAGTTTGATGCACTTCCTATGTCTTATCTATCTTATCATTTTTATATTCCAGCTAGAGAATTTCAATCAAAGATACTCAAAATCACTTTAAAATAGCTAAAATTAAAACTTGGAATCACTAAAAATAAAAGTGAAGCAACTTTCTAAAGATACTTGAAATAAAGGGGTTTATTCCAATTCAACTAGAAAAGTGCAAAATATCCTTCAAGCAAACTGACCATGGTTGAACACAAAAAGTTGTGGTACCAACCTTGGAACTAATAGACCCATAATCACCATAGTAACCTAAGCATGCAAGAAATAAGCTGACTCACTACAGAGCAGAGGAGCATTCACAGAGGCAGAGAAGACTTAGGCTGCAATAGTCAAAATCCAGGACCTTCTTGAAGTTCTTAGTACATGTTTGTTTAGCCCCATTTTGTTAATTCATAGGTTCATAGAGAGGTTTAGGTTGGAAGGAAGTTGCCTGCACTGCTTCTAGCTAATTTTACTATGGAGTGTGCATTATTGCTGTCTACAACTAGCTGAAGGGTGGTTGTAGCCAGGAGGGGGGTGCTCTCTTCTCCCAGGCAACCAGTGCCAGAACAAGAGGACACAGTCTCAAGCTGCACCAGGGGAAGTTTAGGCTCGAGGTGAGAAGAAAGTTCTTCACTGAGAAAATTGTTAGCTCTTGGAATGTGCTGCCCAGGGAGGTGGTGGAGTCACCATCCCAGGAGGGGATTGGACGTGGCACTTAGTGCCATAGTTTAGTAGTTATGAGGTGTTGGATGACAGGTTGGACTTGATGATCTTTGAGGTCTCTTCCAACCTTATTGATTCTATGATTGTATGATTCTATTCTATCTATGAAATGGAAGATATGTGCTGGATGCTTGGAAGAATAGTAAACTTCGCCCTGTGACTTAGGAAGTATTTCAGAATCCTGTTTGTCTAATAAGAAGAAAAAAGTGAGAAGCAAGTTCTGGCTATATAGAAGTCAAGCACAGAAATTGCTCATTTAAATATGTTCAGGGAAACATTTTCCCCTCCTGTTCTTTGCAACCAGCCTGAATTCTTTAAGTTGCCAACTTCTACCTATCTTGCTTGATCAACAACTCTGTTGTAGTCCTTTTAAAGCCAGTTTGTCTACATACAAAACAAGCTCCTCTGTGTCTAAAGCTTGCAAAAACAGATGAAGTACAATACATGGGAACCATAACTGCTGTCAGGGTAAACATGGATGTTAAATGAATTATTTATAACATTTTTTAAGCCAGGTAAAATGAAGAGTTTAATTAATTTTGTTTACTGTTGATAATACAGGGCCTGTTAGCTATTATTTTGCAATGACTGAAGTTTACCCATGCCTCCATTTATCCCATTCATTTCAGGTGGGATTATCTACAAAGAACTGTATTAACCCAAATGCTACACTGGCAAAGAAAGAAAGAAAATGAAGAAAATCCTCTTTTATTTCCCACACAAATGTGTCTCTAGCCATACAGCTGCAGAGGAAGCACTTTGCCTGTGGCAACTCTTTTGCTGTCATTTGCAAAACCAATGGGTAGAAAGACAGGTATGGATGCTACAGCAGTACATTAAACCATTAAGTATGGTCCTTAATTAAGGTTGTTTTGTTTTGTTTTAAGTAATCCATTTAGCTACTCGACCAAATGAGTACTAACCTTCTGTAAGAGACTACAATTAGGTTTCATTAACAAGAAAGCTAATCATTAAGGAACAGCACAAACAAGCAACATGTTTAATGTTTCCCAATAACATCCCACTAGCAAATATGTAAATGGAACATAAATTCTCCTTTTTTTTTAATCACAAAGAACCTAAACATCCCCAGTAGGCACTAACACAGAATGGTCATTCCCTCTGTAGTGCTCTCTGGGAACAGCCATCCATAACCCCATGAGTAAAAAGAAAAAATCAAACCCAAACAATCAGCCCCAAACAGCATAGACAAAACTCTGCCATGTTGTCCCAGCTCTAGGGAAGAGCTTTGGAAATGGAAGCATGTTGGTCTGCAAATGCAGTCCTGGTTTATTTACTGTTACTGGGGCAGTTAGGTTAGAACTACCATTTCAACACTGCGTCAACTCTCACAACCTTTGTTTCTTTGACAGAGGGAGAAAAGGCAACCATATGGATGATAAGTGGCATTGCTCCTGTCTTTCTCCCTCCTTTGGACACTGGCCCAAAAAAGGTTGTGGAATATCCTGCTCTGGAGACTTTCAAAACCTGTCTGTATGTGTTCTTGTGTGGCCTGTCTGTGATCCTGCTTTGGCAGGGGCGTTGGACTCAACGATCTCTGGAGGTCCCTTCCAACCCCAACCATTCTGTGTGTGTGTGATGTCTCAAATGAGACATCTGTTCCCTGTGGCATGCCCCAGAAGTCAACAAAGATTGTGTTTCATAATTTTATAAAATGGAGAAAGCTTCTGTAAGGACCATGAATCATCAAAACTTCAAATATTGACACAGGAAATTGAATAGCTAGGTCACTGAATACATTTCAAGTCTCAGTCTTCCTTACTAAAATATCTTCACACAGGCCTTACAAAGAGTTCCAGAGCAGAGATCTGCACTGCTGGACACCATCAGTCACCTAAGTGACCTTTGGGTACTACCTCACAAGCTGCTCTCACGATCCAGCAAGATTTTACCAATACATCTTTGGGTACAGTAAGACACAGAGGAGTAAATAGCTGGCAATGCAGAGATTACTTCCAGACAGGTTTGTAACTAGTTAGCATTCACAGCTGAGAGAAAAATAAAAGATAAAAAATCAATTACATAGCAGAAGACAAATCCTCTTTGCTTTTTAGTTCAAAATCCTGCACTATAAAAACTTCTGAGCTATCAAGAAAGAGGGATCATAACCTTGACTCATTTCTCACTACGTGAAGTGGTGCAGCAACTTCATCTGGGGCAGGTTCAAACACAGTGCAACATTAAGTTTGTGGGTTAGCCTGCTTTTAGAGCATTCCATCTTTGATAGCTCAACAAAGGAAATTTTTATGCTAGTACCCTTAAAAGGCAGGAGAGGACACCATTTCATGTTATGTATGGTAATAGAAACAGATGAGTTAAACCTTTGCTCATATTGATTTTTTTATCCAAGGATAAGTAGTTAAACTTTGTGTATAAACCAGTTCTGCAATCCCAGGCTTTACAGAACTAAAGTTTTGAAGACTTCACCTAAGAAAAAACTGAAATAGTCATCCATTCTTGACATAATATCCTAAGTTTGCCCCAGTAAATTTTATGGAGATTCATGCTTCAAAATTATTCAAAGGAATTAAATTATTAGAATAATAAACTTGTACTTCAGCCCACTATCACTAAAGGCAAAATGAGGGCTTTTGGGAGAGATGAAAGGGGATGGCTGCTTGGTAGAAATTCACAGAATCATTGAACGGCTCAGGTTGGAAGGGACCTTAGAGATCATCTACTCCATCCTCCCCACCATGAGCAGGGATGCCTCTCGACTTGGCTGATCAAGGTCTCATCCAAAATGGCTTAAAACACTCCCAGGGAGGAGGCATCCACAATCTCCCTAAGACAGCCCACTCCAGAGTCTCTCCACCCTTGTACTGAAGA
The DNA here is from genome assembly GCF_014839835.1 of Dryobates pubescens. NCBI lineage: Eukaryota > Metazoa > Chordata > Aves > Piciformes > Picidae > Dryobates > Dryobates pubescens. The sequence continues at coordinate 131,884,383 of NC_071657.1, forward strand.
ACTTCTTCCTGAGAACCAGTCTGAACCAACTCTCCCTCAGCTTAAAACCACTCCCTCTTGTCCTATTGTTAGACACCCTTACGGAAAGTCCCTCTGCAGCCTTCCTTCAGCTATTGGAAGGCAGCTACAAAGTCCCCCCCAGAGACTTCTCTTCTCTAGGCTGAACAACCCCAGCTCCCTCAGCCTATCCTCATGGCAGAGGTGTTCCATCTTTTATAAGGCATTGTATACCCCCAAAATACAGCATTTTAAATTAAGATAATTTAAAAGGAAGATTCAGCATTCATGTGAAATTGCAAACATCCTTAATATTGCCTGAGAAACTCAAGGCAATGGAGATTACTGATACGGCTCAAAAAATCCTTTAAGCCCAGTTAGACCTAAATAGAAGTCTTTTGACTGATAAGCTATTTTTACTTTAGGCATTCATTAGAAGCAATTTGAAACAATACCAAAAACACCCCCATGAGCTTCAGGTAACAACCACAAGGAAATAAGAACTGAAAAGACAAAATAATCCAAAAATAGTTTGCTTTTAATGTGCTGATTGTTGCCTAGTTTGGAAAAACTAGTTTTGATGTATAGCTCTGTCCTTGGTACTTCATAGTATTAAATACATGGATTTCTCATTTGAAAAAAAAACACAAAACCAAACCCCAAAATAACACAGAGAGAAATTCACTTTATGCTGATTAGCAGCCCAGTGAATTCTAGCTGAAATCAGCAGAGCTCCATAGCTGTGAGAAGCTGGCTTTGAGATTTATTTATAAAAATTACCTGCAGTGCAGTAATTGCAAGCAAGATGTCAGAGAAGTTATTTATAGGGAGCTGCTTTATATGCATTTCTGAAGTTCAATCTACCTTATTAAAGTCATATTGTAATACATTCTTCATTTGCAGTGTAAGACAACAACTGGAGTCCTTTCTGCACTGAAATTGCTGTGAAAGTCTCAAATACTTTCAGAGTTGCTAGGAACTTCTTCAAGGTTTTCATGGGAGTTTCAGAAGACAAGGTCCTAAACAAGAATTGAAGTCAAACATCAGGTTTCATAAATTGTAGGCCACAGATCATATCTTAGTATCGAAGAATCAGTCAAGGTTGGAAGGGACCGCAAGGATCATCTAGTTCCAACCCCCCTGCCATGGGCAGGGACACCCCACACTAGATCAGCCTGGCCAGAGCCTCATCCAGCCTGGTCTTAGACACCTCCAGGAATGGGGCCTCAACCACCTCCCTGGACAACCCATTCCAGGGCTTCACCACTCTCATGGGGAAGAACTGCTTCATGTCCAGTCTGAATCTCCCCATCTCCAGCTTCATTCCATTCCCCCTAGTCCTATCACTACCTGATATCCTAAGAAGCCCCTCCCCAGCCTTCTTGTAGGTCCCCTTCAGATACTGGAAAGCCACAATTAGGTCACCTTGGAGCCTTCTTTTCTCCAGACCTTCATGAGAGGCTATGTCACAAGCTAGCTTAAGGTATAAACCAAGCACAAGTTTCACTCAAGAGACCTTCAAGATCATAGAGTCCAGCCTATCACCCAACACCATCCAATCAGCTAAACCATGACACCAAGCGTCTCATCCAGTCTCCTCTTAAACACCTCTAGTTATTTGGACTGGGGAAAATGTCAACAGCACACACTTATTTTAACCCACACCTAAAGTTGTGAAGGACCTCCAATGCAGTATTAATGTTAGGCAGAGCTTTTATTCCCCCCACCCCACACCCCTGTGTTTTTTGATATAAAAAATGTTTCTGATGTCTCTGAAAGTTTAGGGATTTGTTTAAGGTTACAGAACTGACACATTTGAACAATAGGGGAAATCATGTGCTCAGAATCAGACAAACCTTCAAATGGACATTCTGTAATTATGTAATCTAAATAAATGCAGTTTGCATTGGCCTAAGAGGCAAAATCAGCTGCAACTCAGAGCCATAAGGTGTAAATCAGAAAACAAAACTGTATCATTAAAACCAGCTTCATAGCCTACATATTCCAAACAGCATTTCAGTTCAGTTCCTTGTAGAGAAATTCAGTAGAATTGCAGAAAGTTTTCTGTTCAACAGAAAAGATGGTTTGTAGGCATAGATTTTGTATACTGGTGGGAAGCTGGAAGATTACCAGCTTCTTCTGAAAACAGCACAACTACTGAAATCTCACATCTTTTACATCCCTGCCTGTATTGCCCAACACCCTTCCTGTTCCCCCAATACTAACTTCAGTTTCCCTCCATGACACTGAGAGTAAGAGACAAAAGTACTGTACGGGCATACAAAAACAACCAAACAGAAAAAATCATAGCTGCAATTTTCACCCCCAAAATGAATGGCATATGAGAAATGTAGGTGTTATCAGTCTCACCACCTTTTCCCACAATCTTCTGCTGGGCTCAGCACTTCTTTTTTTTACATGTGAGCAGAAGGAGTTTCGTCTTCAAAATATGCTTTAACACTTTCCACTGCCTAACAGACAAATGAAAAAAGAAGTGCGTGCATGCATGTGTGCCAGTGCATGATGATTAAAACAAGATACATATTTTGGACTGGAAATTCCACCATTCAATTATTTTGAGTTGGCAGTATGTTTAAATGTGAGCAAATTAATGAAATGGACAACTTATTCCTTGTTAAAGAAGGAAAAAATAAGCTAAAGTCTATTGTAGGCTTAGTTTTCAGAATCACAGAATTGTCTGGGTTGGAAGGGACCTCAAGGACAATGTAGTTCCAACCCCCCTGCCATGGGCAGGGACACTTTCCACTAGATCAGGCTGCCCAGAGCCACATCCAGCCTGGCCTTAAAAACTTCCAGGGATGGGGCTTCCATCACCTACCCAGGCAACCTCTTCCAGTCTCTCACCACCCTCATGGTGAAGAACTTCCTAATGTCTAATCTAAATCTCCCCTCCTGCAGTTTGCATCCATTCCCCCTAGTCCTATCACTACCCAACACCCTAAAAAGTCCATCACCAACTTTCTTGTAGGCCCCCTTCAGATACTGGAAGGCCACCAGAAGGTCTCCTCGGAGCCTTCTCTTCTCCAAACTGAACAACCCCAACTCTCCCAAGCCTGTCCTCAGAGGAGAGGTGCTCCAAATATAAACAACTGGTCTTACAGGTAAAACATTGTTTATTTAGTTATTTAGTTAAAGAAGCTTACTATCTATGATTTTATTAGCATTTAGTTTTTGCACATTGTTCCTCTCACATATGTACTTTTCTGCCACACATGGAACATTATTTTCCTACTACTACTTAATGCATGGCAGTCACCTGGATTTTGTTCTCTTCACACACCAAGGAGGTGATAAGCCTGTCTCACGGCAGAGCCACACCCTTGAGGCTTGGACTGAGTGGTGATGGCAGGAGGGGAACGAAGGATGAGCACTGGCAAGATGAGCAGTGCTGAGCAGGGAGCAGGTGGACGCCTAGCCCAGGCACCCAGAGAATCAGCTCCCTCCCAGCTGGAGCACTCATCACGATCACGCCTCAGTGAGAAGCTGAGCATGATGCCAACTTCACTGTTCATGATTTGGTACCTTAATGAGCTGGGAAATCTTTTTCTCCACTGCATAATTATTTTGATGCCCATGCTATTTATTCTCTTACTCACCTACAACGGGATTATAGCAATTAAACTTTCTCGAATCTACACTGATCTAAAGTCAGTCACAGGAGAAAAGCAATTTGCTTGCCTTAACATTTCAGACCTCTGGAGCTAACCAATGGGTATTGGCTTATGCTAGGAAGTGCTTACATCCGCTCCCCCTACCGAGTGTTATCCAGACTTTAAAAAGAAGTCTAAATAACACCTCTCTCTTTTAGCTCAGCCAGAAACAGATGGAGTGCTACTGTTGCCAGATCATCTATTTGTACCTTCTTCAGTGTGGGTTTGCATGTCTTCTTCCAAAGCACAGAGATTTTTAAGTTTACCTTCTCCATACCCAATACATGAATACATGATCATGTCCTGTCCACCCCCGAGTTTAAGGAGTACTATTAAAGAGACCACCATTACAAAGCGACGGCAAACATCATCTCCATTTCCAGCGAGGAAATCAATAGCTCCATTCACAGCAGGTTTCACAGCCGCTCCCAGCCCAGCAAAGCCACCCATACTTACAAATTATAAAGCATATCAGCCATGTTGCTGCGGTAGTACAAGGCATTTCTGTAGGCGCTTTCAGCTTCAGAAATCTTGCTCTGGCTCTTGAGAACATTTCCGAGGTTACCCCATGCTGTCAAGAGGAGAAAACAGTATTCAGAAAGAGCTACAATCCAATTACACATGACAGAGTATCCAAGTACCAGGAAGTTCCTCGGGGAGACAAACTCCACAAAGAAACTTTTTATGGAAGAGGAGCGGCAAAGGCCAATTGTTTCTTCCCACCCCCCCCCCCCCTCCATTTCCCTGGGTCTCCACATCTTGCTGTGAGCCTCACATTTCATAGTGGTGATTTGCATACACTCGGCATACATAGAGCTTTGGGGTGGGAAAAGGATCCTTAAGAACGAAATATGCCTCTGTGCTTTAGAAACTGCTACTGCAAAAAGGAAAGGACCAATTGTTGTATATCACCTCTAAATAAAAAAGAAAATAATCAAAATAAAATGCAGAACTGGGCTAGCTTCACAGTTTTAGCCTTTTTTTTTTTTACCTCTGAAAACCAAGAAATTTTCCTAACTGACATAGCTCTCACTGTAGTATGAATTTTATCCATATCAGTAATCTTCATGGCCTTGAGTTTCTCAGGTGATATTAAGGGTGTTTGCAATTTCACATAAATGCTGAATCTTCCTTTTAAATTATATGAATTTATAATGCTGTACTTTTGGGGTATGCAATGCCCTATAAAAGATAGAATACATCTGCCATGAGGATAGGCTGAGGGAGCTAGGGTTGTTCAGCCTAGAGAAGAGAAGTCTCTGGGGGGGACCTTGTAGCTGCCTTCCAAGAGCTGAAGGGATCCTACAGGAAGGCTGCAGAGGGACTTTCCATAAGGGTGTCTAACAATAGGACAAGAGGGAGTGGTTTTAAGCTTGGGGAGAATAGGTTCACTTTGGTTCTCAGGAAGAAGTTCTTCAGTACAAGGGTGGTGAGACTCTGGAATGGGCTGCTTTAGGGAGATTGTGGACACCACCTCCCTGGGGGCGTTTTTAACCATTTTGGATGAGGCCTTGAGCAGCCAAGTTGAGAGGCATCCCTGCCCATGGTGGGGAGGATAGAGTAGATGATCTCTAAGGTCCCTACCAACCTGAGCCATTCAATGAAAACTGACAACAGGCACAGGAGTTGAAAGAATGGTTAAGTAAGCAACCAGGATTAAAAATATGTCATATGGATAGAAACACACTACAGAGATCACCAAAAATGCATGCTATGTTTTTTGTCTCCTTGGAAAACATGTGGTTCCTTTCCATACAATTTATTATGCTATACAACGGGCTTTTATATCCCATCTATAAAGGACTTGAGGTAAAAAAAAAAATAATAAAATATTTAAGCCTCCACATATGTTCCCTTTTTTGTTGAGTGGCACAAAAAGTGTACTTACAAAAGAAACTGGAGCTAACATTTTATAGAAAACACAGCCCCACGTTATTCACAATTTAGGAAGCTAATTTACCTGGCATTGTAATTATAGTCTATGGGCACACATGAAAAAAAAACACCCCAACAAATTAGGCTTATAAATACAAAGTTGCTTCATGAAACAGTTCTATTTTCACAAGTATTTCCTTTTATGAGCCAGAATAATGAAAAGATGATGCATGGCCTTTCCACCAAACACACAGTATATGGCAAGCTGTTCTTGCCTCCAGATGTACTACCCATAAACATTAGCTCCAGTAGCAGTTAAACTCTGCTGCTTCAGTTACTCAAGCCCTTTCTTTATAGGAATTTTTATCAAACCTGAGTAATGCAAACTTTCAATGAAGTTTTAACATAATGCTGCTAAACAGCCTGATAATTATTTCAGATATGTGGTTGGGTTTTTTTTTTTCCCCTTGGAAAATGCATTGCTTTCAAGCTGCTGTGGTTTGATGCAGAAGCATCCTCCCATGGGGACGGAAATAGCAGCAAACACATTATTTTCCTCCAAGCAGAATAAACTAATCATTGCTAGGAAAAAAAAAACACCCAAAAAACCAAAACAAACAACTGATGGAATCCTTTTAGGATTCACATAAATAATATCATCCAACTGTGCACAACATATTTTGTAAAGACAAAAAAAAAACCCAACCCAAACACAATATTTCAATGAGAAAAGAACCTATCCCCCTTCTGTGAGTCACATTAGCTGAGTATTTCTTAAAATGAGAAACAATTCAAAAGTTATTTAGCACTAAATTGAGAAAAGTCATACAAATGTTCCACCATTCCCTTGTTTAATGAAATAAAGCTGCTAAAAACATTCTCAGATTCACTCAGTGTTAAACTCTTTATTAGCATACATGCAGAATTCTGAATTTATTTCCCCAGTCATAGATTCATAGAGTGGTTCAGGTTGGAAGGGACTTCAAAGATCATCTAGTTCCAACCCCCCTGACATGGGCAGAGACATCTTCCACTAGACCCACTGAGGCCCCATCCAACCTAACGCTGAACACCTCCAGGGAGGAGGTATCCACAACGACCCTGGGCAACCTCTTCCAGTGTCTCACCACCCTCACTGCAGAGAATTTCTTCCCTAATCTCCAGTCTAAATCTATCCTCTTCAAGTTTCAATCACTACAACCCCTTGTTAAAAATCCCCTCTTGGCTTTCTCATAAGACCCCTTCAGGTACTAGAAGGCCGCTATAAGGTCTCCTTGGAGCCTTCTTTTCTCCAGGCTGAACAGCGCCAACTTTCCCAGTCTGTCATCATAGAGGAGCTACTCCAGCCTTCTGATCACCTTCATGGTCCTCTTCTGGACCCACTTCAGCAGCTCAATGTCCCTCTCATGTTGGGGACAGCAGAACTGGACACAGTACTCCAAGGAGAGTAGAGAGGCAGAATCATCTCCCTCATTCCACTGCTCACTCTTCTTCTGATGCAGCTCAGGACACAGTTTGCCTTGTGAGCTGCAAGTACACAGAGCAGCTGCTACTATTCTTTTTTTTTTTTCCTTTTTTTTTTTTTTTTCAGGTAGAAGCAGTAATTAAGGTGATTAGCTGGTTTGTCAGCATTAATGCTTGTAAGAAAACACATCCAGAAAGAAAAAAGCTAAAAATCTCATTTGTGAAAACACTCTGATATGACTTCTGCAGTACACAACCATTCACTGTCCTAGAATTCTATGTTCCATATCTGTACCTATGTGTGTTTTCACTCTCTTCTCCCATAACAGAGCATTACAACAAATGACCCTTGGGACTGCTGATAGCAATTTCCAGCTGGTTACTTGCTCCCAACCACTTTGAAGCTCAGTAAATGAAAAGATCTACAGAAGAATTATTCAGTTCATCTTTTCATCTGTTAGACTGGAAAAAAATCCTATTAGAATAGAATAGAATAGAATAGAATGGAATTGAATGGACTAGACTAGACTAGAATAGACTAGAATAGAATTAACCAGGTTGTAAGAGACCTTTGAGTCATCAAGCCCAACCTATCATCCAACACAATCTAATCAACTAAACCATGGCAACAAGCACCCCATCCAGTCTCTTCCTAAACACCTCCAGTGATGGTGACTCCACCACCCCCCCTGGGCAGCCCATTCCAATGGCCAATCACTCTTTCTATGAAAAACTTCTTCCTAACATCCAGCCTAAACCTCCCCTGGTGCAACTTGAGACTGTGTCCTCTTGTTCTGGTGCTGGTTGCCTGGGAGAAGAGACCAACCCCCACCTGGCTACAACCACTGTTAAACGTAATAGTTTCTCCTCTACACTTCATTTCATGCTGTATATTCTGTTATTTCTCTGAGTTAATAAAGTTTTTAGCCAAAACTTTATTTTTCATTTGGCAAGACATTCTGTGTCTAGTTTTTCATGTCAATCAATAGTTAGCATGCATTATTTTATTTGAAATGCATTCCACTTAGACTTTTGTGTAAACTTGTAACTTACTATGACATACTAGAAGTGATAGTAGCATAAAAGAGCAAACCTAAAACACAATACTCTCCCAATTCATCATTAAAAGAAACATGAAAACCAAGCTCTTTGACTTCTCCAAACTATAAAAGCTTGGTATAAATCTTCCCGTCTATTTAAAAACAGAAGATTAACGCCCAAGCTCTGGCTGGAGATGAAGATACATGGAACTTTTTGTAGAATATATCTGGTTTTGTAGAGAACATACCCACAGCCCTGGAACTTATGAACTGCTATTATCTGCAGCGACCACATCCTCCTGGTTTTTGGTATATGAAGGAAAGAAACAAAGGATGGTCTGCATGGAAAAGAGGCTACACAGCTGCTAAAGGCATTTTCACTCCTTTTCTGTCTGAAGTAATGCAACTAACCTGAGGAAAAGCAAAGAATTTTGATTATTAAGTACACTGCTGGCATCCAATGTCTCAATCTATATCTCAAGACCAATTTCTCCTGCAAAACAATTTGGTTCAACTCTGTGTGCATGCAGGAACAGAAAGAAAAATATACTCAAATGGAGCCACATACCTATTAAAAACATAACTTATGCCTCCAACTAAATTTCAGCACTCAACTATTTTCCATCTATATATAGTGAAAAAATAAAAATCAATATTCTTAAAAGAAAAATAAACTAGTCACCATCACTGGAGGTGTTTAGGAAGAGACTGAATGGGGCATTTGGTGCCATGGTTTAGTTGATTAGATGGTGTTGGATGATAGGTTGGACTCAATGATCTCAAAGGTCTTTTCCAACCTGGTCAATTCAATTCAATTCAATTCAATTCAATTCAATTCAATTCAATTCAATTCAATCCAATTCAATTCAATTCAATTCAATCCAATTCTATTCTATTCTATTCTATTCTATTCTATTCTATTCTATTCTACTCTACTCTACTTGATCCAATAATTTTATCAAAGATAACTCAAAGTTTAATTCTATCTGTGCCTTTGCTTTCCTAACCTGATCCTTGGCTGTTTGGACAACAGATATATTGTCGCTGCTCCGATTCAGCTCCCTCCTACTGAAACTGCAGGTGCTAAAGTGGGAATTAAGAGGCACATTATGTTCCCAGCTCTGTCACTGGTCTGTATTTTAGATTTGTTGTTCAGACAGCTTCACATCTTGATGCCTTTCTATTTGTACTCTTGGCATTTGTTACTATGATACTGTGATACTCCTCCATTAATTGCAATTTCTTTTCAGACATGGATTCACAATGGGTTTGCACCGTGCCTACTGCAACAGTGCAGCTAGACACTAGTGAAACACAAATGCACAAGAAGCACTGGAGTAATTAAGTACAGGAAAAGGTAGTGTTCTTACCACATAGAAAAGACGCGTAAGGAACATTTGCCCATAAATAGAATAGAATAGAATAGAATAGAATAGACCAGGTTGGAAGAGACCTTCAAGATCATCGTGTCCAACCCATCAACCAATCCAACCCACCCAAACAACTAAACCATAGCACCAAGCACCCCATCAAGTCTCCTCCTGAACACCTCCAACGATGGTGACTCCACCACCTCCTTGGGCAGCACATTCCAATGGCCAATCACTCTCTCTGTATAGAAATTCCTCCTGACATCCAGCCTAAACCTCCCCTGGCACAGCCTTAGACTCTGTCCTCTTGTTCTGGTTCTGGGTGCCTGGGAGAAGAGACCAACATCCGTCTGTCTACAACCTCCCTTCAGGTAGTTGTAGAGAGTAATAAGGTCACCCCTGAGTCTCCCCTTCTCCAGGCTAAGCAACCCCAGCTCCCTCAGTCTCTCCTCATAGGGCTTGTGTTCCAAGCATTCTCACAAAAAAGAGGGTCAGGAAAACTCAGTTACTTATGGCTTAAGCACTGTGGGAACACTGTTATTGATGTGCACATTTTATATTTTGATCTATGTTCCTGACTTCTATTCAGAAGGGTCATCTTCCCTAAAACAGATCTGGGAGTAGACAAAGTTTGTGCTTGGATAAAATAAAAAGAAAATAATAAAAGCCATAAAATTCCTTTGGGGATGGTCTACTTCATGAGAAAGAAGTTGAAACATCAAGATCAATGTTTGCAAACAGGGCCCCACTCCCAAGCATAGCAAAGATAAGGGAGCCAGCCAGGAAGAGAGATGCAGGCATTACCATTGAGTCCAACCTATCATCCAACATTATCTAATCAACTAAACCATGGCACATAGTGCCTCATCCACCTGCCCCCAGCTTGGTGTTGTCTGCAAACTTATTGATGATGGACTCAATCCCCTCATCTAGATCATCGATAAAGATATTAAAGAGCATGGGGTCCAGTGCTGATCCCTGGGGGACACCACTAGTATCACAGTATCACAGTATAACTAAGGTTGGAAGAGACCCCAAGGATCATCAAGTCCAACCTGTCCCAACAGACCTCATGACTAGACCAGTGACTGTGACTAGTGACTGGCTGCCAGCTGGATGTGGCACCATTCACCACCACTCTCTGGGCTCAGCCCTCCAGCCAGTTCCTGACCCAGCACAGAGTGCTGCTGTCCAAGCCATGGGCTGACAGCTTGGCCAGGAGTTTGCTGTGGGGGACGGTGTCAAAGGCCTTTCTGAAGTCCATGTGTATTTTATAGGTATGAGAGGTTTCCCCTGTCAAAATACTGAAAGCTCAGTTGCACACTCAAACAAACAAACAAACCAACCCCAAAACAAAAACAGCCAAAAAAACCCCAAAACAAAACAAATAAATGAAGAGAGTTTAACATTTTAAATAGCTTTTCTACAATAGAAACTCACTATGTCTCACAAAGATACTCAGTAGATCAATCAGATCATGTCTATTAAGTGAGAAGGCAAATGCTAAAGGTGACTACTTTGAAAGTGCAACGGGTGTTGCATATGTTCTGCACTAGGGCGTGTATTATTATTCCAAAGAAATAGTATATTTTTTCAACATATATCATAAATTATGTCATAGAATTTGCAGTAATTTTCCTCTAAAACCCTCCATTATTAACAGACACATTTTTATCAAGTTACCTCATTTTGCTAACTCAACAGCAAAAGTGCCCCATTTCTTGTTTCCTCAAGGAATAAATGGGTTTATTACACCCATAATTTAGAGGTTAATCTATTTCATACATTGATTTTTCTTTTATATCAGTGGGTATGTGGCAACGTTCACATAGACTGTTTTAGAGATTTACCACCTCCTAACTTTAATATATTATTCCTCTTTTCATTGAGTGTTATTTATACAGTTTGTTCAACATGCTGTTGATCCAGGGCTTTTGGAATGACAGCAGGTGAAATAAAAACATAATTGAAAGTTATTGCAGGCCTCTAAAAGCTATCCAGCTTCACGTCAGCGTGGGTATTGAACCAACTGGCTTTTGGCTGGCAGCGCTTCAGGTTTGCTTCTTAGTTTTGAAACCCTGATGCATGGTGTGAGAGACTAAATCTTGTCTCTCTTCATGTGACTCAGGAAAGATAAAATCGCCTTTGCTGCCTGCCCAGACAATAGCTGATGTGTATTGGGCAGATGCCACTGGAATGACTCTCTGGAATGTGCACAGATAAAGATTGCTCACCAGACTGCAGCTGCCCTGGAAATAATGGGCAGAGGCCACTGCTATCCATACTCTCTGGAATATGCATATTCACCACCTGGACTCATACCTAAAAACCGTATAAAAGATCTGAGCTCAGGAGAAGGAAAACACAGGAGAAGGAAAACACGGTGAAGGAAAAGGCCTGGACAATGCTGCTGAGAAGGAAAACATGAGAGAAGGAAAAGCCCAGGGCAATGCTGCTCTGAAGAAAAATGGAGAGAATACCAGGAGAGGAAAATGACAGAGGCATCACCATGGAGCCTGGAAGAAGCAGACCAAGAGGAACCCTCTCTCCATGTCCTAAGTTCCACCTGCTACAAGTCATGGACCTGAAGAGGCTGCTCAGAGGACAGCACAGCCAGCAAGGACAACATCTCCTCTATGCCAAAGCTGCAGCAGCCTTTCTCCACAGACTCAAACTGTCTTGGGGGGTGAGGGGTGTGGTAATATAATTCCTTTCCTCTTCTCTCTCCCTATTCTCCCTCTCCCTCTCTATTCTCTCTCTCTCTCTCCTTCTGATCCATCCAATTTATTTGTGTAATACATAGTCTAGCTGTTGATATTTTGGCCTCGTTTGTGCCTCTAATTTCATAACATGGGAATATTCAAAAGAACTGAGTCTCCTTCCCTCTCTGGACCAGGACACATGGGTATGAATGCAAGACACTCTCTACTATGCTCATCATCACTGCCTGACAGACCCACTCCACTTGCTATGTTACATAAAATTGTGTTCTCCTCAAAGGAAAGTATAGTGGCTCTGCCAGCTCATTGAACTTGAGGGCAGAGATGGAGGAGCTTGTAAAGTGTTCTTAAGGCTTTGCCATTTACTCAATATCATCTAGAATATGGGCTTCCTGTTCTGCATAGGATATGCTTGCAGATTTTGGTAATCCAATTAGCTTTAATGAACCTAATCTTTAGCATGTGAGGGCTCCACTCTCTGACTGAAGAGTAAACATCACATTAACAGAGTCTTCAGTGAGCACCCAGAATAAAGCAAGCCATTAAAGAAAAGTGACAGGCACACTCACACTTCTCCTAGATAGTCTGATTCATTACATATGTCAGACAGTCTTATGAAGAAATTCTCAGCAGTACCTTTGTCTGAGGCGCTACAGGATCAAATAACACTTCCTTACTGTGCTTAGTTGTGTATCAAGAATGTGCAGCACAGCCCTCACTCTGTATTAGTCAACAGACAAGTTCAGGAAGAAACATGTCTTCCAACTTCAAAGTTGCAAAGCAAATCTGAAGATACCCTGCTTAAGCTCAAACCACTGCAAGACCTTGATGACAAGAGGTTTCTACCTTTCAGTATGTGCTGGCACACTCCAATGTATCAGGAAATAGCTTTTCATCTGCCAGAAAGACTGATAACTATAGATTATATTTTATTTCAGTGGAAATCTTGCTCTCAAAGGAGGTAACTGCCAGAGTTTACTTCAGGGAATAGGAATAGAATAGAATAGAATAGAATAGAATAGAATAGAATTAGAATAGAATAGAATAGAATAGGATAGGATAGCATAGCATAGCATAGCATAGCATAGACCAGACCAGACCAGGTTGGAAAAGACCTTTGAGATCATCGAGTCCAACCTATCATCCAACACTATCTAATCAACTACACCATGGCAACAAGCACCCCATCCAGTCTCTTCCTAAACACCTCCAGTGATGGTGACTCCACCACCTCCCTGGGCAGCCCATTCCAATGGCCAATCTCTGCTTCTATAAAGAATTTCTTTCTAACATCCAGCCTAAACCTCCTCTGGTGCAGCTTGAGACCGTGTCCTCTTGTTCTGGTGCTGATTGCCTGGTAGTGTTTTGATATACAGCAGCTCTGCCATTCTAAGGAATTCCTACACCGACCACCCTCCATGCAATTCACTTCTGCCACCCCATCCCTCAAGCTAAAATGATTTTTGGAAAGGCTATCCTATGAATCAGATGATTCAAACTGATGTTTGCTGAAGAGCAGAGTACCTTTAACATCTCATTTAGTCATTGCTCTGTTCAGAGCACAGCCCAATCACACCTTTGTTTGCACAGCTTCCATAGCTATGCGTGCACTGCAAGCACATGAACACTAAGCCATTACTGCTATCAATAAAGCTTCACAAGGGTCAGAAAAAAAGCAGTGAACGGTGCTGACCTGAAAGTCTCATGACACAAGGAATTGTATTTTGTAGAGGTGATGAACTCAAATCATGCAAGAAAGTGAGAGGAGGTCAAAGGAGAAGAAAAATACAAGTGGAAGAAGAGGAGAACTCTGGATACCCCAGACACTTCAGGATTAACCCTGAGGAACTCTTCAGAGCACTAAACTGCCTCAGGCAAGAAGAGGACCAGGATAACTTTTCTAACAGCAGGCACAGTTCTACAAAAAAATTATCTACCATGTATTTCAAAATTATCACTTACATCCCAAGCAGTGACCTGTAAGCCAGTCTCCTGCAGAAATGGAAGCGTGCACTTAACCAACTGAAATTTTAGCCCTGATCCTCAAATCTCAAAGTAGATGGATGGTGTTGGCACCTTTTCAGGAAAGGAGAACAAAGGGGACTGTAACCTGGAAACATGCCAGAGGAGCTACAGCAGGGCAGGAGGGAAATCAGGGCACGGGTTTGACAAAGCAAGGGAATTGTCAGTGTGCTCAAACGAGGTACATCGGACTTGGAAAAGGCAAATTAGTGCATACCCAGGAAGCAGCCTTGCAAGACACTTCAAGGTTTTGTTTGTTTTGTTTTAAAACACTGATCAAGGCAAGACAGAGCCTGCTAAGATTTGCCAGGCAATACATATCTACACTAGTATGGAAATAGAGGAGGCAGGGAAGAAGAGTGATAAAATCTCTTTCTTCAGCTTTTCACAGAATCACAGAATGGAAGGGACTTTCAAAGACCATCCAGTCCAACCCCCCTGCCAGAGTAGGATCGCCTACAGCAGATCACACAGGAACACATCCAGATGGGTTTCGAATCTCCAGAGAGTGAGACTCCACAAGCCCCCTGGGCAGCCTCTTCCAGTGTTCTGGCACCCTCACAGGGGAAAAAAAAAAATTCCTCATGTTTCCATGGAACTTCCTGTGCCTCAGCTTCTACCCACTGCCCCTTGTCCTGTCACTGGGCATCACTGAGCAGAGCCTGGCTCCATCCTCTTGGCACTCATCCTTTACATATTTTAAAACATTAGTGTGATCACCCCTTAGTCTCCTCTTCTCCAAGCTGAAGAGCCCCAGCTCCCTCAGTCTCTCCTCATAAGGAAGACTTTCCACTCTTCCGCTGTGCTGGATTCTCTCAAGCAGCTCCCTGAGGTCCTTTTTTGACCTGAGGGGCCCAGACTGGACACAATACTGCACATGCAGCCTCACCAAGGCAGAGTAGAGGGGAAGAAGAACCTCTCTCAACCTACTAACCACAGCCTTTCTAATACACCCCAGAATGGCATTGGCCTTCTTCCCCTTGTTGAATTTCATTCAGTTTCTCCCTGCCCAACTCTCCAGCCAAAGTCTCACTGAATGGCAGCACAACCATACAGTGTGTCAGCCACTCCACCCAGATAACTCTAGATAACTATGGCTGGACATTTATTTGGCAGCTAGCTTAGCAGGGGTATTACACTGTCATAAAAGTGGAGAAGTTTTAATACAATAATGAATCACCAACACCAACTTTTATTTTTTAAACAAGCACCTCTAATGAAAATAGGCAGAATAAGTTGCTTCCAGAGGGAAAAAAGAGATTGAAGTGGCTTGTTCAAAGGATAAAGAGGAGCTCATTAGCAAACTTAAAGCAAACTCAGAATCACAGAATTAACCAAGCTGGAAAAGACCCTTGAGATCATCGAGTCCAAACTATCACCCAACACCATCTAATTAACTAAACCATGGCACTAAGTGCTTCATCCAATCTTTTTTGAAACACTTCCAGGGACAGTAACTCCATCACCTCCCTGGGCAGCACACTGCAGTGGCCAATCACTCTTTCTGTGAAGAACTTCTTCCTAACATCCAGCCTAAACCTCCTCTGGCACAGCTTGAGACTGTGTCCTCTTGTGCTGGTGCTGGTTGCCTGGGAGAAGAGACCAACCTCCACCTGGCTACAGTCTCCTTTCAGGTAGTTGTAGAGAGCAATAAGGTCTCCCTTGAGCCTCCTCTTCAGCAGGCTAAACAAATCCAGCTCCCTCAGCCTCTCCTCATAGGGCTTGTACTCCAGTCCCCTCACCAGCCTCTTTGCCCTTCTCTGGACACATTCCAGGAAGTCAACATCTTTCTTAAATTGAGGAGAATACCTAATTCTAGATGCTATACTTAAATTACTAATACTTCCTAACAGTGATAAAATGCAAAACTTTTATGCATAGTAATAAACTTTATATATCTGCTGGTTTACAGCAATCTGTGCACTGAGTTTACTTTCTCTCTCAAGCCTTGTTTTTCAAAACCAGCATTTTCCATTCACTGCAATGTTGAGTCAGACCTTTACCACTTCAGAGTGATTTTATTATTATTCAAGTGAAATGAACCAAAGAAGCAAGAAATAATTACTGTGCAGAGTGATATTTTGGACTAATGGCCCAAAGATGACTTTGGGTTTTCCTGCCAAGTTGCATATAAAAAAAGAATATATGCATCAAAACACTAAAATGCAATCCCAAATGCTCAGAGTATTTTAAAATGTCCAATGTGGTGTTAAAAATACACAGTGCTCTACTCTAGGAGACATAAAAAACAGTGTGGTGAACAACTAGCTGTGTGTCAGAGAACTAGTACACAGTCTCAAGCTGCGCCAGGGGAGGTTTAGGCTGGCGGTTAGGAGGAGGTTCTACACAGAGAGAGTGATTGCCCACTGGAATGGGCTGCCTGAGGAGGTGGTGGAGTCACCATCACTGGAGGTGTTCAGGAGGAGACTTGATGGGGTGCTTGGTGCCATGGTTTAGTTGATTAGGTGATGTTGGATGATAGGTTGGACACGATGATCTTGAAGGTCTCTTCCACCTGGTCTATTCTATTCTATTTATCCTATCCTATCCTATCCTATCCTATCCTATCCTATCCTATTTCTAGTTATAGGAAACAAAGCTCTAAAGCTATTAGAAGAGAAGACAGCTTCTTGTCAGCATAATGTAGGTTTTATAAGAAGAATATTCAAAGACACACACAGAATCACAGAATCACCAAGGTTGGAAGAGACCTCAAAGATTATCAAGTCCAACCTGTCACCATAGACCTCATGACTAAACCATGGCACCAAGTGCCACGTCCAATACCCTCTTGAACACCTCCCTTCAAACAGTTCTTGGGGTTCCTCAGCCTTCAGAAGAGAAGACTCCCAGGCAACCTTATAGTTGCCTTCCACTATCTGAAGGGATCCTACAGGAAGGCTGGAGAAGGATATTTCATCAGGGTGTCCAGCAAAAGGACTACGGGAAATGGTTTGATGCTGAAGGAGAGTAGGCTTAGACTGGATCTTAGGAAGAAGTTCTGCAGTACAAGGTTGGTGGGACACTGGAATGGGTTGCGTAGGGAGATTGTGGTTGCCTCCTCCCTGGGGGTGCTGAAGGGCAGGTTGGATGAGGCCTTGAGTGGCGGAGTCTAGTTGAGAGGCCCATGGAGGGGAGGTTGGAGTAGATGATCTCTAAGGTCCCTTCCAACCCTCCAGGCTTCTATGCCTCTTATCCTTTCATCATCTTTTATCGCTCCAACACTAGTGATACAAAAATATTAATAGTGGAAAACACTATTTTCCATCATTTTTGTCTGAGGGAAACATGGCTTCTTTACCCAGTTTGCTAACAAGGCATTATAACTACTTTTTGCTTGCTGCACTATTAGAGTTGGTATTTTCACTGTCTGCTGAAGTGGAGGGTCCTCTTCCTGACAGCTACTCTTAGCAAAAAATCATTTTCTAAGAGCAGATAAGGGTAACAACGGCAAGCTGTCAAATCAGATGAAAACAGATTCTAGTATCTACTTCTGTCCAAGTGCACAGGACTAGAGCATAGAATCTCTACAACAGCACACATGGAATTTTTGATTATTTTTTTTCCCTCTCTCTTTCTTTTTCTCTTTTTTTCCCCCCCAATCCAAAGCAGCAGCTGTTGGGTGAGAATAAATTTAGATGCCTTTTTGCCAATAATAAATCCATGTCCATGGAACCGAACTAATTAATATGGCTTTTTTTCCCCCTTCCTTTACAATAACACCTAAGCCAGTTGGTATAGCAAATACATTTGCTTGCTGCATTATTAATGGTAGAATAAAGGGGACATTAATGCTACAAACTATTCAACACAGACAACAAAATGAAATTGGGTGGCTTAAAAAAATATTAAAACCAAGGAGTGTGTCTTTTATCATTTCAGATTGAATGGCAAGTATTGTGCTATACAGATTAAATTAAATAAGCCAAATTCACAGAATCACAGAATGGTAGAGGCTGGAAGGGACCTCGAAAGATCATCTAGTCCAACCCCCCTGCCAGAGCCAGATCACCTATACCAGATCATACAGGAATGCATCCAGGCTTGCTGGAATGTGTACAGAGAAGAGCAACAAAGCTGGTGAGGGGTTTGGAGCACAAACTTTATAAGGAAAGGCTGAGGGAGCTGGGATTGCTTAGCCTGGAGAAGAGGAGGCTCATGGCAGACCTTATTGCTGTCTACAACTACCTGAAGGGAGGTTGTAGACAGGTGGGGGTTGGTCTCTTCTCCCAGGCAACCAGCACCAGAACAAGAGGACACAGTCTCAAGCTGCACCAGAGGAGGTTTAGGCTGGATGTTAGAAAGAAATTCTTTATAGAAAGAGAGATTGGCCATTGGAATGGGCTGCCCAGGGAGGTGGTGGAGTCACCATCACTGGAGGTGTTTAGGAAGAGACTGGATGGGGTGCTTGTTGCCATGGTGTAGTTGATTAGATAGTGTTGGATGATAGGTTGGACTTGATGATCTCAAAGGTCTTTTCCAACCTGGTCTGGTCTGGTCTATTCTATTCTATTCCATTCTATTCCATTCCATTCCATTCCATTCTATTCTACCAGGCAGGTCTTGAATAGCTCCAGAGAGGGAGGCAACCACAACCTCCCTGGGCAGCCTATTTCAGAGTCTCAGCAACCTTGTACTAAAGAACTTCTTCCTAAGAGCCAGTCTAAATATACTGTCCCTCAGCACAAAACCATTCCCCCTTGTCCTACTGCTAGACAGCCTTATGAATAGTCCCTCTCCAGCCTTCCTGTAGGATCCCTTCAGGTACTGGAAGGCAGTGGTAAGGTCCCCACAGCATCTTCTCTTCTCCAGGCTGAAGAACTCAAAAAAGGACAACAAAACCTGATTCAGGACGTGACTGAAGCACATATGCACATCCTCCTGACCTCCCCAAGATGTGAACATTAACACTAATACGGATCAGAAGAAGGGCAAACATCAGAACAACAGGCAAAACTGGTTCTGAAGCCAAAAGCTGTTAATGCCATCTTAAATCAATGTCACATGTGAGACAGGGCTTATCAGATGGTGTATAGCATCACAAGAATGTGGCAGCACTGCTTTTGAGAAGCAGCCTAGCATCTGCAAAAAGAGTAGTCGCATCACGAAGTAGCAAGACTTGAATGTATGGTTCAAGTCAAGCACTCAACTTGGTGTAAAAGGTCAACTATTTTCAGGAAGGAAATTGCTTGCTTACAAATGTCACGGCAAACAGTGAGTCTAAAGGTCATCAGTAAATATGACCTAGCAACTAACACATCCGCAGCAGTCAGGAGAGCCTTTCTAATGGGAGAGATTTTCTAATTACTCAAATAACGTGCCAGGCAATGACCCTCAATGATCCTTAATAGCCCTGTCCTTGTCCCTTCTGGAAGCTCCAGGCCAGACCTGTTCATTGTAGGTTAATTGACAAAAGGAAGAGTTCTGCTGTAAGTGGGAATCTGTCTTTTCCTTCAATTGATTCCTTTACTAACCCACTGCAAGGGCGCCAGGGAAAGGTCTGTAAGGGACGCTACACTGGAAGGAGCTCATGCAAATCATCACCATCTCTCTATGTAAATTGGGGGTGCCACCCCCACACCCAAAGGGTATAAAGGGACATCAGTATTTTGGGTCCAGCACAGAAGCCCTTGCTAGACTGGCACTCACCACTAAAGAATACATAGAATACATAGAATAAACCAGGTTGGAAGAGACCTTCAAGATCATCGCGTCCAACCCATCAACCAATCCAACACCGCCCAAACAACTAACCCACGGCACCAAGCACCCTGTCAAGTCTTCTCCTAAAAACCTCCAGTGATGGCGACTCCACCACCTCCCCAGGCAGCCCATTCCAATGGGCAATCACTCTTTCTGTATAGAACTTTTTTCTAACATCCAGCCTGAACCTCCCCTGGCGCAGCCTGAGACTGTGTCTTCTTGTTCTGGTACTGCTTGCCTGGGAGAAGAGACCAACATCCGTCTGTCTACAACCTCCCTTCAGGTAGTTGTAGAGAGTAATAAGGTCACCCCTGAGTCTCCTCTTCTCCAGGCTAAGCAACCCCAGCTCCCTCAGCCTCTCCTCGTAGGGCTTATGTTCCAAACCCCTCACCAACTTTGTTGCTCTTCTCTCAAACATTTGGACTGATCCCATGAGATATTGCTGGATCCAAGGGTGGATCTCACTTTCCCTTTTCTCTCTTCCATTTCTCTCTCCTTTCTTCTATTTCCCTCTCCCTTCTTTTAAACCTTTCATCCTTAAGGCATAAGAGACCAAGAAATTTTCATATAACACTCCATGATTCAAATAAACCCAACTAATCAACCATTTTGGTGTTGGGTCACCTTAATTTACTCCAAGGGAATGTTTGAACCTAGCTCAAATCCCCACTGTCCAGGGTTGGCGTGGCAATCAGGTTGTGACACAGCCTAGCAGGCTAAGCTTCTATTTTCTACTTCTTTAATCAGTGCCTATAATAGTGTAGCAATTATATCTGAACATCAAAGATCATTATGATGTGGACTGCAAGGTACAAAATGGCTTGGAGAAAAAAAGATTGTGCTTTTTGAAGCCTACTCTTGGCACTACAGGGGAAAGTAGGGATAATAAGATGTAATGAGAACAATTATTTTGTGTTTCATTATAATTTTGTATTAAACACAAGGTAATCATCACCACAGAATGACTCAGCTTAACTGAAAAATATGTGATGGCTACCACCCACTTTTAACTTTGTTTGTTTTTACATTTTGGAAGACTTCCTTCACTATAAAGAGCACTCAAATAATGTGAGCTGTTTTACATCACTTGGGCTGCTCATTAAGTGGAAGGCAGCACAGACAAACTCTTGCAGCTTTACCTCCCTAGTGTCAAAACACATATACAGTCACTTCAGGATTCATAAAGTACATTAATTAATCTTGCCTATTTTTCCATCAAGTGCTGACAAACTGTAATGAGGCAGTGCTCAGATCACTTTAAAGATATTTGAAATACTAGTCATAAGCAAAACAGTAGAAGAACAGACCCAGCTAAGGCATCTCAAGTCCTCATTGTGACTCCATCAGCCAAGAGCCAGCAGCTGCCTGCCACACAGCGGGGACTGTCAGGAAAGCTCAGAGGCTGCACTGTCACCTTCTACTCACTTCACCTGGTACCATGGTTTAGTCATGAGGTCTGTGGGGACAGGTTGGACTTGATGATCTTTGAGGTCTCTTTCAACCTTGGTGATTACAGTATCACAGTATCACAGTATCACAGTAACTAAGGTTGGAAGAGACCCCAAGGATCATCAAGTCCAACCTGTTCCAACAGACCTCACAACTAGATCATAGCACCAAGCGCCACGTCCAATCTCCCCTTGAACACCTCCAGGGACGGCGACTCCACCACCTCCCTGGGCAGCCCATTCCAATGACGAATGACTCGCTCAGTGAAGAACTTTTTCCTCACCTCGAGTCTAAACCTCCCCTGACACAACTTGAGACTGTGTCCCCTTGTTCTGGTGCTGGTTGCCTGGGAGAAGAGACCAACCCCCACCTGGCTACAACCACCCTTCAGGTAGTTGTAGAGGGCAATGAGGTCGCCTCTGATCCTTCTCTTCTCCAGGCTAAACAATCCCAGCTCCCTCAGCCTCTCCTCATAGGGCTTGTGCTCAAGGCCTCTCACCAGCCTTGTTGCCCTTCTCTGGACACGTTCAAGTGTCTCGATGTCCTTCCTAAACTGAGGGGCCCAGAACTGGACACAGTACTCAAGGTGTGGCCTAACCAATGCAGAGTACAGGGGCACAATGACCTCCCTGCTCCTGCTGGCCACACTATTCCTAATACAGGCCAGGATGCCATTGGCCTTCTTGGCCACCTGGGCACACTGCTGGCTCATGTTTAGGCGGGTGTCAATCAGCACCCCCAGGTCCCTCTCCGTTTGGCAGCTCTCCAGCCACTCTGACCCCAGCCTGTAGCTCTGCATGGGGTTGCCGTGGCCAAAGTGCAGCACCCGGCACTTAGACTTATTAAATGCCATCCCATTGGACTCTGCCCATCTGTCCAGTCGGTCAAGGTCCCTCTGCAGAGCCTTTCTACCCTCTAACTGACTAACATCTGTTCCCAACTTGGTGTCATCTGCAAACTTGCTGATGACTGACTCAACCCCCTCATCCAGATCATCAATGAAGATGTTAAAGAGGATGGGGCCCAGCACTGATCCCTGGGGGACGCCACTGGTGACTGGCCGCCAGCCGGATGTGGCACCATTCACCACCACTCTCTGGGCTCGGCCCTCCAGCCAGTTCCTAACCCAGCACAGAGTGTTGTGGTCCAAACCACGAGCTGACAGCTTAGCCAGCAGTTTACTGTGGGGGACGGTGTCAAAGGCCTTGCTGAAGTCCAGATAGACTACATCCACAGGCCTCCCCACATCCACCAGACGGGTCACCTGATCATAGAAGGAGATCAGGTTGGAGAGGCAGGACCTGCCCTTCCTAAATCCATGTTGGCTGGACCTGAGCCCTTGGCCATCCTTCAGGTGCGCAGTTATTGCCGCCAGGATAATCTGTTCCATCACTTTCCCTGGCACTGAGGTCAGGCTGACTGGTCTGTAGTTTCCAGGTTCCTCCATCCGTCCCTTCTTGTGGATGGGGACCACATTGGCCAGTTTCCAGTCACCTGGGACCTCCCCAGTGAGCCAGGACTGGAGGAAAATGATGGAGAGCGGCTTGGCCAGCTCATCTGCCAGCTCTCTCAGCACCCTAGGATGGATCCCATCCGGTCCCATGGACTTATGGGTGTCCAAGTGGCTCAGCAGGTCCCGGACTAATTCCTCATGGATTTCTGGGGCATTACACTGCTCCCCGACCCTATTACCCAGCTCAGGAGGCCACTCATCCTGGACTCCTACCTTGCTGTTAAACATTGAGGCAAAGAAGGCGTTCAGGACCTCAGCCTTTTCCTCGTCTTTGGTCACCATGTTCCCCTCCAGGTCCAGTAAGGAGTGGAGGTTCTTCTTGCCCTTCTTTTTAGCATTGATATATTTGTAAAATTGCTTTTTATTATCTTTCACAGAGGTGGCCAGCTTCAGTTCCAACTGGGCCTTTGCCTCTCTAATTTTATTCCTACATAATCTAACCACTTCCTTAAACATACCTCGAGAAGCCTTCCCCTCCTTCCAAAGGTGATACAGCCTCTTTTTTTCCCTTAAATCCTTCAGGAGCTGCTTGTCCATCCAGGCCGGTCGCCTTCCCCGCCGGCTCATCTTTCGGCACATGGGGACCGCCAGTTCCTGTGCCTTCAAGAGCTCCTGTTTGAAGTAGGTCCAACCCTCCTGGACCCCTCGGTTCATGAGGGTTGGTACCCAGGGAACTTTACAAATAAGTTTCTTAAAGAGGCTGAAGTTTGCCCTCCGGAAGTCCAAGGTGAAGGTTCTGTTGGTACTCCTCCCTATCTCCCTGCATATTGAAAACTGCACTATCTCGTGGTCACTGCACCCTAGGCAGCCTCCCACGGTCACATCTCCCACTAGCCCTTCCCTATTGGAGAGCAGCAAGTCAAGCAGAGCCTGTCCCCTGGTAGGCTCACTTAACAGCTGCGTCAGGAAGCAATCCTCTATCCGCTCCAGGAATCTTCTGGACTGCCTTCTCTCTGCTGAATTAAGTTCCCAGCAGATATCCGGCAGGTTGAAGTCCCCCACGAGGACAAGATCTGATGATCTTGAAACAGCTTCCAGTTGTTTATAGAATAATTCATCAGCCTCCTCATTCTGGTTGGGTGGTCTATAACAGACTCCAACCAGGATGTCAGATTTGTTGGGCTGCCCTCTGATTTTAACCCACAGGCTCTCAATTCCCTCATCTTCCACCTCGAGTTCTGAGGCAGAAAGTGTCTCCCTAATATACAAAGCCACCCCTCCTCCTCTCCTCCCTCGCCTATCCTTCCTAAAGAGCCTGTAGCCCCCCAGTGTAGCACTCCAATTGTGCCTGTAGCACTCCAATTGTGCCTGTTCTGTGACTCTCCCATGGTGCACTCTGGGGCTTTTTGAGAGATAAGCTAGGCACCATGCTTTGGAGTATTTTTTCACAGAATCATAGAATGGTTTGGGTTGAAAAGGATCTTAAAGATCATTTAGTTCCAATCTCCCTGCCACATGCAGGGATGCTTTCTGCTAAACCAGATTGCTCAAAGCCTCATCCAAGCTGGCCTTGAACAATTTCAGAGATGGGACATCCACAAGTTCTCTGGGTAAACCATTCCAGTGTCTCACCATCCTGACAGCAATTAATTTCTTCATTAATCTAAATCTACCCTCTTTTGCTTTAAAATTGTTACCTCTCATCCTATCAATACAATGCCCCAATCTTTCCTGTTAGGCCCCCTTTAAGTACTGAAAGGTTGCTATAAGGTTCACATGGCCAGTGACTGACAAGAACAGCATGAAGAAATGTAAATTGTAGGAAGGCTGTGGTTGCCTGCAGGGGTAGGAGCTTTCTTATCTGAAGCAGAACACTGCTTCTGTGCCTACAGTTTGCAAGGTGCCCATGAGCAGGCCAGAACAAAGTGCTGTCGAGGTGTTTATCTATCACTGTATCATCACACTGTGGATTGGAGACCAAGAAGTCACTGAAAAAGTTTGCTTGAAAGTCTCACAGCAACAGAAGAGATTATATTCTTATATGGATTACAACGCAGAGGACCTGATTAGAAGCCATCAACATGTGAGACAACTTCATTTCTGAAGCAGTTCAGCCACATTAGTACAAAAATGCACCTGCACTGATAGCTTGCCTCTCAAATAATCTTATTAGTACAGCTCAACAGCTCAATGCTGTTGCACAGCATCCAGCCACAGAGCAGCTTTCACCCTGCTAGGCTAGAATACAGATGGATCTGGAACAAAATACTAGGCTCCTTGCTGCAGCAAAGCTGGTCTTCAGAGATTTCTTTACCTGTTCCCACATGAGGGGTTTTTGAAGGGATCCCTCTACTTTTTAGCCTAGCACAGAAGAAGCTGCTGTTCAGAAACTCTTTGCAGGAGAAGAGAGGAAAAGCAGAACCATCAGGGGAAATGATCCTGCTGCTCAAAAGTGATGAAAAGTAAGATAATACTCATGAGAAGGAGTAGCTAGAAGCTGAGGAAAACAGCGAAATGAGGACAGTCGGCCTCCTCTTAGCAGCATAAAACGATGGAAAACACTTCTCCACTCCACCATTTGACTGAGGAGTCCATTGTTTCACCTTCTGAATAGCCTATTTATCACTACCATTCACAAAACTAGAAGAGGCAAACAAAAATAAATTGTTTTTCCTACGTCAACCTCATTTAATTACTGAAGCGTAGTTTGAATTGTTGGTCTCCTAATGCTTTGGCAGGACTGGCAGCCAGTCTAGTCCAGTCAGGCTTGCCTGATTGTCTGAGAAATAGAAAATAAAATTAGCATAGTCAAAGCCAGGGATAATCTAGGAAGTATTCACAATAATGAATAGAGTTGGGTGACAGGTCGATTTAGCTGGGAGTTTCTGATACCCAGCCGCGTTACAATGTGTGTGGCCTAGTAAATATTCAGCAGAAGTCTAACAGGATATTTCAAGGAGATTTACAGTCGGTTCAGTCATGTCTGCATCATCACACTGACACGCTGTCTTTGCTTTTGCATCTCTTACAAGAAACTTAATGTCAGCTTATAAGGCAAGAAACCAGACAATCATACATACAGAAGTCTCTGCATACAGAGATTTGCACAATGACAGTGACTCTCCTTGTCTCCTGGGAACATAATACCCAGCAGTCTAATTCCCAGACAACACCGCAGCCAAAAACTAGATTTTAATTATTTTTTTAATCACAAAACCTGGCTCAAGCCAAGCAGACAACGATTAATGCAGTCTGAGCTATCTGGGGCTCTCTACTAAGGAGCAAAATGGAGCACACATAAACTAGTTAATCAAACGCACGCACGCTTTTCTTTCCAAGGTGTGCCAACATTTTAATGAGAGCTCCGCACCGTCGCTAAACTGCTAAGTCTCACAGCATCACATAATCACACTGGTGTGCTGTGTCACTCCTCAGTTACTTCATTTCTTGCATTTCTACATTAGTTTGGGGGGGAAAAAAGAAAAGGAAAATAAATGGGACATGCTTGTTCACAGTCAATGGAAAGTCACTAACTGCAGCAAGTTTAATGATTTTACCTAAGGGGACAAAGTACCTGAAGAAGAATAGGATAGGATAGGATAGGATAGGATAGGATAGGATAGGATAGGATAGGATAGGATAGAATAGAATAGAATAGAATAGAATAGACCAGACCAGGTTGGAAGAGACCTTCAAGATCATCGTGTCCAACCTATCATCCAACACCACCTAATCAACTAAACCATGGCACCAAGCACCCCATCAAGTCTCCTCCTGAACACCTCCAATGATGGTGACTCCACCACCTCCCCAGGCAGCCCATTCCAATGGGCAATCACTCTCTCTGTATAGAACTTCTTTCTAACATCCAGCCTAAACCTCCCCTAGCGCAACCTGAGACTGTGTCCTCTTGTTCTGGTGCTGGCTGCCTAGGAGAAGAGACCAACCTCCACCTGTCTACAACCTCCCTTCAGAGCTACAAAATCAGACTGATGATTGACAAGATACTATAATACTGCTTTGCAAGGCATCTTATCTGCCCAATCTACTTTTCCTTCCCTTATTAGCTCCCAGTAATACCTGCATTTGCCTCTTACTGTTGCAGCTACTGACATCATGTAACTGTCTAACCAAGAAATACACCTCCGACAGCATCATCCGACAGCTTCTGAGCAGAGAACTGGAAAAACTCAAGTACAGTATATTCAAGTGCTGTCAAAATTTTCTTTCACAGGCGGGCAAAGCAATCATAGAATCATAGAATCAATAAGGTTGGACACCTACAGGGACGGTGACTCCACCACCTCCCTGGGCAGCCCATTCCAAAGGCTAACTACTCTCTGAGTAAATAATTTCTTCCTAACATCCAGCCTAAACCTTCCCTGGTGCAGCTTGAGACTGTGTCCTCTTGTTCTGGTGCTGGTTGCCTGGGAGAAGAGACCAACCCCCTCCTGGCTACAGCCTCCCTTCAGGGAGTTGTAGAGACCAATAAGGTCTCCTCTGAGCCTCCTCTTCTCCAGGCTACACAACCCCAGATCCCTCAGCTTCTCCTCACAGGGCTTGAGCTCGATCAAGGGATTGCTTCTTACTTCTGATGAATTGTGAATAGCAAAGACTTAGTCGATGCCTACATATTGCACTCACAGGTGGTTACTTGGACTGGTCTCATGTAAGCTTGCTCATAGGCCAGGAGCAGTATGGCCAGGTAGCATGGAATTCAGGATCCCAGATGGATCTGCCACATAGGCTGAAATCACATTCCCACAGCTAAACATTGGTCCCTAAACTAGCCAGTTCATTGCCTCTTTGGATTTGTTTTGTAGTCACACTTTGCTATGGCAAAGGTACAACCTTAGAGAGAAGTAGCTGGGCAATGTTACAGATACCTGACATTTCTACATTAACAGGAAGGAGCAAGTATTTGACAATAACCCTTTATAGCACTTGTATGCAGGAGGAACTACAGTAAGCTCCTAGGCAAGAACATGACCCCATTTCCTCATTTTTATTACGTGGTACTGATGTTATTTGCATCACGGGTTGGAAAAGACCTTTGAGATCATCGAGTCCAACCTATCACCCAACACCCTCTAATCAACTAAACCATGGCACCAAGTGCCTCATCCAGTCTCTTTTTAAACACTTCCAGTGGTGGTGATCCCACCACCTCCCTGGGCAGCACATTCCAATGGCAAATCACTCTTTCTGTGAAGAACTTCTTCCTAACATCCAGCCTAAACCTCCCCTGGCACAACTTGAGACTGTGTCCTCTTGTTCTGGCAAAACTAAGATCAATGAAATGGAAAGTATCCTCTTACTTTAGGGTCTTGTTTTCTCCATGTTAATGCCAAACCTGTAGCATCTAACCAAATAAATTCCTGCTTTTCCTGATTATTTATCAGTGTGCACATCACTGAAACTCAGAAGGATGTTTCCTAAGGTATCCCCTTTAAATACAACAGATAAAATCAGGCAATTCAAAGACAAATGGGCATACATAAAACAGTTGCCATAAAAAAGTTAAAAATTACCTTTAGCAGGGTTTACTTTTATCCCTGACCTATACAGCATCTCCTCATTCTGCCAGTCCCCATTCCTGACAACAGTCTT
Organism: Dryobates pubescens; assembly: GCF_014839835.1. Classification (NCBI taxonomy): domain Eukaryota; kingdom Metazoa; phylum Chordata; class Aves; order Piciformes; family Picidae; genus Dryobates; species Dryobates pubescens. The sequence continues at coordinate 131,912,757 of NC_071657.1, forward strand.
GAGTCCAAAGAAAACAATTAATGCAGCAGTGGAACAAAAAACCAAGTTCTTCAGAAAGCGCTTTTGGGCTTTGATATAAAGGGCCCTGACACCCACTGTAACCAGCAGGCAGAAGCCCATACTAGGAACATACAGCACACGCTCTGCTATTACAAAGCCAACGTAGAAAAATAAGTTTGTGGCAGGAACAAAGGGCATTATTAACAAAGACAGAGACAGAATGACAATGTTCTCCGTTGAAGGAAGCTGGAGTTTCTGCATTTCAGGCTTTTTTATACCATTCTCTTCTTTTGATGCAAAGCTTGACTTTCCCTCCAGTGTCTTGTACTCCATCTCTGAGTGGCAGCTGTGCCCATTAGCATTCTGCTTGCCGTTCATTACAGTTCTCCCATTGCACTCTCTCTCATTGCTGGAGCCCTTCAAGCTAAAGTAGGCAAGGATGAGGAGTCCACTATAGAAGGCCACAGTGTGTAGATTCCTCCAGTCACTGACTGCTTTCAGCAGAGGTACAGCATCCATAGACCAGTCAAAGCTGAGGGTATCTGGGCACAGCAACAGCCAAAGGTTCTTGGTTGGCAGGTAAAAGAAGGTCAGCGTACGTGTGAGAAAACTGTCAGAGTCAGCTGCTGGATTGTCAGAATTGGAAAAGCTTGGGGGCTTGTTGCCCATCCAGTACAAGCGGACACCCAGCAGTACAGTCCCCCAAAAGGTCAATAAACCAATGCTGAAGAAGAGGGTCAAATTCTTTCTCTGGAAAAACAACAACAATAAAAAAAATGACATCATCAGTATAAACCAAAACACTGCAAATTAGAAACAAAAGGAACAGAGAAATATCTGATACAACTTATTTCAGTAGTAGAAACAAGCACTACAGATCTTGGCCTCTGACACTTGGATCACAAAATGCTGGCAGATGCTGTTGACAATGCTATTTCATTTAAGCTGTACCAAGCCTGCATTAGAGTCAAGCCTCCAGAGATCTTAGAGTTGTCAATCCTTGCTTTAGATCTAGCTGTTTACCCTTTGAAAACACTATTTTAGAGGAATTTATGGAATCTTACAATGGTTCCTACAAACTCTCCCTAATCCTTTCTTTGCTCATGGTTGTGGCCAAAACATCCAGTCTGCCTTAGATCTAAAGTTTAAAGAATGCTGCAGTTCTGTTTTCCCTAATGAAAGTTTCTCCTAAAGTGAGAGAGTTGTGGAGTCTCCTTCTCTGGAGACCCATGTGGATGCATTCCTGTATAACCTGTGGTAGATTATATGCTCTGGCAGGGGGGCTGGACTTGATGATCTCTGGAGGTCCCTTCTAACCCCTAACATCCTGTGATCCTGCGTTTCATCTGAGAACTAAATAAACTTCCCAAGAAGGCAAGAGAGGAAAACGGACACGGATTCCATGTTTAGATGTTCCAGCTCCTACCTACAGGGATCATTTGGAACTTTCAGATCTGCTTTCCACTGAGGCCCACTTTATTTTTCATTTCACAGACAAATATGTTGTTTTTATTTTACACATATCATCTTAAATATGCACACAAAAACCTTTCACACCTGCAAACTCATCTAAATAATATTAAGTAAAGCACGCAGCTGCCCCCACCTACCTACATCATCATGCCAGCAACTGGAAGAACCTCCATTTATTTATGGGGTAACTCAACACTTGCCATCTGGAACTGCTTGTTGGGTTCCCCCTGCAGCATCCCAAAGCACTTGCCTATTCCAGTGGTTGCAGAACATACCACTGCTGCCTAAATGAGAATCAGGACACAGTATTTTCTCACCGATTTCTAGAACTGATGAGCTTAAGTTCTGCTCTCAATTACAGGGGCACCCTAAATGAAAGCTGGTTTGGATTACTGTTTCTTTGCAGAGGAATCTGTAAAAGCTAAAATATGTTTATCTTTATATTTCAAGTTCTCAGCATGCTTTTTGCATGAAAAGAGGAACTATTTGTCAAATAGCTCCAGATACAGCGTAAGCACTTTGACAATCTTTTCCCCCACCATTACAAAGAATTATTTGTCAGTCATTTTTCATTTTATTAGGTCTGGGTTTTCCATCTCACACTACACATTCCTGAGATGGTTATTCACTGTTTCCTCAGCTATTCAGAAGCAGGACCTCACACTGGAATGTTTTATCTTACTTCCTTCAAATGGCTCATGTTTCTGCTTTGTGGGGGGACGCTCTCCTTGATATCATGAAATACAGATGATTGTGCTGCTCCATTTTAGGTCAACTACTAATAGCTTTTTGCCATCAGGTTACTGATGTTACAGTGACATAATGTGGTCTAGTCATCATACTTTGTCTGCTTATCTCATGGAGAAATCTAATCCTTTTCACTTTCCCGTAATTTCTCCTTGGGAAGTCTAAAATATTAAACGGCAGTTGGATTCATTCATTGGATTTTGAGGCAATATGGAGGAATTCAACAGAAGCATTAGTAGGAAACAAACAAATTTATAGTGAAAGTATCTTTGTACTCATATCAGAATTACCTGCAAAACACAAGGACTTTTTATACATGAAGTAAAGCCATATTAATATTCCTTTTGCCATATTAATTCCAGCTTGATTTATTAGATTTTTCTATGTTTCCATAGCCTGGAAAAGCAACTTTTTGTTTTTCCCCCTAAGAAATTAATCAAACCCCACATCTACACTTTTTGATGAATACATTCCCTGGAAAGCCTGCTGTAACAACCTACTTTTATTTGTAAGCTGGATCATGCTTTGCAGCTCACCTCAGATACTGTTTCATCCCTACCTGCCAGGAGCGTTTAAATGTGTTTAATGTTATAAAGCTGTATAAACTGTTTATCACTGAAACTAAGTTTCTGCCTGGAATCAAAAGATCATTCAGATTTCATGGATTTGTATGCATACCCTCATAGTAAAACCTTATGTCCCTGCTTCAACTTGTCCTTTCATTCCTGGCATGTTTTGCTACATGAAAATTTTTCTGTCCACTCCCCTGGCTCACTTATTTTCAAACTCATGCCTTCGAACATGTATGTAAACAACTCTCAAATGCTAAAAGTGACTTATTTCCCCCCCCTCTTTTTCTACACACTTCTACAGTCTCTTACAGGGAGGCTACTTAGAAAAAGCTGGGAAGTGGAATATGGGGGAGTTGGGGGGTGGGTGTTAGTTTATGTGTTTTATTTAGAAGTTCAGAGCAGGTCTTTGCTGGAAGACTATATACCACTAGGAAGATTAAGACATCCCAAGTACTAAGCATGGAAGACATTTACGAGTTTTCATGGACTGCTCAGACTGCTTTGTTATTTTGTTAATACTGAACAACTGGAGGAAACTCTCCCTTTCATAAAGATCTAACCATTCCACTTTTCAATTAGATGCTGAGGAAGTTCACATTACAAAGCTCTGACAAAAGAGCCATTCCTCACGGATGCCAGTGAAACCTGCTAAGAACTTCCAGATCCTCATCATACATCATAAAACTGTAACAATGAAAAGCTTGCCTCTTGCTCCAAGAAATGCAAACAATCTCTACCTCAGAGCTAGTCCATCCTCCCAGCTGGACTAACTATTTGTACTCTCCCTTTTAAGTTTAAATTTAAGATCTGTAAGGTCTGGATCCTCACACTTCTCAGTTCTGTGAAGAACACAGCTTATCTCTATGTAGTATTCTGTTTCATGCTCTAACAAAAACTCCTTCTTTTTGTGCTGAATATTTTACATCCATGTAAAATAAAATACCTATGCATTCACTCATGGAGTTCAGAGATATGCGAGGAGGAAGTTTGCCACACCAGTGTATGAATTTATCATGCTGTAAAATACTAGTTAACCAAAGAAGGAGGTCAGGTGGATTCTTTAGCTTAATTAATTGACTACAGAAATAGAGTGCAAACATCTTGTTGCTGTAGACACAAATGCTTTGCAATCTTCCCCAGAAACTACTTCAGACAGGGATCTTTTCAAAAGGCAGTAGCTTTATATCCTTTAAACATTAACTCCATGTTAACTAAAGCTGTCAATCACCTGTGTAACACTGACATGCCATTGTGACTGTTCAGATTTTAGACAATATCTCACCTCAGTCTACAACCATGACTAAAACTGCTCCTAACACTTAAAACTTCTTTACAGAAATCTAAGTAGGATGTCTTTCCTTTTTCCTTTTCCCTTTCCTTTCTCCTTTCCTTTTCCCTTTCCTTTCTCCTTTCCTTTTCCCCTTCCCTTTTCCCCTTTTCCCTTTCCCCTTTTCCCTTTCCCTTTCCCCCTATTCCCTTTTCCCTTACCCTTTCCCCCTATTCCCTTTTCCCTTTCCCTTTCCCCCTATTCCCTTTCCTCTTTCCTTTTCCCCTTTTCCCTTTCCCCCTTTTCCCTTTCCCTTTTCTCCTTTTCCCTTTCATTTTCCTTTCTCCTTTCCTTGCTCTTTTCCTTTCCTTTCTTTTTCCTTCTTTCTATCACACATAGTGCTAGCTCAGAAGGGGAACGACAAACTCATTCCACTTTTTTTTCCCCCTCTCTCAACATTCACAACTTCTGCACAGACTTTATCCCTCTGTACTAATAATATAGTCAGGGATAACTAGAAAGGTTTAGTTTATATTTTGGCTTTACTTTCTTCCAAGCTTTTTGCAGGAAGCCAAAGGGAAAAACAAACAAACAGGCAAACAAACAACTGGTTACAGCAATTTATTGACATTTACTACACCAAAATCAGTTCCCCAGAAGACTTTTGCCTACAAAGAAAGTGCTTTCAAAATGAACTATGCTCATTCAAGCACTTTCACCGGCAATTCTTCCCCTAAGCCTCCTGACAACCTGTACTCCTCTGACTACATTTAGTGTAGCCCAGCAGCAGCAGGGAGAGATCCTCTGTAATGCTTGGCAGAAAGGATTTGGATTACTATACTCATGACTCTTAATCCACCCCATCTGCCATGTGCTTTGACACCCCCATAAATCCTCTAACCTTTCATAAGTAGTCATTTTCATCCAGGGAAAAAGTGAGCACTGATTTAGATCAGATTTAATATCTCTCCTGCCTGCTAACAGTCAAGTACCACCACAGCAATTTTAGTGTTTGTGACTGCAGAACCCTTTTTCATCTCACTACCAAAATCCGTCCGTATGACCCACCCACATTGCACATTTCCTTTGCATTAAATCCTAATTCCTCACCCATTTTACTGCTCTTAAATAAGGCATTGCAGCAGATTTCTTGATTGGGCAGCCCCTGCCAAAGCTCAGTCATCACCTAAAGCAGTATCCAAAGCATTTTCAAGACACTGTTCTTTTAACCTCACCTAGGCCCTTTCACAAAGCAGCATTAAATATGGCACATGGTTGAGACAGCCCAGATAGCAAAATCACTGAGGCTAACCGCACAAAGTCTTATTTTTAGAACTCAGGAAATGCAGAAAAGAGAATGGGTAAGTCACCAGGCATTACTCACAGGAGTTTCTTTTTCAAACATTGTTACTTGAGAATACTTTGGGGTGTCCCAAAGTAGTAAAATGCTGCCAATTCATTCGACTGACGGTATCTTGTTCCCACAATAGGTAAGGGCTCCCGGATCACAGCTCAGCCAAGTTTGAGCTGAACTAGAACTCAAAATATATCCCCACCAGAGACAAAGCTATTTGCCACAACACCTGCTGGGTCACAGCACTGAGCTGGAAGTGGCCTTTACTATTCCCTTTCCACCTGCCCAGTTTGTTCCTGCTCCCATGACTCACTAAATGAGGTTCACGCATTTACAGTGGTGATACAAAAACAGCTGGCCTGAAGGTCTGTTTTACTGAGCTGAAGCTCTGTCTGTAGTTTATCCAATACTGTGATCAACAGTACGTATTTGTTGACATTTACAACTAGTGTTATGTAACCACACAGCTAGTCCTCAACACTGCATTCATAGATCAGCTGAAGAGTATGTGTACATATTTTTACTACAAATAGCAAGCAGTACAAGCTAAGCAGTCCTTACTGCTAACCTGACTTGCTAAAATGCAGATTGAGGTGCAAACACTGGCTTGTAAAATTCTCCACGTTCCTCCTCTGAAATCTTTATTACGTTTAAATATGAATCTTTCCATTCAAAACAAGCAAATACAAACCTCTAACCTCTCAACTGAAAAACTATTGCATTGGGAGCAAGAAATCTATGAATGACTGGAGGTAGTACAAAGGCAGAAGGAACTACATTAGGTTGATAAATGTGTCAGGGAGGTTGTGGAGTCTCCCTCTCTGGAGGTATTCAAAACTCGCCTGGATGTGTTCCTGTGTAATCTGGCGTAGGTGATCCTGCTCTGGCAGTGGGGTTGGACTAGATGATCTTTCAAGGTCCCTTCCAGCCCCTGAAATTCTGTGATTCTGTGTGTAGACACAATCAGTGCAACAGAGAAGGCTTCCTCTGAGGCTGTCTACACAGTCAAATACGGCATAACAATAGCGACACTATGGATATCTACCCGGAGTTAATCCATCTATCTGCAGCAGGAAGAATTTAACACAGGAGATTAGAAGCCCAATGGGACTACATATTCTTGAACTGCCAGACTGCTCAGGAATGCTGTCCAGCACTATTGTTACCACTGCACAGGTATGTAAGGGGTCCAACAGTCATATCTGTATTTCATTTACCATGCATTGTCTCATTCAAGAGGTTTTAGAGTGAAGGAAGAGTGCCTCACTTACTGCACTAGCCAAAAAAGTGGCGAGCTCACTGAAATGGAATTTATAAAACAAAGAAATGCTCAGAAAAATAAAGCCATATACAAAAGGCAGGGACAACTCTGACTGCTTAAAGCAGGTATGAGATGTGGAACAAGTAGCTGGCTCATCTTCAGAGAAGTGTCAGGGACTATCACAAACAACTCTTTTAAACCACTGCTAAAAAGGTAAACATTGTACTACAACCACAGATGAAAGCACAACCTCCAAGGTATGTGAAGTAATCCCTACTCTCTTCTCAATGCTAGTAAATCCTATAACTGTCTGGCTACAGCACAGAACTTCCAGGAATAAATGAAGGAACTGGATAGAGCAAGGTGACAGCAATTCATCTATGTTCAAGGGGAGCCAAGGGAAAATCCCAGCTGTGTGAAAAAGCACCAGTTCTCCTCTGTCATGTGGAATACAAAGAAGCTGGACATGAGTGTCACAACTGAGGTGAGCTGCACAGCTCAGCACTACACTTGAGCAACTTGCTGAGTAGGCCTGAAGAACCTCAAGGAGAAAGGAAGCTTTTCCCTGGACCTACTGGTAAGGCAAAGGCTGTACATGCTGTACAGCCAGGCTGTCCTCTTGAGCAACAGGCACACCTGAAAACAAACATCCGGAGCTGAGGCCCACCCTATCATTTATCCCCTACACCATACTAAGTATATCTGACCTGACAGTGCTTCTGAACTATTTATCCTATACAAAGTGCTGGCAAGCTACATGAATGGATGGATATACAATCTTTTCTTTTAAAGGAAATTTGTTCTGCTCTTCTGCACAACATACAGGCATGCTTAAGAGAAAAGCAATCTGAATCCTGCAATCTGAACTATAAACCTACCACCAGAAATTATTATGGCACCTTCCACATGTCTTCTGCACTAATAAGATGGTAATAAATGAAATCCAGAACCTAAGAGCTGGTTTAATATATAGTGGGAGAAAAACACATGCTCTAAGAACGTAAATAGACATATACTTTTTAACTGACTAACACAAACAGAAAAGGATTTTATCAGTAAAAATGTCACTAAGCCTCTGGAAACAACTAAGCAACTTTATTGATTCAGTAGATGGAAGTCATCAACAATCAATTTCTGTGCCTGGGATAAACAGCATGTTGGCTCAGGTTTTGACAGAACATCCTGTCTAGGTGTAACAGAAATCTATCAGACAGAAGCCCATTGAGCTACAAAAGTCAGCTGCTACAGTGGATAACAAGTGGCATCTCATGAGGGGCTTTAGTTTTGTCAACTGACAAAAAAAAATGAGGTGCTTTGTTTGTTTTATTTGTACCTTAAAAGCATAAGAAAAGGACAAGCACCAAAATTACCTTGAAACTACACTCGTGACAAAGAAAACACATAACAAATTTGAACATCTGGTTGTCATTCTTCCAGCAAAGCTTAAACATCTGCAACATTTTCAAAGGGAAACACAGATAATATTGAAAATCCACATGAAACACAGAACCTGTTTATCAACTCAGAAGGTGCTGTGTGTTACCAGGAAAGATTCATTTAAGGTAATGCCAATGGTAATTTATTTGTTTGGAAAATAAATAACATGCAAAGCTGGTTTTGGTGCACACATTTTATTTTCAGACCTACTGAAGCAAGGAAAAATGCAACAGCAATATAGGGGGAAAAAAATTCTTGCTTGATTCACAACCTGTTTGTGTGACAAACTGAATGCAGGCTATGTTGTGGCTGCAAAAAACACATTAAAAAAAATTCCACTCCCCCTCTACACCTTCTCACCCACAAAATTATGAGGTGGTACAAGAGGATGGCCAAAACACACTCCCAAGTAGCACAGCTGTTATGCTTGAAGTCTGTACCGTAGTAAGTAGGAAGAAATTTCATCCTATCAGCCCCTTAGTAGTCATTTATTTCAGATGCAGTCTTATTACAAATAACAGCCTAAAGAACTTCTCCTATTTGTGGATGCAATCTCTGTCTCATTTCTACACTAGTAACATGTTTCAAACAGTGGGAAGCACAAAGAACTTGGAGGAACAAAGAGCTTAGATGTTTGACAAATGGCACTCTGGAGGGGAATAGAACCAGCACGACTGTCATGGGTTGAGATGAATCTGCTGCTGCTATTTGATGCCATGATAATGCCATGATAATGCCATGATAATGCCTGATAATGCCTGATAATGCAATCTGCTGCTGATACTTGATGCCATGATAACGCCATGCCAGCTTCAAAATGAAAGTGTTGGCTGAAGCATGGGGCTTGAAGTTCTCTACAACTCTACAACTCCCTGAAAGGAGGCTGTAGTGAGGCTGGTGTTGATCTCTTCTCCCAGGTCAGTAGTGATAAGATAAGAGGAAATGGGCTTATGTTCTGCCAGGGGAGGTTTAGATTGGACATTAGGGAAAATGTCTTTACTGAGAGAGTAGTGAGAGTAGTGAGTAGGTGGTGGAGTCACCATCCCTGGAGGTGTTCAAGAAGTGTGTAGATGTGGCACTTTAGGACATAGTTTAGTGGTCATGGTAGCTGGGTTATGGTTGGACTCGATAATCTTAAAGGTCTTTTCCAGCTTTAGTGGTTCTCTGATTCTATGATTGGCTTCCTGCTCCAGTTGCTGTTTCTGGTTTCCACGTTTGGGGTATCGGTTATTTTCACTTGACTGGCTGCAGGCTTGGGTGGGAGGGGGAATAGTTTTATGGCTGTGTTCTGCTGCTGTGTGTGGAGGGCGGGGGGGTTGTGCGAGCAAGCTGCATTAACCCAGAACAACAACTTACAAAGAAATCAAATGAAAAACCTTTGCAAGGCCTGACCTGTAAGTACTGCAATCTCAGAGAAGCCAGACTGGGAAAATTAACATTTTAATAACAATTTGATTTGTTCCTCTTTTTAATTAGATCAGGTTAGTCTCTTACAGAATTGGTTATGCTTAAAGACTAATTTGAAGAAGAGAGAGCTTTCTTGTTAATTACTGGGGAAGTTTTTGTAGTCATTCCTTATTGATTACACTAAATAGACATGGGAATGAATATCTATTATAAAATTAAAATAGAGAGAACAAATTAAACTTTTTGCAGCAAACAGCACTGACTAGCTGCTTCAGTTATCACCACCTAAAGCCAGCAAAGAGTGTGGCAAAGACACCACAGAAATAGAAATAGACAAACACAAGAATTATAGAATCATAGAATCAGCAAGGTTGGAAAAGACCTCAAAGATTCATCAAGTCCAACCTGTCACCCAAGACCTCATTACTACTAGACCATGGCCCAATCCCCTCTTGAACACCTCCAGGGACGGTGACTTCACCACCTCCCCGGGGCAGCCCATTCTAATGGCTAACAACTCTCTCTGTAAAGACTTTCTCCTCACCTTGAGCCTAAACTTCCCCTGGAACAGCTTGAGACTGTGTCCTCTTGTTTTGGTGCTGGTTGCCTGGGAGAAGAGACAACCCCCTCCTGGCTACAACCAGAGACCTTCAAGATCATCACATCCAACCTATCATCCAACACCACCTAATCAACTAAACCATGCAACCAAGCACCCTATCAAGTCTCCTCCTGAACACCTCCAATGATGGTGACTCCACCACCTCCCTGGGCAGCCCATTCCAATGGGCAATCACTCTCTCTGTGTAGAGCTTCTTCCTAACCTCCAGCCTAAACCTCCCCTGGTGCAGCTTGAGGGGTTTAGGGTAACCTGAGGGTAACCTGTTCCAGTGTCTCACCACCCTCAAGGTGAAGAACTTCTTCCTAACACCCAATCTGAATCCACCCACTTCCAGTTTTTCTCCATTTCCCCTAGTCCTATTGCTACCCAACATCCTAAAAAGTCCATCACCAGCTTTCTTGTAGCCCCATTCAGATACTGGAAAGCCACAATAAGGTCTCCTCAGAGCCTTCTCTTATCCAAACTGAACAACCTCAACTCTCTCAGCCTGTCCTCACAGGAGAGGTGCTCCAGCCCTCTAATCATCATTCTCATGGCCCTTCTCTGGACACATTCCAGCATGTCCATATCTTTCTCGTAACAGGGGTTCCAGAACTGGACACAGTACTCCAGGTAGGAAGCAGTTGCCAATTTCCTGTGAACCAATACCAAGATAGTTCTGAACTAATCTATTAAAGCATGAAGTACTTAAAAGAGATCAGTTACTGGTACTGCAAGAGGCACCTTAACCAATTACATCCAATTTACTTAAAAGTCTTCACAGTTATCTTGTTCAGCTTAAAATAAGATCTTTAATATTACCTGCTAGGTAATGATCTATGGTCAAATCAGTTTAGCTGTAAAACAACCTAGCTTTTCTGAAGGAAATTAAAATGCATATATTCTTCTAGAAGAAAATGAAACTACTTTTTTGTTGTTAAATAAATTCAGTATCCTCATCACAATATTTGTTTTAAAGCAGGTTTTCAGCTTTTTGGCCAGAACAAAGGAGGAAGAAATAAGAAATGCTGCAAGTGGAAATAATTTTGTCAGCACATACTCATCCACAGTCACAAACACACAGAGCCTTCCTTATTAAATTCCTGGATTCTAGGTCCAATGCATTGCATACATGTTTCAGGAATCAAGGACGTAAACGTCAGCCTTTCCTTAGCATGCCTCTGGTGCAAACAGCCAGTCATTATGAAATTCATTCCAGTCTCATTAACAAGTGAAGTTTGGAAGCACAGTATTTTGGAGTCATAAAGAGATGATTTATAATGAGACTTCACTCAGTAGGAAGGCCGAAGCACAGCAATTCTCTCTCCAAGTTATTATCGTGGAAAGCTACTTAATGAGTGTGGGATTTCTTCAAGAATTAAAAAAATAAAGGGAAAAAGGCAAGATTTGGTAGAGGATGTATTCTATTATGCAGACACCCACATCACTGAACATTTCTGCTACAGTAAAACCAACAAAATAAAAATCCTCAAAGTTGTTCTTATTTTGAGCTTTCGGCTTGTTTTTAATAAGCGCTTTCAAATGTAAAGCGCAGAGCTGTAGGGATTAGCAGATAGATATCATTCAGTATAAAAAAGTTAGCAAGCTTTAGTGAACCAAACCAGGTTGCCTAAGGTCAGGCATTCCACAGTGCAAACGAGAGAAAAAATGAATTTTGATGATGCTGCCTGGCAAAGCAACAACAAAAGGGTAGAGAGGTAACTTCACTTGACAAGTCCAGCAGAAGTCTGCCACCTTGCAGCACTCTCCCCTCCCAGCAAGCGCTGAGGACACAAATGCAATTACACACAAACCTGAGTCCTCCCCTTAATACAAGTCCAGATCAAAGCTATCTTCAGCCTCCAACGATGATTTAAAAATAAATAAATTTCAGTAATACATATGCCATAATTACAGAATGGTCCAGACTGGAAGGGACCTCCAAAGGTCATCTAGCTCGACTTCCCTACAGTCAGCAGGGACATCCTCAACTAGATCAGGCTGCCCAAGGGCATTGTTGAGCCTCACCTTGAGTATCTCCAGGGAAGGGGCCTCAACCACATCTCTGGGCAACTTCTTCCAGTGTTCCACTACCCTCATAGTAAAGAACTTGTTCCTAACAGCCAATCTAATCTTTTTCAGCTTACAGCCATTGCCCCTTGTGACAGTTTAGGCTGTGCCTTTAAGAAAAGACAGCTGCAGAATTCTCTAGCTGAATGTTTGGGTGCAAAAAGGAAAACAAAGATTAATTCTAAATGAATTTCATTGGTCAGATGTGAGATGTACAATAGCAAATATCTCTAACATTCTTTCTCTCACTCTCCCCAGCTTCAGTCTGTTCTGACTTTCATTTCATGGTCAGAGTGCATGCAGCTGACCCTGGACTGAAACTGATAAGACAAGAAAGCTAACTTCTTGACAACTGCTTTGAGCTAACAGATTTCCCTTAATTAATATCCTTTTCTCTCTCTTTCTCCTTTTTGGTCTAATTAACTAGAGGGGAAAGGGAAGGGGGCAAGACATGGGGGGAACCTGAGGTGGGATCCTCCTTGGGAAGCCTTCATTCGCTTCTCCGACTGGGTTAGCTGTGCTTTATTGTTGGTGCGGGTGGATTAAACCATCTAAACCACCCCTTGTCCTGTCACTGCAGGCCTTTGCAAACAGTCTCTCCCCATCCTTCCTGTAGGCCCTTCAGGACATGACTAATTTCCATGTAATGAATTCCAAACTTACTTTTTTTGCATAGAATTCTGGCTCAGGAGCTATCGGCATGGCAAGCTACCCAGGACTTTTTAGCCTTTTGCATCCTGAGATGTCCCAGAAAGGGACTGACCACACTGAATTGATTTCCAAGACAGCAGTTCAGCAGCAAAATTTAGAATTTGTTAATCATTTATGCACTTCTCAACTTTGCCAATCAATGCAGCAAATACTTTTCTTGACTTTGCTGGGAGGAAAAAATGAGCCTAACCTTTAAAGACAAGGAGTACTCACACATTATGGATTTATCTGGCTAGCAATATTCATTTCAGTGATGAAAAATTTAACTGAAAAGTCTAACATTTAATGAAACTTGGAGGCATGCAGTTTTAAAAAATGCCTTCTTATCTGCACAAGAACATAAAAATCATTAAGCAAAATACATGCAGAGAGAGAAATGACAACTGCTAAATGTTTCAGGAGTCTTCCTAAAGGAACTTTGATAGGTTTCCAGTTATTAGAAATTGTCTCCTCCACAATGCACATATTTAAATAGGAACTAAATTGTAAAGACTACCCTGCACTGCTTGTTTATACTTCTCTGTACAGTACAGCAAAATTGTTTCAAGCATTGCTGGGTTGTTTGTCTGAGGTGATTCCTGAGATTAATCTTTTTAATATTAAAATGATGCAAATTCTGAAAATGATAGAAACATCACAGTGTTGGAAAATCCACTGACTCCATTTTTCATCACCTGCCAGTTTGGAAGCATCAACATCCTTAAATGTTTGTAAGTCAAATGCCTTACGGCCTGGAGTCCTGAGAAAGCAGCACTCTGGGTGAAGTCATGCCTAAAGTAGTCTCTAAGTTCCTGAGAAACATTACTCCAGTCTCAGTTTCCCAAACAGAAGAATTAGGGAGAGAAAAGCCACATAGCCTAAGACTGTCATTTCCTTCTTTAAAGGAGATTAATTCTGTATGAAATGATTAAGTCCTCAGCTGAAAATAATGGGTATTAACTTGGGAGCTCCCCAGTTCAAGAGGGACATGGATCTACTCAAGAGAGTCCAATGGAGGGCTATGAGGATGATTAAGGGATTGGAGCACTGCCTTATGAGGAAAGGCTGAGAGATCTGGGACTGTTTAGTCTGGAGAGAAGAAGACTGAGAAGGGATCTAATAAATGTATATAAATAGATGATGGCTGGCAGGCTCTGCTCAGTTGCATCCTGTGATAGGACAAGGGGCAATGGATATAAACTACAGCATAGAGAGTTCCACATCAACATGAGGAGGAACTTCACTGTGATGGTCACAGAACACTGGAACAGGCTCCCCGGAGAGGCTGCAGAGTCTCCTTCTGTGGAGACTTTCAAAACCCATCTGGATGCATTCCTGTGTGACCTGTGCTACATTCTATGGTCCTGCTCTGGCAGGGGGGTTGGACTCAATGATCTCTTGAGGTCCCTTCCAACCCCTAGCATCCTGCAAATTAGCATGACCTGAGTCCTTTGTTTTGCAGGAGACCTGTACTGACTAAGTATTAATTTAGCATCTATTTGAGCACACACTCATTGCTCAGAGCTCACAAGATACATGGCAGCTTTAGTGTGCTACAGAACAATCAGGATGAAGCACTCTGAAATCCTGATGGCACAGAAGTGGAGTGCTATGTGCAGATCCATACAGGCTATATAAGTGCTCAGCACACAAACTTGTCAGTGTGTGCCTAAAAGCAGCTGCAGAGGACTTAAGGATGGTGTCTAGAGATCTTATTCAACTGCAGATGACAGATGAACAGGACCCATATATCCACCTTTTGGACACAGGCAAATGTGACAGTCCAGGATTAGCTGTACCCCTAGCTCCCACTTTGCACCTTGACCTAAATACTCATGTGAAAGGTTTATGTACTTACTACATACTACTACATCCACGAAGGTGGATTTAAACCAACAGTTAAATTATGAAGAACATCCCCTACTGCCTGCAACAGACCTCCCTCAGACAAGAACATTAACAGCTGGGGCTGACCTCACTTCTTTCAAAGACACAGTCAGCCTTTGAATCTTATCACAGAAATAAATAGAAGGCTAGAAGACCTAGTTCACTTCAGTTTTTGTTATTTGCTTTCTGAAATCCCAGATTAAAAAGGTTTACATTTTTAAGCACTAGCCAAAACCATGAGGACTCTGTGTACTGGTTTGAGGTTTTGGTTTTTTTTCCATGAAAGCTGAGATTCTCACTGGGACAGATGTTACAAGTGTCTAATTCGTTGCTCACAGTTTACAGTATGTGTATGTTTTACTAAAAGGCTGTGGCTTGTCACAAGAGCATTAGACTGACTGCTTTTCTTACCAGGCAGTTACACATTGGTTCAAGCAGGATGTTGGGAAGGCAGAGGGAGCTCACTCTCAGAAAGCACCAATCTAGGAAATGCTGTTGTTGTAGTGCAGGGAGCAGGGAAAGCTGTGGGAAGCTATGAACCACGAGAATGAGAACAGGAGGCTTGAGAAGGGTAGAGAACCAAGTCTCTGCAACAACAAGTATATTTTTCTAGAGATGCAGAGGAGACCGCAAAGATCCATCTAAACGATGAAAAAAAAGAGGCCTTTGTTTTGCAATGCCAACATCTGCTTTCTAGCATGATGGTTTGAGTACACATCACCTCAAACCTGTTCTCTCTCTTCCATGAGGTTCTGCTTTACTTTAATATTTGTATTTAAAAAACACCAACTATGAAAAATTGTTGGTGTATTCTGTTCAAGGAAAACTGTCCAGACAGCACATACCTCAGACCTCAGTCTAAGATAACCTATTAAGGCTTAAACAAAATTAAATATTTTAAAACTGATATACCAAGTAGAACTTCACAAGATACTATCTTGAAGGTACTGACAATAAATTATTCTTTTCATACAGAGGTTCACCTTTGCTCTACAAGAATGTCACTGATCCTGACAGAAAGAAACCTTATTGAATAAAAGGACAAATTCTCTTTGCATTAACTTAGATTTTTTTCCAAGGGGAAAAAATCAACCACAAAGAGCATTTTACTAGCATTTTTCTATGGTCAGGAGGAAAATCAATGTAGGAGGAAATCTGGCTCTACACTGAATAGAGAAGAGATTTAAAAGCATAACTAGAAAGCTTAACTGTTGTCCTGAAGGGTCAAACCCCCAAACATGCCCTTGCCCAGACAATGGCTAAGCACCTGCAAATGTGCTTGCCTGGACAGCTCCTGGGGTCCAGGTGGTCAAGGTGAATGTACAGCACCTGTGATTAACCTTGTAAGCACCTGTGAATGTGCAAACCTGGAGACTTCCTATGGTCCAGATACACGTGTGATTAATTTTGTGACACAGCTGTGAACTGGGTGTGCCCCTGGCCATGTTTGGATATGCCCCATCTCACAGGTCCAGTTATCAGGGTTCTGTGTTACCAAAGGGCATTAATTGTCTTGTCACAGTATTAAAACCAGCCAAGAAGTCAGGCAACTTGCCTTGTTCTCACCCAGCAAGCAGCTAGAGCCAAATGCTGCCCGAGTAGCAGCTGAGGGCCTGCTTATCACAAAGAGACAAGAGCCAAAATGCCGCCCGAGTGGCAGCTGAAGAACCTGCTCTAGCAGACCAACAACTTCATCCAGGCCTTGCACCTGGACCAAGGCAGAAAGGGGAAAAGTTCCAAGGAAACTGAATCCCAGAAGAGGCTACAGAATAGTGACTGTGCATGACAAGAGAGAGGCTCCCTAGCTCTCTCCGAGCCAAGGACTGCTCAAATCATAGCCACAGCAACTGGGAAGATAGCAGACAGAGGAACAAGTTGTGAGTACCTGGACATTCTGCCACAGAATACCATTTGTGAGAAGCCCACAGATCATAGCACCTGTATTCCCAATTTGAATTGCAGCACTGGAAGTATTAGATCTGTGCTTAAATCATTTAACTGCCTATATGTGGAGCGTACAGCCCACAACCAAATAATTGAACCTCTGAATACATTTTGTAAGTCATGGTGGGGTTTGAAGATACCACTGCCAGGAAATATTAATTATAAAATATATAAAAATACACAGTTTCATTACAGCTGTCTTTGCCTGGGATCTAAGCTAGGGTACAGTCCTGAAGGGGTTTCCTCTACCTCAGGGCTGTAACATGAGTGTGTAGGATGTTAAGTACACTTGGCTCCCACATCAATTACTACTTTGTAGTAATCTCCTTTGAGGACAGGAACCTGATACTCTATTTGGCTGTGTAGAACCCAGCTTCACAGAACAAACATACAAATAAGTACAACTAGGCAGATCTTTAGATAAATGTCTCATTTGTTTACTAGTGGTTCAGCATGTAAAAGAATTAGTTTTAAAACTGCATGAGTGGCAACATTGGAAGCTTTATGAGGAGGTAGGTGGTGAGGCAGTTGAAATATACATGAAGGTTCTGCAAGTCACCATATGTAAGTATAGAATAATACAGGATGTCTAAGGATTTTGCAGGAACAAAGTTCCTTCCTGGAAAGGAGCACAGATGAGGAAAAAGTTCTTGAGCTTTGCTTTTGGAATGCTACACTTTGTGGTCATATTTACCCTGAAGGTGTTCAAAAGCAATTTTTTTATGGCAATTCATCTGTCTTTTGAGTAACTCCTAACCACTGACAAAGCCAGACAGCACTGGATACCCAGCAGGGTAGTATTTTCTGATGATGCAGCTACTATTCCTGGAACATCTGTCAATTTCTTGGAGAGAATTATTTCTCTTTTATCCCACAACTGCAATTCAAGCAGAATTTGCATTTTACAATGTCATTCATGCTAAGCATGTTGTCCTTCTATAGCGGTACGCTGGAAGAAAGTTACTTTACAGATCAGTGACAAAGGTATCCTTTGTATGTTAAAATATGGACTTTCAAATTCTGAAAAGAAATAAAAATCATTTTAAAAAACCCCAACCCAGAACATGGCTTGTAAAACCACCAGCACTGTTTATCTCATGTTGTCCTTCTGTGACAACATAATCAGGCTGTGTGAAAAGGCTTGTGAAAGCAAGAGCGTGCTTCAAAGAAAAACAACGTACAAATGGAGACTTACAGATAGATATATAGATAGATATAGATATATATGTAGAGACAGACAAGGAAAAGCAGCAGCTAAGAGATACTTTATTTCTGAAATGTCATTTAACAAAGACTCTGCTCCAAACAAGTCACTTTAATAAGGCAGCTCAAGTGTGTTTCAGTGCCACCTAGCTAACACTCAAGGCAACTTGCATCACTGCATGATTTGTTTTTTTCCCTGCAAATATCCTTCAATAAAAACCAAATGGAGAAGTGGCACATTGCTTCAGTGTGCTGAAGCATCAAAAACTTGGCTTGCTCTTGAAATACCTGAACTTTGATGTATTTATGTGAGGAATGTTAAAAATGTAACCCTAAACCCCTTTATGCTGTGACTGAGTTCTTGATCTGGACAGATCCACATGACTGAGTACTTCAAATCCTGCTCTTTCAAGTATAAACATACAGGGTGTCATTATGCAACCATTTTGTTCCAATTCCTTTGTGCCATATATTAATGGAAGGGTTGAGACACATAAAAATAAATTAAAAGAAAAGAAAAGAAGAAGGAGGAAGAGCAAAGAAGAAAAAACATTTCAGTTTGCTTTAATAAATGTAAAGCACATTGGTATCTAAAGGGAAAAAAAAAAAAGAGGAGGTGAAGAGTGGAACCATGTACTTAAATCCTCTGAAACTTCACTTGGCTTCCTCCATAGGATGAGTTTCCAGATAATAAAAGACATTTGCAGTCCTGACCATGTCATTGTTACTGTGTTAACACCAACTAAAATTATGAAAGCTTCTCTGAACTTTAATCACAACTCTCAAGATTAAAATAATTTCATAGTCTAATACTTCTCCTTCCAGCACAAAATAGATGGAAGGAAAAAATGGTTTCTTCTGACTCAGCAATGTGATTGCATATTCTCTAAAAATCATAATTGAACCATAACGGCCCAGCTTTAAATCTTCTGGTTTGAAAGTATACCCTTGAAACATCTTCAGAACTACCTGAACAGGCAGGATATACCTGCTAAGGCATGCCATTGACAGTCTCAGAAAATAGAAACATAGAATCACAGAATTGTCAGAGCTGGAGAGGACCTCAAGGATCGTCTAGGTCCAACTGCCATGCTATGGGCAGGGACCCCTCACACTAGAGCAGGTTGCCCAGAGCTACATCCACCCTGGCCTTAAAAAGATCCAGGGATGAGGCTACCACCACTTCCCTGGGCAACCTGTTCCAGTGTCTAAATCCACCCACTTTTAGTTTTGCTCCATTCCCCCTAGTCCTATCACTACCTGACACCCTAAAAAGTCCCTCACCAGCTTTCTTGTAGGCCCTCTTCAGATACTGGAATACCACAATCAGGTCTCCTTGGAGCCTTCTCTTCTCCAGACTGAAGAGCCCCCAACTCTCTCAGCCTGTCCTCACAGGAGAGGTGCTCCAGCCCTCTAATAATCCTCGTGGCCCTTCTCTGGACAGATTCCTATAATAAATATATGACTGAAATCATGCTTGCTTTCCTCTATATAATAATTGCATTTTGGACTGCAGATTTTGAGAGCATATTGGAAGATGAATACCCTTCACAAAATGCTAGCAATTCCAAAACTCTGCTAGTGGAAAAAAAAAAACAAGGCAAAAAAACCAACCAGCACCCAACCAAAAACCTACAAACAAACAAAAAATCAAACCAAACCTAGAAAGTTGCAAATGCACAAAGTTTGTGGTGGTGGAACATTGTGCCAAGGCCAAATATAGCCACTAGATAATTCATCAGCAAAGTTACTCTTTACTTCTCCTGTGCCATAATCTTTCATTATTTAATCCCTTTATCTCTATGTTCTTCTTGGCTGACATTTAACTAATTCCCCTAAACACACTTAGTACAATTTCTCACCAATAGTTCAGTAGTCAGATTTCTCAAAGCTCACTGCAAAATGCTTCAGGTATTTTGAAGAACAAGAAATGACACTGAACAAAAATGGGTAGGATTAAGATATGGTACAGAAACTTGCTCCTGCGACTCACTGTGTTTGCTTTAGTTGAGCACAAGTAGCAGTTGAAGCCCCAGCACACTGTCTTTCCTTGCCTTTCCACGTCAGGCTCAGCTCTTCCTTCCTTGATCACTTTGACTCTCACTGAGATACAGAGCCCTCATTTCTCCTCACCCCTCCCTTCAGCTGTCCCATGTTAGAACTCCCTCTTCAACAGCCGTCCAAGACACCTCTTTTGGTTGCAGATCAGTAGCGAGTAAAGGAAAAGAAGAGCAGGACAGTAGTAAGCAAGACATGGCTGAAGGAGCTGTGCAAGGCACCTGAGTGACAGTGAAACATTGCCTGAAATGAACCTAAGAAAAATGAGCTAGTAAGTGGACTTCCAGTACCTGAAGGGGGCCTGCAAGAAGGATGCAGAAAGACTGTCTACAAAGGCCTTCAGTGATAGGATGAGGGGCAGTGGTTTCAAACTAGAGAAGAGTAGATTTTAGATTGGATGTCAGGAACAGGGGGTGGTACGACATTGGAACAGGTTGCCCAGGGAGGTAGTTGAGGCCCCATCCTTGGAAATACTCAAGGTTAAGCTTGACAGTGCTCTGGGAAACCTGATCTAGTTGAGACTGCCCCTGCTGACTTCAGAGGGGGTTGGACTAGATGACCTTCAGAGGTTCCTTTCAACCCAAACTATTTGATGATTCTATGACTAAAGAGGAGCTGTTTATAGCAATGACATTTGTGACAGACCACCCTTTTTCTGACTGCAGAAAAATTCTGGATACTGAAGGCAGGGAGAGCACACTCATGTAATGAATTGGTAGTCAGCTGCTATTTAAGCACTCTCCCATTCTGCTAGAAACACAGAATCCTAGAATGCTTTGGGTCAGAAGGGACATTTAAAAGTCATCTAGTCCAACTCTCCCTGCTACTCACAGGGACATCTTCAACTAGGTATAGAGAATCTCTACAACACATAGAAAGACTGAGTAACTTTTCCTAGACTGGGAGAGAGGGAAGTCCTTGTAAAGGGAGGGGAGTCAGTGTTTGCTTGGGAGTTGTGGGGTTTTTTTTTATTTTAACCATTACAATGCTAAATTTATTTAGCTGAATAAATCAACAGTTCCTCAGACAACCAAGGTAGTTTCCATCTGACAATAAACACTGGCTTACATAAACTGATCTCCTTTTGTGAATTAACTACCTTCATTGTTTCATTAATGTAAACTGCTTAGGGATAAGCCTGTAAATTTCCAGCAGAGTCTAAAGAGGGTTAAAACCACTTTGAGAAATCCAATATTAGCTTTTGGGGAGGATAAACAAATGAAGAATGAAGATCTCTACTTGGAAGTATTTTTGGCTGCCTAATCGTCTTTACGTTATCTGAAGTCTAAAACTTCCCCTAAGCCTTCATTGGTTTGTGTCTGAACTGTAAAGATACTGATAAATAAAAAGTAGCACTGAATATGCCTAACTGCTGCTTTTTCAGCCATATTCAGATGCCTTTTCCATAGCCACACCCATAAAAAAAAAAACAGATCTTAAAGGATGTGAGCAACTGGAAAATCAGAGCAGTGCCAACCATTCACTCAAAGACAAAGCTGGTGTCAAATTTCTTCCATGTCCCTCCACTGCTCCTCGAAGAAACTAGACAGTGAAGAACATAAAGAGCAAACTGGGTACAATTAATGTGTGTTTGACATGCAAACACTGGAAGTTACTCAATGTCTACAAGAATTGCACTGTTTAAAGGCAGCCTCTTACACCTCTCAAATACCAGTCAGCTGTTCCTACAGGCTGGGGACAGTCTCTGGAACAGTGATGGGTCCAGCTTTATACCTAGACAGAGATATGCACATTGTGCTTGGTCATGGAGCAATGCTCATACAGTGCTTTACCCTGGAAACAAAGTTCAAACAGAAATACGAGCCTGGAAAGTGTAGCATCTACATCTCTGGGAATCTAAAGCCTATTTTAGGAATTTCCTGGTTTTCTTACCTTCCATCTCGGATACTACTTTGTACAGCCATCCAGGCAGCTAGAAACAGCTTACACAAAAACTTGCTACCTGCCAAAAAAATTGATCATAACAATCTGCTGGGGGGAAAATACTGTCTTGAATAACTTAAAGCAATGCTACACATATACTTGTTACTACACCGTGGAACAAGTATTTTGTGTGTGCTAAACGAGGGCCTGAGTGAAAGCCTTAAGAAAAGACTAAAAAAAGAATCCCCAGAAAATGTTTGGAAAGTGATCTGACCCCATACAATTTTTGCTATGTGTTAATTATGCTGACAATGCTAGCACTCCAGCAGACACCTTCTTCTCTGCCATACAAACCTATGAGATTAGACAACTTGTCCAGTGGATTAGTGTAATTGTATTAATTCCTAGATAAATATGTATAGCAGGAATTCTGCCTGCTATGGCCATTATAGTCCAGCTGAGGCACTTCCATCAAGCTGTCAGTCACCTCCTGACAGGCTTTTGCCACTCATGACCCTGCTGAGAAATGCTGGGTGGTGCTTTATCAGGTGTAGAGCTTGTACAGAGAGCAAGAGGAGGGCAGCAGCAGGAGAGATTCTGGATAAACCAGTGGAATCTGACCTATCGCTTTGGGCACCTCCTCAGACTCTGGCCTTGCCCCAAGTGGTCATGCTGTTGTAGAGAAATCTTTTGTTAAGGAAGCGTGAAGTGTTCAGTGTGAGTTCCTAATGGATTGCACATCTGACAGAATGGGCAAACAGGACCCATGTGAGGCCAGCAAGGAAGCCTGTACAGGCAGGAAAATACCACCACATTGTGTTGTCCTTTCCTAGTCACCTTTCCTAGTGAGATAAAAATTTCTCTAATTACTGAGAGAAGAAAACAAAATATTTGAATTACATCAAAACATTAAAGCTTCTGCATTGTTGCAGATGATTTTCAAGAATAATCTCCTCCAACTACAATCATTACCCTTAAAGGAAGAAAAAAATAGGAAGAAACATTCTTTGAAAGCTCTGAAGTAGCTTTAGAAAACCTGCAAGGGATTGAGAACTCTGATCAAGTAGCCAAAGAGAATAACAACAGAGAGAGTTGTTAGGCATTGGAACGGGCTGCCCAGGGAGGTGGTGGAGTTGCCGTCCCTGGAGGTGTTCAAGAGGGAACTGGACGTGGCACTTGGTGCCATGGTCTAGTAGGCATGAGGTGTTGGGTGACAGGTTGATGATCTTTGAGGTCTTTTCCAACTTTGTTGATTCTATGATTCTATATAGAATAGAATAGAATAGACCAGGTTGGAAGAGACCTTCAAGATCATTGCGTCCAACCTATCAACCAATTCAACCCACCTAATCAACTAAACCATGGCACCAAGCACCCCATCAAGTCTCCTCCTGAACACCTCCAATGATGGTGACTCCACCACTTCCTCAGGCAGCCCATTCCAATGGGCAATCACTGTATATGATTCTATCTCTTAAATAGTATGGAGGGACAAAAAAGAGGGGAAAAAAGTAACAGTTGTCAATGATTTAGGACAAGAGGAAATGGCCTAAAGTTGCACCAGAAGAGGCTTAGAATGGATATTAGAAGGAACTTCTTCACTGAAAGGGTTATGAAACACTGGAATAGGCTCCCCAGGGAAGTGCAGGAATCACTATCCTTGGAAGTTTTTAAAAGATGCATAGAGGCAGTGCTAAGGGACATGGTTTAGCACCAACTTGGTAGTTAGAGAATGGTTGCCCAGGAAGGTGGTAGAAGCCCCATCCCTGGAGATTTTTAAGGCCAGGCTGGATGTGACTCTGGGCAACCTGATGTAGTGTGAGGTGTCCCTGCCCATATCAGGGAGGTTGGAACTGGATGATCCTTGAGGTCTCTTCCAACCCTAATGATTCCATTATTCTGTGGAAAGAAAACACTGGTTTAAATTCAAGTGTTCCTACAGAATAACTTCCTACTTCTGTCCGATAGCAACTGGTGAGTAGGAATATTACATAAATGTTTAAAGCTTATTTCTGGAGGAGTAAGAAGGAAAGAATGAAAAGAGTAAGATTTTAAGCAATCTACACACAATTAGATTCCAAGCATTATCACTAAAGAAGCCTGCTTTCCACTGAATGAACAGCCCATGACCAAACTCTGTGTCTGATATAATTTGTTCACAGAAGGTGCTGCTGGCTGCTTGGGACTTTCAGTTATTTTCCAACCAGGGCAACTTAGAAGAGAACCATAGAATTGTTTTGGTTGGAAAAGACCTCTAAGATCATCAAGTCCAACCATCCATCTAACACCACCATAGCCATTAAACCATGTGCCAAAGTGCCATGTCCACACTGAAGACCTCCAGGGATGGTGACTCTATCACCTCCTTAGGCAGCCTGTTCCAATGTCTGACCACTCATGCAGCAAAGAATTCTTTCCTAATCACCAACCTAAACCTCCCCTGGCACAATTTCAGGCCATTTCTTCTTGTTCTATCACCTGAAACTAGGGAAAACAGACCAACCCCCACCTCATTCCAAGCTCCTTTCAGGGAGTTATTGAGAGCAATGAGGTCTCCCCTCAGCCTCCTTTTCCCCAGATTAAACAAATTAGGGTGAGAAGCATTCCAAGAAATGCATACTGTGTTCCCTAGACAGACAAACAGAAAAAGAACTTCTGCAACTCAAGAATCCACATCTTCTTCCTCACATGTAACACCCATAAAAGCTGCTCCATACACACACACACACACACACACGTATACATGTGTATTCTTGCACAAACACAACCCAAACTGCCACAGTGCCTCTGGTGTTGTGGGAACATAAACTGAGGATATCAAAGGTTGTAAACCCCAGGATAGGCCCTTAACAAACCCCAAGCCAAAATCTGCGCTACAACCTGCCACTCCCACTTGAAGTCTCTTCTCTATTGTGTTGTCCAATTTTAATGAAGCCAGTAAGTGTTCCACCTCCGAGAATATTGTTCTTCTGTCAAATTCCCTTCTCCTTGACTGACAGACACTGAAGCGAATGAGTAGAAAGGGAGACAGAATGATAATGTGAGCTGTGTGTCTTTTAAAATAAGCCTGCACTAAAACACCACTACTAGTTTCTGATCACAGAATGTAAGGGGTTGGAAGGGACCTCCAGAGATCATCGAATCCAAAACCCCTGCCAAAGCAGGATCACCTACGGCACAGCACCTGGAATGATCCAGGCAGGTTTTAAAGTCTCCAGAGAAGGAGACTTCACAACCTCTCTGGGCAGCCTGCTCCAGGGCTCTGTCACCCTCACCATAAAGAAGTGTATCCTTGTATTGAGGTGGAGCCTCCTGCGTTCTAGCTTGTACCTGTTGTTGGAAGTGACCTGCTTGTAGAAACTACTTCAGAAGGATACTGTGAGGAAAGTTCCAACAATGTTGCTTTGTTGAAGGAGCAGGGAGAAGTTAGCACTCAGAATGGAGTATTATCAGGAAGAGTTTTGAAATTAAATTCCCTCTGGAGTCCAAAACAGAACTTGAAGAATTAGAAAAGGAATACAAATGGAATGAAAACCAGTTATGCTAATCTCCTAAGGCTGGCATACATGGAGTTTAATACATTTCTGTTTCTCTGCTTCATAGCAAATGATCTTCCAGTACTTGGCATCAGGCCTTTGTTTCTGATCTGAGTGCAATAAGCTCTGAAACACATCATCCCCTTGCCCCCTCCCCAGCACAGGACAGTGGTGCCGAACCAGCTCATTCCCTTGGCTGCTGAAGCCCTTAATGTCACGTCTGTGACGGACACGCTGGTACCCACTACAGTGCTGGGCTGACAAGATTGTATTTCCCTGGTTCATGCCTGGAATGTGCTACTAGGAGTCAGCTGTGCAGTTACGGATTAAACACTAAAACTGTCAGCTTAAGACTTATCTTTTCCCACTGGATGTTTCCTAAGCCATTCCAGTGATGCAGATCTCAACAAGCTTTACTCTTGCTTAATAATTGAGTGGCACCCTGGGGCCTGAAGACTCCATTATAAATATACTGACTGATCAACTTTCATTAGTGATATCACCTTCAGACTGACAAGTTTGGTTGCAGGTGACATCAGACAAAGTAGTTCATAAAGCAGAAGGCAGAGGACTTCATGTTTCTGTGAAAATGCATCATAGCATTCACTGCTTGGGAGGAATTTTATTTTCCCTCTTGGGTGTGATGGGTGGAGAAAGTGAGGACTCACTGGTGCTTCACACAAATTTTTATGATTATTTACTTGACAGAGGAGAAACATGACAGCATAACCTTCTGAGAGACTGGCATTTCCCAGAGATACATGACACAAAAATATGCTAAAAGCTCTTCAGCTTATCCCATGAACTCAAAAAAAAAAAGCTGTCACTCAAATGTCTGAGCTTGCTAATCAGTTGTTGTGGAACTTTTATCTGAACAATAGCTGATAAAAGAAAAAAAGTAAGATTGGTCAAATGCATTTTTAAATCCTTCCCCATAATAAAAAAGTTCAACTGGAGCTAGGGAGAGACATACACACCACTCGGTCTCTCTGGCAAAGTGTCTCTTCAACATGGTTGATGGACATGCATGGACTTACTAATAAGCAGGTATTTCAGGTTCAGCAATTTTCATAGAATCAACCAGGTTGGAAAAGACCTCAGAGATTATCAAGTCCAAACTATTACCTAATACCTAACATCTCATGACAGCTAAACCATGGCTTCAAGTTCCACATCCAATCATCAGGTCCAACCTGTCACCACAGACCTCATGACTAAACCATGGCACCAAGTGCCACATCCAATCCACTCTTGAACACCTCCAGGGACAGTGACTCCACCACCTCCCTGGGCAGCACACTCCAATGGCAAATCACTCTTTCTGTGAAGAACTTTCTCCTCACCTCGAGCCTAAACTTCCCCTGGCACAGCTTGAGACTGTGTTCTCTTGTTCTGGTGCTGGTTGCCTGGGAGAAAGACCAACCCCCACCTGTCTCCAACCTCCGTTCAGGCAGTCATAGAGAGCCATAAGGTCTCCCCTGAGCCTCCACTTCTCCAGGCTAAACAACCAAACCATTTTTTGCTACTTCATTTTGCTACTCAAGTATTAAATTTACACCTTTAGGTTATCACTGATAACCTTCAAAAACCAATACTGAACAGTTGTGTCCTTGGGACAGTACAGTGTTAACATGAGAGCAATTTGGTTTCCTTTCAATAAAAGAAAGCCTTCTGTGGCAAATTTTCTGCCTCAGTGTGTATCAAGGATGTCTAGTTTTGGTGTGTATGATGTTCTTATTCTAAAGCAAAGGGCAATTTCACAGCAACTAGTTGAAGAAAAGCCTTCTTTAGCTCTTGGCTCAACATATTCTCTAGTTATGGCAGAGTCTGGTGAGGAGAAAGTTCCTCACTGAGAGAGTCATTAGCCATTGGAATGGGCTGCCCAGGGAGGTGGTGGAGTCACCATCCCTGGAGGTGTTCAAGAGGGGATTGGATGTGGCACTTGGTGCCATGGTTTAGTCATGAGGTCTGTGGTGACAGGTTGGACCTGATGATCTTTGAGGTCTCTTCCAACCTTGGTGATTCTGTGACATGCATTTTTATAGGACATGTTTTTTTCTGACAAAGCACAAAGGTATAGGTAAGATTTTAAGAAACCAGATAATTCACTATGCATTGATAACATGTTCCACTTCCACAATTTATCTACCTTTTCCCTCCTGATTATACGCATTTCCAATGTAACTCTGTTCATACCATAGAATCACAGAATCACAGAATGGTAGAAAGGGCTTCCAAAATTCACACAGAATCACAGAATCACATCATCCAGTCCAGAGCAGGATCACCTAGAGTAGGTCACACAGGAACACATCCAGGTGAGTTTTGAATGTCTCAAAGGAGGAGACTCCATGACCTCTCTGGGCAGCCTCTTCCAAAGATCTGCCATCTATACAGTGAGAAAGTTTTTCCTTACATTCACAGGCAACCTCCTCTCCTCCAGCTTGAACCCATTGCCCCTTGTCCTATCACTGGACATCACTGAGAAGAGCCTGGCTCTGTCCTCCCAACACTCACCCTTCTTATCTTTATAAGCACAAATTAGGACACCTATCAGCCTCCTCCAAGCTAAAGAGCCCCAGCTCCCTCAGCCTTCCCTCATAAGGGAGATGTTCCACTGCCTTCAGAATCTTTGTGGCTCTGTGCTGGACTCGAAATTTCAAGAATTTCCTGTCCTTCTTGAACTGAATAATAGAATCCTGTTGTTAACTCAAACAAACATTCCAACAAACTGGTACAAGAGAGGCTCAGTCTTTGCTAGTGGACATGAAAATATAAAGAGTCCCTCCCTTAAAGCATTGTATATTTATGATTCAACTATTTACAAATTAACACCCAACTCTCAGACTACACAAATCTTCCCTTATATTTTAAAACAAAACAACAGCAAAAAAAAAGAATTCAAATCAAAGCATCTAGCCACCTGACTTTCTGATGTTCTTATCTGGTTTCTGAGGTTTTTCTACTGATAATAGGTGATCCTGCTCTGGCACCGGGCTTGGACTGGATGATCTTTCAAGGTCCCTCCCAACCCCTAACATTCTGTGATTCTGTGAATTACTTCATGTGGAGAAAATTCTAAAACTGTTTTGAATTTTAAATAGCAAAACATGACATTAAAAGGAGTAACTTCTTTCCTGCATTATAGCAGAACAACATCAGCCACAGAATCTATTTCTACAATAGTTTCTCTCCTACCACAGCACACAGAAATTCAGGTTAAATTCACCACACTTTTATCATAGAATGGGTTGGGCTGGAAAGGCTCTCCAAAGGTCATCTAGTCCAATGTTGCTGCAGTGAGTGGGGACATCTTCCACTAGATCAGGCTGCTCAGAGTCTTGTCAAGCCTGACCTTGAATAGCTCCAGGGATGGGGCCTCAACTACCTCCCTGGGCAACCCGTTCCAGTGTTCCACCACCCTCATGCTAAAAAACTTGTTCCTAACATGCAATCTAAATCATCTTTAGCAAGATATGATAGGACATTCTTCCACAACTAATATCTTCAGATTATTCCTAACATCTGGTTTGTATTTTCTAACACAAGCACACGAAGTTTCTTTACACAGCTGGCCATTCTTTCAGACCAATTCCCTGTGTTAGCTAGAGCTTTTTTTCACACGCATTTTCATATCCATAGTTCTATCCATTTTTGGTAGCAGTTCCAAAATAGTTACATGTATCCTTATAAATTACAAGGCCCTTTCTAATTCAATAAAAAACCAAACCAAAACAAAACAAAAAACACTCTTCTGGAGTAATAGTTAATGGTATAAGTTAGCAGCACTCTGAAATGTTCAATGGAAGATAGGAACGGCAAGGCTGTATCCTAATTTTACATATAGTAATAATTTCTTCTACCTGAGTGCACATATGTGATCATTAGTTTTAGATTACCATTTCTTACAAGCAGATTACTCTAATCTCCTAAAGCCACTTTGAAATTTCATGTAATTAAGTCTAGATCTAGCCATCCAGGTCCAAATGTACAACGGAGTACCTATTAACAGAGTACCTGGCAACACAGAAATCACAGCAGATGGGCAAGATGCAAATTACAAACTTCCTTAGTGCATTTTAGAGGACTCTTAGTAAATATTTACAGAGACATGAAACAGTACAGGCCCATCTCAGTGCCGGGTTCTACACATTGGCCACAACAACCCCATGCAGTGCTACAGGCTGGGGTCAGAGTGGCTGGAGAGCGGCCAGGCAGAAAGGGACCTGGGGGTACTGGTTGATAGTAGGCTGAACAGGAGCCAGCAGTGTACCCAGGGGGCCAAGAAGGCCAATGGCATCCTGGCCTGCATCAGGAGTAGTGTGGCTGGCAGGAGCAGGGAAGTCACTATGCCCCTGGACTCAGCACTGGTTAGGCCACACCTTGAGTCCTGTGTCCAGTTCTGGGCCCCTCAGTTTAGGAAGGATGTTGACTTGCTGAAACATGTCCAGAGAAGGGCAACAAAGTTAGTGAGGGGTTTGGAGCATGAGTCCCATGAGGAGAGGCTGAGGGAGCTGGGGTTGCTTAGCCTGGAGAAGAGGAGGCTCGCAAGAGACCTTATTGCTCTCTACAACTACCTGAAGGAAGGGTGTAGCCAGGAGGGGTTTGGTCTCTTCTCCCAGGCTACCAGCACCAGAACAAGAGGACACAGTCTCAAGCTGCACCACGGGAGGTTCAGGGTGGATGTTAGGAAGAAGTTCTTCACAGAAAGAGAGATTGCCTATTGGAATGGGCTGCCCAGGGAGGTGGTGGAGTCACCATCCCTGGAGGTGTTTAGGAAGAGACATGATGGGGTGCTTGGTGCCATGGTTTAGTTGATTAGATGGTGTTGGGTGATAGGTTGGACTCCATGATCTTGAAGGTCTTTTCCAACCTGGTTAATTCTATTCTAATCTAAATATAATCTCCTAACATCCTGGTTATTTGTGACAAAATCATTTATACTCCTAAGCCAATCTGTCAGCTACCTAGGCTTCAGTTCAGGTGGAAATAGTCTTGATGAAATCAATAAGAATTATTTTTAAAGCAAAATTAAGAAAACCAAAAAATATACTAGAAATGCATAATCTGAAATTCTCATTTGGAATTCTTGAAACTACAGGAAAGAATTTGTGGGGTGTGTTTTATTTTTTAATTGAATCATTTTAATTTAAAAATTCTAAATTTCTAGGTAAAAATGAGCCACTATCCCCTTAGAAATTTACAGATTGCCTTGGGTTGGAGGGAAATAAGCAGGGACCCCTCCAACTAGAACAGGCTGTCCAAACCCACATTGAGTCTGATCTTGAATGTCTCCAGGGATGGAGCCTCAATGACAGCCCCAGGCAACATGTTCCAGTATTTTACCACTCTTATTGTAAAGAACTTCCTCCTGATGTCCAACCAAAACCTACCCTGCTCCACCTTCAAACCAGTGCCCCCTCCTCATAGAATCATAAAATCAACCAGGTTGGAAAAGACCTCAGAGATCATCAAGTCCAAACTATTACCTAATGCCTCATGACTAACTAAACCATGGCTTCAAGTGCTACATCCAGTCTTTTCTGGAACACCTCCAGGGAGAGGCACTCCACCACCACCCTGGGCAGCACATTCTAATGGCCAATTACTCCTTCTGTGAGGCACTTTCTCCTCACCTCAAGCCTAAACTTCCCCTGGTGCAGCTTGCGACTGTGTCCTTTTGTTCCATTGCTGTTTGCCTGGGAGAAGAGACAAACTCCCACTCCAAGCTCTTCTATACAGTCCTTCCCCAGCCTTCCTGTAGGTCCCCTTCAGATACTGAAATGTAGCTCTAAGGTCTCCCTTAGAAGCCTTCTCTTCTCCAGTCTGAACAGCCACAACTCTTTCAGCCTGTCCTCGCTAGGAGAGGCACTCTATCCCTCTGATCGTTTTTGTGGCCCTTCACTGGACCCACTCCAGCAGGTCCCTGTTCTTCTTGTGTGGAGGTGTCCTACAGCTGGACACAATACTCTAGGTGAGATCTCACCGGAGTAGAGGGACAGAATCACCTGTCTCGACCTGCTTTCCATGCTCCTTTTGATGCAGCCCAGGATGCAATTTGCCTTCTAGGCTTCATAGTGTATGATCTGGCTACTAAATGAATATGCATTCATTTACATTCATCATATAAATACACACATGTTCTTTTTTGGCTACTATGACTTCTACCAAGTGGAAAATGAAAACATTAAAGCCTGAGATGCAATTCAAACTGAACTCAAGATTCAATGGCGTCATGAATTTATGTTTTTCTGATTAGATTCCATTCCCTTCATCACTTTGCTTTATTTTAGCATCTTTTTCAACAAATTAAATTAATGCATGTTCTTTTTGCCTAGATGATCAAATTGGGTTGTTAGTCCTAGAAAGTTATTTTACTAACTGTCTGCATCCTGCTTTTGGGTGGGATTTTTTTATTTGGCTTTGTTTCTTTCATACCCTCCTCATTATCTCTAATGAAATTCCTCCCCTTCTCTGCTGCTATGCCTCTCTCATTTCACTCTTTTTTCCCAACCATTAAATCATTATGGCTTTCATTGCCTTTGGGCTTCTGGTGAAAAACTTATCTGTCCACATACTCTTTTATTTTCCTTTTATGAAAGCAAGGTTGCTTGTTATTAAAAATGTTTCTTAACTTCATGAGAAAATGCTGCTTGGGCACAAAATCATGTTCTGTGATTCTGGTATTTCCATCACTTACCCACAACTTCCTCTCATCTTTAAGCAGCCCCATGACAATCTGCAACATATCAAATCTGTCCCTGACAGGCAGTTCAAATAGGCTAAAGCAGCTTAACTGTGATTCAGTAGTAGGAATTTTGACTTTGCATCAAGCATTTCAATGTGATCTTCCTACAAATGGTTTTGTGCATGCTTTGAAAAAAACTATCATAGCTGTTTAGGGATGGGGATAAACTTTAACAAACAAATCTGGACTCCCAGACTAAGGCAGAGATACAACAATCCCATACTTGGGTATCAGGGAAATCTTCTAGTAGAACAGCCATTTTTCAAAGTCCATCGCTGCTGTTAACTACAGATGGCAAATCCTTAGTGTCCAGTAGGCTCCCCAACTGCATGTGGAAATTGAATAACCAGACTTCAGTGGCAGCCATCACTGTATTTACATTTCCTGCCTGAAGTAGCTGTAGGTAACATTCAGGATTTATTTACCTGTATTACCCACCACCATTGTGTGTTTTGGTTTTTTTTACCACCCAAAAGGCACAAGTTTCCAACTAATGAAAGATTTTCTCTCTGCATGATAGAGAAAAGCTACCCAAAACACGGTCATATTTCCCTTTTCTGCTATTTCTCCAATAACTCACCAAACACTAAGAGAACTTTGATTCAGATGGACTCCGAACACCATGCATTATCTTGTCATAAAACAAGGTCTTTTTACCAATGCTTTCACAATTTATATCTAGTTTAACCAGCATCTCATTTGGAGCATGTCCAGAGAAGGGAAACAAAGTTGGTGAGGGGTTTGGAACACAAGCCCTATGAGGAGAGACTGAGGGAGCTGGGGCTGCTTAGCCTGGAGGAAAGAAGACTCAGGGGTGACCTTATTGCTGTCTACAGCTACCTGAAGGGAGGTTGTAGACAGGCTGAGGTTGGTCTCTTATCCCAGGCAACCAGCACCAGAACAAGAGGACACAGTCTCAAGCTGCACCAGGGGAGGTTTAGGCTGCCGGTTGGGAGGAAGTTCTGCACAGAGGGAGTGATTGCCCATTGGAATGGGCTGCCTGGGGAGGTGGTGGAGTCACCATCACTGGAGGTGTTCAGGAGGAGACTTGATAGGGTGCTTGGCTGCATGGTTTAGTTGGTTGGGTGGTGTTGGATGATAGGTTGGACGCGATGATGTTGAAGGTCTCTTCCAACCTGGTCTATTCTATTCTATTCTATTCTATTCTATTCTATTCTATTCTATTTATTTTGGGGGAAGCATCTCTAGATACTCCCTCTTCAGGCCCACACATTTGTGGCCTACACACCAAGAAACCATGGTCAAATAGCAACCAAAGCACAATTCATGAGATCCATCATAGAATAGAATACATAGAATACATAGAATACATAGAATAAACCAGGTTGGAAGAGACCTTCAAGATCATCACGTCCAACCCATCAACCAATCCAACTCCGCCCAAGCAACTAACCCACGGCACCAAGCACCCCGTCAAGTCTTCTCCTAAAAACCTCCAGCGATGGCGACTCCACCACCTCCCCAGGCAGCCCATTCCAATGGGCAATCACTCTTTCTGTATAGAACTTTTTTCTAACATCCAGCCTGTATCTCCCCTGGCGCAGCCTGAGACTGTGTCCTCTTGTTCTGGTACTGCTTGCCTGGGAGAAGAGACCAACATCCGTCTGTCTACAACCTCCCTTCAGGTAGTTGTAGAGAGTAATAAGGTCACCCCTGAGTCTCCTCTTCTCCAGGCTAAGCAACCCCAGCTCCCTCAGCCTCTCCTCGTAGGGCTTATGTTCCAAACCCCTCACCAACTTTGTTGCTCTTCTCTGGACTCGTTCCAGCAAGTCAACATCCTTCCTAAACTGAGGGGCCCAGAACTGGACACAGTACTCGAGGTGCGGCCTAACCAGTGCAGTGTACAGGGGCAGAATGACCTCCCTGCTCCTGCTGGCCACACTGTTCCTGATGCAGGCCAGGATGCCATTGGCCCTCTTAGCTGCCTGGGCACACTGCAGGCTCATGTTCAGTCTACCGTCGACCAGCACCCCCAGGTCCCTCTCAGCCTGACTGCTCTCCAGCCACTCTGACCCCAGCCTGTAGCTCTGCATGGGGTTGCTGTGGCCAATGTGCAGAACCCGGCACTTGGATGTGTTAAATCTCATGCCGTTGGACTCTGCCCATCTGCCCAGCCTGTCGAGGTCCCTCTGCAGAGCCTCTCTACCCTCCAGCAGATCAACTCCTGCCCCCAGCTTGGTGTCGTCAGCAAATTTACTGATGATGGACTCGATGCCCTCATCCAGATCATCAATAAAGATGTTAAAGAGCAAGGGGCCCAGTACTGATCCCTGGGGCACACCACTGGTGACTGGCTGCCAGCTGGATGTGGCACCATTCACTACCACTCTCTGGGCTCGGCCCTCCAGCCAGTTCCTAACCCATCTCAGTGTGCTCCCATCCAAGCCATGGGCTGACAGCTTGGCCAGGAGTTTGTTATGGGGAACGGTGTCAAAGGCCTTGCTGAGGTCCAGGTAGACTACATCCACAGGCCTCCCCACATCCACCAGGCGGGTCACCTGATCATAGAAGGAGATCAGGTTGGTCAGGCAGGACCTGCCCTTCCTAAACCCATGCTGGCTGGGCCTGATCCCTTGGCCATCCTCTAAGTGTTGCGTGATTGCACTCAGGATGACCTGCTCCATAATCTTTCCTGGCACTGAGGTCAGGCTGACAGGCCTGTAATTCCCTGGCTCATCCAACCGGCCCTTCTTGTGGATGGGTACCACGTTGGCCAGCTTCCAGTCAGCTGGGATCTCTCCAGTGAGCCAGGACTGATGAAAAATAATGGAGAGTGGCTTGGCCAGCTCATCTGCCAGCTCTCTCAGCACCCTAGGATGGATCCCATCTGGTCCCATGGACTTGTGGGGGTCCAAGCTGCTGAGGAGAGCTCCTATCACTTGCTCATGGAACACAGGGAAACCATGCAGCTCCCTGGCTCCCTCTGCCAGTTCTGCAGGCCAGCTGTCTGGTAGACGTTCTTTCCAGCTAGTAAAAACTGAGGTAAAGAAGGTGTTAAGTACCTCTGCCTTTTCCTCATCCTGTGTTACAACATTTCCTTCCATGTCAACCAAGGAGTGGAGGTTGTCCCTGCCCTTCCTCTTGCTATTAATATATTTATAGAAGGACTTTTTGTTGTCCTTCACATCAGAGGCCAGTTTAAGTTCCAAATATGCTTTTGCCTCCCTAATTTTCCTCCTACATGCCCTAGCAACCTCTTTAAACATTCCATGGGTTGCCTCACCTTTCTTCCACAGATTATACACCCTCTTTTTTTCCCTTAGTTCTATTAAAAGTTCATTACACAGCCAGGCTGGCCGTCTGCCCCGGCGGCTCCTCTTCCGGCACATTGGCACAGCCTGCTCCTGAGCCTTCATCAGCTCTTTCTTGAAGCAGGTCCAGCCCTCCTGGACCCCTTTATTTTTAAGGGCTTTCTCCCAAGGAACCCTCTGAATTATTTCCTTGAGCAACCTGAAGTCCGCCCTCCGGAAGTCCAGAGTGGAGGTCTTCTTGCTGGCCCTCTTAGCTTGACTGAATACTGAAAATTCTATTATTTCATGGTCACTGGCCCCTAAACAGCCTCCGACCACCACATCACCCACCAGCCCTTCCCTGTTGGTGAAGAGGAGGTCAAGCATAGCCTTGCCCCTGGTAGGCTCACGCAGCACCTGGGATAAGAAGCTGTCCTCCATGCAGTCTAAGAACCTCCTAGACTGCCTCCTCTCTGCTGTGTTGAGATCCCAGCAGATGTCAGGCAGGTTGAAGTCGCCCATAAGGACAAGGTCAGGAGATCTTGAGACAGCCTTAAGCTGTCTATAGAATGCTTCGTCGACATCATCCTCCTGGTTGGGTGGTCTATAACAGACTCCAACCAGGATGTCTGCCCTACCGGTCTACCCTCTAATTCTTGCCCACAAGCATTCAACCTGATTGTCCCTAATCTCTAGCTCAATGGCATCTAGTGCCTCCCTGATGTACATGGCCACCCCTCCACCCCTTCTTCCTTGTCTATCTCTCCTGAAAAGCCTGTAGCCATCAATTGCAGCACTCCAGTCATGTGAGCTATCCCACCACGTCTCCGTGATGGCAACTACGTCATAACTTTCCTGCTGCAACAAGGCTTCCAGCTCCTCTTGTTTGTTTCCCATGCTTCGTGCATTAGTGTACATGCACCTCAGCTGGGCTGCTGGTTTGGCCTCTGACCCTAGCTTACTGCCCCCAGACTCTTGCCTGAGGGGACTAGTTTCAGCCCCTCCCCCCTTCGAAACTAGTTTAAAGCCCTGTCGATGAGAGCTGCAAGTTCCCTCCCCAGAATCTTTTTACCTTTGGGGGACAGGCCATTCTCATATACTGTGACCTTTCCCCTTCTTTGGGACAGATGTACTCCATCTGTTGCCAGGTGGCCTGGTGCAGTAGAAATTTTACCAAGATCAAAAAACCCAAAATTCTTTTGTCTGCACCAGCCTCTAAGCCACTTGTTGATTATGGCTGCTGTCCTGTTCCTTGTGGTATTCCCTCCTGCAACTAAGGGTATTGAGGAAAAAATTATTTGAGCACCTGTCCCCTCAACCAGATTTCCCAGGGCCCTGAAATCATTTTTGATAGCCCTGGGAGTTCTGACTACAACATCATCATTCCCTATCTGCATAAGTAGCAAGGGATAATAGTCAGAAGGCTGTACCAGCCTGGGTAGCCTTCTATGGTTTGGGTTAGAAAAGACCTCCAAAGGACAGCTAGTCTAACCCCCCTGAAGTGTGCAGGGACATCCTCCACTAGATCAGAGTGCTCAGAGCCTTACACTTATAAGGAACTTGGATTGTTGGGGTTTTTTTGTAGATAAGCAAGAAAGAATAATTTTGGAACCAGGTGTTTTGCAATCCTTACTTTCAACCAGAATTACCCACAAAAGGTCAAACTCTTAGTCAGACTCAGATCAGAAAAGGTAAAGACATAATAGTTTAAAGAAACAAAAATAAAAGAAAGTAAAAAAGAAAAAAGGAAAACCACACTACAACATTTCTAATACTGATTTTCCACAGATTTCAAATTACAAGGAGCCAAAAATCATTAAGTAGTACAAAGAAACAAGAACTACAGTTAAAAAAAGAAATTACATTGCTTCTATTTTAATACTCCTCAGAGACATTCTGTGATGTTTTGCCACTTCTAATAATGTCTTTTGGAGGAGAAGAGGGATGTGGACATGCTGGAACGTGTCCAGAGAAGGGCCAGGAGGATGATCAGAGGGCTGGAGCACCTCTCCTATGAGGACAGACTGAAGGAGTTGGGGCTGCTCAGCCTGGAGAAGAGAAGGCTCCGAGGTGACCTAATTGTGGCCTTCCCGTAACTGAAGGGGGTCTACAAGAAGGCTGGGGAGGGACTTCTCAGGATATCAGGTAGTGAGAGGACTAGGGGGAATGGAATGAAGCTGGAGGTGGGGAGATTCAGGCTGGACATGAGGAGGAAGTTCTTCACCATGAGAGTGGTGAAGCCCTGGAATGGGTTGTCCAGGGAGGTGGTTCAGGCCCCATCCCTGGAGGTGTTTAAGACCAGGCTGGATGAGGCTCTGGCCAGCCTGATCTAGTGTGGGGTGCCCCTGCCCATGGCAGGGGGGTTGGAACTAGATGATCCTTGTGGTCCTTTCCAACCCTGACTGATACTATGATGATACTATGATAGAAAAGTCTCCAAGTAAGACTATCATAAACATGTTTTGAAGATAACCTGCAATCTCACCATCCCTTCTAAAGTAACACTGCTGTTGATGCAAACTTCATTGTTCTCTACAGCAGTACAAGCTGCTGAGGATAATTTTAAAACATGCAGAATAAAACATGCAAAAAATTTACCCCTAACCCCCAAAGTCCTGTTTTCTGGGAGAGAAAGAATTTATGGAGAGTCAATACAATTCTACTCTCTCTTTTCCTCTGCTCCCTCATTGCCTTTATTAACTCAGTATGCTCCTACACTCACTTTAAAGATTTCGTTGCTATGGGAATTTATTTCCAGATTTTTATTGTCAAGGAGAAAAACAAGGTTTTGGTGATTAAATATTACAGAAGCTCTGACTTTTGCACAGCCCAACCAAATGAAAAGCCTTAGAAGTAATCTGTGTATGTGTTAAAGTCCTACCGCTCTGATCATAAAAAAGTACATACGCTCTACTTGGCATTTAAGTGCCAGGTACACAAATTCTCACTCCCTTCCTCCAAAGGCTTCTGGACAAGATTAACCTAAGTTCCTCACGTGTATTTTCAATTGGTTTCCTAGAAACTTAGGAACAAAAACTATTTTGTTTTCCCTCTCCTCCCTGTGTAGATTGTCCACAGCATCAGGGGATTCTGCTCTTTTCTAAGAGGCATTCAAATTAGTGGGGCTAGAAATTTACCTCTTAACAACTGACCCATAAAGTCAGCTATAGGATTGCAAGACTGGGTTCCTTCCCTACCCATACCTAATCTACATTGCAGCTGGAAGAAGAAATACAGCCATATGTACAAAATACCATTCGGTTGCTCCAGTAAATATGCCAGAAAATGTTTGCTGCCTTCTATCACAACTGGCTGTTTCCACTGTAAATCTCATACATTTTTATTTCCCTCCTTTTTAATACTGTAACTACCTACAGTTCCAGGCCGGAGAGGTGAGCCCAAGCCAACCTCATGAAGTTCAACAAGACCAAGAGCAAGCTCCTGCATCTGGGTCAGGGTAATCCCAGGCACCAATACAGGCTGGGCAGGGACTGTCTTGAGAGAAGCCCTGAAGAAAAGGACTTAGGGGTGTTGGTGGATGAGAAGCTCAGCATGAGCCACCAGTGTGCACTTCTAGCCCAAAAAGCCAAATGTACCCTGAGGAGAAGTGGCCAGCAGGTTGAACGAGGTGATTCTCCCCCTCTGCTCCAGGCTGGTGAGAACCCACCTGGAACACTGAGTCCAGTTCTGAAGCTCCTTTTACAGGAAAGATACTGGCATGGTGGAATGTGTCCAGAGAAGGGCCATGAGGATGATCAGAGGGCTGGAACAACTCTCCTATGGAGACAGACTGAGAGAGTTGTGGCTATTGAGTTGGGAGAAGAGAAGGCTCTGAGAAGGCCTTATTGTGGTCTTGCAGTATCTTAAGGGGGCTTACAGGAAAGCTGGTGAGGGACTTTTTAGGATGTCAGGTAATGATAGGACTAAGGGGAATGTAGCGACACTGGAAGTGGGCAGATCCAGACTGCATGTTAGGAGGAAGTTCTTCACCATGAGGGTGGTGAGACACTGGAACAAACTGACCAGGGAGGTGGTAGAAGCCCCATCCCTGGAGGCTTTTAAGGCCAAGTTGGATGTGGCTCTCAGCAACCTGATCTAGTGTGAAGTGTCCCTGCCCATGGCAGGGGGGGTTGGAACTGGCTGATCCTTGAGGTCCCTTCCAACCCTGACAATTCCATGATTCTATGATGATTCTATGATTCTGTATAGGCTAATGTTTAAAGTCACATAGCTTGGGGGAAAAAAAGTGTGCATGCTATCATTAAAAGCTAGTACAAAGAGAAAACTCTTCATTGTATCTCATGGTTTGCATATGTTCCTTCTCCTTCAAAACATGTTTCCTAGGTCTGGAAATCAGAGCTTGTGCTCATGTACCAGGAATGATGTTCTCTTATCTAGGAGTCTAGGAAGACAATCATCTTTGAGAAGAGAGTTTTATTGAACAGATTCCGGCTTTCCAAGCAGTACAGTTCTGAAACTTAGGTGAGTACAACTAAGATGCTCAAAAAAATCTCAGCTGTGTTATCTTTCCTGGAAGTGCTGGGAGTCAGAACTCCCAGTATCAAGAAACTGCACCTGCTCTCTAATCTATTTGACTCTGGTTGGGGACATACAGGTTTTTCTTTCTGACATCTATTAATACATGCCCTGACTGCTGGGAGCAGACAGTCTAGCTTGCTATTTAGCTGTGATCAACGAAGTGCAATGGATTCATTCAGTGCAGTCCACAAGGAGCTACAATCAATTCAGTACTTCATCAAATCAGGACATTTAGGTACCCAAACATGACATTAGGAGGCTAGTGCAAAAGACTCATGATTAAACATTTGCATGCAAGGTGCAGGTGTAAACTTTCTGTGTGGCATTTAACAAACACAAGGGATACAAACTTGATGACTATGATCATTAATGAATGCATTTTAGCCCAGACACCAAAATGGGTTTAAGGAGAAAGGCATAACCCCTGACACAAATCCACACAGAAGAGATTACACCAGGTCTTATTTATCTCATTGAGACACCATTTAGCTCTATCACTGCACATTGTTTTTCCCATTTTGTGGCCAGTACCCAGACAACTGACTCATAGTAGAAACAGAGCTGGAGGGGAAAGGGACATGGCTTTTGAGCTCATGAATGGAAATGGAAAGTAGAAGATGAGCCACAGCTGCATATATTTCTTATCCCTCAAAGTTCACAGGTCCCCAGGTCCCCTCATCTCTGCATAAAATACTGAATATGCTTCTCCCAGCCAACCACCAACAGAACAAGAGGACACAGTCTCAAGCTGCACCAGGGGAGGTTTAGGCTAGATGTTAGGAAGAAGTTCTTCACAGGAAGAGTGATTGGCCATTGGAATGTGCTGCCCAGGGAGGTGGTGGAGTCACCATCACTGGAGGTGTTTAAGAAGAGACTGGATGAGGCACTTAGTGCCGTGGTTTAGTTGACACCCACCCCCCACCTGGCTACAACCTCCCTTCAGGTAATTGTAGACAGCAATGAGGTCTCCCCTGAGCCTCCTCTTCTCCAAGCTAAGCAACCCCAGCTCCTGCAGCCTCTCCTCATAGGGTTTGTGCTCCAAAGGTCTTTTCCAACCTGGTTAATTCTATTCTATTCTAGTCTATATAACATATTTTCAAATATGTTTACCATCCTTACAAAGAAAAACAACCCATGAAATTTAACCGTTCTTTAATACTGCTACCTTACACAGGAAAATTGTCAGGTGTTAGGAAAACAGCTTCACAAAGCTGCTTCAGTAAGGCAGCTAAAGTAATCACCAAAACTAAGAGACATCAACACCTGCAAATGTTCCTTATGTGCTGAAACACACTTGTTACACACTGTGGTAAGCTTGATGCTTTCACTTGATTCATTAAATGTTTTGGAGACATTAAAAGCTAGGAGAGCAGCACTGTCAGACTGCTATTATTTGCAGGTGTTTTGTAAACTGGTGAGCAGCAAGTCCCCCAATGCCCTGTAATGAAACACCACCATGAAAACTCCACACTCTTCTCAATGGAAGTAATTGGCATGCAACCTCAGGATGAAAAGTAAGTGCTGAAAACAACTGTGCAAAGCCCCTGGAAGATTTTTCATCCTGTGCCTCCAAAGAGATCCCTTTTAAGCCAGGAGGAAGAATAGAAAACCAGAGAGTCCTTTGCATGCTATCATGCAGCATAAATCTTATGCAAGACTGAAGACTGTGATGACCTTTCTGTAGCAAACCAGCCTCTCTGTTAAACTGAAGTTTTTTCATGTCTTCACAATCTCTGTCAATATGAAGAGTGTCTCTTTTTCTTTTTTCTTTTTTTTTAATTTACTTGCTCATGCATTAAAGAAACCTTTGCCTTTTCCATCTTTCCACAGAAGCACAATCAAACATAGTCTGCAAAATCTTATTGCAGAATTCACAGAATCACAGAATCACCAAGGTTGGAAGAGACCTCAAAGATCATCAAGTGCAACCTGTCACTACAGACCTCATGACTAGACCATGGCACCAAGTGCCATGTCCCATCCCCTCTTGAACACCTCCAGGGATGGTGACTCCACCACCTCCCTGGGCAGCACATTCCAATGGCTAACAACTCTCTCAGTGAAGAACTTTATCCTCACCTCGAGCCTAAACTTCCCCTGGTGCAGCTTGAGACTATGTCCTCTTGTTCTGGTGCTGGTTGCCTGGGAGAAGAGACCAACCCCCACCTGGCTACAAGCACCCTTCAGGTTGTTGTAGAGAGCAATAAGGTCTCCCCTGAGCCTCCTCTTCTCCAGGCTAAACAACCCCAGCTCCCTCAGCCTCTCCTTGTAAGGATTGTGCTTGAGGCCTCTCCCCAGCCTCATTGCCCTTCTCTGGACATGTTCAAGTGTCTCAATGTGCCTCTTAAACACATTCCAGCAACTCAACATCCTTCCTAAACTGAGGGGGCCAGAACTGGACACAGTATTCAAGTACAGTGCAGAGTACAGGGGCACAATGACTTCCCTGCTCCTGCTGGCCACACTATTCTTGATGCAGGCCAGGATGCTGTTTGCCTTCTTGGCCACCTGGGCAC
Source organism: Dryobates pubescens (assembly GCF_014839835.1). NCBI lineage: Eukaryota > Metazoa > Chordata > Aves > Piciformes > Picidae > Dryobates > Dryobates pubescens. Next base: position 131,955,202 of record NC_071657.1, read on the forward strand.
ACTGCTGGCTCATGTTCAGCTGGCTGTCAATCAGTACCCCCAGGTCCCTTTCTGTTTGGCAGCTCTCCAGCCACTCCAACCCCAGCCTGTAGCGCTGCATGGGGTTGTTGTGGCCAAAGTGCAGCACCCAGCACTTGGATTTGTTAAATGTCATCTTGTTGGACTCTGCCCATCTGTCCAGTCGCTCAAGGTGCCCCTGCAGAGCCCTTCTACCCTCTAACAGATCAACATCTGCTCCCAACTTGGTGTTATCTGCAAATTTGCTGATGACTGACTCAATCCCCTCATCCAGATCATCAATGAAGATAATAAAGAGGATGGGGCCCAGCACTGATCCCTGGGGGACACCACTAGTGACTGGCAGCCAGCTGGATGTGGCACCATTCAAGTGGGTAGGCAAAAGTAATGCAGACTTCTAGCAGCAATTCCAATAAAGACATTACACATTTAATATTAAAAAAACAATCTATTTTAAGCCAGGGACCACAGTAACACAGCTTAAAAAAAATAAATACAACATTTGATACATTTGCCTTAGGATGCTGCATTTATGCTGCATTTCTCTCATGTGGGATCTCTTTCAGCGGTTTAATTCATCCCACTAAAACATGTTCATGAACCAACAGCTATTTTTAACATATTGATGTCCAATTCAGTACCACTCCACTAACATCACAGGGACCTGCAGGAGATCAGTATCTCTGAGAAAATAGATAGAGGAGGCCAATCTTGCTTTTCGTGTCTCAGGATCAAAAGGAAAAGCAGCAAGGAGCTGTGGGATCTACAGGAAACGCTAGTATTAGCTACTTGAAATCGTCAAGAAAGAAGCATATTGCAAAAAGCTTCTTTTGTCTAGGAAATATCTGCTGTGAGAAGGGGGAGAGATGGTCAAGACCATACTGGCCTCATGCTGCTGCCATCCAGCAGAGTGAAGAGAAAAGCACCAGGCTGGTTCATCCACAAATATGAGAGATGCATGTGCAGGCACATTACTCTCAGCATTTCCACAACTCGGTACAGGCTTCAAGCTGACAGAAAAATTAACCCCCAGCTGACCACTGCAGAATAAGAGATCACAGCTAGGGAACAAAGTGGGCCCCAGCTGGCAATGGAGCTCCCAATCTTTTCCTCAGCTCTTGAAATGCAATAGGTTACTCAGCACACAAATGCCACATTTAACAGCTTAGTGCACTTGAATATGCAGCTCCTGTTAGAGAAAATGAACCTGCAAGAGGTCAGGTCATCATGTTTTGAAGCTGCAAGTTATTTATTATTTTTAACTGGGCCAAAAGCAGTCTCAAGGAAAAGTATACTTACTAAATATCTGACTGCAAGCATGAAGCCTGTCGTGCCAGGCAACAGCTGCTGCCCTAACCATCTAAACACTGCATTTCAAAGGCACAAGGCTAAGGCTTGGCCATACCCATGCAAGTGTTTGAGAGAAATAACTTACAAAGTAATAGCAATAGCAGTAGTAATAGCAATAACAATAGCAATGGTGATAAAATCTGACAAAATATCCAGGCTTGTGGGTAGGTTCAAGCCTAATGAGATTCCTTAGATTGTAGACAATAAACCATCCAAGTTACATTTTGAACAGTGATCAAACACTGCTGCAAAATTGCATGACTTGTAGATGGGAGAAGAGGTTTTCCCAGCAAGACTGACAACTACATCACTAAGGCTTTAGAGCTCCTCAGAAGAGAAGAATAAAGCTGCAAATTTAAACCAAGTGCAGCCTTTTATTTTGGAATTGCTTTCCAAATCATGATAGTTCTAAAAGTAGCAACTTCAAAGAGAAGGGGGGGAAAAATGCAGAAAGTGGCTTACTTCAAGTTTAGAGTGTTCTCAAGAAATCAGTAGCTTTATCTAATACCCAGCAGGTCCTATTTTGAGTAGGAATCATACAATCCTCCCACAACTAAGGCCATAAAAGAAAGTAGTGTTTTATAAAACTTGGGTTTGGCGGTTGACCGTCTCATCCATGGAGGCCCCAGGTTTGCACCATTACCTTAAATAAAGTATAGGCCTCCAATAAAACTGCTTTTCACAAAACCAATACTGTTATAACAGCACAGAAAGTTAGACAATGCATCCTCCAATCCAATTTGTGGCTCATGTTAAGCTACAGATACCAATAACTAATTCCACATGTTAGACAGACATCCCGGAGGGAGACTTTAATCAAATAAGTGATGGGAAAAGAGAGGTTTCCTTATTTAGTATAACAAACCCTCTGTACTAACAATATGTTGATCTGGTAAAATGTTGTTGCACCATAGCAGTGAAACATTAGTAAAACATACATCTGGTTTAGTTGTTTTTGCAAGGCAGTTTGTGTGCATTACCAAAGAAAAAAAAAGAAAAGATAATACAAAAAAAAAAAAGAAAAAATCAGAGCAATAAATATTTTATAATCACTCTGATATCAAAAATGAGCTTTAAATGCATTGGCTCCATCGTTTTTAGCTGCTGATACTGTCCAGCTCCATTTCCACTACAAGAAAAAAAGAGAAAGGGCAAAGTTTATATTAGCTTTGTACTATTAATTGTATTAATTGGACTGCAAAAATTGATTAATGGGTCTGTTCTCAATGGTGGTTCTACTTCTCCAAGCACAAAAGAATTAGGCATCTGAATTTGCATATTTTCTATAATTGCATGCTTGATCACAGCTCTCTCCTGCATTTAGGTTCCCCTCTCCCCCCACCTACAAATCTGGTGGTTTGACTTGAGCAAGATTAGCTGCTGAGCGGTGCAATCATCTGGTACCTATCGTACACAACAACTCAATCAATCTGAATACCCACAACACAATTTACACTGGAAAATGACTCAAGGTCTAAAATGCTGGGGGGGTGGGAATCAAAGAAAACTCTAATTTTCTTCCACAAGGAACACTTTGTCCCAGTAGAACATCATTTTACTTTTTTTTCCCCCCCTAATTGTTCTCACTCCAGACAACTCATTTATGACCTCAATAAACACACTTCCCTCAAAATCTGCTGACTTAAAGGCAGCAAATACGTTCTCGTCAGCCAGTCAGACAGAATAAAACAGAGCTAACCAAATGAAATGGGGTGCAGACCAACAGCTTTGCCAGCCAGAGCGAGAGCATCGCGGGCAGACGAGAACACAAGGCTTGGCAAAAGGGAAAAAATCAGCAGCCAAGTTCTACTGAATAACCAACACGCAGATGACAGAGAAAAACTTGATAGTTCAGTAAGTAGCTTCAATATACATTTTTAAAGTGTATTAAGAATAGCTTCTAAATAAGGGGTAATAGTCATCTGCTCTGCTTGTGGTCCTGCTCTGCAGCTGCCTTGCTCAGAAGCCCTGGCAGTCAACTCAAATCACACAGGGATGCTGTCACGGACTTGATATGACAGATCAGGACTCTCATGATAATAGATGCAAGCTCAGTAAACAGCTACTGCTCTTGTGTAGTAGCCACTATTTCATATTTTTTGGACACACAGTCCCAAGATAAGAATAAAATGGGGAAAAACCATCAGGCTTGTCACCCTAAGCATTTTTAAAGCTGCTTTTAGCACCTCAGCTTTCACTGTCCATCCTGAAGAAGGTCAGTGATTTTACTGTTCTTGAAACATAACTAATCCTGTCGGTTTCCCCAGTGGTATATTCTAAAAACACCTTATAGAAGCTGAAATCTACAGTCTGGCAACAAACTCGCCCAGGTCCTTAATCACCCATGCCCCCCAAATGTTTGCTCTCTGTTCCTTGTCTTTGTCCCTAACCTCAGCTTTCCTCTCAGTATTAACCAGTACAGCTGTTTGTAAGACAAATGATGAGGACTGGATACAACTGAACTGATAGAAGATGTATCTGGGATATCTGCAGGGCTAGGAGGAAGCTTAAGGGTTATTTTTCACCTGCATTTCTCTTGATTCCAGTTTGGTGCACAGCCTGGGAAACAATTGTGTCAGCTCAGCTAGACAAAGTTTAGCTTAAGGTTAGGTAGATTGAAATGGGTAACTTCTTTCTACCATTCCATTTCATAGCATTACTGCTTACAGCCAACAGCCTCTTAAAATTATTCTCCTTTCTTCCTTGGCTCCACTCTACACATTTCCCCTTCCATGCACTACAAAAGACCATAACTTTTTCCTAGACTGCCCTTTTTGATGTCTTCTTCCCCCCTTTTCCCTGCAGTTGCCCACCCCCAGTATGTATTCAGGGAAAACACAAAGCACAGATTCTAGAACAGGTAGATGGACACCAATTTTATTCTATTTGCCTAGACATTCCAATAAAGAATCCTCTGACACGAATGGGGGTTTGTTTGGTGGGAAGTTTTTCCTTTCTGTTTAAACCCCACTCCTGTTTTTTAGATGCCTGAAGCTGGTTGGCTAATATGGGGATGACTCGTCTGTCATAGGATGGTCTCATGGAATTTGCAATGCAGGAATGTCTCTTCATGTAAGCAAAAGTCTAGGAAACAATATTAAAGAAATAAGCCCCTTAATCAAAAAAAGGTTGATTTTGTTTGCTTAAGGAGATTTTAGTTTGCTCTTGGAGGAAAGAATTTGACAGTTCTCACTAGGGACACATTTAAGGCCAAAGTAGCAGCAAGAAAAAGGCAACAGTCAAATGATCCCAAAGAGATACAGAGCTGAAAGATTTCTTCATTTTCATGCAAGGGCTTTAATCCTGCATCGTGCAAAAATTAATCTGTCAGCCACACACTTCAGGGGGTTGACTATTTTAAATATGGAACAAGAAAAACCAAACCAAAAAGTAAACCAAAACCAAACAAAAAAACCCCAACCCATTGTATATATAAACACATAGAATCAAAGTAAAACCAAAGCATTTAGTAAGAAAACTTGGCCCTCTTTTATTAATTATTCCAGAAGACTCAAATGACCACTTTAAAATGTCAACCCTGCAATTAAATAATCTTGAAATTATTTGAAACCAAACCTAAAAAGTAATTTCAAGTCAATAGAACAGTATCCAACCTGTCAGGACTTGTCAAATATTGGTCAGATACTCTGCAACCAAACCCCAACTTTCCCAAGGCCACGCGCACTTGCTCTACCCAAACCACTCTTATCAACTAACCAGCATCCTTTGAAAACCATTTCCAGTCTTCAGAGGGAGCAGGCCAGAGGGAGTCTCACTAACCTGCATGTTCTCTAGCCAGTATTTTCTGAGGAAGAGTAAAACACAAAGACCAAGGGAAATACAAACAAAGGGGAAAAAGTGCTTCAGAAAATACTGACTGAAATGAAGGCAATGCACCAGGATAATTATTTTCAGTACCTTTGTTTAGATTATTTGCAGTGTTTTTATTGCCCTGAAATGATTTTATCGCACAATGTGAAGCTCTCCAGAAGGCTGAAGCATTTCCTCCAATTTCCTTCTGAAGAGCTACCTTTGTTCCAATTTCATACACCTGTCTTTATGCATTTCTTTTGAATATACAGTGATTAGCCTTACAAAAGGCTTGTGTTTAATTCCTTTATTTCCCATGGAGTGCCTGGGAACAGGAAACTGTGATGCTAAAGGGAGAGGCCACGCAAAGTCACGAGCACAAAAGACTACACAGACAAGTACTTCAAAAGAAACACTTCTCATAAGAGGCTAGGTCGATGAAGACATCCTTGGCATCCCAAGCCCTGCAAGATGTAAGTTCTTATGAAAATGTATGTAATTTGTGAGTGCTGTTTGTGGAATATTAGCCAAAAAAGAGCCTTACTGAAGATATTTGATAACTGAAGCTGCTAACTGAGCTCCTCATCGCTGTAAATAAATGAACAAAGACTTGCTCAGTCTTCTAGTAAAACCTGGTCAACAGCACTCAACCTAAACAGATACACAAGAAAAGGCAGCCTGGTAATTTAGTGAGTGATGAAATGCACTTCTGGCAGATTAAGCTAAAATATTCCTGATTTTGTTCACCATAGTCTTTTCCTATAAAATTCTCTCCAGCTAAAATCCAACCTCCATAAAGGTTTGTCCACAAAGCAAAGAATTATTATTTCCATTGTTACAGCTGGGGGAAAAAGAAAGTCACTGACACTAGTTTGCTGTCCAAAACAAGTCTGATGCTGGATAGAAACAGCTGCACAAGCTAGGTGTCCAAGATGTAGAGCTCCCCAACCAGCAGGAAAGGCTTTGTTTTCAGAGAGTTAGTATGTGGAAGCTTGCATTTCACCTATGTTACTTAGATCTCTTCTGGACCATGGCCCTGAAGTGTAAAAGGGGAAAAAAGAAAAAGCTTTTCCCCATGAAAAGTTCATCAGATACATCTACAAAGGTTTTGATTTTGAACCATAAGCGTTCTGCAATAAAAAAACTTCCTGACTATCTTAATTATTGCAGGCTGCAATGAGAAGAGGCTGTGAGGAACACTGATTTAGATTTGGTCATGCAAAAGATGTTCAGAATTCTCTGCGTGCCATAAGAATGTTTCTATTACTGCTTAATTCTAGAGCGTAGGCTACAGAGTTATGAACCAAACTCCCTGAAGCACTTTACAAAATCTCATCCCATCATTTTCAGACTAAAGCTTGCTTTTACAGATGCACTTAAAAAAAACAACCCACAAACTGGATTAGTGCACTGTTTGCTTCCACTCAGGGCTAAGTGTAGCACGTAACATACAGTACTTGGCTACTGACACTCAACAGGCAGCTTAAATGCTCCAATATCTGGGAGTTAAAAACAAAATAAAACTCATTCCTTCTTTTTCAGTTTTCTCAGAAAAGACCATGATCATAGAATCATAGAATCAGTCAGGATTGTAAGGGACCACAAGGATCATCTAGTCCCAACCCCACTGCCATGGGCAGGGACACCCCACACTAGATCAGGCTGGTCAGAGCCTCATCCAGCCTGGTCTTAAATACCTCCAGGGATGGGGCCTCAACCACCTCCCTGGACAACCCATTCCAGGCTTCATCACTCGCACAGTGAAGACCTTCTTCCTCACGCCCAGTCTGAATCTCCCCACTTCCAGCTTCATTCCATTCCCCCTAGTCCTCTCACTACCTGAGATCCTAAGAAGTCCCTCCCCAGCCTTCTTGTAGCCCCCTTCAGATACTGGAAAGCCACAATTAGGTCACCTTGGAGCCTTCTCTTCTCCAGACTGAACAGCCCCAACTCCTTCAGTCTGTCCTCATAGGAGAGGTGCTCCAGCCCTCTGATCATCCTCCTGGCCCTTCTCTGGACACGTTCCAGCATGTCCAGATCCCTCTTGTAATAAGGGCTCCAGAACTGGACGCAGTACTCCAGGTGGGATCTCACCAGAGCTGAGTAGATGGGGAGAATCACCTTTCTTGACCTGCTGGCCACACTTCTCTTGATGCAGCCCAGGATCTGATTGGCTTTCCAGGCTGCAAGTGTACACTGAGAGCTCCTGTTGAGCTTCTCGTCCACCAGCACCCCCAAGTCTCTCTCCTCAGGGCTGCTTTCCAGCCAGTCCCTGCCCAGCCCGTATTTGTGCCTGGGATTGCCTCGACCAAGATGCAGGACCCTGCACTTGGTCTTGTTGAACCTTAAAGTCATACCACAGCTGTTTAAGCAGGAATTACCAGAAATTACCAGGATTTTTTACTGGTTTCCTTGTGGACTACAGATACACATTTTACAAGCAGAAATTGCTTCTTTATCAAAATCTACAATTTCTCATAAATTTGAGTGGAAAAATCAGCATTTCTAAATCACAGAAGCACAGGATGTTAGGGGTTGGAAGTGACCTCTGGAGTTCTTTGAGTAATTCTGCCCCTGTACTCTACACTGGTGAGGCCTCACCTCGAGTACTGTGTGCAGTTCTGGGCCACTCATTTCAGAAAGGACCTTGAGGTGCTGGAGCAGGTCCAGAGGAGAGTGACCAGACTAGTAAGGGCGCTGGAGGGAAACTCTGATGAGGAGAGGTTAAAGGGAGCTGGGGTTGTTCAGCCTGGAGTAGAGGAGACTTAGAGAAGACCTTATCACTCTCTACAACTGCCTAAAAGGAGGTTGTAGTCAGGTGGGGGTCAGGCTCTTCTGCCAGGCAACTTGTGACAAGACAGGAGAACATGGCCTGAAGCTGCACATGGGGAGGTTTAGGTTAGATATTAGGAAGCACTTCCTCACAGAAAGGCTGATTAGGCACTGGAATGGACTGCCCAGGGAGGTGCTGGAGTTGCCATCACTGGAGGCCTTTAAGAAAAGATTGGATGTGGCACTTGGTGGCATGGTTTAGCTGATGTGGTGGTGTTAGATCATAGGCTGGACTTGATGATTTCAGATGTCTATTCCAACCTCACTAATTTTGTGATCCTGCCAGAGCAGGACCATAGAATCTAGTGCAGGTCACACAGGAACACATCCAGATAAGTCTGAAAAGTTGCCAGAGAAGGAGTCTCAACAGCCTCTCTAGGGAGCCTGTTCCAGTGCTCTCTCACTCTTACAGTAAAGAAGTTTTCCCTCATGTTGAGGTGGAACCTCCTGTGCTGTAGTTTACATCCAGTGCCCCTTGTCCTATCACAGGCTATAAGAGAGCAGAGTCTGTCCCTTCCTTCCTGACACTCAGCCCTCAGATATTTATAGACATTTATTAGATCCCCTCTCAGTCATCTCCTCGCCAAACTAAACAGCACCAAGTCTCTCAGCCTTTCCTCATAAGGCAGTGCTCCAGTCCCTTCATCATCCTTGTAGGCTTCTGTTGGACTCTCTCCAGTAGATCCCCGTTCCTCTTGAACTGGGGCACCCAGAACTGGACACAATATTCAAGGTGTGGCCTCACCAGGGCAGAGGGAGAGAAGAACCTCCCTCAATCTGCTGGACACATTCTTCTTAATGCACCCCAGGATCCCATTGGCCTTCTCGGCCATAAACCATTTCGAGTTAGATTGAAAGCCATGTTTTGTTTTACAGCTTTCTCTAAGTTATGTCTCACTGACAAATGTTACAACACACATCCCTATGAAACGTTTTCCTACTGTCAAGTCAGTATTTTTTGAAAGAAAGCCATTTCACTGAAAATTTAATTACATATATGTAGCTTACTCGTTCATACAGCAACCAATGCAAATGAGACTTGTTTTCAGCTGGGGTTTCTGGGTACCAGTAAAATATATGTGGGTTTGAGGCAGAGAAGTTAGGGGGTTTTGGTGGACTTGTTTCTTTCTTTTTCTTGCCTTTTTTTTTTTTTCCTTAGGAAATAAGTTTTTAAAAGGAGAAGTATTTCTTTTGCTAAGGCTAAATAATACATACGAGTTATAGCTCCTACTAGGGAGAGAAAAAAGTACATGCCACAGGCAGGCAGTCAGGTTCTGTGCACCTCTGTTATACCAAAAGAGTAAGAGCACTACCTTCGCCTCAGGGAGCCTATAGATGATATCAGCATTTGCACATCAAACTAAGCTGAGTTTGCAAGACACAGGTGGCTGAGAGCATGAATGAATTCTTTACAAAAGACAGACAGATATCCAGTGCTCAATGGTAAACAGAATGAGGAGGGAGCTGCTGGAAGCAAGGAAAGTAATTGGGGAAAAAAACAACAAAACATCCCCGTTGTGAAGTAATAGCAAGGATTGTTTAAACAAAACGTACAAAAAAAACCTCCACATACTAAAGTGCTTTAAATGTTCTTTCAGCATTAGACAGCTGTGCTTGTTTCTGGGACTAAACTATGAAGAATTATTGTGTACTTGAAAACTCATTTAGCACCTGTTTAACAGTGATCGGTACCTTACGAATAGCTTAAAGGAAAGAAGACTCACCTTGTACAAAGCAGGGATGACCTGAGGCATTTTCAGTCGATGAAACACAAAGATATCGTACACTGCTGAAATGGCCAGAACAGTCACTCCTTGCTCCTTCCACAGCATGCTGCACCCCGCACACAGCCCTGCTCCCAGGATCCAGCCCCAGGTACTCAGTGAGGAACCCCTGGTAGAGCAGTGCTTCACGTAACACATCAGGGAAAGCAGAAAGAAGAGGCAGGCTCCAATGTCCGCCCTCCCCACGATTCCCGCTACGGCTTCTGTGTGGATGGGATGAGATGCAAACAGCAGGCCTGCTATCAAGGTCCAGTACCCATCCCCAAAGAGGATCCTGGAGAAGTTTGTGAAAAGGCCTGTGACTGCAGCATGTAACAGAACGTTTACAAGGTGGTAGCCCCATGGGTCCATCCCTCCAACAGCGTGGTTAATGCGAAAGGAGAGCGTGCAGAGAGGTCTGTAGGACTTGTGGCTCCCACTGTGAGTTAGCAGCGTCCCCCAGAAGTCATTGTAGAAGATGTGGGTCCACGGCGTCTCAGGAAGAAGGTCTTGGTTTGTCTTGATAGCCCGACTGTAAAAAACAAGTAAAAACTTCATTTCAGCAGAAGGAAAAGGGCAAAAATGAAAGGCTGTGAAAATGCAATCACACTGCTACCACCAAAAAAAAAAGAATGGCATTGGTTTGCTGCTGCTTTAATTCAAGTTTTGAGTTCTTACAAGAGGTGTTAGAAAACTACATATCCATTGACTTCCCACTAAAGCAAATTTCCATATAAATTGGCTTTTAAAACATTAGAAACAGATGTTATGCAGCTTCCATTAAATTAAAACACCCTTCAGTGGCAGTCTTCTGAGTCTAACCCAGGAGTAATCGGTTAAGATTTGATGAGTTATAATTAAAATGTAGAAGAAATATGAAAAATTGACAAACATTATTGTTGAACCAACAAATCCTCCAGTAATGCAGAACTAAAACCCCAACTGGCCTTTTATACTGAAATTTCAATTTACATGTAATGAATCTCACTGACATGGAGGAACAATAAATACAGAAGTCAGTAGGAGCATGCAAATACACACTGCTGTATGAAGCACTTCTACAACTGTTTCAGGCATATTTTCACTGGCACTTTCTGCTTAACACCTTGTTGAGACAGACAGCAGAATGTTTTACAGATTAAAACAGGTCTTCTCTTTAAATTTCACAGTATCACAGTATCACCAAGGTTGGAAGAGACCTCAAAGATCATCGAGTCCAACCTGTCACCACAGACCTCATGACTAGACCATGGCACCAAGTGCCACGTCCAATCCCCTCTTGAACACCTCCAGGGATGGTGACTCCACCACCTCCCTGGGCAGCCCATTCCAATGATGAATTACTCTCTCAGTGAAGAACTTTTTCCTCACCTCGAGCCTAAATTTCCCCTGGTGCAGCTCGAGACCGTGTCCTCTTGTTCTGGTGCTGGTTGCCTGGGAGAAGAGACCAACCCCTTCCTAGCTACAAGCACCCTTCAGGTAGTTGTAGAGAGCAATGAGGTCACCCCTGAGCCTCCTCTTTTCCAGGCTAAACAATCCCAGCATCCTTGCATTCAATCCTTGCATTTACAATTCGGGGGGGGGGGGAAACCACAAGATTTTTAGGTTGCATTAGCTTATGAATTTAGTTTGATTGGGAAAAAAAAAAAAAAAAGGAACTAAAACAGTGCTGTGGCTTTCAGCATTTATGTTTCCAACCACCTTGGCAAGGACTGGTGCCAGCCATTAGCTATCTCCATGTCTAATTCAGTAATGTAGAAATCTGTCCCCTATGATGATTGTACAAATCCAATTATGTGCATTTAAAATTTACACTGTGGGAGAAAACGCGAGGCCAGCTTAGTGCAAAAACATGAGCAGAATGTCCTTAGTTACTTGCCTTCATAAGCAAAGTTGTATTTAAGCAATCCTTTAAAGATGCAGTGTTACTGCTGAGCTTAAGTCGTTTAGCATTTGTCTCTTGTTGACAATTACTTCCACATCTATTGACAGTCAGCTGCAATGTGAACAGCACGGAATGGAATGGAATGGAATGGAATGGAATGGAATGGAATGGAATGGAATGGAATGGAATAGAATAGAATAGAATAGAATAGAATAGACCAGACCAGGTTGGAAGAGACCTTTGAGATCATCAAGTCCAACCTATCATCCAACACTATCTAATCAACTAAACCATGGCACCAAGCACTCCACCCAGTCTCTTCTAAAACACCTCCAGTGATGGTGACTCCACCACCTCCCATTCCAATGGGCAATCACTCTCTCTGTGAAGAACAACTTCTTCACCAGAGTAATTAAGAAATCAGCTAGCTCAAGAATCTTCTATTAAAAACAATAAACAAGAGACATTATTTATATCTAATTCTTGACCCATTCACTCTTCCTGTCTTTCCAATAAATATCTTCCCATAATTAACAATTCTCAGTTCAGATGAGAAAGGCGGGGCAGGGAATGGTGTGAAACTCAGGTCTGAAATGCACAACTCTAACTCATACAGCGAGACTCCCCTCACACTCTCTACTGCCTTGGAACCTGTATCCAAATAATTATTTTCTTTTTTTAAATGGTATCAGTTTTAAGAATGTTGTCTGCCTCAACACTGATACACTGTGCCACAGAATCTCCACGCAAATACCCTGAATACCATGGTGCTCAGCATTTCCATTGTCCAGAGCACACTGCTGCAATGCTTTCAGATGTGATTCCTTTTGGCACGTCCTTTTGTCTCTGAGCCCATGGAGGTTATGGAGAGGTCAGGTTCAATCCTTTAAAGATCTCATGATGCTTTCTAAAATACTTGAACATTTTCATTTTGACTTCTGCTTATGCAGTAGATCAGGTTGCTTGTATTTGTTTTCCCAACCCCACATGCATTTTTCTCATTTCAGCCCAGTCTCACAAGAACACTGGAAGAAAACAAGATCTTTGTTTTCACATTATTTATCTTGTCCCTCCATGTAGTCCTTTCCTGAAAACTAATTCCCCTGTTTGTGATTTCAGTTTGTGGTATCACTCTCAGAACCACTATCAGAAAGCTAGGAATTCTGCAAGAATAAAGCAGGTGTTAGGCTAGGGGGGGTGAAAAAAAGAACTTTCTCTGAGAAAAACATACTGTGTTAGATTAACAGACCCCTGCATGCTAAGCACAGCTATCAGATATCAGGATTTAAGAGCTGAAACCTTGAACTGCAGAAGTGCTTTTTCTTGGGGGAAATACTAAGAAAAGAAGTGGCAGTAATATTCTCAGCATAACTACCTTCCCCTGAGGCAGAGCATTTTGCTATGAAGAGCCTAGATGGTACACAGGTCATTCCCAGGAAACAGTAACTTTTATTGTAAGACAAGAGGATGGAGTCAGGCTCTGCTTGGTGATGCCCAATGACAGGATAAGGGGCAATGGGTGGGAGTTCACGCATAGGAAGTTCCATGGAAACAGGAGGGAAATTTTTTTCCCTGTGAGGGTGCCAGAACACTGGAATAGGCTGCCTAGGGGTGTTGTGGACTCTCCCTCTCTGGAGATATTCAAGACCTGCCTGGATGCATTCCAGTGTTGTCTGGTATAGGTGATCCTGCTCTGGCAGCAGGATTGGACTGCATGATCTCAAGCTGCGACAGGGGAAATTTAGGCTCAAGGTGAGAAGAAAGTTCTTCACAGAGAGAGTTGTTAGCCATTGGAATGGGCTGCCCAGGGAGGTGGTGGAGTCACCATCCCTGGAGGTGTTTAAGAGGGGATTGGATGTGGCACTTGGTGCCATGGTTTAGTAGTCATGAGGTGTTGGATGACAGGTTGGACTTGATGATCTTTGAGCTCTCTTCCAACCTTATGGATTCAATGATCTTTTGAGGTCCCTTCTAGCCCCTAACATTCTGTGATCCTTCTTATATCACTTCAAAAAAACAAACAAAACAAACAAAACCAAAACAAAACAAAAAAACTAAAAGCAACCAACCAACAAAAAAACCAAAACACCCCAAAACAAAAACCCACAACCCAACCGAACTGCAGCTATCAGTACCCATGTATAAAACAACTCCACACTAGGCTCCCTCACTTGTTAACAAAGGAGACCAGCCTTCTCCCTCTAAGACAATCATTTTCATGCAGCACACACTCATCTTGGACTATTCCCCACCAAAAGAAAATTGCTTTTCTCCAAATCATAGAAAAGCCTCTCGTACATTGTGAGGCGTTAATTGAGCCAAATTTTATTTACAGCCTTTGAAACACACTTGGTGCAACCCACATCATTCCTATTCAGTCCTCTTCATATTGAAAACATTAATAAAAATCCTCACAATAAATACATAATAACAACTATATTAAAAAGAATTAATTAAAAAAACCCCAGAACAACAAACAAAACAACAACAACAAAAATAGGAAAACTGCAATATACAGTATTGATCAGCCTCTATTTGGGTATGGATTTCAGCCAGTAATTCTGTAATGATGCTAGTACATAAATTCATAGAATGGTTTAGGTTGGAAAGGACATTAAAGATCATCTAGTTCCAAGCCCCCTGCCATGGACACCTTCCACTACACCAGGTTGCTCAAGGTCTCATGCAGCCTGGCTTTGAACACCTCTAGGGAGGGGGCAGTAACAACCTCCCTGAGCAACCTCTTCCAGTGCCTCACCACACTCACTGTAAAACAGAATTTATTCCTATTCTGCAGTCTAAATCTATCCTCCTCAAGCTTCAAATCCATTCCCTCTCATCCTATCACTACAAGCCCTTGTAAAAACTCCCTTTCTGGCTTTCTCGTAGGCCCCTTCAGGTACTGGAAGGCTGTTTTAAGGTCTCCCTGCAGCCTTCTCTCCAGGCTGAACAGTCCCAACTCTTTCAGCCTGTTCCCATAGGGGAGGTGCTCCAGCCCTCTGATCATCTTCATGCCCTTCCTCTGGACAAGAAAAAAGACCCAGGAAACAAATAACCAGTCAGCCCTGACCCCCATCCCGAGGCTCTCTCACCATGCCCACTGCACAGGACCCCATGTCACCCTCCATGACGCCACATCCACCCCAACCCCAGTGGCACAGCAGCAGGGCCTGTCTCCAGCTCCCCACAGCCCTGCCCTGCCAAAACATGCGTCCCATCGAGACAGACCCACCTGTAGGCCCACATCTTCCCCTGGGCCTCCACGCCAAGGAGGTGGCCCAGTCATAGGCAAGGTCATATTTTTCTTTAGGTACTAAATTACCAAGCTGTTAACTCTACTGTGGCATTGATGCTTAGCCACCAATTGCAAGAGCAATTTTGAAAGCAGTCCCTCTTCACAGCCTGGCAGGTAGTGTTGACATGTGCTTTGTAAAGCCTCCCTCTCTGGCAGCCAACAGGGCTCACTGCAGATAGAAAATAATATTAATTGCTGGCTCCAGGAAAGACTCTGGGATAAAGGAAACTACAAAATGCCTTATTAGCCTTGTCTTCTCCTTCACTCACAGTTTACCTTCAGGTTACATCCTGCAGATTAGTCCAATCTTGCTAATGGGCATAACAAGGGAAACTCTCGAAGTGCACTCATCACTCAAACACAGCTGTAAACTCTGCTCTTGCTAAAAGGCAGCAGGTCACCAGGGAAAGTCATTTTTCAAAGCTCCGCCACAATCGGCATTTTTACTTTCAAGCAGCCTCAGATAAGGGCTTCAGACTCCGTCAGGGAACTTGCTTTCTTCAATTTTTAATGTCTGCCCATTTCACACATCCCAGGAGAGTGGGATATCTTATTCAGTGTACAACAAATGGATGGGTTTGAGAAGGGGTGGGGGGAGAAGGGAATCAGAGCCAGCTATCAATTCTTCAGAAATGGAAGTCTGAAGAAAGGCAGAAGCTGTAAAAGCAAAGTTGCAATTTCTAACCAACTCTAATTGAATACTTCTGTCTCCTGCCATAAACCCACTCATTTACCTACCTACTTACATCCCTTTGAGAGCAACTCAGTGAGATGCAAACTCAAGAAAAATGCCAGAGATCCAACAGTTAATATATGCACATATACATGCACACACACACAGACCCCCATATGTTTTTAAAATTAACAATTATATATGTCCTAAACTTCTGCACTGGTGCTAAACTGATCCAGGTGTTAACACCAGGATAAAAATCAACACACACACCAAAAAAAAAAAGTTGGGGAGGGGATGTGATATTCTAAAGTGATTTAACACCTTAAGCCTTGTGTCCAGCTTCAGCATTGCTAATGGTCCCCATATGCTGCAAACCAACATCACTATTTGAAGCAGAGAACATATTTTAAAGGGAAAGGAGAACTCCCAGGCGTGCACACAGGAAGCCATCCAGCAGCCCTCTCTCTCCCACAAAACAGATAGGCAGTAATGGACTGGCAAGTCTCTACTTGGAGGTTCTTCGTTGTTTTACCTCCAGATCATTTTCAACTATTATACTTTTGCCCTTTTGTTTTTTCATTAAGAGTCACGGGAAGGCACCCTAGAGCATTTCTACAGTGGAGCTGAACGAGTTGTCTTAAGGATGTTTTCAAGATTGCATGTTACTTGTAAGGACAACAAGGCTGAAAACGCTGCCAGAGCCTGCATTCTGGAGCACAAACAGCTTTGCAATCCCAAAATGTACAGCTGCTGAGCCAAGCCTTCAACCTGCTCTTTATAGGCTGTTAGGCAGGTGTGTGGTCAGAAGGCACAGAAATAGAGCTTGTCATATTTTGGACAATTCTCAGATCTGCCCACAGGCTACAATATGCACATAGCCTGTACCAATAGGCTAAAGAAAAATCACAAAGTACTAGCTAGTATGTATAGATGTCTTAAAGTAATAAGCATAAGTAGATGAAAACACATTCATTTAAATGTTTAATTACAGGCTCAAAGGAATTGGTCACCATTCTGGTAGATTTCTGGTCACAGTTATGTCTTACATATGAGGAGCGGCTGAGGGAGCTGGGGTTGTTTAGCCTGGAGAAGAGGAGGCTGAGGGGAGACCTCATTGCTGTCCACAACTACCTGAAAGGAGGTTGTGGACAGGTGGGGGTCAGTCTCTTCTCCCAGGCAACCAGTGACAGAACAAAAGGACACAGTCTCAAGCTGTGCCAGGGGAGGGTTAGGCTGGATGTTAGGAAGAAGTTCTTCACAGAAAGAGAGATTGGCCGTTGGAATGGGCTGCCCAGGGAGGTGGTGGAGTCACCATCACTGTAAGTGTATTCTGTATTCAGTTATATGATTAATTACACATTCAGTATTAAATTTCATTCCTTCTCAGCAGTTGTGAGAAATGCAATTTATCTACTAATCCAACAGGCAGTAAAGTTTTATCCATGCTGCTTCTCAAAAAAAAAAATCCCTATATTGTATATAACAACTAGGGAGAACTGCAGGACACCACATGCTGTGTATGCTTTGTGTTCCAAGTTGCAGCTTTAAGTTTCTCTCAAGAACAACTTTTCCTAGGTGAGTCTCTAAGGAACAGCTAATAACTCAGCTGTTTTCATATGGGAAACAGCTACCTAAATGATATATGTATGAGTTTACAGAATACAGAATTAAGCAGGTTGGAAAAGACCTTCGAGATTATCAAGTCCAACCTATCATCCAACACCATCTAATCAACTAAACCATGGCACTAAGTGCCTCATCAAGTCTTATTTTAAACACCTCCAGTAATGGTGAGTCCACCACCTCCCTGAGCAGCCCATTCCAATGGCCAATCTCTCTTTCTGTGAAGAATTTCTTCCTAACATCCAGCCTAAACCTCCCCTGGCGAAGCTTGAGACCTCCCCTGGCATAGCTTGTGTCCTCTTGTTCTGTCACAGGCTGCCTGGGAGAAGAGACCAACCCCCACCTGGCTACAACCTCCATTCAGGTAGCTGTAGACAGCAAGAAGGTCTCCCCAGAGCCTCCTCTTCTCCAGGCTAAGCAACCCCAGAGCCCTCAACCACTCCACACAGGGCTTGTGCTCCAAACTCCTCACCAGCTTTGTTGCTGGCTAGGCTCTAAGAATAGGATTGCACCTGAAAGACTGAAGAAAACACCTAGGTTCAAATCATATTTTAAGTTAATTAAAGGAAAAGCTAACATCACAAAAGGGAAATAAAGTTCTAGGACACTATTGCTTAGTTAATTTCCACTGATAGTATGGTCCTTTCACTGCATAGAAATGCTTGAATGCATCACACTATGAGCTCAAACACTGAATATATATATTTCTAATGGAATAGTCCTCTCCTTTGTAACTGCTAGTGAAATTGTTACATGAATATGGAGTTAGTACAAGGCCTCAGGAGAATATACTAGCAAATCCTAATGGTTTTTCTAGATTTCAGTGTCCTATAGCAGTAATTGCAGGTGGTATGTGAATCATAAAATGCTCACATGATTTCAACCACTGACAAAAATAAAGACACAGAGAAATAACAAAAACAAACAAAAACACTCCAGAAAACAAACACAGAGAAGATTATGAGCTTGTACCACAGTATGAAGACACACAGGCTTGCTAAGATTTTTCTGTGCTGCACAATGCCTTTTAAAGGAATTGATCCTTGAAAATGAGCAACATAAATTTGCAGAAAGAGGGGGCAGACATCTAAGCAAGGTAGCTTGTTCCCTGTTTATCTCCATGACACTGTGAGCTTTGGTATGACTTTATCCACCAGCAAGCTCTAGTCCAGCAGTCCATCAGCTGCATACTTCTAGACATTCTACATTTGTGTGCCCAGTGTGCCCAGGTGGCCAAAAGACCAATGGCATCCTGGCCTGCATCAGAAACAGTATGGCCAGCAGGAGTAGGGAAGTCATTCTGCCCCTGTACTCAGCATTGGTTAGGCCACACCTTGAGTCCTGTGTTCAGTTCTGGCCCCCTCAGTTCAGGAAGGATGTTGAGTTGCTGGAATGTGTCCAGAGAACAGCAACGAAGTTGGTGAGGGGTTTGGAGCACAAGCCCTATGAGGAGAGACTGAGAGACTGGGGTTGCTTAGCCTGGAGAAGAGAGGGCTCAGGGGAGACCTTATTGCTCTCTACAACCACCTGAGGAGAGGCTGTAGACAGGCAGGGGCTGGTATCTTCTCCCAGGCAACCAGCACCAGAACAAGAGGACACAGTCTCAAGCTGCACCAGGGGAGGCTCAGACTGGATGTTAGGAGGAAATTCTAGACAGAGAGAGTGATTGGCCATTGGAATGGGCTGCCCTGGGAGGAGGTGGAGTCACCATCATTGGAGGTGTTTAGGAGGAGACTTGATGAGGTGCTTGGTTGCATGGTTTAGTTGATTAGGTGGTGTTGGATGATGGGTTGGACATAATCTTGAAGGTCTCTTCCAACCTGGTCTATTCTACTCTATTCCATTCCATTCCATTCTATTTGTGCCTGAAGATACAAGATGTTATTCAGATGAAGGAAGCAGTAGTAGTAGTTACATGCTAAACACTGTTGGGTACAGTCTTAACTACACTGAGGTGTGCTGCATGTATTGATTTTCTTATTGACTAAAAAGCACTTTGAAAACTTTAAGTAACTAGAGGTTCAAAACATTTTTGTTAAAAGAAGGTTGAGATGGTCTGAAAAAAATCTTTTCCACCCAGAACATAAATGTTTCAAAAGCTAACTATAAAGTCTTTGAACTGTATCTTTCTGCACAGTGTGAGCCTTCTCATTTCTAAGTGTGTCCTCACATGCTGGAAGAATCTGGCCATTATAATAACCCTACATGCATCTGGCAGCCAGTCACCAGTGGTGTGCCATTATAATAACCCTACATGCAGCTGGCAGCCAGTCACCAGTGGTGTGCCCCAGGGATCAGTACTGGGCCCCTTGCTCTTTAACATCTTTATTGATGATCTGGACGAGGGCATCGAGTCCATCATCAGTAAATTTGCTGACGACACCAAGCTGGGCGCAGGAGTTGATCTGCTGGAGGGTAGAGAGGCTCTGCAGAGGGACCTCGACAGGCTGGGCAGATGGGCAGAGTCCAACGGCATGAGATTTAACACATCCAAGTGCCGGGTTCTGCACATTGGCCACAGCAACCCCATGCAGAGCTACAGGCTGGGGTCAGAGTGGCTGGAGAGCAGTCAGGCTGAGAGGGACCTGGGGGTGCTGGTCGACGGTAGACTGAACATGAGCCTGCAGTGTGCCCAGGCAGCTAAGAGGGCCAATGGCATCCTGGCCTGCATCAGGAACAGTGTGGCCAGCAGGAGCAGGGAGGTCATTCTGCCCCTGTACACTGCACTGGTTAGGCCGCACCTCGAGTACTGTGTCCAGTTCTGGGCCCCTCAGTTTAGGAAGGATGTTGACTTGCTGGAACGAGTCCAGAGAAGAGCAACAAAGTTGGTGAGGGGTTTGGAACATAAGCCCTACGAGGAGAGGCTGAGGGAGCTGGGGTTGCTTAGCCTGGAGAAGAGGAGACTCAGGGGTGACCTTATTACTCTCTACAACTACCTGAAGGGAGGTTGTAGACAGACGGATGTTGGTCTCTTCTCCCAGGCAAGCAGTACCAGAACAAGAGGACACAGTCTCAGGCTGCGCCAGGGGAGATACAGGCTGGATGTTAGAAAAAAGTTCTATACAGAAAGAGTGATTGCACATTGGAATGGGCTGCCTGGGGAGGTGGTGGAGTCACCATCACTGGAGGTTTTTAGGAGAAGACTTGACGGGGTACTTGGTGCTGTGGGTTAGTTGCTTGGGCGGAGTTGGATTGGTTGATGGGTTGGACGCGATGATCTTGAAGGTCTCTTCCAACCTGGTTTATTCTATGTATTCTATGTATTCTATGTATCTCACTCCCTCTTAGTTTAAGCTTGAGCCTAACACAATAAACACTAAAAGATGGACTATGTGAAATTTGAAACCCTAATAACAAATACCTGGTATAGCAGGGTTTGATTATTCATGCACAGGTTAATAAATAAACCACAACAAAACACTCTGGAAATAATAAGAGAAATAATTAGTATTTTCTGACATTGAACAATATGATACCATCGCTTTCCTCTCAGGTGGGAGCAGATAAGAACAGAGGACAGCTCTTATCTTTGTGTCTACTCCCTGAATTTCTTAACCACAGGTCTGTGAAAAACAAACAAACAAACAACCCACCCAAACCAAAACAAAAAAAACCCAACCAAACAAAACCACTTAAATGCCTAAACCAGAAAATGCTTTCTGCTAGTCTCACAGTTAGCTTCTCTCCCATCTACACTATAGTGTAGATATATATATATATATCATAGTAGTATCAGTCAGGGTTGGAAGGGACCACAAGGATCATCTAGTTCCATCCCCCCTGCCATGGGCAGGGACACCCCACACTAGATCAGCCTGGCCAGAGCCTCATCCAGCCTGGGCTTAAACACCTCCAGGGACGGCACTTCAACCACCTCCCTGGACAACCCATTCCAGGGCTTCACCACTCTCATGGTGAAGAACTTCCTCCTCACGTCCAGCCTGAATCTCCCCACCTCCAGCTTCATTCCATTTCCCTAGTCCTATCACTACCTGAGATCCTGAGAAGTCCCTCCCCAGCCCTCTTGTAGCCCCCTTCAGATACTGGAAGGCCACAATAAGGTCACCTCAGAGCCTTCTCTTCTCCAGACAGAACAGCAACCCCATGCAGTGCTACAGGCTGGGGCCAGAGTGACTGGAGAGCAGCCAAGCAGAAAGGGACCTGGGGGTACTGGTTAATAGTAGGCTCAACATGAGCCAGCAGTGTGCCCAGGTGGCCAAGAAGGCCAATGGCATCCTGGCCTGGATCAGGAATAATGTGGCCAGAAGAACCAGGGAAGTCATTGTGCCCCTGGACTCAGCACTGGTTAGGCCACACCTTGAGTCTTGTGTCCAGTTCTGGGCCCCTCAGTTTGGGAAAGATGTTGACTTGCTGGAATGTGTCCAGAGAAGGGCAACAAAGCTCGGGAGGGGTTTGGAGCACAGCCCTGTGAGGAGAGGCTGAGGGAGCTGGGGTTGCTTAGCCTGGAGAAGAGGAGGCTCAGGGGAGACCTTCTTGCTCTCTACAACTACCTGAAGGGAGGTTGTAGACAGGTAGGGGTTGGTCTCTTCTCCCAGGCAGCTAGCACCAGAACAAGAGGACACAGTCTCAAGTTTTGCCAGGGGAGGTTTAGGCTGGATGTTAGGAGGAAATTCTTCATAGAGAGAGTGATTGCCCATTGGAATGTGCTGCCCAGGGAGATGGTGGAGTCACTATCACTGGGGGTGTTTAGGAGAAGATTTGATGGGGTGCTTGGTGCCATGGTTTATTAGATGGTGTTGGACGATAGGTTGGTCATGATCTCAAAGGTCTCTTCCAACCTGGTCTATTCTGTTCTATTCTACAAAAAATTCTATTGCTCTGAGACTCCAAGATACTTGGTGTTTACCTGGTAATATATTATTTTAAATACACATTCAGACTTAGTCTTTAAAATTTTCTTCATTGATTCTTTAAATTTTTCTACAGTGATAAACTACAGCCTGGCAATAACTCAAGATTTATTATTTTACCCATTTTGCATAGATAGATAGATAGATGATATAGATAGATAGATAGATAGATAGATAGATAGATAGATAGATAGATATAAACAGACAGATAGATAGATGAGATACTGGTTTCTGAATCATGCCCAGAACTCATAGGTGGAACCTCTGCTGCCCTTTTCAAACCTATTTCATATGATAAAAGTGGGCCCAGCAGGCTTTATTAGATTTATTGTTCTGCAGTAGAATATGGCACTACAATATTTCTCTACCCCACTTCCCTCTGAAAAAATAAAGCATAAATATTTTTTGCCATTTCACCATACAGTAACTCACATGAGCAACAGGATAGAAATTTTAAGGCTGGAGAGCACAATAGTCAGGGTAGACACAGATTCATAGAACAGGTTAGGTTGGAAGGGACATTAAAGATCATCTAGTTCCAAGCCCCCTGCCACAGGCAGGGACACCTTCCACTACACCAGGTCACTTGAGGTCTTATCCAGCCTGGCCTTGAACACCTCCAGGGATGGGGCAGTCACAACCTCCCTGAGCAAGCTCTTCCTGTGTCTCACCACCTTCACTGAAGAATTTCTTCCTAACCTCCAGTCTGAATCTACCCTCCTCAAGCTTCAAATCCATTGCCTCTGATCCTATCACTACAAGCCCTTGTAAAAAGTCCCTTCCTAGCTTTCTTTTAAGTCCCCTTCAAGTACTGGAAGGCTGCTCTAAAGTCTCCCTGCAGCCTTTTCTCCAGGCTGAACAGCCCCAACTCTTTCAGCCTGTCCCCATAGGGTAGGTGCTCCAGCCCTCTGGCCATCTCCATGGCCCTCTGGACCAAATCCAGTTGTCCCTCTTATACTGGGAGCACTAGAACTAGGTGCAGTACTCTAGGTGGGGTCTCAAGAGAGCAGAGTAGAGGGGCAGAATCATCTCTCTCATCCTGCTGGTCACACTTCTTTTGATGCAGCCCAGGACATGGTTACCTTCTGGGCTGTAAGTGCACACTGCTCATTCATGTTGAATTTTTCCATCACCTGACACCCCAAAATCCTTCTCTTCAGTCACTCCTCCTCAAACCTGTATTTGTGCTTGGGATTGCCTGGACCTAGGTGCAGGACCTTGCACTGGGCCTTGACATGTTGAGTTTCTTAACCAGATCAATAGTATATGGTATTAAACCACTTTTTCTTGATAAGCCACCTTCTGAACCAAGTCTTTCCAAGCTACACACATACTGTACCATTACAGAGTTTATCAGTCATGAATCAGTCCCCTGACAATCCCCAGTTCTTTTGAGTATGTGGCAGACTACACTAACAAACTCAGTCATTCAGTTTTTGAAAAATTACTATTTTTTTTCCCCCTTCAATGTATTTCTGACACAGAATTTTCAGAAACTTTAAGGAGATTGTACAGAATTATCCCTAAACCCGCACCTCTTCTGTACTCTGTACAGAACTATGCCTAAACCCCACAGCTCTCCTGCACTCTAAGGACTTGAAGACTTTTTTAGTCAGCAGCCTTATTTTCAGTGAAGCATTGAAGAGAAATCCCAGGAACATGTACACACAAATATGGAAATAATAAGAGAGGTGAGACCACTGAACCACAAGGCAACTTATCCAACACTCTCCTTTTTGGTTTGTGTGTGTGGCTTTCTTGGGTTTGGTGGTTGTTGGTTTGGCTGCTTGCTTGCTTGCTTGCTTTGGTTGGTTGGGTGGGGAGAGAGTTGTGGGTTTGCTTTTGTTTCTTTTTTTTGAGGGGGATGGTGGGGTGGTTTGGCTTGGTTTCTTTAATTTTATGTTTGGTTGGGTGTTTTTTGTGGGGGAGGATAAGAAAAGCATTGAGTTATTTTGTGTAAGTTTCTTTCTCCAAGTCTTTTATTTCAGCACCCAAAAAACTACCTTTAGAATAAGAATAGAATAGAATAAACCAGGTTGGAAGAGACGTTCGAGATCATCACGTCCAACCTACCATCCAACACCACCTAATCAACTAAACCATGCAACCAAGCACCCTATCAAGTCTCCTCCTAAACACCTCCAATGATGGTGACTCCACCACCTCCCCAGGCAGCCCATTCCAATAGGCAATGACTCTCTCTATGAAGAACTTTTTCCTAACATCCAGCCTAAACCTCTCCTGGTGCAGCTTGAGACTGTGTCCTCTTGTTCTGGTGCTGGTTACCTGGGAGAAGAGACCAGCCCCCACCTGTCTACAACCTCCCTTCAGGTAGTTGTAGAGAGCAAGAAGGTCTCTCCTGAGCCTCCTCTTCTCCAGGCTAAGCAACCCCAGCTCCCTCAGCCTCTCCTCATAGGGCTTGTGCTCCAAACCCCTCATCAGCTTTGTTGCCTTTCTCTGGACATATTAACGTACTACAAAAGGTACTTGATTTTTAGGCAGCAGCTTCCAAATAAAGAGGTAAGTGAAAACACAATGCTTACATTTTTTCTTTCCTGAAATAAGTTTGGTCTACGGAACCAAACAGATGCCACTTGTCCTCAAAATCCCAGTCTGATTTATCAGCTTCTCTGATATGCAGTCACAGGTGATTGGGGTCACAGCCCTATTTATGGCCTGCTCCTGCATAACATTAGGAGGGCAAGGCAATCTCTGAGGATTTAAAAAGTCAAAATAAGCAAATTTATTCTGCCTCAGCTCCAAAGTCCAGGTACACAACCATGAACCAAAAATGACATCCTGCCATTTCAGTGAAATAGTCTGAAAAATAAGAATAGGAAGAACAGAGCAAGTAAGAAACATTAACATGTACCTGAGTTAAAACCCAAGGCTTATATTTCTCTGTGATGATAGTTTACTCAACAATGAATCAACCTAAATATTTAAAGTACCTTCTTAGATGATTCCAATTGGAAAGGAAAAAAAAAACAAGTGCAGGAATTTCCCTTCTCAGATCCTATCAAGCAAAATTCCTACAGAACATGCAGCAGGGCTGAAATGGAAATCTGGCTGGAAAACATTTTCAGGAGTTATTTATTTTTTTTTAGCATAAAAAAAAAAACAAACCCCAAAAAAAACCCCAACACAGAACTTGCTACAGACTTATGTCAAAATCAATCTTTATGAAAACTAAATTCTACAAAAACAACCCAGATCATTAAAACCAATATTTGGCCCCACAAAGATCTTTTAACAACTTCTCGTGAATAGAGTGCCTGTTCAGCATAGTTCTGCATGAATGAACTGTGCTATTTCCAGCTCTCCAACATCTATGCAGGAGCACTCTAGGATGCCCTTCATAAATACACTTAAACACGGCAGACTGGCACCCACTCATTTGGAAGGTGTTGATCCCACTTAAAAAAAAACCAAAAGGCTGAAAGAGTTTTACTAATTTGATTCAGTTCTGGGCCCCTCGCTACAAGAAGGACACTGAGGTGCTGGAGTGTGTCCAGAGAAGAGCAACGAGGCTGGAGAAGGGCCTGGAGCACCTGGGCTATGAGGAGTGGCTGAGAGAGCTGGGGGTGTTCAGTCTGGAGAAGAGAAGGCTGAGGGGAGACCTCATCTCTCTCTACAAGTACCTGAAGGGGGGCTGGAGTGAGGAGAGGGCAGCCTCTTCTCCTTGGTGTCAAGTGACAGGACTAGAGGAAATGGTTTCAAGCAGCACCAGGGGACGGTAGACTGAACATGAGCCTGCAGTGTGCCCAGGCAGCTAAGAGGGCCAATGGCATCCTGGCCTGCATCAGGAACAGTGTGGCCAGCAGGAGCAGGGAGGTCATTCTGCCCCTGTACACTGCACTGGTTAGGCCGCACCTCGAGTACTGTGTCCAGTTCTGGGCCCCTCAGTTTAGGAAGGATGTTGACTTGCTGGAACGAGTCCAGAGAAGAGCAACAAAGTTGGTGAGGGGTTTGGAACATAAGCCCTACGAGGAGAGGCTGAGGGAGCTGGGGTTGCTTAGCCTGGAGAAGAGGAGACTCAGGGGTGACCTTATTACTCTCTACAACTACCTGAAGGGAGGTTGTAGACAGACGGATGTTGGTCTCTTCTCCCAGGCAAGCAGTACCAGAACAAGAGGACAGAGTCTCAGGCTGCACCAGGGGAGATTCAGGCTGGATGTTAGAAAAAAGTTCTATACAGAAAGAGTGATTGCCCATTGGAATGGGCTGCCTGGGGAGGTGGTGGAGTCGCCATCACTGGAGGTTTTTAGGAGAAGACTTGACGGGGTACTTGGTGCTGTGGGTTAGGGGAGGTTCAGGCTGGGTCTTAGGAAATATTTCTTCACAGAGAGGGTTCTCAAACATTGGAATGGTCTGCCCAGCGCAGTGGTAGAGTCACCATCCCTCAAGGTGGTTAAGCAGGATGCGGACCTGGTGCTTAGGGACATGGTTTAGTGTTGCCCCTTCAGTGCTGGGTCAAGGGACTGGATGATCTTCAAGTTCTCCCAACCAGATGCATGGTGTTTGACCTTTGTACCTCAGAACCTATCCAGATAGAGGGATCCACTGATGAAAACCAAGTTTTGTGGCATGGCATTGCATTTGTGAAACACTAGAAATTGAAACCACAGCAATACTTAGAATAGAATAGAAATAGAAATAGAATAGAATAGAAATAGAAATAGAATAGAAATAGAAATAGAATAGAATAGAAATAGAATAGAAATAGAAATAGAATAGAATAGAAATAGAATAGAATAAGAAATAGAAACAGAAATAGAAAAGAAAAGAAAAGAAAAGAAAAGAAAAAGAAAAGAAAAAGAAAAGAAAAAGAAAAGAAAAAGAAAAGAAAAAGAAAAGAAAAAGAAAAGAAAAAGAAAAGAAAAAGAAAAGAAAAAGAAAAGACCAGGTTGGAAGAGACCTTCAAGATCATCGAGTCCAACCCATCATCCAACACCACCTAATCAACTAAACCATGGCAACAAGCACCCCATCAAGTCTCCTCCTAAACACCTCCAATGATGGTGACTCCACCACCTCCCCAGGCAGCCTATTCCAATGGGCAACCACTCTCTCTATGAAGAATTTCTTCCCAACCTCCAGCCTAAACCTCTCCTGGTGCAGTTTGAGACTGTGTCCTCTTGTTCTGGTGCTGCTTGCCTGGGAGAAGAGACCAGCCCCTGCCTGTCTAGAACCTCCCTTCAGGTAGTTGTAGAGAGCAAGAAGGTCTCCCCTGAGCCTCCTTGTCTCCAGACTAAGCAACCCCAGCT
Source organism: Dryobates pubescens (assembly GCF_014839835.1). Classification (NCBI taxonomy): domain Eukaryota; kingdom Metazoa; phylum Chordata; class Aves; order Piciformes; family Picidae; genus Dryobates; species Dryobates pubescens. The sequence goes on from NC_071657.1 coordinate 131,982,592, forward strand.
CCCTCAGTCTCTCTTCATACAGCTTGTGTTCCAAACCCCTCCCCAGCTTTGTTGCCCTTCTCTGGACACGTTCCAGCAAGTCAACATCTTTCCTAAATTGAGAGGCCCTCTTAATTCCTTGTTTAAGAGAACCCAGATAGCAGATAACAGTTTAGCAGTGACACTGAAAGGACTCATCACAGTAATTTTGTGAAATAAAATATGGATTTTATAGTTGTCATCATATGCAAGTCTGCACTGTGAGGATTTTACTGGATGCTGTCAAAGACTGAGCTAAAAAGCCACAAAATGACAACTTTGTTGAATTTTTTTTTATCAGAACACACAGAATCAAAGTCTGAGTTTTACAATCAATTGCAACTGGCATAAGCTTTTAATAGTCTTCCAGCAGACTTTTTAGACTTCTAAGCACAAAACCAAAACCAACCAGAAACCATTCCTTCCTGTGTTTTAGAGCAGTTGCTGGGAGGCAGGCAGTAAGTGAAATGGATCTCAGACAGCAAATCAGGTAAACTGAAGCCATTACCAGAATCACATACCCAATCAACCTTCCTGATGAGATCATTACAGATAAGTCAAGTCAAGCTGAACTACGAAAAGCAGCTAGCACTGAACTGAAACACTATCAGATTTTCAAGTCTCTCCAATTCTATGCTAGCCAGCCACTTGCACTTTTCTTCACAAGTGATTTGCATTCTATTTCTTTTCAAGCATCTTTAACTTTCCTAAGAAGTATCCTTTTAAAAACTGAAGGCCTGATGATCTACTGCAAGATCAAACCAAGATTTAAATGCTAGGGCTACCGTCCCCACAGTAACATTTAAGTCCAACCATCCTTGACACCAACACCAGAGAGGACTGCAGTTTTCCTGGTAGCTGAGTGCCACAAAAGGTTAAGGTATTTCCTAGCTCTGGCTGACGTCTTGTAGAGCAGTGACAGGTAAAAGGACCTGGAAGACCTGGTGAACAACAGGAGGACCATGAGCCAGCAATGTGCTCCTTGTGGCCAAGAGGGCCAGTGGCACCCTGGGGTGTATTAGAAGGGCTGTGGTTAGTAGGTCAAGAGATTCTCCTCCCCCTCTAATCTGCCCTGCTGAGGCTGCATCTGGAATATTGTGTCCAGTTCTGGGCCCCTCAGTTCAAGGAGGACTTCAAGGAGCTGCTTGCAAGAGTCCAGCACAGAACCACAAAGACTATGAAGGGAGTGGAACATCTTCCATACAAGAAGACACTGAGAGAACTGGGGGTCTTTAGTTTAGAGAAGAGGAGACTGAGAGGTGACCTCATTACTTTTTTTAAGTATGTGATAGGTGAGTGTTGGCAGGGTAGGGCAGGGCAGAGCCAGGTTCTTCTCAGTGACATCCAATGACAGGAAAAGGGGCAACAGAGGCAAGATGGAGCATGGGAGGTTTCACGTATACATAAGGAAAAACTTTTTCACTGTGAGGGCGGCACAGGCCTGGAACAGGCTGCCCAGAGAGGTTGTGGAGTCTCCTCCTCTGGAGACATTCCAAAGCCACCTGGATGAGTTCTTGTGTGACCTACTCTAGGTGGTCCTGCTCTGGCAGCTGGAGTTGCATTCAATCTTTGGAGGTTCCTTCCAACCCCTAACATTGCATGATTCTGTGAAATCAGTATGGATCAGGGATAGCTTGTGGCTCATGAGAGGCACCAGGAGACCAGTGGAAACCCCAAACCTCACCATCAAACTTAGCAAAACTCTGTGTGCTGAGTCTAACTGAGAAAACACAGCAGCGCTGAGTACGAGGACCACTTCACATGACGGCATACAACTTGAATCTCAAATGGCAAATACTTAACCATCTACTCCTGAAAAAGATAAAATGGTATTTCTAGAGACACAAGCTTCTGTTATTTTAGAATTACAGGCCAACAAAACAGATGAAAGTTTAAAAGTCACTTCTGTGAGCTGATATTCCACAATTTTATGTAAAAGTCAAGCCAGGTGACTTATTTCCAATAGCTATGAAAACAGTAAAACTGGTTTCAATGACCTCAGAGATATATATGCTTATTTGTGGTTGTGGCCTCAGGCAACCCTGAAACCAGCTATTCCATTAAGTCAGAAGCATGGCACATAGCCAAGCTCCTGTAAGAGTTAAAGGTCTTGCATATAACTTTCTTGGTGTGTTTATTTGAATAGAATGGTGACTTTGGGTTTGGGGCCACCCATCACTTCATAGACCTCCCATAATATTTAAAGGAACTGTTCAGCTGAATCTTAGCATACACTAATCAGCCCTGGGATATTAGCTCTTTAAACAAGATGTAAAAGCACCAAAAATTGAAGCAACAGGAAAAACAACATCGAAACAGAGTTTATCTGGAGTATATCATTGTAATGTGTATTTTCCTATACAGAGAGTCATGCAATATGTTGGGTGCAGTTTAATTACTACAACAAGATAAAGAATCTAAAGGCTATGACAAAGCAAACAAAAGATACAAACCAAAAGCCCAACTGTCTGATGCAATAAAATACGAAATAATGTTGAAAATTACAAGAAAACAAAGAAAGTACTTCAGGCCACTATACTGTAAATCTAATGCAAACATAAATAAAAGCTCCTTTTGTCTTTTTCCTATAGAGGTCACAAAAAGAAACTGTAACAGCTGACTCATAACCAGGAATATCACCATGGTGTGGGGACGTCAGAAGCAAACTTTGATTTAAGAACGTTCAAAAATAACTGGCAGTAGCCACCAAGTTTAAGAACACAGTTCCTCAACCTGGGCTCCAGAGCCATGAAAGAATTGAAAGAATTCATTAATCACATTTTTATGCAGAAGCCTCAAATATTTGGTTTGGGGTGCTTTGTTTTGTTTTGTTTTCTTTGGTTGGTTTAATCGAGGGAGGTTTCCATAATACTCTTGTACATCAGTGTGTCCTCTTTCGCCCTATACAGCTGAGCTCTCTTGAGTAAGACAAATGCTATGCCTAGCCTTGTTAGCATATATAACACAAAATCTCTACTTACTGCTGCATTTTCTTGTCAGTGGCACTGTTTTTGACTATAAAAGGCCTTTCTCATAGACAGCAAGTGTTAAACTGAACAAACTCGCTAACAGTAGTCATACTGATCCATCCTGGAATTCATGGCCCCATATCTACATCTGAAATTGTAAACACTGAACAGTATTAAGTAGCAAGCAAAATGCTCTAAAATAGGGACCAGAATGACAGAAACATTCAGGGTGGAAAAGTCCCTCAGAATCACCAAGTCCAACTAATAATCCTACTCCACAAGGTGCACCCTTAAACCATAGGCCCAAGCAGCACATCCAAAACACCTTTAAACACATCCAGAGCTGGTGACTCAGCCATCTCCCTGGCCAGACCATTCCAATGCCTGACCAGTCTTGCCCTGAAAAAATGTTTCCTAATGTCCAGACTAAACCTACCCAGTCACAGCTTCAGGCCATTGCCTCTTGTTCTATCACTAATTACCTGTGAGAAGAGACCAGCACCAGCCTCTCTACAACATCCTTTCAGGTAGTTGTAGAGAGCAAGGAGTTCTCTCCTCAGCCCCCTCTTTTCTTTGACCAGGTACCACCACAAGAAAGGTTGGCAGGTAGCAAAACCCAAAGGTACCACTTCCAGCCTGGCCAGTTACCACTTTGAAGAGTCATAAACTATACAACTGAGTAACTATTTACACTGCAATTTGGGAACTGATGCAGTAGAAAGTTGCTAACATCTATAGCTCCACATTTGTCTCCCGCAACAGAAAAAGGTACAAAAGCCTGACTGATCACTAAATGCCAAGAAAGGAATCCAATGCACCTCTTAAAATAGTGAAAATCAATTAATGAATTTGTAGAGCATTATTCTTAAGTGCTCATTTCTTTATAGTCTTAAAGAGAGGAAAGCATTGCCAAGAATAGCAGAAACTCTTGAGTTCTGCCACTCCACCTTTCCTGGCGTCCAAAAGATTGCTAAAAGATTTGTTGCTCTAGCCTGGATTTCACACAGCTACTGTCACCAAGTGAACTAAGTCAGACAGGAAAGTTGTTCATTAAACACAGGGTAAAGGCAATGCATACAACCAGTTTGAATCTTTCCAATCAAAAACTGCATCTGAGTTAATCCTGACAGGTAAAAGTGGATAGAAACATACAAAAACATGTACGTTCCATATATAACCGAATAGAATAGAATAGAATAGAATAGAATAGAATAGAATAGAATAGAATAGAATAGAATAGAATAGAAATAGAAATAGGAATAGAATAGAATAGAATAGAATAGAATAGAATAGAATAGGCCAGGCCAGGCCAGGCCAGGCCAGGCCAGACCAGGTCAGAAGAGACCTTCAAGATCATCGCGTCCAACCTATCAACTAATTCAACCCACCTAATCAACTAAACCATGGCACCAAGCACCCTATCAAGTCTCCTCTTGAACACCTCCAATGATGGTGACTCCACCACCTCCCCAGGCAGCCCATTCCAATGGGCAATCACTCTCTCTGTGTAGAATTTCTTCCTAACATCCAGCCTGAACCTCCCCTGGCGCAACTTGAGACTAAGTGTCTAAAACAGAAACAAATCCAAACCTGCAGCAAGGCATCTACTACATGAGGTAGAGGTGGTGGGTCCTGCAGCTTGTAGCACACCTGCCAGCTCACTTCATTCTCTCCTTGAAGCTAGTACAAGAAGTAGTTTGCAGATACCTCCCTGAAGCATGACACCCCACTGTGCTGGTGACACAAGGCTTCCTTCCCACCAGGCGTGTTTTGCCTTTGTGGAATTAACTTAAAGCCAGGAACAACAATCCACCCTTCCTCTTGGTATTTGTTCCATGGCTTCTTACTGTCTGAAGGATGCTGATGTCTCTTGGATGCAGTTTTGTAATTTTTCAGAACTCATTTTAGATGCTGTGCAATTACTTTCAAGCTGAAGTTTCATGGTGGTGTTTTCTCAAGCCCAACTGATTAGAGCTTGTTTAATGGATCTTGAAGAAAATATATTATTCACCTTAATGAGAATTTATGCAAATCACTGCCACCAGCTTCTGCAGAAAACCTTTTCAATTAATTATAATTAGGCTTTTTACTTTTAGGCTCATCAGTTGTTTTTTTTCTACTAGGAAATTACAAGCATGGATTACTTTTTTCTTTTTAATTGTGGGAGATGAAGAACTGTGTTGGTGTCTTGAAAACAGACTTCTAAGTGCAGAGCCTTTTTCATCCCTGCCATTCTGATCAGGTCTATCACAGTATCACAGTATCACAGTAACTAAGGTTGGAAGAGACCCCAAGGATCATCAAGTCCAACCTGTTCCAACAGACCTCACAACTAGACCATGGCACCAAGTGCCACGTACAATCTCCCCTTGAACACCTCCAGGGACAGCGACTCCACCACCTCCCTGGGCAGCCCATTCCAATGACCAATGACTCGCTCAGTGAAGGTCTAAATACAGACCCCTAAATATCCCTGACTGGAAAGAAGACACCATTGGTGTTGATATACACATTAATTACTCCTTGGTCTAAGAAGACTGATTTTACAGGAAAAATTAACTGAGTATTCAGATATTTGTGCCCCCCAGCACTTCTGAAACTCTCAGAAATACAGAATCATAGAATGAACCAGGTTGGAAAAGACCTCAGAGAATGCTGAGTCCAACCTATCACCTAATACCTAACACCCCATGATAACTAAACCATGGCTTCAAGTGCCACATCCAAGCCTTTTTTGAACACCTCCAGGGAGGATGACTCTACCACCTCCTCGGGCAGCACATTCCAGTGGCCAATTACTCTTTCTCCTCACTTCGAGCCTAAACTTCCCCTGGTGCAGCTTGAGACTGTGTCCTCTTGTTTGGCCACTGGTTGCCTGGGGGAAGATACCAACCCCCACCTGTCTACAACCTCCTTTCAGGTAATTGTAGAGAGCAATATGGTCTCCCCTGAGCCTCCTCTTCTCCAGGCTAAGCAACCCCAGCTCCCTCAGCCTCTCCTCGTAGGGCTTGTGCTCGAGGCCTCTCACCAGCCTCGCTGCCCTTCTCTGGACACTTTCAAGTATCTCAATGCCCTTCTTAAATTGAGGAGCCCAGAACTGGACATAGTACTCCAAGTGTGGCCTAACCAGTGCTGAGTACAGGGGCACAATGACTTCCCTGCTCCTGCTGGCCACACTATTCCTGATACAGGCTAGGATGCCATTGGCCTTCTTGGCCACCTGGGCCAGATCTCTCTCTAAAAATGATATTGCACAAGTAGCTTTTTGGATGTATTTCATGGCCATTTCAGAGACTTGCCTATATAAAACAATCCTTGTCTACATGGACGAACAGGTCTTTGTGAACACAGCCAGAAATATTCCAGTAGAGAAGTTGCAGCAACTCAGGAAGAACAACGCATTTCCCTGTACTAACATTTGAACTATTTTTACAGATATGGATTTAGAGTGGAGAAAATGATGTAATGCTCTGTATTGCAAAGATAAAGAACTCTGAGGTTATTACAAATAATTAGATCATATAGTAAGAAGCTTTCATGCAAAAGTGAAATCCTTACTGTTTTCCAACTGATTTCCTTAACTGAGGTGCTTTTAGTTCTTCTGAAAAAAAAGCTACCTAGCACCACTTCAGAATTCATTTAATCAGCTGACAGCAGAGAGGGTAGGCAGGAGATTTTTGTTACAGCCTTTCTAATGGAGAGCCTTAATTTTGGAGAACAGCACAAGTCTTGCAGGTTCTCATGGGGAATGCAGTCACTGCTTAGTTTCCACCCCTGATCCCAAAACTAATCCTGAATCACTCAAACTTTATCTATTCCCTTCATCAAACTCATGTTTAACTTGGAAGAAAGACAGACAAGATGGGAAGAGGCTGTGAGGTTGTTACAATTCAGGGAAGGTTGTTTCCTTCTGCATCTGCTTCTTCTCTTGCTGAGCCACTGGATTCCAGTCCTAGAACACTTGTGTTGTAACAGCATCCCTCTTTAAAAGCAGTCTAACAACCCTTCTGCTTTTCTTACCCTCATGCTGAATCCCAACAAAGACAGAAACTAGCTAAAAACTAATGACTGTCTGAGGCAACCCAACTCTACAAACTTACAGCCACCCATTCATCGATAACAGTTCCCTTTATGTCACTTTTTCAGGTTCTCAGGCATGGCCTGTTTTCAAGTTCTAATACACACCAATGGCTGCAATCATAGCTCCTGCTCATAAACCAGAGGAATTCATAATTAGGCATAGATATAATATTCCCTCACCTGTCCCAGCTGTTTAATTACATATCATTTAATCAGAAATGAAAGAGCGCTTCCTCTTGGGAAAGCGACTGTATGGTTCTAGGTTTATAGCCTTCAGATCCAGATCAAATGTGCTCACACACAAAAAAAGTTGCCACTCTCCAACTGTTAGCTCCACAAAGTCAACGAAAAACCTGCAAAGCCCTTTTTTGAGGCTTACATTGCCATGGCTCAGGAGTAGAAGTTTGGTGGGCTAATTGCAACTGCAGTGACATTTTATGTAACGGAGATCTCAACAACATGAATAGGAGTACATCTACTGTGCCCAAAAACACCAACACTGAAAATTTATGTACAGAACAACCATTTTCACATAATCACAGAATCATTTAGGTTGGAATAGACCCTCAGGATCATTAAGTCCAACCAATAACCCTACTTTACAAGGTTCACCCCTAAGCCATATCCCAAATCACTACATCCAAACCACCTTTAAATACATCCAAGGTTGATGACTCCACCAGCTCCTTGGGCAGCACATTCCAATGCCTGAACACTCTTTCTGGGATTTTTTTTCCCCTATGTCCAGTCTAAACCTACCCAGTCACAGCTTAAAGCCATTCTTTCTTGTTCTATCTCTAATAACCTGTGAGAAGAGACCAGCACCAGCCTCTTCACAACCTCCTTTCAGGTAGTTGTAGACTATGAGGTCTCCCTTCAATCTCCTCTTTTCCAAACTAAACAGCCTCAGCTCCTTCACTCACTCTTCAAAAGATGTATTCTCCAGGTCCATCCCCAGCTTTGTTGCCCTTCGCTGCATTCACTCCAGCACCTCCACATCTCTCTTTGAACCAAACTTCCACATCTCTCTTTAGGAATAGACCAGACCAGGTTGGAAGAGACCTTTGAGATCTTTGAGCCAAACAAAAACAAGAGTAAGGCTTTGGAGCAGCAAGCAGATTCATTACAAACTAAAAGGCCAAGCAGAATATTAAACAGCCACATAAACAAGGTGAAATCATACTGTGGCTTTTAATTTGCAAGCAGAAATTCATTAGCAATTCTCTAGGTGATGTGTGAACCAGTTCAGCTTCCTGTGACTTCATCTGTTCTGCAGGACTAGCAGTAGTAAAGCTGACATAGTAGCTAGATTCATAGAGACAGAGAATGCAACTTTCCAACGCCCTCAATAAAGCGATGTGGCTTAGTTTTTAAGCAGTCACTTAGCCCTGTTGGAAGCATGATTAAGGTCAGATGACAGATATCATCCTTTAAACTTCATTTATTGCTTCCAAGGGGATATTATGATGCAAACTCACATCTCCTTGGTTTGCCACTAATGCTGTCTAATCTCTGAACTTCTAAGACACAGAGACCTCGCCTTACAGCAAAATAACTTATATGCATTGGCGGGGGATTGTTTTGGGTTTATTCTGGCCCTAAGAGCTAAAATTTTCACCAATATCCTAGCTCTGATTTCTAGGAAAAGGTACAGCCACTAGAAGCTGGTACTCAGGACAAAACCTCAGATTGGTTCTTTTGAAAAGATCTTTAGCTCATGGGATAAAATTCCCTCGTGACATTGCAAGAGAAATATTCGTGTAAAGATCTTGTTTGATATGAATGATGGCTTACTGGCTGATTTTCTTTAAGAGTTGTCTAGCCAAACAAAGATAATATAAAGGAAGATAATTACAGCAACAGCAGGAATCTAACATTCAGTAACATTATTCTTTTGTAAGTGATGCTTTCATGCACAACTACATTCGATACTGTAATGGCACAAACTGGATTTCAGCCCTGTAATTTTGAGAATTACAGTTTCAGAGCCTCAGCTATTTTGCTGCTGTAAGGTTTCAAATTTGCTCTGCTCTAAGCAGCTAAACCTTCTAACGTTTCTGCAGTTCTACATCAGATTAGAAGACATTTTCTCCCTCCTCCAGCTTGTTTTTCCTCCCAGCTTCCATGTTCTCCCATTTCCATCTAAGAATGTGTGATTACTAAAACATATTGAGGGAGAGAAAAAAAAAGGGGGGGGGAGGGAGAAATATCACAATACAATCACTTTGCCCTGCTAAAGAAATGAAATTTCAATACAAATACATTAAGTTGTCCAATTATATGGTGGTCTTAGTTTATATATCCATTCTATCCAATAAATGTTTGGGGTTTTTTAGATTACTTTTTTTTCTTCAAATCCCTTATTTTTAAAATAAAGTTTCCACCTCCCTTTTTTAAGTTTTGCTGACCCCACTGAGTGAAATCAGCTAGTCTGAAAGAAATTGCACACACATGCATGCAGCCACAGATGCCCATACTCATTTCTCTCAGCACAATTCCCCAATTTAGCCAACCTGCATGAGTCCTTGGGTTCTGATGGCTCTCACAGAGCTCTCTGATGGCTTCTCAGAAGCTAAAGCTTGATTATAAAATGGTCAAAATTAAGCAGAATCACAGAGTTGTCAGGGTTGGAAGGCACCCCAAGGATCATCCAGTTCCAACCTCCCTGCCATGGGCAGGGACACCTCACACTAGATCAGGCTGCCCACAGCCACATCCAGTCTGGCCTTAAAAACCTCAAGGGTTGGGGCTTCTACCACCTCCCTGGGCAACCTGTTCCAGTGTCTCACCACCCTCATGAGGAAGAGCTTCTTCCTAAGATCCAATCTCTAAATCTACACATTTCTAGTTTTACTCCATTCCCCCTAGTCCTGTCACTACCTGACACCCTCAAAAGTCTCTCACCAGCTTTCCTGTAGTCCCTCTTACGATACAGCAAGACCACAAGAAGGTCTCTTCAGAGCTTTCTCTTCTCCAGACTGAATAGCCCCAACTCTCTGTCTCTGTAGAAGAGGTGCTCCAGCCTTCTGATCATCCTCATAGCCCTTCTTTGGACACATTCCAGACTGTAAACTGGGAGAAGATGCCTCTATGCCATTTGCCTTCCTTGCAAAACTATTCAGAAATAACTACATGTAAACTTCCTTTTAGTCAACAAAATGATGCTATACTTCATAGCCTTCCTGTGCACCTTTAGAAGCAGAGGAGGAAGTGGCTGCAAGAGTCACAAATCAGCTCAGAAGGAAAAGAAATTATGTGTCGGGAAACCTTTCCCTGATAAATTACACAGTGACTTCCTCAGCCCAAGAGGTCAGAAATAAATCTACCAAAAAAAAAAACCCAAAACAGTATGCAGCTGCCTTTGATATTCACTGCTATTATCACCTTGCTCCACAGAGAGCTACCAGGTAATATTTCTAGGAAAAAGTCTTCATTTTAGAAAGAGGATAGTTTAAGAAGAGTAAGGGCCTGAATAATTGAAATTAAATGTCAGACAGGCTTTCCTCTCCACTACTAAAACAGGATTTTTCCTTCCCCTCCTTAGCTTCCTTAATAGCAAAACAAACAAACAAAACCCCACAACCAGACCCAAAGACATTTTAACATAACTAAAATTTATTTTTTTAAATTTTCCTCATTTTTTGTCCTTTTTTATCTTACTTTGTGCTAGTGGTGGGTTTATACAACTGATCACAGAATCACAGAAACATTCAGGCTGGAAAAGAGCCTCAGGATCACCAAGTCCAACCCAGAGCCCTACTCTACAAATTCACCCCTAAACCATATCCCCAAGCACCACATCCAAACAACCTTTAAACACATCCAGGGTTGGTGACTCAACCACCTCCCTGGCCAGCCCATTCCAATGCCTGACCACTCTTACCCTGAAAAAGTTCTTCCCACTGTCCAGTCTAAACCTAACCAGTCACAGCTCAAGGCTGTTCCCTCTTGTTCTATCACTTATTACCTGTGAGAAGAGACCAGCACCAGCTTCTCCACAACATCTTTTCAGGTAGCTGTAGACAGCAGAGTAAAAGTTGGTTTGTTTATAACAGATGCTGCAATAATATAGGAATTAATCCATTTACAGGAAAATAATGTTTTCTCCTCCTTGACCGTGGGAGTGAGTGATAGAGGTGCTGCCCTCTCTCACCAAGTACTGATTTAAGATGCAGCACTGGCTCTTAGGAATTAACCATTCTTAAGCAAGTGATCCAAATTTCAAATGCTTCCACCCTTTTGGATGGTCTTAGCTTTTAATAGCCTAGCTAAGAATTTCTTCATGCCAAGGTCTGAAGTTTTGCTCCTAAATGCAGATCAGAAAACCTCAAAAATTATCAGCTTCTGTGAATACATACCCCCTTATTTTTCTCCTATTGCTTCAACAGGACTATCATCAAGCACATGGTTGGTTTCTTTATTAACATGCATGTGAACTTCACTTTCCAATGTCCCTCTCTGGGAAGGATGCTATTAAATATATTTGCCCAAAAATAATTAGGGAGGGGGAGTAAAGAAACATTAAACTGTTTCTTTCATACCATTGGTCCCATTATGCCAAGGAGGGTCAGGAGTCTTAAGAGCAAGCACAGTCATCTACTGTTCTGCATGAACAAAAGTTGGAGTTAGGGAATTAGGGTAAACTAAATTAAAGTGAGGTTTAATTTAGAATGTTCTTGTTCAGTGGGGGTTTTTTACACCCTTGTGGGGACATTTACAGTACTGCTGATGGGCATTTAGGCAGCAAGTCTCTCACCTACAGTACTGTACATTGGTGTTTTGAAAATTAAATATTGTTAGTACAGCACTTCAAAGGTATGCAATGCTATGTAAATACTAAAAGCATTCAATGCTAATAAGAGTAGTTTAACTAAATCCCCATTCATCATACCAAAGGTAAGCATTTTCTAATTGTTTTAAGTTCAGAAACTGCCTATAAAAAGCCTGACAAAGAGTTAATAGGCACTGAGTAACACACTAAAAGCACAGACAGACCCAACTTGTTCCCATAATTGATTTTGAATTAAGCCAACTCTGAGCAATCACCTCAAAGGAAAAGGAAGCCCACATGAAATCACAGTTCCTAAATGAAAAGGGCAAGGACTCTGCTGCTGCCATGACCCAAAAAACCACAGAGCATAATAAGATTGCTTTAACTACTGTGAACTTTGAAACATGTTGTAAAGGTCAACAATTACTAGCTGAGTAACAAAAAAACAAAAGCTATTATCTTAATTACCCCAAATTTTCATTTCAATAGGAAAAGCAGCTCTTGTACTAGCCCCTCAGTATCTCCCACCTGTGTTGTTTTGCTTTGTTTTTGTACTGTGCTGTAAAAATATCTAAGTCCTAAAGTGTGAAAAGACCACCTGAAATAAGCACACATTGTGTTGTACCTACACTGAATCACACAGAATCTCACAGAATGCCAGGGGCTGGAAGGCACCTTGGAATATCATCCAGTCCAACCCCCATGCCAAAGCAGGATCACCTAGCGCAGATCACACAGGAACTCATCCAGGTGGGTTTTGGATATCTCCAGAGCGGGAGACTCCACTGGGCAGCCTGTTCCTGTGTTCTGGCACCCTCACAGGGAAAAAATATTTCTTCATGTTTCCATGGAACTTCCTATCCCTCAACTTCCACCCATTGCCCCTTGTCCTGTCATTTGGGATCACCCAGAAGAGCCTAACTCCATCCTCCTGGCACTCACCCTTTACATATTGATAAACATAAATGAGGTCACCCCTCAGTGTTCTCTTCTCCCAGCTAAAGAGCCCCAGCTCCCTCAGTCTCTCCTCATAAGGAAGATGTTCCATCATCTTTGTGGCTCTGCGCTGGACTCTTTCTGTGTGGGGGCCAGAACTGGACACAATATTCCAGATGAGTCCTCACCAGGGCAGAGTAGAGGGGGAGGAGAACCCTTCTCAACCTACTAACCACAGCCTTTCTAATATACCCCAGAATGGCATTGACCTTCTTGGCCACATTGCTGGTTCACAGTCAACCTTTCATCCACTATGACCCCCAGGTCCTTTTCCCCTTCACTGCTCTTCAACAGGTCAGTCCCCAACCTATACGCATCCATGGGGCTGTTCCTTCCCAGGTGCAAGACTCTGCCCTTGCCCTTGTTGAATTTCATTTGATTTCTCCCTGCCCAACTCTCCAGCCTGTCTAAGTCTGGCTGAATGGCAGCACAACCCTCTGGTGTGTCAGCCACTTCACCCAGTTTTGTGTCATCAGCAAACCTGCTGACAGTGCTCTCTGTGCCCTCATCCAGGTTGAACTGGTGAGGCTGCACCTGGAATACAGTGTTGAGGTTTGGGGTCCTCACTGCAAGAAGCACATTGAGGTCTTGGAGGCACGTCCAGAGAATGGCAATGATGCTGGTGAAGGGCCTGGAGAACAGCCTTATGAGGGGTGGATGAGGGAACGCAGATTGTTTAGTCTGAAGAAGAGGAAGCTGAGGGGAGACTTCACTGCTCTTCTCAACTACCTAAAAGGAGGTTGTAGTGAGGTGATAAATGATAGATGATATAGTGATAGAACAAGATGAAATGGCCTCAAGTTGTGCCAGGGGACATTTAGACTGGATATTAGGAAAAATGTCTTTAAATAAAGGGTGATCAAGCATCAAAATAGGCTGCCCAAGAAGGTGGCATCACCATCCCTGGCCCTGGAAGTGTTAAAAATCATGCAGACATGGCACTTTGGGACATGGTTTGATGGCCGTGGTGGTGTCAGGTTGATGGCTGGACTCGACCTTAGATGTCTTTTTCAACTGAAACTGAAAATCCTGTGATTCATTGCACAAGCTGGTCTGAAGCTACACAAGAGAGTTCACCTTTATCAAATCAGCATTAAAAAAGAAGAAGAAAAATCACACCTTACATATGCATCCTTAAGATCTGTAGGAAACCAGCACAGTTCTTTGTTACCACTTCCAGACTACACAAATCAGCCCTTTTGCACTCATGAAGAAGTTGATACATTTCAGAGTTCAAACGTCTGGTCCTACTACAGCAATGTCAAAGTTTGATGCAACTTGCACAATAAAAGGGTTCCTGGCATTCCCATTTCATTTAAATCTCTAGTTCCAGATGCTTGGCTTCAACAGCAACATTTTAAGAGAGTCATGACTTCATTTCAGAACATCATTTCTGGTCTTAAGACTTTAGTAGCAACTTTCACCACTAGTGAGTTTTATGTTCATAAGAAGGCAGCACTGGTCAGTCAGAGGTAGGTTTAGGGGCCCACAGGAAAAAAAAAAGACATCTGAATACACACTGGACCCCTGCCATCAACACTCACACATGTACACCATTACTTGTTCCCAAAAGCAATGCTATGTATGTACCCAATTTCTACAGCCCAAATAAACCCACTACTTCTGATGGGTCCCATTTTATTGGCAGCTCTGAGCCTCCAGGGACTTCTCACATTGATGACCAAATCGCAGTCTGTCAGAAAGAACACTGTTAACTACAGCCAGGATAGAGGGCCAAAAGTGGTGAATAACCACAAGGAACATAGCCAATCTTTGGTGGGTTTTTTTTCAGAGTAAGGTTTCCCTTTAAAAAATGAAGAATAAACTAGATTGCTAATCTGAACAATTTCAGCACATGGTGAGTTTACTGTATTCTAATGGCACTTAGTCTGCTCCTAGAATACTATAGCTAGAACGTTTCCCACAACACTACATCACTCTATGGCTTTCCACATGCATACAATTTAAAAAATAGTAACAAATTAAAGCAGCAAAATACTTGGAAAATTGAATGTAGTAGAACCCAAAAAGTCTATCTCATCACTGATAAGGCTTTTCTTTTAGGTTATTAAGCTACAACTAAATTCACTTTACAATGGTGGTGAATGGTGCCACATCCAGCTGGCAGCCAGTCACTGGTGGTGTCCCCCAGGGATCAGTGCTGGGCCCCATCCTGTTCAATATCTTCATTGATGATCTGGATGAGGGCATTGAGTCCATCAGCAGTAAGTGTGCAAGCTGGGAGCAGGTGTTGATCTGTTAGAGGGTAGAAGAGCTCTGCAGAAGGACCTTGACAGGCTGGACAGATGGGCAGAGTCTAAGGGCGTGAGATTTAATACATCTAAGTGCCAGGTTCTGCACATTGGCCACAGCAACCCCATGCAGTGCTACAGGCTAGGGTCAGAGTGGCTGGAGAGTGGCCAGGCAGAAAGGGACCTGGGGGTACTGGTTGATAGTAGGCTGAACGTGAGCCAGCAGTGTGCCCAGGGGACCAAGAAGACCAATGGCATCCTGGCCTGCATCAGGAACAGTGTGGCCAGCAGGAGCAGGGAAGTCATTCTGCCCCTGGACTCAGCACTGGTTACATCACACCTCGAGCACTGTGTCCAGTTCTGGGCCCCTCAATTTAGGAAAGATGTTCACTTGCTGGAGCATGTCCAGAGAAGGGCAAAAAATCTGGGGAGGGGTTTGGAACACAAGCCCTATGAGGAGAGGCTGAGGGAGCTGGGGTTGCTTAGCCTGGAGAAGAGGAGGCTCAGGGGAGACCTTCTTGCTCTCTACAACTACCTGAAGGGAGGTTGTAGCCAGGTGGTCTCTTCTCCCAGGCAGCTAGCACCAGAACAAGAGGACACAGTCTCAAGCTGCACCAGGGGAGGTTTAGGCTGGACATTAGGAATAAGTTCTTAATTGAAAGAGAGATTGCCCATTGGAATGCGCTGCCCAGGGAGGTGGTGGAGTCACCATCACTGGAGGTGTTTAGGAAGAGACTGGATGGGGCGCTCAGTGCCATGGTTTAGTTGATTAGATAGCGTTGGTTGTGATGATCTCTGAGGTCTTTTCCAACCTGGTTAATTCTATTCTAATGTCATTTAAAATTCCAAGGAAAAACCAAACCAAACCAAAACACCCACCACCAAAAAGCAAACAAACCAACCCCCGTATTTTTAAATCTCTGAAGAGTTCCTGCTTTTTAAAGCAAGTATTTTGATTACTGCTGATTGAGTAATGCTGCTATTCTGACAGTAACCAACAGTTAAATGCATCTCCCCAGGTTTTTTACAAGGCCAGCGCCAAAGAGAGAAGTCAAACAGCTTCAGATCCTCTTATTGAAGCAGTTTATCAGTCCTCAGTCAAGGGTTACCTCACTCTCAGTTTCCTTCTAAAAATATCAAGGACAGGCCTTGGAATAAAGCAGCATGCAAGAGGGGATAAATAAAACCCTATAGCTCACAAGACAGAAAGAACAGTGCAGGCCACACTTTACCACACAACAGTACAGTATTCTTTCCTTACTCTTCAAGATTTTTTACTTTCAGAATAGTTGAAAGCAAGAATGAAATTCCAGGGCCAAGAATGCAATAATTATACTAACAATAACAACATAAAAGAAAAAGGTTACTGTGATTCCTTGAAATATCTAATCACAAGGATATGCCTAGGGGCAGACTTGTTCACTTGGAGACAGATTTCATTAATTAAGATTCTGTGATGAATGGCACAACTATTTAATTTGTGGCTGGTTCACTGCTTAAATAATGTGTGATGCACATTTTGTTAGAGAGAGAGGTTATAAGGTTGTCTCTTTACATCGGCTGATTGCTGCAGCGCTAAGTCTCATGGAACCATCCAGAAAAGCGGGAAGTTATGATTCCATGTCCCAAAACCCAATAGAAGCCTCACAAGTGGGAGAAGCTTTTGGAGATGCCTTTTCCAAACACATTCTGCCACTCTACTCTGCTCTGGCGAGACCATCTCACCTGGAGTACTCTGCCCAGCTCTGGAGCCCTCCACACAGGAAGGACATGGACCTAATGGAACAGGTCCAGACGAGGGCCAGAAAGATGATCCTACAAGGAGAGACTGAGCAAGCTGGGATTGTTCAGCCTGGAGAAGAGAATGTTCTAGGGAGACCTAATACCAGCCTTCCAGTACCTGAAAGGGGCTACAGGAAGGATGCAGTGATAGGACAAGAAGCAATGGTTTGAAATGAGAGAAGAGTAGATTTAGATTGGAAGTTAGGAACAAGTTCTTTAGCACAAGGACGGTGGAACACTGGAAAAGGTTGCCCAGGGAGGTAGTTGAGGCCCCATTCCTGGAGATATCCAAGGTCAGGCTCAACAGGGCTCTAAGCAACCTGATCTAGAGGAGAATGTCCCTGCTCACTAGAGGGGAATTGGACTAGCTGACCTTTGGAGGTCCCTTCTAACCCTAACCTATGATTTTGTGATTACCTGTGTGGTGTATATAAGAGTGTAGAGAATCAGTACCCACCAGTAATGTTTGTCACACTCACCTCAGGCAACGTGGTTTCACCTGACTCAAGTTAGCAGATGCTTAACACCTACTGTACTCATTGAAACATGCAAAGAAATTCCTTGGGAGTCTATCTTTACGAAGTTTCTTGACCCATAATTCTTTGGGTTTTTATTGCTGTTCTGTAGCTACTATTCACCTTGCTGTGATGAATATTACAATGACTGTGAAGAGCTCAAGTCCTGTAGCGATAGGACTACACATACACTGTTAACAGGAAATTCAGTTTCAAGCACAAGTAGTAAAATAAAGGCAGAACAAGCAATAACTTACTTGAAAAATGAAAATCATTATAAATAGCCCTACCTCCTCCCCTTTTCCTTTACATATTTTCTTTGCAAGACATTAGTTTGATGGAATGGAGGGGGATTACATCACTAGTGGGAAGTATACATGCAATATTGCTAAGGCATTATATATGGGTTTTTGCCAGTAGAGAAGAAAAATAGGAGTTCAGTGTTTGGGCCTCCACTTGAGCTCTGTGCTGAAGGCACTCATCACCTTTTGGGAGTTTTCCCTCTCCTGTTGTGAGTGGAGGGGAATGAAATCCTGCTTATTACCTAAGAAAACAACATAGTCCTGGAAGAAAAATATTAGGTGTTAAGATTTTTACTGAACAACCTTTCAGGGCAGAAAAATTGACAATATATGTAAAGGAACTTTTAAGATTAAGTGCATATCTGGATCTCGTATCACTGATGGAAACGGGATTTTTGACGACGAGTTAGCCTCAGAAAGATCTGGATTTATGCTACTAGCCTAGCAGGATGAAAAATCAAAGATCAGCAATCAATCAGCTAGTTTTGCAAACAATCACATTTCACACCAAATCCTCCTTTCAAAGACTCTTTGCATCCTCACAGCACATGAAGTAAGATATAGGCTTTAAAAATACCATATGTAATGCAAGAGTTGCTGCTCTGTGCCTACAATTCTGACCAATACAATAACTAAGTGTCAATACATTTAGGCTGGGGGTTAGGAAGAAATTCTACACAGAGAGAGTGATTGCCCATTGGAATGGGCTGCCCGGGGAGGTGGTGGAGTCACTGTCATTGAAGGTGTTGAGAAGGAGACTTGATAGGGTGCTTGGTTGCATGGTTTAGTTGGTTGGGTGGTGTTGGATGATAGGTTGGACGCGATGATCTTGAAAGTCTCTCCCAACCTGGTCTAGTCTATTCTATTCTATTCTATTCTACTCTATTCTATTCTACTCTACTCTACATTACCCATGAATGTCTTTAAACTCTGCTTTAGCTGATAAAAGTTTGGAACAGGTTGCTACTAAGCAAATATGTCTGATGCCTGCTTGTGTGTACACAGGCTCTGTACATACAGAAGCATTCTTTCTTCATGCCTTATTTGTAAATATTGCACTGTACATTACTTACAATACCCAAATTTCACCTCTATTGGTAGAAAAACAAATCTTATTTGCCCCATTCCATGCCAACTACCTGACATGCTCACGTTTCACCAGCCACTTGAAGTACCATGAAATCTGCAATTATCAAGCCACTAGTGTTTTAACGGCAGCCCAAAAATCATTTTAAGCATGAAACAAGACACCTGCATTTTTCATGATGTTGAAAAAGTGTCTGTAAAAAGCAGCAGGTGGAGAAACGCAAAAGCTTTCCAATCATCAAAATTAAATGTACTGAAAGCAAAACAGAGCACTGCACATAATGACCTATCCTAATGATCTGCATTTGGAAGTAGAAGCTATCAATACGAGCTCCCTTCTCACAACTCTCTGAGCTAATCAGCATCAATTATGTCTCCAACTGCTGAAAATTCCTGCTTTGTTTTTATAAACATTCTCTGAAGTTTATTCCCTATCTATGCTGATTATGAAGCAAGTTGCAGCTTAGCACTTTCTGAATAAGCAGTAAAGACATCTCTGTTCAATTCCTTCCTAGATTAGCTCGAAAGGAGTTTTACCCAAATGATTTCATACAAAAGTTAAATGTCTGCAGTTCTTAGACATAAAGGTCTAATACATCACTCTATGGAAGCAGCATCCAGGGAAAAAGGCTTCTATTCACAGGACAAGCACGCACTTGTGCGTGGGTTCACAACACAACCCATGCAAAGAGTCGGGAGGCTGTTCTGCCAAAGGCAAATCAGACCCCGTGAAAGGCAATGCCTATTTATAAAGCTGGTACCGAGAATCTGTTTCTTGTAACACATTTTGCAAAGCGTAACAGAGCTCCTCTGTCCCTCCCACATTTCTGGACTATACACCAGCAGATCAGTGCAAGGTCACATAACTGTGAATCAGCTGTGTTTGATATGAGGCGGAAGCAAGGCTGTGTAGTCAGAGCTTGAAACATTTGGACCACAGCAGGAGAGCATGCAGCGAGGGCCAAAGGAGTAAGCTTATGCTGAGCACATAAGACATAACAGGTCTGTAAAAGTAATGACTTCCAGCCTTCAAGAAATACTCTGTGGCATTCCAAATCAATATAGCAGCGGCTCTTTTCCTGCCCTGACCTGTAAGATGTCATCCTCTAACAAATGACCCGGAGGACTATATGCTTTTCATTTTATTATGAGAATGCAGAATTACTTTTTGGCCAGAGACATGGGATGATTTAGGTGTGAATAAGCACACCCTATTGAGATCTTTCACCAGAAACAAAAGTATGAAGCAAATTTTACAGTGACAGTATGTGAATAACAGCAAAGGCTTTGCAGAAAGCATGCCTGTCCGGGAAGCTTTTAACAGCTGAACAAAGGAAGCAGCAGTGCCACTGCCCAACACACACTCCTCCCAAGCTCAAGCTTCCAGTTACTTGGAACTACAAAGGCCTAATTATCTTCCTTGAACAAGGACTTCCCAAACAACTGGAAAGACCTGCATGGCTACCTTTCCTTGATACCAAGAAGCCACAAAAGGTGAGGGTGAGAGAGAAGAGTAGGAACCATGAACCAAGTCTTAAATAAATAAAGGCAGAAAGAAAAAGGAAATTATTTGTTTGCAATTGTGATGAAGGAAAATCAAGACCTAAAATTGCCTTTGGGCCTTAAGCAGAGTAAGCAGTGTGAATGTGCCTGTCCAGAAGGACACCGTGGCCCAGGCTGATCAGTCGTACATGTTGCAGATTAGTGTCTGCAAGCCCATAGGGATTCCCAACCCTACTGTTAGGCTCCCACCACAATAGGGAAGAAAATCTCTCATGACTCTCCTCTAGCTTACTTCTTGGGTATTCTGAAGGGGCACTTGAGAACATCACTGATTACACCTATCATTCACGTCTACTGCATACACCAGCTCTTGTACAAAGTAAGCTGCCTTCTTGTGTTACAAGAAACAGGTCAACAAGATCTGCCCAGATGAAAATGGTAAATGCTGAAGAATAGCATTACATTCCAGAGGGGGGAAAAAGGAGGGGTGAGGAATAAATAATTCAGTTTGCACTAATTTGTCCCTTTGTTTGGACAAACCTCTTCAACACAAGGTCTTTCTCCCCTGTGTGATCACACCAGCTCTCAGCTGGCACCCCCAACTATTCCAGAGCAAGTACAAGTGAC
Source organism: Dryobates pubescens (assembly GCF_014839835.1). Lineage (NCBI taxonomy): Eukaryota > Metazoa > Chordata > Aves > Piciformes > Picidae > Dryobates > Dryobates pubescens. The sequence continues at coordinate 132,003,493 of NC_071657.1, forward strand.
AGAAGACTGACTACCTCTCTCTGTTCCTTTCAATTAATGAGAGGTTGGATGTTTTCAGCTAGAACATGGTACCTCAAACAGGAGGAACCAAGGAAGAGTGACAAGGAACAACTCAAGCTTTAAGAAACTAATTCTTGTGTAGAAGAACAGCTCTGTATCTCTGCCCATCCCATTGCTCAAGCTGCAGATCAAGATGAAAAGCAGTTGCATTCTATCCATGGAAACAATCTGCTTACTCTATCACCTCCAACACCCTAAATAAATGGCATTACCTAAGTATTTCCCAAAGGAACAGTGAAAAATTAAGCATATAAAGCCAAAAGACAAGGTCTTCAGCTTCCCAGTAGCCTTCTGACATTTAAATTTATTGTCAGGTTATTGATAGAACTGGACACCTCCCTCTGCAAAGCTATTTTTGCCCCCCACACTCTTCAGGGAGGAATCCATCATAGTATTTAGTATACAACCATTTTTCTTCTGCTTTTAAAGTAGTTTTCTAAATAAAAGTCAGCATTGAGTGATCCACACACTTGTATCCCCCTACATAACCATGTAATTAGCACAACAATTAACTTCAATACTGAAACTAGGATATATTCAAATATACCAGCACATGATCTGGTTACAGATAATCTTCCCTTCATCCACATTATTTTTTTTTTCTTACTCCAAAAAGATTGTAATTAGTGGAGGAAATAAAAGTATGTAATAGATGCAACATGCTTTAAGATATCTATGGCTTGCCCCAGAATTGTCCAAATTTCTATGTACTAAACCAGTAAGGGAGCTGGTAATTTGTGCTTGAAGCCCACTGCATCCTGGGCTGTACCAAAAGAGGTGTGACAAGGAGGGGATTCTGCCCCTCTACTCTGCTCTCGTGAGACCCCACTGGGAGCACTGCATCCAGTTCTGGTGCCCCTAGTATAAGAGCAACAGGGAGCTGCTGGAGCAGGTCCAGAGAGGGCCAGAAAGAGGATCAGATGGCTGGAGAGTTGGGGCTCTTCAGCCTGGAGAAAAAAAAGGCTCCAGGGAGATCTTAGAGCAGCATTCCAGCATCTGAAAGGGGCCTACAAGAAAGATATGATGGGACTTTTTACAAGGGCTTGTAGTGATAGGACAAAAGGAAGTGGATTGAAGATTAAGAAGGGTAGTTTTAGACTGGATATTGGGAAGAAATTCTTTACAGAGAACTGGCTCCTCAGAGATGCTGTGGAGTCTCCTTCTCTGGACACATTCAAAACTCACCTGGAAGCATTCCTGTGTGGACTACCCTAGGTGATCCTGCTTTGGCAGAGAAGTTGGACTGGATGATCTCTGGAGGTCCCTTCCAACCTCTAATGTTCTGTGATTTCTTACAGTGAGAGTGGTGGTAGACTGGAACAGGCTGTCCAGGGAGGATTTGAATGCCTTTTTCCTGCAGGTGTTCAAGGCCACATTGGATGGGTCTAGTGGAAGATGTCCCTGGCAGTGGGACTAGGTGCCTTCCAACCTAAACCATTCTATGAATCAATGATTTGCATATGGCAACATTTAGTCTATGAATAAACACCAATTTTGTGATAGCAGAGCTCTTGCCCACAATGTACGAAGCACCAATGTGGCAGATGTCATTGCAATTTACTTTTAAAACAATGTTTACATCAAATTAGAATAGACTGAAGCCAGAATTTCGACAGGATTGAATTTAAAGTGACAGTGGAAACACTGAAATAATTTTGACATAGATAAATCCAGTTTTGCTTTTCTACACACCATCTACGGAACCTATTACATCCATGCCCACTGCTAAACAAAAAAACCTGCTACTCAGCTAAACCAGGCAAGCAGCCTGCTTAGCTCTCACACTTGAGAGAACCAGGAAGAAGTGTGAAATGGGGCGACTAACTCAAAAAATAGCAACTATGTTAACTGCTGCAAGAAGTCAAAAGCAGAGAAGGTAAATTCTAAGCCAAATGGATAACTAAATACCACATAAAAGAAACACTGTAATAACATCAAATTAAAAAGAAAGTCATTTTACAGTTTCTAATATGCTCAGTTATGGTATATAGGAAGGAAGAATCTCTCTTATTCAGTAGAATAAAATCCTGTAAATTACCTTCAGGATGCAATTTCACTCTTACTTCACCTGGGCCAGAGCACTCCTGACAATCAATACAGACTGGGGGATGAGGCGATAGAAAGCAGCTCTGTGGAAAAGGACTTGGGCATGCTGATGGATGAGAAGCTGGACATGAGCAGGCAGTGTGAGCTTGAAGCCCAGAAGGCAAATCACATCCTGGGCTGCACCAAAAGATGCATTTCCAGCAGATCCAGAGAAGTGATTCTGCCACTTTGCTCTGGTGAGACCTCATCTGGAGTACTGAGTCCAACTCTGGAACCCTCAATATAGGAATGACATGGACCTGATGAAGAGGGTCCAGAGAAGGGCCTTGAAAAATGATCAGGGTGTTGGAGCACCTCTGCTACAAGGACAGGCTGAGGGAGCTGTGGGTGTTCATCCTGGGGAAGAGGAGGATGCTCTGGAGAGACCTAATAGCAGCCTTCCAGTACCTGAAGGGTACAAGAAGGATGGAGAGAGGCTGTTTACAAAAGCCTGCAGTGACAGGATGAGGGGCACTGGCTTCAAGCTAGAGAAGAGCAGATTTAGATTGGATGTTAGGAACAAGTGTTTCAGTATGAGGGTGGTGGAACACTGGAAGAGGTTGCCCAGGGAGGTGGTTGAGGCCCCTTCCTTGGAGATATTCAAGATCAGGGTCAATGAGGCCCTGGGCAACGTCATCCAGTTGAGGATGTCCCTGGCTGACTGTGAGGAGGTCAGACTAGAGGTCCCTTCTGGCCCAGACCAGAGATTCTATGATTCAAGCAACCAAATGTATACATTTTACCAAAAAACAAAAAGGTTAACTGAAAAACACACTTAAGCAGATATAATTTCATCTTCCCTGCTAGTACACATCAGAATCAAGGGACTCCAGTGGAAAACATCTACCTGCATCACTCCTTACTGCACACCATCAACTTGAATTATGATTTTCTGCCTACCTCCTTTCAGTGAAAGGTAAGCTGTAGCATGCTTAAAAAGGAGAAATAACTGGATGCTGAGGACCATGAGGTTGAATTTACATGGAGATATAAGGCATTTTGATGAGCATTACAGAGATGAAAAGAAGCATGTACCTTACAAATAAAATACTGCCTCTGTCTGCTGTTAGAACTCTTTGGAAGAGTAAAGAAAAAAGCCCTGAATGCAGATTACATGTCCTACATAAGAGGCGGTTTAATAAATAAATAGAGCAAAACACAACTTTGGTAACCACAGAATGAGTAGTAAAGTCCTGCCATAGCCTGAAAGCTGGCCAACAGGTAGGAAGCAAAGGAGAACTAATAAAAGGCTGTGGCAGTTTCAGGCTACGCCTTTATTCATTTGTGGCAGTTTTGTTTGCTTCTAACTGAGTTAGTCCATGGTGAGTTAAGGCTGGGGGGAAAAAACTTCAGCCCACCACAATGACCAACTCTCAGAGCAGAAAGAAGTTAACAGTGACATATCCTGGGCAGCTGTGCTGAGACTTATACTGTTCCATGTATTTATTAATGACCTAGAGGAGACAGAAAAAATGCTGATGGCAGGAATTTATGTAGGTCAGCCAAGATGAAACAGCACTGTGAGAAGTTCCCAAGCAGCCTAGCAAAACTAATTTAGAGGTAAATCGTCCTGAATATGTAAACAAAGCACATGTACCTTCATGAAGGACAAACTGTTAGAATCATACAATCAATAAAGTTGGAAAAGACCTCAAAGATCAAGTCCAACCTGTCACTCAAGACCTCATGACTACTAAACCATGGCACCAAGTGCCACATCCAATCCCCTCTTGAACACCTCCAGGGATGATGACTCCACCACCTCCCTGGGCAGCACATTCTAATGGCTAACAACTCTCTCAGTGAAGAACTTTCTCCTCACCTCAAGCCTAAACTTCCACTGGTGCAGCTTGAGACTGTGTGCTCTTGTTCTGGTGCTGGTTGCCTGGGAGAAGAGACCAACCCCCACCTGGCTACAATCTCCTTTCAGGTAGTTGTAGAGACCAATAAGGTCTCCCCTGAGCCTCCTCTTCTCCAGGCTAAACAACCCCAGCTCCCTCAGCCGCTCCTCATAGGGCTTGTGCTCGAGGCCTCTCACCAGCTTCGTTGCCCTTCTCTGGACACATTATCTCCAAAATCTGTTACCACCATGTGTGGTGCAGGAAAGATGATCAGCCTTCTCATTTTAATTTGTATAAAGTGGTAGTAATCATTTGTGCTCATGAAAATTCTGATATAAAATTTAACTGAAGGAGAATCAGATCTTCAATAGAAGAACAATATAATAGAATTAACCAGGTTGGAAGAGACCTTTGAGATCATCAAGTCCAACTTATCATCCAATACTTTCAATATGAGGCCAAATCACAGAATGTATTGAATTGGAAAGGATCCTCAAAGGTGATCTTGTTCAACCCCCTTGCACTGAGCAGGGATACCCCCAACTTGGTCAGGCTGCCCAGGGCCACATCAAGTTTGACCCTACATGGCAGGGATAAGGCCTCAACTACATCCCCAGTCTGCCCGTTCCAGTATTTTACCGCTGTAATTGCAAAGAATGTGCTCCTTATGTCCAACTTAAATCTACCCTGCTCCAGTTGAAAACCACTGCCCCTCCTCCTATCCCTACAAGTCCTTCTAAACAGTCCTTTCCCCAGCCTTCATGTAGGTCCCTGCTTCCTATGGGGTTCTAGTGATTAACTTCTTAAGGAGCTGGAAGTTTGCCTTCCTAAAATTCATGGTCCTGACTATACTCCTTGCCTGTACCATATCCCTTAGGATGGTGAACTCACTGCAGCCCGGGCTGCCCCCAGTCTTGTCATCGGTGATGAGTTCACTTGCATTTGTGAACATCAGATCCAATACTGCATTCCTTTGGGTAGGGCTGTCTATTACCTGACTCAAGAAGTTATCATCAAGGCACTGCAGAAGTCTTCTCGATTGCCTACAGCTTGCTGTGCTGTTTTTACAGTGGATGTTGGGGTAGTTGAAGCCCCAGCAGGACAAAAGCCTACGAGCGTGAAGCCTCCTCCAGCTGGAGTAGGAAGGCTTCATTGGTGGGCTCCCCTCAATCAGGCAGCCTGTAGCAGATGCCAACCACAAGGTTCCCTTTGCTGCTTTTGTCTCCAATTCTTATCCACAAGCTTTCAACCTGTCCATGGCAATTCTTCAGGGACACTTCTTCACACTCTATTCATTTCCTGACACAGAGGGCAACGCCCCCAACCCCTCCATTCATGCCTGTCCCTTCTGTAGGCACCAATAGCCACACTCTTCATATGATTCAACCCACCATGTTTCAGTGATGGCTATCAGGTCATAGTTTCCTAACACCACAGTAGCTTCCAACTCCTCCTGTTTGTTGCCAGTGCAACAGAAGAAAGTTTAAAATAGAAACATGCATGTATAACAATGCTAAGCAAACAGAAGGTTTGCTTTCATCTTAACAGATTAAACTTTGATTTCTTCTAAGAAGGCAGTGAATTTGCACTACCTTCCACTGGGTTTTGCCAAAAGGCCCAAGAGCCCAATGGTAACATGTAAGGATGGAATTAATAGAAAATGGACTTTCCATTTCAAACATGGCAGGTTGAACAAACACATCACCTTACAAAAGGCTCAGCATAAATCCTTAACGCCCATCACAAGGTCTTTAGAAAGATCCAGAAAGCACCTCTGTTGTTCCTCATAGTAATAAGTACTTGAAAAATAGGAGTAGGGGAAGAAGGGATTACCACTGAACATTCACCATTACTGAATCCTACTCTACTCTATAGATGTGTATATATTAAAGCAGATGGTATCCTGAGTGTATACCTTGGCAGCAAATAATGGACCTTGACCAAGCTATTGCCCATGAAAAATTCTCAGAAGTTAAGATACTCTCAAATCTGACTTTTATCATTCATTTACCTTAAGTAGAATACAAGGGTATTATCTCATAAGGAAGAAAAAAATATATGGCATTATCTCATGCTATACTCTTATGGGTGCCCACAATTATTTGTTTCTCTGTTTCAGCCCTCATGCTCAGTTTTGTTCTGCTTTTCCTCAAAAGGAAACTAGACAGAAAAATGATGAATGTATTTCACAGAAGAAGCAGATAACCAGGCTGAGATCCTTCAAATTGGAAAAAGAAGATGACAACCAAAAAAAGCCACAGGACAGAGATGTGTAAACATCTGATGGCACGTAGGAAGTGAAACACAAAGCGAGCTCTCTGCTTTGCTGTTTCTAACACATGCTCTAATGGGTATTCAGTGCAGATCCAAAAGACAGATTTGGGGTATTAAGGTTCCAAACAAGTGTTTTCCTCTGCTCTCCAACACACCTCTACTCACCTGCTACTCAGTTCCGTGAACAAAATAAGCAAGCTAGATGAATAAGCAATTTGTTCTACTACAATCACTCCTGCATTCTTATTAGAGAGAAAAAAGCTTATGATCAAAGAACATTGGGAACATCATTAAAGAAATGACAGCTTAGGAGTTAGATTTTCATTGAGATAGCATTAAAAAGTGATAAACTGCCACATACAATAGCCTTCCAGCTTTTTAAGTGGGATAGTATGAAATTTAGTGTCAACATGAGAAGCCTTTAAAAGTCCAATGTTGATGGTAATTATTATTACAGAACTTACTCTCAACTTAAGTGGCTTATTCATCATTTTAAACACAGCCATACAAAAGGCTTCACAAATGATGACTTAGAGACACAGCAAAAAAAGATGTCCATCCAGAAGTCTGCTATCAAAGAAAAGGTTCTGCTACACCTTGAGTTTGACTTCTCTCTGCCTTGCATTGTGCAACAGCGTAAGTGTTGGTAGAAAAGCCAAAGAGAAATTCTAAAACAGTGCCAAATTAGAATGTAGTGGTCTATACCTAGCTTGCAATAGCTTGAATAGCTGCAAAGTAATTGAGCATTAAGACCTGATTTACTGTGAGAAAAAAGGGGATGGAAACTGCCCAATTATTTAATGACCTTTTCCAACCCCATTCGACTGGAGAAATACATAAATAAATAAAACACTCAGAATGAAGTAGGACTAACAGAACAATGCTCTTAGACAGAAAATAGTGGGGGAAGAGAGCTCTCTAATTTAGAAGGGGAAAAAAAGAGTTTTCATAGTAGAAGCAAGGAAGTGGAGTAGGTGGAACCCTTGGAGGATACTGGCTCAAATACTTTTAAGACTATAAAACACTAGCAACACAGATAAGAACAACATCCACAGCGGCAGTAAAACAGAATCAAATTACAAAGCCTATCAGTACTCAAGTTCCAGGGGTTTTGTTTCGTTGTGTTGGGGGTTTTAAAAACAATTTCTACATAGGCTATCTTTATATTTAGCTCACAAACCCAGAGATTTTCACACCAGTCTTTACATAACTTTGCTCACTGTTAGAGGAACAACATTGGAGTACATTTTGCCTATAAGTAGAAGACAAGGTTTTTGAGTGACCTGTTAAGCCAGCCCTTGCACCCAATTATTTCAAAGCTAATATGCTGATGGAAACACTAAAAAGTATTTTATGTTTTATAAAAGTATTCAGATAATAGAAAACAAAATTACATTCAGAGAGTCACAAGTTCTAAGCAGAGGGGAGCCTAGCTCTGCTTTTCTCTTTAATGGACTAAAAATGAAGCTGTTTGGAAGGAAAGTCGAATTTGTCAGAAGGATATCTGTAAACCAGAGAGTGATAAAAAGGTGAAAAGCTCCATGCTGCTTTAGGAAGAGGAAAGCAGTGCTGTGATTAAAAACACCTGAAGAGACCTTATGTGTCATGGCATTTTTCTATATTACAGCTTTCCTCTTGTTCACTTAATATTAAGCTATCTTATAGCTATAGTTACAGACAAGGTACAAGCCAAATATATAAGCCAAAGCACTCTTATTTTCAAAACAATTGGACAAAGATTCCTGTTTAAGAGCAATCTGGGGCTGTGATAGAATCAGAAAGCACAGCAAAGATACTGGAAAGAAAATGCAGACACATGAAAACTATGATCCTACATTACAAGCCACAGATGTATGTGCTAAAAAGCATTTACTCCTATAATTTTTCTTCTATGTAGTAATTTTTCAGTTTGATGAATAAATAAGATGACTCCAGACCAGGAGATGAGGTTTTCCATTCCCTTAGAAATCTAATTATCACAGTATTTCTCAAAAACAAATCACAGAATACATCTGGTGGTAAGAGACCTCAAAGATTACCCAGTGCAACTTTCAGCCCAGAACTGAAGGGTCAGCACCCCCAGGAATGGTGACTCTATCACTGCCCTGGGCAGACCACTGCAATGTTTGATAACCCTCCCTGCGAATAAGTATTTCCTAATACCCAGCCTAAACCTCCCCTGTTACAGCCTGTAACCATTTCCTCTAGTCCTGTCACTTGACACCAAGGAGAAGAGGCTAGCCCCTTCCTCACTCCCTTCAGGTAGTTGTAGAAAGTAATGAGGTCTCCCTCTCAGCCTCTTCTCCAGACTGAACAACCCCAGCTCCTTCACATGCTCCTCATAGCCCAGGTGCTCCAGACCCTTCTTCAGCCTCCTTGCCCTTCTCTGGACATGCTCCATCCCCTCAATGTCCTTCCTGGAGTGAGTGGCCCAGAACTGAATACAACACTCGAGGTGTGGCCTCACCAGTGCTGAGCACAGGGGGATGATCACCTCCCTGTTCCTGCTAGCCACAGTGTTTCTAATACAAGCCAGGATGCCCTCAGCTTTCTTGGCCACCTGGGCACACTGCTGACTGAAGTTCAAATACATCAACAAACTTTTAACAACTTAGCCTGCTGCAAACCAGGCTGCTATCTGCAATTTTAAAATATACTCAGGAAGAAATTAAGTTTTCCATCACAGCTGACTGGATCTCACAGCATTGTCTATCGGCTCTAAATAATAACACCCATAGTTCCAAATTACAAGTGATGTAATAGTCCTCTCTGCTCACAAACTTCATTCATAAAAGCACTGAGGTCTCACCAACAAGAATTTCTGGAAGTAAAACTTACAACATTTTCCAACTTTTTGCAGACTGTTTCCTTGACTGAGTAAACTTTGCTTACCTGCAAGTACACAAACAAAAAGCAGTTGCAGCTGGGTTTCAGTGGAAGCATTGGAATTATTCATTTGGTGAACAAAGAATAGAATAGAATAGAATAGAATAGAATAGAATAGAATAGAATAGAATAGAATAGAATAGACCAGACCAGGTTGGAAGAGACCTTCAAGATCATCGTGTCCAGCCCATCATCCAACACCATCTAATCAACTAAACCATGCAACCAAGCACCCCATCCAGTCTCCTCCTAAACACCTCTAATGATGCTGACTCCACCACCTCCCTGGGGAGCCCATTCCAATGGTCAATCACTCTCTCTATGAAGAATTTCTTCCTAACATCCAGTCTGAACCTCCCCTGGTGCAGCTTGAGACTGTGTGTTCTGGTTCTGGTGCTGGTTGCCTGGAAGAAGAGACCAGCGCCTGCCTGTCTACAACCTCCTTTCAGCTAGTTGTAGAGAGCAATAAGGTCTGTCCTGAGCCTCCTCTTCTCCAGGCTAATCAACACCAGCTCCTTCAGCCTCTCTTCACAGGGCTTGTGTTCCAAACCCCTCCCCAGCTTTGTTGCCCTCCTCTGGACACGTTCCAGCAAGTCAACATCTTTCCTCAACTGAGGGGCCCAGAACTGGACACAGTAATGCAGCCTTCAAGACAACAGAAAGCAAGTTTTGTGCCTTTTCTAACTGAAAAATTGCTTGGATTTTAAAACTGATTCTTCACTTCTAATGGGCTATTAAACAAAGTTTATCACTGCATTCCTACTACTGACCATGAACAAAGCAGGGGGAGGGGGAAAGGCAAAACAAAACAAAACAAACAACAAAAGAAAGAAAGAAAACAAAATAAAACCCAAACCACACACAAACAAAAAACCCAAAGAAACAAACACCACAAACCAAAATCAGAAGGGAAAAAAAATCACCCAGAGCTGCTGCATTTTCTGCAATACACCATCAGTGACCTTCCTCAAAGCATTCTGAATTTGTGGCACAATGAATAATCCAGAAAACTATTAGCAGAAGTTTTTGTCGACTGGCTTTTCAAGCCAGGAACTCCATATGTACTTGCAAAGACTGTACCTACCCTACTCAGACGGACCTGGGCATGTTTATTTTCTAGCAGCACTTTTGCTGCTGGATTAGTGCACCTAGCAACATTATAGCAATGATTCAGACATCCAAATTTATATTGTTTAAACAGGTTCTCTCGACAGAGGATTAATAGAAATGGGATAATTGATACATTATTTTTTGCTCTACTTGTGTTAATCTGTGAAAGCCTGCCACCAAACACCTATTAGTTCCCCTGGACTGCTTTTTAGGAGGCATGCAAAGGTAGCCCAGTACACAAAAAAGTCTTGAACTACTTTAATCTCCAATATAATGTCTTTTCTCTAGTATTCTCATTGTTTTGAACCAACAGCTATGTTTAAAACAATTAAAGCAGAATGTGAGCACAGGCAGGCAGGACACGAGGGTACCCTGTAATGAATGTGCTGTCTAGCTTTTTGGAGAGCGTGGCAATGCTACAGTGTTTGAGCACTTGGTATCTTAACCTCATCACTTAATAACTACATAATGTGTCTCATATGGTAAATGCTCAGAGTACAGGCATTTAGGGCAACTGGGAAAATGCTCTGCATCACTGTTTGAGACCACCAATGTGGTCTTTGGACAAGATTCCGCTTTCAGGAGGACAGGACTGAAAACAGCTCTCTAATTAGCATCAGACAGGCACAAGCCTGAGCAGAAAGACAAGGGTCAACAGACTGAAGAGTGGGTCAAGCTACCAAAACTCTATAGGACAATACACAAGCTACGGAGCAGCAAAGCTTCTCGTCTATGTAGACAATAAGCTATGCTAAAATCTCTAAACACTCCTCCTCCCTTTCACTCCCTCCCCCTTCCAAAGGGGGGAAACAAAATTAAATAGGTCTGTTGTCAGTGTGACATGATCACTAATTAGCAGTTACAATTTTCTGAATAAACACAAATAAGCAGAGGCCAAGTCTACATCGCCTGCAGCCAAAAATGTTTATGTTGTATATAAGGGCCCTATTAGCCAAGCATGCAGAAAGCACAAACATTGCCTCACTAAATTTCACACTTCTCATCATACAGAGGACAGAAAATATACATCACAGTTGCTGGGATAGGATCAATTTTACATATTCAGCCACTCTGATTTCTTTTGTTACAAGGCCCTGATGCTTTAAAATAAAACAAATAAATAAATAGAAAGGGCACTTAAAAATCAGAAGGTTTGTTTCTCACACCCCAAATTACTATTGATTGTTTCTCTCTGAGTAAACAGTCCATATCCCCCCAAGGGATTCTCCAGTCAGATTATACCCTCCAAACTTTTCAGCGTCTACACTTGACAAATAAGCAGTCGTCTAAATACTTTTAACAGTGGCTTTAAGGGAGCCATGCCCAGAGTGCCTATTTTTCTCCACTGCCTTCGAAGGGAACCCAGAACACTAAGCTTAGATCTTGAGATATAACTTGGACCTTTGTTGGTGGATTTCTTTTTTCCTTTTCAAATTGCCTTTGTTGGTAGATTTCTCTTTCCTTTTCAAATTAACCTTTGTTGGTGGATATCTCATTCCTTTTCAGATTTCATCAAAGAGTGAGGTAAACACACCATTGTCTGATTGGATTTGCTAAACTGTTGCAATCGAGGTGTTGCATAAAAGTCACATCTTCCTTAAACTTTGACAAGATGTTTGTCTCTTTTCAAAATGGTCTAATTTCCCAGTGGAAGAGTAAACAAAATGGTTGCTCTGATCAGAGAGCCAAATTTTCCTGCAGCTGCTCTGCTCAGGAGCAGCTCAGGAACGCGCTGTCAGCGGCCAGTGAGACCGGCACTTCTTATGGCTTCCCTGGCATCAAGACAAACTACTCTAAGCCAAATGGACCAAACCTCAATATAATGCCCAGCAGAGGCAGGAAACGACAATGGGAAATGAGTGTGTGCTGGGGAGATTTGGAGGGGGAAAAAACAGGTTTAGAAAAAAGGGAGCAGAAAGCAGCTGAGGCAGCAGGAGACCAAGGGGAGAGCTGGGCCTGTGAAGGACAGAGGAATGCAGAGAAAGGAAAAAAAAATATTACTAAGAAAAAAAATTAGTAAGGGGGAGGAAAAGAAAAGAAAAAGAAAAGAAAAATAAAAAGAAAAGAAAAAGAAAAGAAAAGAAAAGAAAAGAAAAGAAAAGAAAAGAAAAGAAAAGAAAAGAAAAGAAAAGAAAAGAAAAGAAAAGAAAAGAAAAGAAAAGAAAAGAAAAGAAAAGAAAAGAAAAGAGAAGAGAAAAGAGAAGAGAAAAGAGAAGAGAAAAGAGAAGAGAAAAGAGAAGAGAAAAGAGAAGAGAAAAGAGAAGAGAGAAGAGAAGAGAGAAGAGAAGAGAGAAGAGAAGAGAGAAGAGAAGAGAGAAGAGAAGAGAGAAGAGAAGAGAGAAGAGAAGAGAGAAGAGAAGAGAGAAGAGAAGAGAGAAGAGAAGAGAGAAGAGAGAAGAGAAGAGAGAAGAGAAGAGAGAAGAGAAAAGAGAAGAGAAAAGAGAAGAGAAAAGAGAAGAAGAAAAAACAAAATAAATAAAGAGAAAACAAAAGAAATAAAAAGAAAACAAAAATAACCAAAAAATGAAGGGGGGAAAAATGAGAAAAAAGAGAGAGAAAGAAGGAAAAAAATACAAGAAAATAGAGGAAAAATAAAACAAAGAGAAAAAGGTAAAACATGGTGGGAAGAAAAAGAAAAAAGGAAAAAGAAAAAAAAAAGAAAAAGAAAAAAGAAAAAGTGGGGAAAAGGGGGGAAAGGGGAAAAGGGGGGAAAGGGGAAAAGGGGGGAAAGGGGAAAAGGGGGGAAAGGGGAAAAGGGGGGAAAGGGGAAAAGGGGGGAAAGGGGAAAAGGGGGGAAAGGGGAAAAAGAAAAAAAAGAAAGAAAGTGGACAGGAAACCAACTAAGCAACTGACATCCAAAAGGGATTATGAGTACTGTCATATGTAGTGTTTTATATCAGTTATTATAAACATATCACAGAATAAAAATTATCTTCCATATGTTAACTGGAGGAAGAAAACACTTCCCAGGACTCAAATCTTCCTAACTGGCTAAGGAGCTGTGCTGAAATGCAAGTCATCACATCATTATTTCAGAAGGTGCACACTGCATTGCTATTCCTGCAAGCCATACATTTATACACAAATGGGAAAAAATGATTTTCACAGAATCATAGAACTGCCCAGTTGGAAAATGCAGTAAGATCATTGAGTCCAGCCACAACCTAAGATCTCCCTGTACACAACTGCTGCACCTCATTGAAACATCTTTTAAAACACCTCCAGGGATGGTGACTCCACCACTTCCCTGGGCAACCATTTCCAATGTCTGATGACCCTTTCAGTGAAGAAATATATCCTAATACTTAATCTAAACCTCCCCTGGTGCAACTTAGGGCCATTTTAGGTTAAAAGGATGCTTTTTTCCATATTTTTGGAGGCTTCAGGAATTACCACTCAGTATGTTTTACAAATATCCAAGTGACTAAATGATGAGACCCCTGAAAATAGGATGAGACTCCTGAAAACAGAACAAAAGCACCAGAGAGTGAACAGGTGGTCTCCCTTGCAAAGACAGTAGAAGGGTGGGCACAAACAAAGCCAAAGCTGAGTGACCAAGAAGAACAGATCAAAAGACTGAAGTAATTCTTACACTGAATTCATAAGGGGAGGTAGGAAACAGACCAAAACCTTGGGACAGCTGAAGAAAGTCTTGGTTTTAAGAATTAGATGTGAAGTCCTCATTCAAGCAAAATGAACCTCAAGGAGGAATTTCAGGCCAAGTCATTACGAGACCTAACTAAATATGGTAGGCTTTAGACGACTTCAAAACCTAAAAATTTAGGGCAACAGATGTTCCAGAGTAATACAGGTCAGGAAGAGCAGTTCAGCATGTTAAAAATAAATCACTGCTTTCATATTTGAGTGTTGTTTACAAATTGGAAAGGGAATAACCTTGCCAAACAGAACAATGCAATGGGACCTCTCCTAAACCAACATCTGCATGTTAACTACTTATGAACTGACTTATTTTGTGTATTACCTGTTTTAACCAACCTACAATGAATGCTCTAGAGATTGTGACATTTAATTGCAGATCTAGATTCCTATTGCTTCAAGTTAGGAATTTAAGAAATGCCTCACAGTATGAGGTGTATGATTAATCATCACCCTCAGACACAGTATGTGATTATTCATACAGTACACTGAATCTTACAGGAAATTTTCTTCCAAGAAGGAAAAGCAGCCCAACTTACTCTCACAGTACTGCAGGTGTCTGATAGATGCCACATGTATAAATGTGTTGAACACGTATTCAGTCCTTATTTCAGTCTTAGATAAGAATTACTATAAATGTCATTAACAGTTCCCATTTTCACAGAATTGTCAGGGTTGGAAGGGACCTCGAGGATCATCTAGTTCCAATCCCCCTGCCATGGGCAAGGACACCCTCCACTAGATCAGGTTGCCCATTCTTCCATCATGAGAAAGGAAGTTGGTGTTTTTTAAACATGCATGCCATTTGTTTTTGATAGCTTCTCCTTTTAGGAGCAGCTTTGGAGGTAATGCAGCAAAAATATAAAAACAAAAATTGTTTTTCTGGTTGCTTATGTGTAACTCATTCTGCTGTAAATGATGTAGGAGAAATTAAACTTAAGGAAAAGCCCACCAAAATCCTTTTCTCAGGGTCTACCATTGAAGTCAAAAGACTGATTGTTTTGAAGATTCATGAGATACTTGTTTTCAGGAATCTCTAGACCAGAAAGTTAAGTAAAGCTAAGGTGTGAAAAAAAGCAAGGAGGTGGCAATCAATTGTAAAGTTATCTATGATGAGCAAGTAGCAAGTTGGGTCAATCCAAGAAATAAAGGAAGGAATGTTCTAACAGCAGAGTATTCACTTTGTGGTTTTAGCAATTCATCAGCACCTTTCCAAACAGCAGTCTGGGATATGATTGAGAGGGAAGATCATGGATTTTAAAATTAACTTCAGAAATACCCCTATCAATATAAAGGAAAACAATTTACCCTCATTTTCTTTATAACAGCTTTTCCTATTTTCTGTTACTTGACACAAAAAGTGACCATCTTTATAATTCGCTGCAATTTAGAAACCTACAAACTCGCTCTATTTTTGTTAGTGGTCATGTACACCACATACCAAAATATCCCAGTACAAATTCTCATCTGCAGTTCCATTCTTAGACCTTTTATGTATCTGGAGAAGGTCAAACAAATGTATTATTTTAGGCTGAGCTAAAATTTCACTCCACAACACCTGCATTTAAGATATGGAATAACTCCATACTCCAGTACTTTGCGGGGGGAGTGGGAAACTGTTGTTGAAACTTTTGTTACAGTTTGGACTTGATGATCTTTGAGGTCTTTTCCAACCTTGTTGATTCTATGATTCTATGAAAAACAACCAACCAAACAAAACTAGCATTTTTAATATAACAAACTCAAGACCTTATTCCAATTAATTGATTTGAGAGGGATTCATCTAGGACAGGTGTTCTCTCTGAGGCATTCCTCATCTTCCTTATCCCACATAGAACAAAACGTAATCTTCTTGCCTTCTAAGTTACATATAAAAACTTTTTTACAGTATTACTGCACAGTTTGCAAGGGTACAGCTTGGACAAGAGTTCAGAGGTTTGCAGAACCAGTTTTGAACACTTTGGTTTTCATAGATAAAAATCATAGGTAGTGCCATATCCCAACTTCTCTAACAACAGTTTGATCCCATAGGGCCACTCCTTGCTGACTTCAGTGCAGAAAACCTCTGAAGCACTAAGGAATAAGTGGCCAAAACTGTTCCACACCTGTAGTTACAGAATTCCTGCCTTTTTAAGGAATTGCAAAATAAGGATTGATTCATCTCCTTTTCCTTCCCCCCTTCCCAAACGAGACAGTTTAAACGTGACCTGGCACATCACAGCTAGCTGGAATTTGATGCTATTCCCAGCACTGATCAATCAGGACCTCAAAGTTAGATGGATGTATTGAGGCCCAGTAGATTTTAAAGTATAGACTTCAGTTTGTACAGAGCTGGCAATGGTTTCATTCTCCCCTATTGTTCAGCAATCCACAGAGAGTTCTTACAGATGCTGAAAGTTATACTGCAGTGAAATCAAACCTTTAAAAGAGTAAAAACAGAATGTGATTGAATGAAGCTGCAAACCAGAGTGAAGACAGCCTTTAGCAATATTCTCTGAAAAGGAAAAACAGGCTTAGTACTTTGCAATGATATAAAAAACCCTCCACAAAGTTGAGAATTTTCTTCCAGAAGACTTCATGAATCTGGACAGAAGCCTGCTTTGCACAAGCAAGATGAGTATCAGCATACTGATCTAAGCATTTCCTCATCCCTCACCTGCCAGTTTGCTGACTGTCAATATTTTAAGTTCTTCTGAAGCATAGCTCTGGTTGTAAAACACAACAATTCAAATGACCATGTACTGCAAGAGTAGCCTGTCTTTCAGAGAAGCTACACACTGGAATAGGCATCTACACTGTCCTCTACAACACTATTTCATTACCATATTGACATATTATGGTGAGGGGCAAACGGATTCCTAAGTGCTATTTAGAAACTTAACCAGAGTATTTGCTTGGCTGTAGCTATCCTCACAGTGCCTTCATCAGGGCACTCACTCTGCATGTTAAGTGATGGAAGGCATCAGTAGAGTTTCATAGCTGAATTTACAAGCACCATGTAATAATTACTTAATTACTTAATTCTTTTCTCCCTCATGCCAAGCAGAGTACAAATTTTGTTCCTATACTTCTATTGAGACTAAGGGCCTGGGATAGCTCAAGGCCCAGTAAAAGCAGGTGCTGGATAAGCATGAGAGAGCTTTGCCAATATGCCTCACTCCTCATCTACAATTACCCATCAGTTCCACTGCTGAGCCTCTGTGGAAGACAGGTTGCCAACGCTGCTACAATATATGAAGTTTCTCTGATGCAGACAAATGTCCCTGAGGGAACAGGATGAATCCCATGAACTCTATCTCACTTGTGAGTCACGCCAGAAGGTCCACGTAAGAATAAATAAATAAATATTTTAAAGGCAGCTGTTCAATGTTAAAAATTATAACAACATGAATATTTCTTTTCCTTTTCCTCTGCACCATGCCAAAAACCAGACAGAAACCAAAGAGAGACTTCCCCTTTTCTCGTGTTGGTTTTTTTTAAACTACCCAAGCAGCTCCTAGCCAGTAGGCGTCCAAGAACCTAAACCACACATCATCAAGAGGAAAAGAAAAGAATAACAACCAAAACTAATCCATTCTTCAAACAGAACACAAGCCATTAATATCAAACTCTAATAATAAAGCCCTATACTTCAGAGGGAAAAAAAAATACAACCCAGTCCCAGAGTTATATGTGGTTATGAATGCTAAAAATTTGATTCTCTGATAATGACACGGGGAATAAGCAGACAGTCCAACAGCTGTTAGTATTTCATATCTGTACCCCCAAGAAGAGATTAATGCTCCACAGAAAATGTTGTATCCCGCTATTTTCACCCACACCTAGGAGAAATGCACATTATTCTTCTCCTTTTAAAGCCTGATCCCTCAAGTCTTTCTACTTTAAGCTACTGAGCAGTTCCAACACGAGCACTGTCTTAAAGCACTGCAGTTGCTCAAAAATTCCAGGTGAGTGTGAAGAGAAAAATGCATGCTGCAAAACTTTTGCTGAAGCTCTTGAGAGAAAGAAATTTTGTTTCACTTTGAGAAGGAAGCATCAAAATACAAGAACTTTACTTTGAGCCACAGACGTCAAGGTACACCGGCAGGGAAAGCACCGCTCAGCACACTCATGACCAAATTGAAGATTTCCCTTTTTCCTGCTCTGCTTCTCGGGTCTCCCCAGGTGCCTCGCTTCGAGGTCTCAGTTTAACACAGTAAAGAGCAGAAACAATGTCCTCCTTCAGCACTATGAACCTTCAAATGCGGTTATCATAACACCACCTGCACTGGCCTGGATGAGAACAGATGCCAAAAGCAAGAGGCTTTGGGAATGCCATTCACCCTTGCTCAAACTCCAGCCTTTCCTCAAACCAGTAGGGCAGGGCTGGTACTGGCTCTTGTAATAGTTTTAGTGCAATACTACAGGTGGACATCTTAATGGGTATATTTCAAAAAGAAGAAGGGTTTTTTCAGCTCTCTGGGAAATTCATGCCCCCAAACTGGAAACAGGAATCCAGAGCTGAACTACTGGTAGAAGTATTCTGTCAGGCTCTTACACATCTGACAAGCTCTTTCCTTTACAGCCTCTCTTAGGAGGCTCCTACCTGCTTACCAGCATTGCCAATTTGCTTATGCTGGTAGTTTCAAGAGGAACTCTCTCCCAATTTACTCAAACTCTGTCATCTTAGTGCAGTGAGAAAACTGATCATGGTCAATTTCACTTCTTCCAGTGAAGACACAGCTTCACTAAAGTTGCTCAAACATGACTCTCTCCTTCTCATAATCAAGTGGCACACAATACCAATGGTGGTGCTATGTAAAGCTACAGCTACAAGTTGTCTTTTATACTTAGCATTCTGATTTCCATGAATCAATCTAATAGAGCAGAAAAATCAGTCAGCATTTGCAACAAAGTTTCTTACTATGTTAACATTAATTTTCCTTAGCTCACAATTCCCACAATGCAACTTCTAACGCTCTCTGTTGTTGTGGCAGTTGCTCATGACATCACCACATAACTAGGATGTGGTATCTATCAAAACAAAATGACAAAGGTCTCCAGCAGTACATCATGAGAAAGATACATAACAAGACTACAGATGTTTTATTTCTGGAAAACCCATTTCTTAACACATTTTGGTGCATATTTTCCAAGGAAATTCTTACATTCTACACCACCTGGGTTAGGAAAAGCAAGGAAAAGACAGCAAACAATATGTCCAGTGATACTGTGAAAGCTGGCAATCTTGTAGGTAACTTAACACTGCTAAGAGACTACTGACCACACAGAACTAATATCCATGCAAAGTCCCACCAAAGCCCTGTAAAAGCTGCAAGTGCTGAAGTGCTAGAGGTGGAAGAAAATGCAAGAACAAGCTGATTAAAAGTTAAAGCCAAGCTACTCTGGAGAGAACACAGGGGCTCAACTCTCGAGAACAGCTTGAAAAGTACTTCCAGTACTAAAGGGGGGGAAAAATAAATAAGCAACAATCAGAAGCTGCAAATACTTAATGCCCCTGTGCAACTGGCAGTCAGCATGCCATCCAGGGGAATAAGAAAAGTATTTAATTTGTACTAACATGTTTCTCTTAGTTAAGTTAAATTTTCCCTGGAGGTCTGCACAAGAAAAATAGCACACAACATTCAGTTAATGAAGAGCACTCAAAATGATGAGAGGCAAACAAGCCGGAGGTGAATCCCATCTTGAGTGCTTCTCTTGAAAATGTTCCCTCTAATCTCAGTTAGTCCTCACCTTTCTTCCATTCAGCCTGCACAAGGAACAAGAATGTGTCTGCAGCAATAGCAATGCTGCGCAAGAAAGCAGCAGTATTAACTCTGAAGCTGCAGAGCTGCTTGGATCTGTTGTTGATGTCTATTGCAGTAACAGCACCAATACAAATTGCCAGGATTCATCCTCTGGGGTAATTGGTTTGAATCAGGCTCTGGTTAGAGTTGAAACAAATTTGTTGGCCACTGCTCAAGCACTGTAAACCAATACATTCCACACCGTAAAACCACCAAATGTTTCTGCAAAAGCCACCAGCATACAAGATCCACCAGTATGAACCACACAGATGACAAATGTTAAGCCACTGGCATGATGTTGGCCACTAAAGGGGTACTGATTGACAGGTGGCTGAACATGAGCCAGCAGTGTGCCCAGGTGGCCAAGAAGGCCAGCAGCATCCTGGCCTGCATCAGGAATAGTGTGGCCAGCAGAAACAGGGAAGTCATTCTGCCCCTATACTCAGCACTGGTTAGACCACACATTGAGTACTGTGTCCAGTTCTGGGACCCTCAATTTAAGAAGGACATTGAGACTCTGGAACATGTCCAGAGAAGGGCAACGAGGCTGGGGAGAGGCCTCGAGCACAAGCCCTATGAGAAGAGGCTGAGGGAGCTGGGGTTGGTTGTTTAGCCTGGAGAAGAGGAGGCTCAGGGGAGACCTTATTGCTCTCTACAACTACCTGAAGGGTGGTTGCAGCCAGGTGGGGGTTGGTCTCATCTCCTAGCCAACCAGCACCAGAACAAGAGGACACAGTCTCAAGCTGCACCAGGGGAAGTTTAGGCTTGAGGTAAGGAGAAAGTTCTTCACTGAGAGAGTTGTTGGCCATTGGAATGTGCTGCCCAGGGAGGTGGTGGAGTCACCATCCCTGGAGGTGCTCAAGAGGAGATTGGATGTGGCACTTGGTGCCATGGTTTAGTAGTCATGAGGTCTTGGGTGACAGGTTGGACTTGAGGATCTTTGAGGTCTTTTCCAACCTTATTGATTCTATGATTCTAAAGTCATCTGTTATTTTTGGGAGTGAAAGATGAAGGGAAATAAGGCAGAGGTGAGGGATACAGATGACTGTCATGTGTAACATTACCTTGAAATTCTTCTTTACTATATGAACTATACTTCATCATCAGTTACCTCTAGCAAATGAGACAACTCCACTGGTGGCACACATGAAGGAGTTCATAGCACCTCCCATTACAAACACACCTCACAACACCTTGAAGACTCTCCAATAGAGTTTGCTACACAGTTTTGCCTGTTTCACCCTAACAGCCACCAAGAACAAAGTAAGTCTGAATTTGCCATGTTTCTAGAGATTTTCATGCAAGAAATATACAGATCAAATCCATCATAAGAAGGCCATTTTGTACATTTTGCTGCAAATACAACTTTACATGGTTCAAGAAGAACTCAGAATCATAGAATCACAGAAACATTCATGTTGGAAAAGACCCTCAGGATCACCAAGTCCAACCGAGAGCCCTACGCTACAAGCTTCACCCCTAAACCATATCCGCAAGAACCACATCCAAACCGCCTTTAAACACATCCAGGGTTGGTGACTCAACCACCTCCCTGGGCAGCCCATTCCAATGCTTGACCACTCTTGCCCTGAAAAATGTTTCCTAATGTCTATTCTAAACCTACCCAGTTGCAGCTTGAGGCTGTACCCTCTTGTTCTATCACTAATTACCTGGGAGAAGAGACCAGCACCAGCCTCAGACTACAGCTGGACTTTTAGTGGGGAATTTTGTTAACTGGTCAATTAATATAGTGTTGTAAATTCCCTTCCTATCTTTGAAGTATCTTATACATATCTATCAAAACCATTTACCTACTGATTGCTACGGAAAACAACTGGAAGGCAATGCTATGACTTTACATGAGTCCTAAGATGTTTTGCTTTATGTGTACGATGATACTTTCACTCCAATATGACAAGATCAATGCCTGGGACCATAGAATATCCTACTGGAGGAGTTATTTCCACAGCACAAATACTGCATTAGTCCCACTCAGCCACTTTATGGCAGAAAATGCACATTTTTAACAGAGTTCCAGGATTAAGAGCTGCAATGGACAGCATAGTGAGTGATGAGGGATTTTCCTGGGAGAGGCAAAACAGCTCTGCTCTACCTCTGCATTACCAGCAAGGAAATCCTCGCCTCTACTTCTTTCAAAACAAGTGATTTTTGCCTGCAGTTGGTATAGGTTTTTCCACACTTCTTTTCTTTTCAAAAAATGGCTTACAAAAGAGCATCCACAACAGAATTATTCAGCAAACTTGACCTGGTGACTCCTCTCACAACACCCAACCTTTTTTCTGAACTCACATTCTGCATCTTCAGGCATAGAGAGAGGCTGAACACAGTCTGTGTTTCACTTCTGTTTTTCTTCTGGACAATGTAACATCCCCTTTTAAAAATCACAGCATTTGCTTAAATTCACGAGGCCTGATTTTCATTAAGCCTCACTGTACTCCTAGAAGTACTCCTCTAGGAAGGAAGTAAATAGTTCCAATCCTTTGTCTTTGTAAATTCAATTCAGGCTAGGCGAGTGTAACCATAAGGAAGTCCGAAAGAGACTGCAGCCCCTAAAAGGAAAATTAGTTGGCAAGTTTCTTAAGCATCCAGGTAGACCAGGTCTGTAATAAAGCTGTAAGATGAGAAATGTTTGCATGATCAGATTAGAGAGCATATCCAGAATCCCCAAGCTATCTTGACAAACAGATTGTATCAATGTAAGGCAAAAGGTTCTGGTTTTGGGGGAAGTTGTGCTGATTTGTTGTGGGGTTTTTTTAGGGGGGGGTGGGTGTTTTTTTTCCCAAGTAGGCAAGTAAAAATTTTATTTCCTTTCACCATTACATTATCCTCAAAGGGAGCAAAATCCTCTATACCCTCATGTTTAGCATTAGGTCTTTTGATTTAACTGACAGCTCTTATTCTGCACGCAAGACGAAGGTTTGAGTCATATTGTTTATGCAAAGCAGTTCCCCTGGATAGCTGAATTTAGACTGGGGACATGAAGATGTTAATTGCTTTTATGTTCAATCCTTCTTATTCATTTAGTAACAGCAAGGAGTGTAACATTTGCATTCAAAGTTTCAGGCACTCTATAAACAGATCAAAAGACATTCCTGTAATGTGCAATATGGTTTGAATTTTAAGTATCAACATAAATTGTAGTTTGTTCCCTAAACACAAGGGGCTGTGCCAACTTGTAGATAATTCTGCATCATCAACATGAGGCTTCAAAAGTTGTATTTCCTCTACCATCAAAATCATTGCCATA
The DNA here is from genome assembly GCF_014839835.1 of Dryobates pubescens. NCBI lineage: Eukaryota > Metazoa > Chordata > Aves > Piciformes > Picidae > Dryobates > Dryobates pubescens. Next base: position 132,026,460 of record NC_071657.1, read on the forward strand.
AGTTTCTCCTTTTCCAGACATTGCCAGTGTTTCTAACCCTTATCTCCTCTTCAAGGTCTGACAGTTCTTTTAACCTTGTGAGCTCTACTGAGATTGAGCTGAGGAATTTACAGACCAATAAAGGGAATAAAAGAGAAAAAAAGAAAGGAGGAGAAAAAAAAAGGAAAAAGGTGACCTGATGAATACAGCCAGGTCACTATTCTCAGTGGCAGATGCCCTTTTGTTTGCTTTCAGATTTTTTTCTTTCACCAGCAAAATAAAGGAAAAAGGTTACCACTCAGACTGGAAATATTGACAAGACACTGAAACTCACTCAAATTCAAGCCATGAAGAGGTAACAACATGAGTATGCAGGAGTCTTTCAGGTAGCCTGGCTAAACCTTGCCTGGAGAAGAACATCCACCTCTAAGAAAGTCCATTCAGTACTCACCCTTCTCTTCAAATTGCACATAATAAAGAGTTAACTCCTTTTGACTCACCCCCAAGCTCTGTCGAGATCCTCCCAGGCAATATGACATTGCTGTTCATTTCATCCTGTTATCATAAGATAAGCGTGCAGACTTACAGCAAATAAGCAGTTGGGATGCACTCCAGGTCATTACTGTGGCAGGCTTAAACCTGGAAGGAGCTACCTCTGCTGGAGCAATCCCTGTGGAGCTTGCTTGGTCCTTCTGTTTACAATACTTCAACATCAACTGTGAATCCCTCAAGACTTCTTTCCTGGAAGCAAATTCAAAGTGTAATCCTTTTTTTCCCCCCTGATATTTGATGTAATTCATTAAGTTAATGGGCATCTAACCTGCATCTTGGACTTAGATGGGAGCTTCATAAAGTATAATACAATGGGAGCTTCATAAAGTATAATACAATGCCAATTAGTATTAAATCACTTGAGAAGCAGCAAAGAAAGGAAAACTCTTTTCTCTGTGTAAATGGCATTACAACAAAAAAGGACATTTAAAGTTTTTTGAAGAAACTGTGCTGTCCCCTGAGATAAAACATTCTGCAGTCTTTACAGACTGCACACTCACTACATTATCTGTTCCAACCATGCCTTTTTTTCCATTACAATTCATTATGTACTTCTCTTTTAAAGCCTACTGTACACAAGCACCTCATCACACCACGCAAATTCTTTGGTTGTCAGCTTCATTTGTACAGGTGAGCTGCATTAAGTGATGTTGCTTCCCCCACTTGCTAAAGGAGAAGTATTAAAACAATCCACAAGAAAAGAAAAAGAAGCAGAACTAAAAACTAGACAACTTGAGTCTCCTTTTGCAACACTTAACATTTAGCATCACCTCTCTGAGCCATCTAGCAGCTAATAAGGCAAGTTTGTATACCTGGACCAAACAATTGCTCCAAATGCTGCAAAGGTTTTAGTTGACAAAAAGGCTTCATAAAAGTACTTGAAGAGGACAATGACTCTGTGTGTGCATGTGTATTGGGATAGCCCAACTCTCCATTGTCTCAAAACAATACATGTGGCAAGGCAGAGCTGAAAGCCCTTTACCGTCAAATGTCTCACACAAGGTACAACACTACCTGGTCTGAATATACAGGGTGGTGGTTTTGATGGCACTTAATAGCTCTGGAGGAGAGCTTCCAGGTGGGTAGATGACTTAACAATGAAAAGAGCGGAATTTCTGTGGAGGCAGAAATTCCCTCTTTAAAACCACACTAACAGCATCACTGAAAGGCCAAGGGCACCCCTCTGTGCACCCCACCCTCATGTGCACCTTTCTATGTTATTGATGACCTTGAAGACATAGAGTGTGTCATCAGTAAGTTTGCAGATAACACCAAGTCAGGTGGCAGTGTTGATCTGCATCAGGGTAGAGAGGCTCTACAGAGGGACTTGGATAGATTGGATCCATGGACCAATGTTAATGAGATGAGTTTCAACAAGGTCAAATGCCAGGTCCTGCACTTGGGTCACAACAACCCCAAACAACGTTATGGCACTGGGGCAGTGTGGCTGGAAAGCTGTCTGGTAGAAAGGGACCTGAGGGTTCTAATCAACAAGCAGCTGAATATGAGCAAGCAGTGTGCCCAGGTGGCCAAGAAAGCCAATGGCATCCTGGCTTGGATTAGAAATGCTGTGTCCAGAAAGAGTAGGGAGGTGATTGCCCCTTGTCCCCATCAACCACTGTAGAGGAGGGCAATGAAGCTGGTGAAGGGTCTGGAGAAAAAATCTGATGAAAAACAACTGAAGGAGCTGGAGATAGTTAGTTTGAAAAAGAGGAGGTTGAGGGGAGACCTCATTGCTCTCTACACCTACCTGATAGGACATTGTGGAGAGGTTGGTGCTGGTCTTCTCACAGGTACTTAGTGATAGAACTAGAGGGAACAGCCTCAAGATGCAACTGGGCAGGTTTAGAATGGACATTAAGAAAAAACTATTTCATGGCAAGAGTGGTTAGGCATTGGAATGTGCTGCTCATTAACCCTGGATGTGTTTAAAGGTGGTTTGGATGTGGTGCTTGGGGATATGGTTCAGAGGTGAAGCTTGTAGTGTAGGGTTCTGGGTTGGACTTGGTGATCCTGAGGGTCTTTTCCAACCTGAATGTTTCTGTGATACTGTTTGTGACTCTGAGAGAGCACATCCCCTGCCAACGGATATAAAAGAACCGCAGATTCCAGGGTCCACAAGTTGCATTTACCACAGAAGACCTTACTGGAATGTACACCCACCACCAAGAACTTGGACTGTTCCTGTGAAAATCCAAGGAGTGGTGGCATCTTCTTTTTTTCTCTTTCTCTGTCTCTAACAAACTCAGCCCACCAGCTGTTTGCCATCGCTTCACTTTTGTTTACTCCAAGGGAATTTTTGAATCTTAGTATGACCTCCCCTCCTGCCCAGGGTTGGCTCAGGATACTGAGATACATTTCAATTATTCTGACCTCATTTACAGATTCATCGTTTCAAAAAGGTTTGGTAGAGTTGACTTCTGCAGTGCCTTGATGAGAACTTCTTGAGTCAGGTAATAGACAGCCCTACCCAAGGGAATGCAGTATTGGATCTGATGTTCACAAATGCAAGTGAACTCATCACTGATGTCAAGACTAGGGGCAGCCCAGGCTGCAGTGAGCATGCACTGGTGGAGTTCACCATCCTAATGGATATGGTACAGGCAAGGAGTATAGTCAGGACCATGAATTTTAGGAAGGCAAACTTCCAGCTCCTTAAGAAGTTAGTCACTAGAACCCCATAGGAAGCAGGGACCTACATGAAGGCTAGGGAAAGGACTGTTTAGAAGGACTTGTAGGGATAGGATGAGGGGCAGTGGTTTTCAACTGGAGCAGGGTAGATTTAAGTTGGACATAAGGAGCACATTCTTTGCAATTAGAGCGGTAAAATACTGGAACGGGCAGACTGGGGATGTAGTTGAGGCCTTATCCCTGACATGTAGGGTCAAACTTGATGTGGCCCTGGGCAGCCTGACCAAGTTGGGGGTATCCCTGCTCAGTTCAAGGGGATTGGACAAGATGACCTTTGAGAATCCTTTCCAATGCAATACATTCTGTGATTTGGCCTCAGTTGCGCTCAAACCACACGCATAAGACACTTGTGCACATGTGCTCTAGAGGTATCTGAAGGAAGCATGAATTAATTCCCAGCCTCTTACTCCAGGTTCCTAAAATCCTGTTGAGAGCCCATTTACACAGTGTACACCAGAAGCCAATCAAAACTAAGTTTAAGGCTCAAAAGATCAGCATCTGCTTACTGGACCTTTGCACAATAAATGCTGATACTATTTTAACAGAACCATTTTTCCCCATCCCAAATGCAAAACTGAAACTTCTACATGCTGATGGGCACAAGCCCTGCACTTTCAACCATCAACTTTGAAAATATTTTTAACTTGGCAATCATAGTTTTGTGTTTGTCATTCATTAGCTTTTGCTTTTCATTATCAGATACAACCATTATCAAGGCAGGTCAGAACGAGCTGTGAAATGAGGAAAAAGTTCTTCACTGAGCGAGTCATTCGTCATTGGAATGGGCTGCCCAGGGAGGTGGTGGAGTCACCGTCCCTGGAGGTGTTCAAGGGGAGATTGGACGTGGCACTTGGTGCCATGGTCTAGTTGTGAGGTCTGTTGGGACATGTTGGACTTGATGATCCTTGGGGTCTCTTCCAACCTTAGTTATACTGTGATACTGTGAACTGGGGGCAGATGGTTACAAGCACGATTGTGGATCTTCCTTTACAATAGACAGGAACAGTTTAATCTGTCGACTCTTGGCATCAGCAGGCCAACAGCTGTAGAAAACTATTCTTATTTGAAACCTACAAGCAAACATTCTTGCTGTCTCCACAAGCTACATCAATTTGCACAAACCACGACCAAGCTGCTGCAGACAAAGGAAACCTGCTTATGCTCACAAAAGCTCAATGCATGTGACTCAAGTCATGTGTCAGAGCGAAACAATCCAATTAATATTCCATTCGATATTTTCAGGGAGAATAAGTACAGGCAATTTTTTTTCAAGTAATTACTCAGCATAGCTAAGTGCAACTCATGCAAAATGGTGAGAAGCTGCAGAAAATTCTCACCTCTATTTAGTTCAAAACGTTACTAGAATATATTACATGACAGCAAACCAGAAGCTTTCAAGAAGTTAAGAAGTCAACAATTTACTTCTATTTTTGTCATTAAAACAACCCCAAAATATTACAGATACAACACTGCAAGAACTTGCTGTAAGTCACAGAAAAACACAGCAAAAGCAGAAGCAGCAGCACAAAACAGCCATATAAACTGAGACCCGTATCCCTCGAGCCCTCAGTCAGCCCAGCGGAAAAGACCAACACCCCAAAACCAGAAACTGGAAGCAGCAACCGGAAACAGGAAGCTTCTCACATCACAATCTGAACTTCAAGCCCCATGATACTTTGCTCCAGACAGCACTTTAAAGTTGGCATGACCTCAGCATGGTATCAAATACTCATAACTCGTTTCAATTGGCTAAACCTATGATACCCACTCATTCTGATTAATTATCCGGTAGTATAAAAGATTAATTTACAAAACACACAGCTGGATACAATCACTTTTATGGTCTGTTGTGCTATTATCTCACAGAGCCTCAGATAAAACCAGAGCCTACACAGCTCTTCACCAGCTACCCAAGTCCAGCAATCCCTCAGCTTTCGTCTCCTCCAGTTGAGATGATGCAGAAACACATTCCTTCCCCCACCAAAAAAAAAAATCCATTAAAAAATACAGACCATTTCCAGTAAACTTATACATTTATTACTCCAAAATTTTGAAGTCAGATTTATTGAGCAGCTGTAAGGTCCTTGACTAGTCAAACCAGCTCTAAATCACCGGTTCCTGACTTGCAAACACTGCAACTATTTGCACCGTTTCAACCAGTATCAGTGAGAAGATGCTTTAAATGTAGACAGCCTTAATTGTATTCTGATTTGTTTTTCCTCGGTGATCTAACTTTTAAATTAAGAACACCATCGAGGCTGGTTCTCCTCCCCCTCTACTCTGCCCTAGTGAGACCTCACCTGGAATATTGCATCCAGTTTTGGGCTCCCCAGTTCAAGAGGGACAGGGATCTACTTGAGTGTCCAACGGAGGGCTACAAGGATGATGAAGGGACTGGAGCACTGCCTGATGAGGAAAGGCTGGGAGAACTGGGGCTGTTTATTGTGGAGAAGACTGGGAGGGGATCTTATAAATGTTAATAAATATCTGAGGGCTGGGTGTCAAGAGGGAGGGGATAGGCTCTGCTCAGGTGTATCAAGAGATACAGCAAGAGGCAATGGATACAAACTACAGCGCAGGAAGTTCCATCTCATCATGAGGAATAACTTCTTTACTGTAAGGATCACAGAGCACTGAAACATGCTCCCCAGAGAGGTTGTGGAGTCTCCTTCTGTGGAGGCCTTCAAGACCATCTGGATGTGTTCCTGTGTGACCTGTGCTAGTCTATGGTCCTGCTCTGGCAGGTGGGGGTTGGACTCAATCTCTGAAGGTCCCTTCCAACCCCTAACACCCTGTGATCCTGTGATTTGTGTGTACAGCCAAGAAACCAAAAGTCTTAAGTGATTGGAAGTACTTCACAATGTGATTAGCTTCTACCTAAACTTAATAAACTTTATACACTGGACTCTAAAGGAACTTCAGAATACAGTTTGAATTTTGGGAGTTCTATGAAAGGCCAAATATTGAAGTATTACCACATCATCTTTACAACTCAAGCTTTCCTGACGTGCACAAATAACTTCATTACGATCTCACACTGCAGATATCTGGATCGAAGTTTGCCTACTCGGAGCTTCCACTTCAGAAATGCATTGCAAAGCCTCAGAAGCATTGTTTTAATCCACAATGAATGGAAAAGGTATTTCTCTGAGGTAAAGGGAGTTCTAACACCAACAAAAATTCAGAAGTGTTTCATTCACTTTAAATCCTTTCTTACTGTAGGCACTTTTACACATTGGCTGTCACGTGCAACCAGTATTTCAGTGCATACATGTGAGTTGTCTTATTTAGGTTTAAACTAAGAATAGATTGGTTGTTTTTTTTTTCCCCAGATAAGTAATGCCAAATCTACAGATTTGTACTTGCTAAAATGCTAGAGCAAAAATAGCAGTCCATCCTCACCTCTCCCACGAGGAGCTTTGCAGAACAAGTTTCAAACTGAATTCTTTAACTGTTATCTTGTCTGCTTTGCCTCTGGAAATATTTATTACAGAAATTCCAGGTTTTGTGATTGAATTTTTCTGAGTCAATTTTTTTTCTCCCTCCCTTCGATCCTGAAGGATACCTCTCTCATCTCAAAGCTATTCTGGACTCTTCCTATCCTAAGGGCTCAACTATAGGAAACTCTCTTCCTTCCCACACTGGTTATTTTTCTTCCTAATAGATGCCAACAGTGATCCCTGGTAAGACATTTAGTCACTAGGAATTGGAGATGGGTAGAGGGAAGAATCCCTTTAGCACATTTTGACAGATTAAAGGAAAACGCTGATTCAGGCCCAGACCAGTTGTCAGACAACTTTATGCACAGGAAGTTTAATGTTAATAATACCACTTCATTGCTGCTCATTACAATTACTACACATTCTCTTACAAGAAAAAGAAAATACCACTTGCCTTTAGTTATCATGATGGAAAATACTCAAAACTTATCCATTCCATTGGCCAGTAGTAGTTTATTACCTTTGTATTTCCTCTGCATTTCATCAAGTGAGGCACCTGAACATCTCCATGAACATCACAGGATGTTAGGGGTTGGAAGGGACCTCTGGAGATCAAGTCCAATCCCCTGCCAGAGAAAGACCATAGAATCTAGTGCAGGTCATGCAGGAATGCATCCAGATGGATCTTGAAAGTTTCCAGAGAAGGAGACTTCACAATCTCTCTGGGCTGGGCAGCCTGTTCCAATGCTCCATCATTCTTACAGTAGTTTCTCCTCATGTTGCGGTGGAACTTCCCGTGCTGTAGTTTATATCCATTGCCCCTTGTCCTATCACAGGGTGCCACTGAGAAGAGCCTCTCCCCTCTTGACACCCAGCCCTCAGATATTTACAAATATTTATGAAATCCCCTCTCAGCCTTCTCTTCTCAAGACTAAACAGCCCCAAGTCTCTCAGCTTCTCCTCATAAGGCAGTGCTCCAGTCCCTTCATCATCCTTGCAGCCCTCCATTGGACTCTCTTGAGTACATCCCTGTCCCTCCTGAACTGGGGAGCCCAAAACTGGGCACAATATTCCAGGTGAGGTCTCACTAGTGCAGAGTAGAGGGGGAAGAAAACCTCCCTCCTTCTGCTGGACACACTCTTCTTAATGTACCCCAGGATCCCATTGGCCTTCTTGGCCACAAGGGCACATTGCTGCCCCATGGATAACTTGCTACCCACCAGGACTCTCAGGTCCTTCTCCATTGGGCTGCTCTCCAGCAGATCACCTCCCAACCTGATGCAATTTATTATTCCTTCCCAGATGCAGGACTCATTCACAAGATGGTATAGCTGAGGAATGCACTTTTGCTCAGGTTTCTCAAAACCCATTAATGAAATGTGATGATCATTATCGATTTATTGCATCCACTAATATTGCCCAACGTCTGGCTGATACAAAATGCCACAGAAAAAGCATTGCACTGCATGGCAACTTGTCACACTGCACAAAGCCTTGGAGTGTTTGCTCAACCCAAGTGTCACTTTTCCCTCTGCCAAGGCCAGGAAGAAAGAGCTGCAGAGAACAGAAGCAGCAGCCTGACATCAAACCCAGCTGCTGCCCGTGCTGTACCTACACAAAACAACTTCGACCAACTACAAGCACCTTGGAGATTCTACAGAAAAAGGGACTGGCCTTTCTCCCATTGTACATACTGCTTCTAAATCATTCATTACAAGGGCATGTAGCAATAGGACAAAGAGCAATGGTTCTAAACTAAAGCAGTGTAAATTTAAGTTGGACACAAAGAAGAAATCCTGTACAATGACAGGAGTGAAATATTGGAAAAGGCTGACCAGAGATGTGGTTGAAGCTCCATCCCTGGAGACATTCAAGGTCAGACTAGTTGGGGCCCTGAGCAACCTGATCTATTTAAAGATGTCCCTGTTCACTGCAGGGGGTTTGGACAAGATGACCTTTGAGGAATGCATTCTGTGATCCCAAATGCACTCCTGTTCTGCAAGATTATAGAAGAAAATGTAATCATTTTCAAGCCCTCAGCAGAGGAAGTCATTGTACTGAAAGATGAAGAGCACCATGTATGAGTGGTCAAAGATGACTCACTAACTGCATATTTTTGCCAGTTTTGCACCATCTCTGAACCAGAAAAACATTACTCCCATTTTACAATGGAGGCCAGAATAAAGCTGGAGCTGGCATCCATTCATACTGCAGGACACAATGAAACCTATTTAACCTTAGGGCTAAACAACAGCAACACATATTGAAAAGAGATATTACCACTATTTCAGTTGCAGGTGAAGTCAGAAACACTTCTCAGCATCTCTGCTTGAGAATTCTGAACAAGTGAACTAAACAGCAGCTTCTCAATAACCTAAAATTAGCTACAAGTTGTATCAACACTCAGTGAAGTCTTACTACTATTTCCAGTGTCAGCATGTAGGAAAGGAAGTTTCACTTCAGAAGATCTTGCTCTTCTGCTGTCAATATTACTTCATTTTAAACAAGTTCAAGATTTCCTTAAGCTTTTTAAGTTAAACCAGCATGGCAGTCCATTTCAATTTTATCCTTCTTTGCAAAAGGAAGTCACAGCATCTTTAGCTACAACCTTCCCTCCTGCAGACTACGCAGAAGATTTCCTCTAACAGATCTTATCTGACCTCCTTTGACGTAGCCAGAAGAAATGTGTCATTAGATGATGCACAGCATTTCTTGTTTTCACTAATCCAAGGTTATGCTTAGGGGATCAAAGAGATAAAAAGGTCACTTGTTAAAGAGGGGGGAAAAAAAATGTTGAGTTACTAAAACCACCTTCTATAACCCCTTCTTTCTAATGATTATATGCTACTGCATCAAGATTATTGTATAAACCATAATGCACACTACTGCATATACAGTAGACAGCAATAAAGAACAGGGTAATTATGATGTGTGTGTGTGTTAATATGCAAATTCAAAATAATGATAATGAAAGCTATTGGCAATTTGTGTATATTAGCACCAGCTCAGGACAAAAAGCTCAGCAGTATTTGTTAGTCAGTAAAACAGGAGACCAGCAAAGATGATCAATACAAATCATCTCAAAACCACTACTCTGCATCTGGTGCCATCATCTTATGCATTATGGGATAAAAATGCTTTTCAAATAAGCTAACACTTCCAGCAGATTGCATCTTTCCAGGTTGACCTTCAGCTACATTATCCCCCACCCCCATCACCACTGCATATAGAAAAGAAACTAATGGTGGTGCTAGGGACAAGTCTCACAGCACCAAAGCCATGCCTGCCACCACTGATGACCTTTAAAGCCAAAATCAAGGCCAAGGAATTTAACCTCAACCCCCCACAAACACCTGCAAATGCCAGCAATACAGATCTTGTTTCTGGCTAGCCCATTTCTTGCCACAGAACAGCATCAGCTTGATTTCACTTGTAAAAGGCATATTATTGAAGCATCTGAAATACGTAATTGTAGTTGTGACAACTCCCATTTTGGTGTGAAGCTCTATAGCAGGAAAATACTGCTATTACTAATACATTAAATAGGTTATATGCTTTATAACCTAAATTGCATTGCTTCTAAGCTCATGGTCTCATCTGTCCCTGGAAATGCAATTTCTTTTTCTCCACAAGACGGGGAGGGGGGGTGGAAAGTACCATGGATACATTTCAAAAGCAGATAAAGTATAACAGAACTCCATTCCTAATTATATTAAGAGGAAATAGAAAGGCTAGATTGTCTGAGACAACAAAGCACTATGGAAGACCTTGCTAAAGTAGTGCTGGGTGAAATGGGAGGCCTTATCATGCTTCATCCACTGTTAAGCTTTACCTTTTAGCAGTTAAGAGTATTTATCAGCAACAGCATTGAATGAATCTCAGAGCAGGACTAAAGGGCAAAATGTGCTGAAAGAGGCCACAATACACAAGAATAGCTAGCTCTTCACAACAGACTATAAACCCTCAGGACACTCACAATAGGACTACTTGGTAGCTGGGTGCCAGGCTTTTTGACTGGTTTTGGTGAGGTTGGTTTTTGTCTCTTTGGTTTGGGTTTGGTTTGGGGTTTTCTGGGTTGTGGGTTTTGTTTGGTTTGTGTGGTTTTTTGATGTTTTGGGGAGTCTGCTTTGTTGTGGTTGTTTTTTTTCCCCAATAAAGTGCCAAAGAGTGGCACTAGCCTGACAAGAAAGAAATGAGATACAGCACTCCAATATCATCCATTGTTCTCCATCCATGTTAAGACAAAAAGGGGTTATTCTATCATCAATCACATCTCTAGGTACAAACTGATGCTTTTAAAGACCCATCTCACAGTTCATGTAGATAAACATACATGTAATGAGGAAAGGATGTTTGAGTCATTGTATATAGTCTGAGCTACATATACAGAAAGAGCTGTTGGCCATGGGAATGGGCTGCCCAGGGAGGTGGTGGAGTCACTATCCCTGGAGGTGTTCAAAAAGGGATTGGACGTGGCACTTGAAGCCATGGTTTAGTAGTCATGAGGTTTTGGGTGACAGGTTGGACTTCACAGTATCACAGTATCACAGTAACTAAGGTTGGAAGAGACCCCAAGGATCATCAAGTCCAACCTGTTCCAACAGACCTCACAACTAGATCATAGCACCAAGCGCCACGTCCAATCTCCCCTTGAACACCTCCAGGGACGGCGACTCCACCACCTCCCTGGGCAGCCCATTCAAATGACGAATGACTCGCTCAGTGAAGAACTTTTTCCTCACCTCGAGTCTAAACCTCCCCTGACACAACTTGAGACTGTGTCCCCTTGTTCTGGTGCTGGTTGATCTCTGAGGTCTTTTCCAACCTTATTGATTCTATAGTCTCCAATTAGCATTTCAGAGAAAGAGTGATTCAGACCCAGGAGAAGGTGGAAGACGTTGATGAAAGGACACAAGCTCTGGCTTGGGACTAACAGAGGAGATAACAGGACTGCTACACAAGAGACAAAACGGGGGTGGGGGGTGAAGGGAAATGGGGAATGGAGGTGATACTAAAATAATTCATGAGCATGTTTCTCCTCCAATCCCATCCCTCCACACACCCCCAAAAGAACCCCATTTCTTTCCTTAATATCCTGTTGTCCTACCAGGGAGTCTCTCCGTGATTTGGAACAGATTAAGACAATTACAATCACTCAGTTAATTTGAGCTGATATCACCCCTATCACTTTTCAAAGGTGATGCACTGCTGAACAAATGCAGTCCAAGTGCATTTCCCAGCTTTGCTTCCCTGCATGTAGCTCACAGTCAAATGACAAAGAAAATGGCTGTGTCGCTGAGGCACAATTTCACTCAGGCAACTTTGCTCACGGTACCCATTTAACACTGTCCTTTCATCTCAGTAAACATTCAACCCAAGAGCAAAGAGCTACACAAACAGATGGAAAATATAGTAATAAAATCCAGGAACACAGCTCAAATTAAACAGGGCTGGCTACAATAGCTGCTAGAAATTTTTAGTAAAATTCTGATCTTTTTAAGCTCCTTTTCCTCTAAAGAGTCCTTTTCACCCTTTCCCTTCTGTAGGCATATTATTTATACTTCTGTTCTACATAAATAATGCACCTGGTTTGGTTGGCAAAGAGAGAAGGCCAAGAGAAGATGAATTTTTATTCATCTCCTCAATGACAATGGCTGGGGACAGAGTGGCTGGAGAGCGGCCAGGCACTGGTCCACGGTCAGCTGAGAATGAGCCAGCAATATGCTCAGGTGCCAAGAAGGCCAGTGGCATCCTGGCCTGCATCAGGAATAGTGTGGCTAGCAGGAGCAGGGAAGTCATTCTGCCCCTGTACTCAGCACTGGTTAGGTCACACCTTGAGTCCTGTGTCCAGTTCTGAGCCCCTCAATTTAGGAAGGACATTGAGACTCTTGAACGTGTCCAGAGAAGGGCAACGAGGCTGGGAAGAGGCCTTGAGCACAAGCCCTACGAGGAGAGGCTGAGGGAGCTGGGATTGCTTAGCCTGGAGAAGAGGAGACTCAGGGGAGACCTTCTTGCTGTCTACAACTACCTGAAGGGAGACTGTAGCCAGGAGGGGGTTGGTCTTTTGTCCCAGGCAACTGCGACAGGACAAGAGGACACAGTCTCAAGCTGCACCAGGGGAGATTTAGGTTGCATGTTAGGAAGAAATTCTTCACACTGGTGGTTACTTCAACCTACCACACACACAAAGAGTAATTGGCCACTGGAATGCGCTGCCCAGGGGGGTGGTGGAGTCACCATCACTGGAAATGTTTAAAAAGTGACTGCAGTTAGTGCCATGGTTTAGTTGACTGGATGGTGTTGGGTGATAGGTTGGACTTGATGATCTTGAAGGTCTTTTCCAACCTGCTTTATTCTGCGATGCTCTGACATTCTCTGTAAGGCGATGAAAAAGTGCAACTTTTATAGTAAGCTCTTAATAAACTACATAATACATTTGTCTAAGCACATGCAGCTCATTGAAGAGATAAATCAGTTCTGACAGCTATAGCATGTTCTCCACATACAGCAAGGCTATACACTGAACTTGGCTTTTTTAATCTTGGTTCATGCAAATAGCTTCATTCAGTTAATAATCTATTCAAAACTGATGAACCCACAGAGAATTGCAGAAACAAGAGAGCTTATTTTCCAGTCCATCAGTAAAATGAAAGTGTGATCTCTCCCTAGTTCCATGAGCAAATCTGGAGGGACACTGGTATGCAAAATCAATTACCTTTCGTCCCTTTGCTACAAATACCTCCTTCAGTTTAGTAGACTTTAGGGGGAAAGTTCTCATAATTTTTCTTAATCAGTATATGCAAGGCAATTGGAATTAAGAAAATAAATACATAAAATCCTTCCTTCATATGGATATTCATCAAATCATCAAGCACTCCAGGTTGGAAGAGACCTTTAGAGGTTATCTTGTCCAAGCCCCTGCACCAGTCAAGGCTAATTTCAAAGAAAGATCAGTTTGCTCCATACTTCAATGAGTCTACTTACTAAAGACTCCAAGAACAGAGAAACCCTGAAAAGCTATTCCAGTGCTCAACTATTCACACTGGGGATATTTTTCTCACCTTTTACTTAGTCAGAATTTCCCTGCTACAACATGTAACTAAGAAGATCCACCTCCTTCAAATGCCCTTTTTTAGACAGTGGGAGCCAGCAATCAGATCTCCCTTAGTTGTCTCGCATTTCAGGTGAGTAAATCCAGCTTTCTCAGGCTCCTCTCACACTCGTGCCCTTACCCCTAAACCATCTCAACACTCCCCTGCTGGACTTGCTTTCCTTCATTACTCCTTCTTTTGCACTGGGAAGCCTCAAACTGGATGCAGCTCCCTAGATGCAAGCTCTCAGGTACTGAGCAGAGGGGAGCTGTTGTTTCCCTTGACATTCCAGTTGCACTTCTGCTAATGCAGAACAGTATGTGGTTGTCCCTCACTGTCTAAAGGATACAACACAATAACAACCAAGACACTGCAACACAACAATATTTAACCAAAAGTTGCCTAATAAAAGATAGGCTGATAGGAAATTAGGGAAAGGCTTGCAACTATAAGCGTCATGCACTGCTTGGTAACAAAGAACAAAGACTGCACGTCAGTGAACATTGGGAGAACAACTAGCATATTTAAGAAAGAAATAAATTTCATACTAAATAATTCTGTACTTAGTCAGTTAGCCAATATGTCATAATAGTTATACATCAAACAGAATGAAACATTTATTACAGTTAATATTCCCTGCTAATCCAGGTTGCTTTTCTGTGCTATTTTTCTCCAGTTCATACTAGCTGCAGTAGATGTATCCACAGCTTCCAAATCAATTCAGGATGAAGCTTTCAGAGAGGCTGTGTGGCCAGCCTAAGAAATAGCCCCCATAGAACCAGCATACATAGAATACATAGAATAAACCAGGTTGGAAGAGACCTTCAAGATCATCGCGTCCAACCCATCAACCAATCCAACTCCGCCCAAGCAACTAACCCACAGCACCAAGTACCCCGTCAAGTCTTCTCCTAAAAACCTCCAGTGATGGTGACTCCACCACCTCCCCAGGCAGCCCATTCCAATGTGCAATCACTCTTTCTGTATAGAACTTTTTTCTAACATCCAGCCTGTATCTCCCCTGGCGCAGCCTGAGACTGTGTCCTCTTGTTCTGGTACTGCTTGCCTGGGAGAAGAGACCAACATCCGTCTGTCTACAACCTCCCTTCAGGTAGTTGTAGAGAGTAATAAGGTCACCCCTCAGTCTCCTCTTCTCCAGGCTAAGCAACCCCAGCTCCCTCAGCCTCTCCTCATAGGGCTTATGTTCCAAACCCCTCACCAACTTTGTTGCTCTTCTCTGGACTCGTTCCAGCAAGTCAACATCCTTCCTAAACTGAGGGGCCCAGAACTGGACACAGTACTCGAGGTGTGGCCTAACCAGTGCAGTGTACAGGGGCAGAATGACCTCCCTGCTCCTGCTGGCCACACTGTTCCTGATGCAGGCCAGGATGCCATTGGCCCTCTTAGCTGCCTGGGCACACTGCAGGCTCATGTTCAGTCTACCGTCGACCAGCACCCCCAGGTCACTTTCCACCTTTCTGCTCTCCAGCCACTCTGACCCCAGCCTGTAGCTCTGCATGGGGTTGCTGTGGCCAATGTGCAGAACCCGGCACTTGGATGTGTTAAATCTCATGCCGTTGGACTCTGCCCATCTGCCCATCAGCATCCTGTTAGCCAAACAAGCTTTGCTCTAAAAGGCATCTGGCAACAGCATTGTGGTCTCCATTTAATTAATTTATTTTATAAATATAATAAATATTCATTTAATTGTGGACTGAGGACCAGCAATGAAACCCTCCTGACAGATGCCACCAAAAAAAAGCTGAACATACTCTTACAAACCCTCAAATAGCCACAAACTTAAAATGTCATCAGACAAAATATTTCTGGCAAGGCATTTTGTTATAGACTCCCAGAAAAGAGTAAGCCATTTGCTTACTCAAAAAAATCAATCCCAATGAGATTAAATGAAATGGGATAAGTATTGAATGAGATCACAAGAACGGTACTTAGGTGCTGGAGAGCAGTGTTTAGCCAGTGGTTGAGCTCAGGATGATGGGATTTACTATAAAAAATGTGAATTTATCACCATCAATGAGGAGTCAGGATCATTTAGCATACTATCCCAGGAGGGAGAGATGATGAAAAGGAGAAGTGGAAAATCCTTTAAAGATGCATTTTACCAAGTGTCAGAAAGCATTTCTGCCAGTTTCACAGAAAACTGCTATCTGGCAAGTTAATAAAGCAGCCTGTTTACTCATCTGCAAACCCTGGAAGTACCAGTGGGCTAACTTGGCGTTTGAGAAAGACAATGCCATGTCAGTGATTTCCTGTCATCTCAGCACATCACAGCATGCCCACCCACAATCAAACTTCGTTTCTAAGCATTATCAATAAAATAGAAACGTTGCAAAATCTCAGCGTCATACTTGTGGTCGTTGTGAGCTAGTCCCTAACTCAGATACTAATCGTGCATAGAATACATAGAATACATACATAGAATAAACCAGGTTGGAAGAGACCTTCAAGATCATCGCGTCCAACCCATCAACCAATCCAACCCACCTAAACAACTAACCCATGGCACCAAGCACCCCATCAAGTCTTCTCCTAAATACCTTCAATGATGGCGACTCCAACACCTCCCCAGGCAGCCCATTCCAATGGGCAATCACTCTCTCTGTATAGAACTTCTTCCTAACATCCAACCTAAACTTCCCCTGGTGCAGTCTGAGACTGTGTCCTCTTGTTCTGGCACTGGCTGCCTGGGAGAAGAGACCAACATCCACCTGTTTACAACCTCCCTTCAGGTACTTCTAGAGACTTCTGAATATAAGATAAATAATGAAGGGACTGGATATGGAACAATAACAATTGGTAAGTTAATATCACTCCATTGGTGCACTGAAAACCTTGTATCTTGCAGCAGAGTTGCTTTGTGCTTTCTTGGCTGCTGGATCTTGCTTGCTTTGCTTGTGGGATTCAGGCTGTGCTGTCTTCCTCCTGACTTTGGGCCTTTTCTATTTGCTTTCTGCAAGATGTACAAGGGGAAGGGGGAGGCCAAGCTTTTCGTGGGGCCCTTTGTCCCTAAGTGGGGCTCAAGGGGAACTTCTCTCAGCTGTTAAACTGGTTTTATTTATATATATATATAAATACACATTTTACATGTTTATTGCATTTTATACTGTTATATTTAGTATCTTTTGTAAATACAATTCCATTTTTACTTCCAAATTCTGAGTGTGGTGGATCTGCTCTCTGGGGCAGATTTAGCAAAAGATAAATGGTTGGGGGGGATCTAATTCTACCCATAACAATACTGCAGTAACATCTATTCAGCAATGCAGAGGAAATAAAACAGTTATTTTCCACTTCTTTCTGACAACAAATGTTTCTAGCCCTTTTTTTTTTTGGTACTGCTCACTGTATAAACAATAACACTTCCATCCCTTAGATGTAAATGATTTTGATAATTTGGGAGGGCAAAAGGATGGACTACATGGCAGCTGCAAAATGCTGCCAGTAAAATCTATATTCTCTCACTCAGGATTCTCTTCTGGTATTTTGTTTGGTTTCTTTTGTTTCCCTGTGAAACACAAAGTATGAAGCCCTGATTTCGTTCAGTGGCTGGTTCTGGCTGAAAGCCTCGCTGAAATACAGATTCTAGTTCTCACCTAAAATTGCAAGTGATTTCAGCAGACTCTTGTTTCAAAACAGAGAGATGAGAGGCAACATCAGCTAAGTGTCTTTGACAACTGTGTTGTCAAGAACTAAAAACATACCTTGTAAAAGGCTCTACACAGAATTATACAGTAAAAAAGTATAGGAAGCTCCCTCCTTTGTACATGCCTTCAACATTACTTCTATTTTTATTTCCCTTTTTGATTGCAGAGTATTTGATGTGCCCTTATTCCTCTGTGATTAAAAGTAAAGACTAGTCAGCAGCCACAGAGAAATGCAGTTTACTCGTAAAAAAAACCAAGCCAAAAAAACCCCAAACTCACTGCAACGTCTGCTTACATAGCAATGCTGAATTTCACCACTGAAAGATTCCCTTCATCTTCTAAAAAAGACATACTCATTCTTTAAAAACAGTAAAAAAAAATATGTAAAAGGAAAATGAGCTAGAAACCAGTTCAGCTGATAACACCTGCCTTTGCTCTCCTCCACCAATTTCTGTAATTTAATTCACAGACACTTTCCCAGTACTTCAAAGGCTCCTATTACCCTTATTTCCAAGAAATACCTTAGTGAGGAAACTGACCAGAGGTCTCCTGACCAGCCTCACTCACCAGGAGACCATGTGCCAGGGCACATCCTGCAAGTCTACAGAGCCCATGTGGCTTGGGTGGTTTTGGCATCAGGGGATATCACAGAATCAAAGCATGTCAGAGGTTGGAAGATCATTGTGTTCAACCCCCTGCCTAAAGCAGGATCACCTAGAGTAGTCCACACAGGAATGCATCCAGGTGGGGTTTGAAAGTCTCCAGCGAAAGAGACTCCACAACACCCCTGGCCAGCCTGTTCCAGTGCTCCGTCACCCTCACAGTAAAGAATTCTCTCCTCATGTTGAGCTGAAATCTCCTATGTTCAAGTTTGTATCCGTTCTTCCTTGTCTTATTACTGCACACCACCAAAGAAAGATTATCCCCCTCCACTTGACACTCACCCCTAAGATATTTATAGACATTGAACAGATCCCTTCTCAGCCTTCTCTTCTCAAGACCAAACAGCCCCAGGGCTCTCAGTCTCTCTTCATAGAGCAGATCCTTAAGTCCCCTAATCATCCTCATGGCTCTCTGTTGGACTCTCTCCAGCAAGTCTCTGTCTCTCTTGAGCTGGGGAGCCCAAAACTGGACACAATACTCCAGGTGTGGTCTCGCCAGGGCAGAGTAGAGGGGCAGAAGAACCTCCCTAGACCTGCTGGACACACTTTTCTTGATGCACCCCGGGATACCATTTGCCTTCTTGGCCACAAGGGCACATTGCTGTCCCATGGAAAACTTGCTGTCCACCAGCACTCCAAGGTCTTTCTCCGTGAAGGTGCTTTCCAGTAGGGCAACCCCTAACCTGTACCAGGCAGCAAAAGGTGACCCATGCAGGAGGTCATGTACATTATTCTCTATAGCCAACCCAGAAACTGCCTTCAGAGCAGGGCTGACAAAGGCCACTAAGCTTCCTAAATGTTAACAAAAGGGAAAAAATAATTAAGAAGTAAATGCCAATAAAACACTGTCTTTTTTTTCCTTTTTCTTGGTATTCAGTAGGATTACTGAACTTTGCATCATCACAGAAGTGTGAAAATAGTCTGAAAACTCATTGGACACGAGGGCACTTCACAGATTCAAGGCAACAAAACTACCCAAAAGCACTGCTTTGAGATTCTGACACACTTCTGTGGAAATCAGACTTATGGTTGGACTTAGGTTTTGGCCATAAACTGGAAATATCACTGAGACTTGATGCAGTGTGCAATTGGTTTGCTACCTGATATATTAATTCTCCCCTACAGAGTTAAGACTGTGAAATCTTGCTGTCTAATTCTGTTGCTTGGCTTCAATTATTATTGTTAATTAAGTACTTGTGCTTTATATACTGCAACTCTGAAGTCAACTAAATAGAAACCTGCTGTACGTACAAGGGAATTTAACTCCCCTGCTCCCTCTCCCCTGCAAAAGCTGATAAAATGAACCCTGAGGAGCACTTCCAAGAGAAGTGTAAGAAAGACTTATTGGCTCTTCAACTTTTCCCATGGTACAAGCCAGTCCTCGCTGGAGCAAAATCTGGAACAAAACTTGACCCTTCTCTGACAGAGATTAGAATGGCAGGTATAGTCCTCATAAGCACCACTCTTCCTCCTGAACTCACTTCACATCCTGGCAAGACACCTCCCTAATCATCAGTGTCCCAGAGATCACCCAAAATCCTGAGACTAAATTTTAACAGAAGTCAAGAAACCAACTCACTTTTTTTACACTCTACAGGAAGACAGATGAAAAGTGAGGAGGGTGGGAATATTCATAACTGCAGAAATTATGCACTAGGTGAGGCATCGAATACATCTGTCTTAAGTTTGCTAGAAGATACAGATGCAGGCTGCAAGTCCTCATTAAAAACAAAGCCCCCCAAAAATAGCAAAGTACTCAAACAGCAGTGTTGTATGAACCTAGATTACATTTTGATCTCGTAATTTAATATCTTACAAAAGGGAAAAGTAGTCACTATTAACTTTCACTCAATCTACTTCCGATATTAGGATGTTCCATTCTGGCCTTACATTGCAGATTTATGTGAAAATAAGGCTTTATGCTGACTTTACTCAGATAGTTTTCTTGGCTTTGGAAGTGCTTCAGCTTAATATTTACTACCAGAACATGCAGGCAACAGCATACTTGCTCTCCTCTTTTCTTTATATGCTGGACATGCATAACATATTTTTTGGACAACCTTAACGTATTTTTTGGACATCCAACCTTCTGTAGCTGGTACTCCAAGAACAGTTCTCTTGCATCTGTATATTACTTTCTTCCAGAAAACAGTATCTAGGGACCTCGAGGATACAGAAGCCTTTTCCTTCTGTGGGCTAGATTTTGGCATTAAAAAGGAAATGCTGAGCCAGACGTTTCCCTCACTAAGAGAAGTGCAAATTCTAACCCTGCCACCCCTCGAAATAAACCTAATTTACTGCAATAGATCTCAACATCAAAATTAGATCCTCTTATCACCAGCTAATTAGTGACCCTGTGTTTCAATGTACTCAGCATCCCTACGTGCTCAAAGGTGACCTTTTCCATCTCAAATAAACAAATTTCTGGCTGCTCCCACTCACTTCCATTTTTATGCAGCTCTGAACTGATGCCACCACACACTCTCCTTTATTTGACATGTTGCTACAGACGCATCTGCCTCTTTCTCTCTATGTAGGTTGACATTTGTGGTTTACTTTTAAGGAGATAATAACACAGCTATTTCTGAAGCCTGTGGATAGCTACTAGTTCAAAGCTGTGTACCAAACTGAAGTTTTCCAGCATAGTTCTCTCAAGTGTGGGTTCAAACCAATTTCCAAACAAGTGTTTCAGAAAGACTTTAATTATTAATGTTGCTCTCATATTGGTGTAATTTTTTGTGTGAAAGAATGTATCTTAACTGTTAGCTGTCATGTCTATCAGATCTATTGTGTTACCTGCACAGACTCCCTGTACAGATAAATCAATGAAACTCTGTTCAGTAGGATAGGAAGAAATAAAGGAACCAACAGACACAAACACGCCATATCATTTGAAGTACAGGGTAGAAGTGGAATTACCTTGTTCACACCTCTGAACAGAGAATGCTGAGCAAAAGGTTGTTAGTTATTTCAAAACACCTACCTGACCTGCTTCTTATTTCCACCCTGTTAATGAGGCTTCAAGGTATCAGAAAACAGAGAATCACAAGTATACCACTTCTGTCAACAACTTTAAAAGCCTAGTAAAGGGGCTCAAGCTCACTGAAAGGATGGGATGGAGGCCCTAGCACACCACGAGTTCAATGGCAGAGCCATATCAAAAATGAAGAACAGAGTACTTTTATAGATCCATAGAATGGAAGGGACCTTAAAGATCCTCTAGTTCCAACCCTACTGCCATGGGCAGGGACACCTTCCACTAAACCAGGTCGCTCAAGGCCTCATCCAACCTGCTCTTGAACACCTCCAGGAAGGTGACATTCATGACCTCCCTGGGCTACCTGTTTCATTGTCTCAACATCGTCACTGTAAATAATTTCTTCCTAACATCTAGTCTACATCTGCCCTCCTCAAGCTTAAAGCCATTCGCTCTCATCCTGTCACTGCAAGCCCTTGTAAAAAGTCCCTTCATGACATTCTTCAGATACTGGAAGGGCCACTCTAACGTCTCCCTGGAGCCTTCTTTTCCTCCCCATTTCATTTTCACTCTAGGTCAGAATAAACTAGAATGCTGCTTCACATTTGATAAATGTGAATTGGAGGCTCAATAAAATACTGTGCCTCACTCCTTTGGTTCATGCGAATAGTCATCCTTCCAGAGAATCAACAGTGGTTGCCTACCACATGGAGGTTGGGACATGCAAGGGAGGCTGCAGTGCCACAGGACTTGCAGTGACAGGATGAGAGGAAATAGCTTTAAGCTTGAGGAGGGCAGATTTAGAGTAAATGTTAGGAAGAAATTCTTTACACTGAGAATGTTGAGACAACGGAACAGGCTGCCCAGGGAGGTTGTGAATGTCCCCTCCCTGGAGGTGCTCAAGGCCAGGTTGGAGGAGGCCTTGAGCGACCTGGTTTAGTGGAAGGTGTCACTGCCTAAAGCAGTGGGGTTGGAACTACATGCTCTTTAAGGTCCCTTCCAACCTAAACCAGACCCCGGACAGACTCCTACCCCTGTTTTTCTTTCACATTTTGAAACTCAATCTGTTACCTTTCAGCAAAGCACTCTAACTACCAGCTTCAAAGGCTTTCCAGAGGTCAGCAGGGGACAAAGCCTTTCCTGTCGAAACTATTGCCAAAATACACCAAACATGCAGAGTCAGAGGAGAGGGAAAGGAAGGAAGAGAGCTGGGAGGGCTGTCTGGGAGAGCAGTGTGCTTGAGGAGCAGGGTGCCTGCACACAGGACAGGAATCTTGGCTCTGGGCTGATGCTTAGTGAATATATAAATAGCTTTGTTAATCATTTCAGGTAGTTTTATTTTCAAGCAGTAGTGCAGGACTAGAGTCTGCAGCCCAGAGCTGCAAATCCTGTTACTGCTAAAAATCACATTACATTACATTACAACTGCACAAACATTAATAAGGCTAATGCAACTGCATAGCTCAATTAAATCCAGCTTTCACATGAAAAATTCCCATTAAGGAAGTTCAAAAGGGTTAAATAAGAAACATGTAAGATGTCAAAGACACAGTAAACAGCACACATATATATCTTACTATCAGCCTTCCCCATAGCCCCAGAGAGTCACATCTGCACGCAAAAGAAACAACATAAATGTCAACAGACCACTTCAGGAAAGAAAAAAGCAGGAACACTGGATCCTAAATTCTCATTACCTGAGTTACAAAGTGCCATTATTTCTGCTGGATTTCACTGTGGATCAGATGCCTTGGGATGCTGATGCCTATCTGACAGGCTCCAGCTCCTTTTGGTGTCTCCAAGGGCCAGTTATTCTCACATCTTCCACACAGCTTTGCCTAAAGCCTGGAGATATTATCCCCTGTGAACAGTCATGCTGTTTCCAGACTTAGTAACTATTCCAAAGACAACAATATACTTCTGTCCTTCAAAATGCACTCTGGTTTCCTATCAGGTGTAAACCCCTACAAGACAAGGCTCAGAGCCCTGTTTCTGCTTGCTAGCATAAGAGCACAGGAATAAAAAGCCCATCAAAGCCTTCTTTTATATTTTTGTTCTTCTGCATGTATGTTTTTTAAACACATATTGAATTCTTTGATACTGTTCTGTGAACAACAAAGAAAAAAATTTATTTATTCTGCTTTTTGTATTTCTAAGAAAATCCCCAACATAATGTTTTAAACCACTTAACCACTTCAGAAGACTTTATGAGAACTACTACATCCACCCTAAGACTATTTATTTCAAAGATGCAGCAGTTAGCTAGGCAATAGGTGAGCCAGGAGTCCTCTCAGTCAAGAAATCAGGGTCACAGTTTTTAAGAACTGATGATCTGCTAAAAGCTGCCTTTGTAAAGCATTGGAAAAAAAACATACAAATGCCTGTTTTGAAAGAGTGACAAACTATTAAAGTATTTTCTAAGACACAACTCATTAGAACTTCAGAGACATAAATGCTGACCTGAATAATGATTATAAATTTGCTTTCAAAGATCTATCATTAAGTACATAAATTATTATTATTTTTTTGTAATGGTAATACCTAAAAGTAAGATGAACTGTGTCAGACCATGAAAAAACAGGGAAAAGCTTGGTTTTCCTTATCTGAACAGGCTGTGTGACCACCACCACAAGCTGCTGCACAAGCAGATCAGGAGCAGGCCAGGCTCTTTATATATAGAATAGAAGTAGAATAGAAGTAGAATAGAAGTAGAATAGAAGTAGAATAGACCAGACCAGACCAGGTTGGAAAAGATCTTTGAGATCATCGAGTCCAACCTATCATCCAACACTATCCTAACCAACTAAACCATGGCACCAAGCACCCCATCAAGTCCCTTCCTAAACTCCTCCAGTGATGGTGACTCCACCACCTCCCTGGGCAGCACATTCCAATGGCCAATAACTCTTTCTATGAATAACTTTTTCCTAACATCCAGCCTAAACCTCCCCTGGCACAGCTTGAGACTGTGTCCTCTGTGCCCTTATATAATTGTATAAATATCAGTATACAACAACACATCTTTCATTTGTCATGTGCTTGACCCTCATATGCTTTACATGGGCAATAGGTACCAACTCAAGTAACAGCACCACTTTAAAATGTATCCAGAAATATAGGACCTCTGACCCTCACCCAAGCAAACAATCCATAATTGCAGGTCTACATCACCCACAGCAAATTCCATAATCACTCCCTTCACTTCCCAGGCATGGGTGGCTGCTGACATTTGGGAAAATCTTTATGAACTTCTCGGTAAATGTTGCTTTACTCTGCCAGAAAATCAACTGTTTATCCAAATGTGAGCAGGACACTGCTGTAGCCACATCTCCCACCCACCCCAGAAAGCTAGTTACAAGAGCTGACAGCCAAACTGCTGATAACTGGGAACAAGGAGTGATCAGGATGAAATCACAGCATTTTAGGAGGTATTAGCCCCAGCTGGTAGTTGCACATTAGTGTAACTGCATTTGAACCCACAGTTCTGCTGGAGAAACATGCCTTGTGCAAGCTCCACAGCATCCGTTTCCTTCCTGCTGTAGTCATAGGTTCAGACAGGAAAAACATCTTCCCTAGAAGGTAAACACCCTCTTACTAGCAGCCCTCCTCTCTTCCTCCACCAATCCCAAAACCAATATAGCAACAAAAAGTCATAGCTCCTGTTCAGTTATCCCCTCCCATATAGACATGTTCTCCACAACCTTAAATGCTAGAGGACTCTGGGAACAAAGGACTTCTTCCGGAGCTCTTGGTCTCATCCTGCCTTCCCTAACCCACAGACAGCAAACACTGTTGAGGTGGCTACGAGCCATCGTCTCCTACATGTCAGAACAAAACCAGACACCTTTCGAGTCTCACCCTTCAGCAATCACCACCCTCCCACACCTAGGACTGTTATAAGGCTGTGCTAGCTAATATTTCTGATGGTGTTAAATGGTGACTCTGGCACTAATTCCTTTTTTAGGGCTAAGAAGAACCTACTCTTCCACAAGACATGGCAGACATCCCCACCTTCCAACTCTTCCACAAGACATGGAAGATGTCCCTGCCTCCCATGTGGGAGTGCACGGACTGCTAGAGAAGACTCAGGTTATGCTGCCATAGAAAATGTCAAGTTTTCAGTGAAAAAAGAGTTTCCTGACAAATATGGTGTGCCAAACACTAAAAAGAGAATGTCTGGTATAGCAAAGACATGAATTTCTCTCTCAGATTTATCAGATCAGATTTGAATGGAGGCCAAATGAGACTCCTTGACAAAATCTAGAGCCAGCTCTTGAAAACTGAATGCCAGTGAGAATGATTGGCAAATGGCTCCCCAGCAAAAGTTTCATCTGCATCTCCATCTATCCCTATCTATTACCATCTGCAGCTGAGAAGACTGCTGCTTTATAAGGGAACCATAGGCATACAAGGATTCACAGACAGCATTGGGTTGGAAGGGACTCTCAAAGGTCATCTTGTGCAACCCCTCTGCAGTCAGCAGAGATGCCTCCCAACTAGATCAGGGTGCCCAGGGCAACATCAAGACTGGTCAGGAATGTCTCCAGGGACAGGGCCTCAACCACATCCCTAGACAACCAGTTCCAGCATTTTACCACTCTCATTGTAAAGAACTTCCTCCTGACATCCAACCTGAATCTACCGTGCTCCAGTTTCAATCCATTGCCCTTCATCCTATCACTACAAGCCCTTCTAAACAGTCCTTTCCTAGCCTTCCTGTTTGTCCCCTTCAGATATTGAAATGCTGCTATAAGGTCTCCCCAGAGCCTTCTCCAGGCTCCAGTTTTTCAGGATAACCTTGCCTTTGATATTAAGGAACTTGAACTACATAATCAGGAGGGAAGAACATGCCATGACATTTCCTTTTCTTAACCCCCCCCCCCATTCCCCCAATTCTTATGAAAAGCCAAAAATCTACTATTTCAAATGCTTTCTGCTAGGCAGTTCTGACTACTTCCTAATTCAACTACAGTTGTAGGCAGACCCTCATTATGTTGTCACTGCAAGCTCCAAAGGAAAGCACTTTAACTTGAAGCAGCCTGAAAGAGCTGGAAGTGCCACTAAAATTAAAAAGTATTCAGGAAATCAACATTTCTAAGACAAGAAAAAAAAGGGGGGCAGTTTCAGAATGTTTTTAAGGTCCATTTTAACAAACTTTTAGAGTGAGAAATGTTCAACTTTCTCTCTTTTTTTTTTTTAATTACTACCCCTGTAAAGAAGCTGCAAAGCAGAAGTCCCAGATACTGTATGCATAACAACCAAGTACAATTATCCCAAGTATTTTTTTATTCACTATTTTAAGTAAAAAAAAATTTGAAAGGCTTTAAACCATAACAAGCTTTTTATTAACTATATATATATGTATTTTTATGAAGCCAAAAGAGACAAAAAAGTTAAATAAAAAACCATGAACAAAACATACGTGCAACCAACCAAAAAAAAAGAACAACAAAACACCAAACAAAACCCCCAACAGTATCACCAAGGTTGGAAGAGACCTCAAAGATCATCAAGTCCAACCTGTCACCACAGACCTCATGACTAAACCATGGCACCAAGTGCCACATCCAACCCCCTCTTGAACACCTCCTGGGCCGGTGACTCCACCACCTCCCTGGGCAGCCCATTCCAAAACAAACAAACAAACAAATTACTCCTTCATGGATAATCACTGCAATGAATAGCTGCCAATTTTAAAGCAAAAAGGGTAGACAGGGTCACATTTATTGTGCTCATTTTCTCACAGATTGTATTGTTTATTATGCCGCTCAAATTTCATTGCAACAACATCAGCACCCAAATTTCTCAAGAATTAAAACACGATATCCTCCTATTCAAGGTCAGGAAATGTTTTATTAGCCCCAGACTTTTATTCTCAGCAGGAGAGAAGAAAAATGCAGTTTGTGTTCACCAGACTGTAAGCACCTCCATGTTAGCAAAATATCAGGGCAATTGCAGGCACCTCTTAACCAAGTTTGCAATAATTCCAACACAGAACTTGATTACAGAAGGAGTATTAAGAGACCTCTCATTTCACTTAACTCAAACAGTGGTAAAACAATGGTACAAGAGGAAACAGTTTGCACACAACCCACAAACCATGCTAGTACTTAGATCTTCAAATCAGAGGCAGAAGGGAAATGCAAGGATACCTCTCCTCTTGATTGATTTTTAATCTCATTTGACAGTTTAAAAGTTCTTCATTCTTTTTGGCTTCTATATGATTCACTTTCTATTATCATCAAAGCAAGGCTCAGTGAGTAGTAGTGTGTGTTTTTTTTCCCTGGCAATTTTCAGACAGACATTGCCCCAGGTAGGATAAAGTGTGGGAATATATATTTATATATAGCCAGAGGCTCAGTGTTTCATGAAAAGGTTACTGGCTAAACAAATTCTCTTCCATAAGATGTGCTGTTTGCTGGAAACCGATAAAATATACTGACCATTGATAAGAACAGAGGTTAAAAACAGCAAAGTCCACACAACCATCTCTTCCTAAAGTGTGAGGAAAAGAAGGACTTCACAACCCACTTCAGGGCTAATCCTAGTTTGGATGGTCACAGCAGTCAAAGGGTCACATCAAAGAAACTAAGTAAATTCCAAAGTGAAGAAAACCTCAGAATCAAACATCTCCTCACAAGCTCATCAATTTTTGGGTATTTCTCCCACAGACATGTTGAATGTGATGGCCAGCAGAAGACACTCACTTCTGAGAATCGATTTGCAGATTCTCTTGCAGAGTTCACAAATACACACAGCTATTCTTTGCATTTGTACATGGTGGTAGGGATCACCTAGCAATGGTAAGGAATGCCACTATCAAACAAAACCCTCCACACATGTAGCAACTTTGCTCTTTCAAGAGATTTAAGGAGTGCATCAGTCCAGCTGTACAGAACATAGAAATCAAAACCAAAATCCAGATGACCAAACTTGATGACCAAAATACAAAGCACAGCCCAACCAAAAATAAAGGCTATAGTTCATAGAATCATAGAATGGTCTGGGTTGGAAGGGACTTCCAAAGGTCATATAGTCCAACCCCCTTTGCAGTCATCAGGGACATTCTCAACTAGATCAGGATGCCCAGAGCCCTGTCAAGTCTCACCTTGAGTATGTCCAGGGATGACGCCTCAACTACCTTCCTGGGCAACATGATCCGGTGTTCCACTACCCTCATGGGGTTCCTAGTACCCAATCTAAACTACTCTTCTCTAATTTCAAACCATTGCCTCTCATGGCTACAGGCTTTTGTAAATAGTTGTTCAGCAGCCTGCTTGGAGGCCCTAATAGCGACTGGAAGGTCGCTATTAGGTCTCCTGAGAGCCTTCTCTTCTCCAGGCTGAACTACCTCAGCTCCCTCAGCCTGTCTTCGTAGCAGAGGTGTTCCAGCCCCCTATCATTTTCATGGCCTTCCTGTAGATGTCCTCCATCAGGTCCATGTCCTTCTTGTATTGAGACCTGGATGCCGTACTCCAGCTGAGGTCTCATCAGAGCAGAGTAAAGTTCCCTAATCCAAAGGAAACTAGATGAAAATGCACTACTCTAATTCTCTTCACTGTTCTCAGTGTCTCTTGGAAAATCCTACATAAATGCATGCCTTTAGTGTGCTTGCTTTATTTCCAAAGTCTACCAGAGACGTTTCTTAATTGCTTGTGTTCCAAGTATACACTAGATAAGTTAATCAGATCTTTTCTTACCCAGTACAAAACGAGAAGAAAAAAGAGAGGGTGGGAGGTGGGGTGGCAATCAATATAGAGAGACCACTATATACTACTTTTACTAACTACTTGTATGCACTGGCCATTAACAGAGAAAACTCCACATTATTCTCATATACTAACTCCAAATTTGGACAGAAAATAAAGTCTTAGAAATATACAGGATTTGAAGCTTCGACAATCAACACAGGACCCATGTGAACTGGAAGGGCAGCCATATAAACCTCCAGGGGAAGTATGCTGTTATCCCTTGCAGATTAGCCACTCAGGGGTGCAGCACACTTCACTTCTACTCTACATTCTGCTTATCCATATGATTTATACACATGATAGCTATTCATTCTTTTAATGCCTTTGATAAAAGCACAACCTAAGAATGTTAAACCCTACATGAACCATGATGCAGTTATTCATTATGTACTTTAATGCAGCGTGCACTGGAGCCCTCAGATAAATGAGTCTACAATCATTTTTGTACGTTTTTAAGCACGGCCTTATCTCCTCATTTGCTGGTTTCCTTGATAGGAACTTCAAACTGTGAGTAACATGTAGAGTGCACACTATCTTAAGCACCGTATCTACAAGAGGTGAAATCTTACATTCTCCAGTTGACAGTCAACAGCGATGGTCTTTACTTAACAAAATGGAACAAAGCACTGAACAGTTTTTGAGAAGCACTGTTTTTTCCCTCTAAGAGAAAGAAAGAAATAAAGGGCACTGTTTGGACATTCAGTCTTAAGTGTAAATACTCCTGAATGTCTTGCTGAGAGTTTGACTGCCCCTTCAATCTGTACACGGCATAGTAAACACTTTTCTTCAGTTATTTCCTGAGAGTGCATTATTTCTCTTCATTGAGAACATTACTGTACTCAGTAACACAATCTCCAAAGGACAAATGAGACACTACACCATAACAAGTAATTCCTAGTGAAGCATTTTCCAATCCTTCCACAGAGAATAGTGGCAAGGTAATATACTGGCAAGGATTTGTCTTGCCTGTTAGTGGAAAAAGCTGATAAAGGTTGTAACTTTAATTACTTGCAAGGACTTATCCCCAAACAGAGAGTTTAGCAATTCCAAGATTCCTTTGAGCACATAAACCTTTGATGTAACTTCCTTAACTAAAATTTACCAGTTCATTTGCAAGCCTCCTTTGAAGCAGCTGTGAAACTATCCATTTCCAAAGCTGATCTCTGTACCTGCAGCTCAGAACAATCCCCGGAAGCCTAGCATGATGGACAGTGTGATAAAAATCTCTTTGCTCAAGAACTATGCAAGGCTTCCTGTATCAAGGAGGGTAACACTTTTTCTTTTTTTTCCTTTAATGATTAAATCTGCATAATTATTAAGCTGTGCTCATGCAGCTCTGCAAGATCATTAACATTCTAGGAGATCAAGTCTTCTTGCAGAAAAGGCTGTATTTTCCCTGAGTTCAGAACAGAAATTGATTAGCTCTCCACGTTCAAGTCGGATGCACTGCCCACTGGCATAGTACAGATGCGATTTCAAACCCGTCTCAGATTACTGGTGGTGACAATACTGTCAAAATAGCAGAAGTCTATAAAAACAACAGGCAACAGATCTATTTCCAGCATTTCACAAAGCGTGAATTACACCAGTTAAACAGACTTGCTAAATGAAACAGAATAGGAAGAAAATGCTACCGTCTTGTATCAAGGACTCTGAGCCTTAAGCGATACAGAGGAAATTATCTCCGGATAGCTAAGCTAGGAGGACAAATGCTGTGTTTGTGTTTGGTTTTTAAGCACTTTTCTACACTGACAATAAGATCAGAGGTATACCTGAAAGCCACCTGGAAGCATGAATATGAGGCACTTAGTGCCATGGTTTAGTTGATTAGATAGTGTTCTGTGGTAGGTTGGACTTGATGAGCTCGAAGGTCTTTTCCAACCTGGTTAATTCTGTATTAGCATTTACAGACAGGCTTTTCAATTAAGCAATATTTTTACTGAAGGACAAATTACTCTCTTAATACTAGAAATTGATTTCACTGACAAAGCAGTTCTGATGTTAGGTAAAAAGAAGGTTTTGCCTCTAAAGTGCTAAGAGTAACTCAGGAGAGCACAGAAAACTGGAGATTTATGTGGAACAAGAAGCTCAGGTGGAAATCACTTTAAACTTGTTTATCCATGAATCCAAATCAATTACATGCATGACTAAAAATTTCATAGAGTATTTAAAGCCAGATTCTCTCAGGCAAGAAATTAGTTGATTTACACATGTTAATGTAATTATGCAAACATTGAAACTTTCATCATGTCCTGTAAATAGTTTTATTCTTTTGGGAGTTTTATCTACTCAGGTTATTTTTTAAAGTGCTTTTCCTCTCTCAAGTGATTCTCTTCTGTCCCACCTCACCTCCAGGAGGTAAGTAGGAATCAGGCTGCTAGTTTCTCTGCTATCCAAGCACACCTCTTCTGACAGCAGAGAGCACAGACTGTATCTATAATCAACAATGCCTTCAGTCACCAAAAACAAAGGCAAAGCAAGAGAAGATGACAGAAATCTGGGCTGGTCTCCTGATCTCTACTTCAGTTTCCAGATGCTGCAATGAAGATGCAGAGAACAAGATCACCAGTATTTCTGACAACCTGGGCATCCATCCAATGCACATAACACAGATGCTAGAAATGAGCCCAGCCACGAAGTTTGAGACTGGCTACATTTACAGACTCACAGATTGCATTGGGCTGGAAAGGACTCTCAAACCTGTAGCAAACAGGGATACCTCCAACTAGATCAGGATGCCCAGGGCTGCATCAAGTCTGATCTTGAATGTCTCCAGGGACAGGGTCTCAACCACATCCCTAGACAATCCGTTCCAGCATTTTACCACTCTCATTGTAAAGAACTTCCTCCTGATGTCCAACCTGAATCTACCCTGCTCCAGTTTCAAACCACTGCCCTTTGTGGTATCACTACAAGCCCTTCTAAACAGTCTTTCTCCAGCCTTCCTGTAGGTCCCCTTCAGATATTTTAGGAGAATTCTTCAGGCTGTCACTCACTATTAGTGCTCAAAGGAAAATCAAGGATACAAGGCATAATTACATTCTCTGCTAATTAATTAAGCAGCCACATGCAGCTTCTTCCCCACCAACTGTGAAGCTTCAAGGTTCAAGAGGAAGATGCTTACATCAAAAAGGGCACCTTTGTCTTTCTTTGTAACCACATAAGCAGCGTTAAGGTCAAGTGGACTCCTGATGCTATGCACTGCAACCTTCCTTTTCTTTTGCTGCAGAACACAAGCACTTGAAGAACTCTGCCTATCCCCATCTCTCCCACAGCGTACGTCCTCACCCTGCTTTCCCACGACGTAAAAGCAGAAGCCTCATCACAAACCACATTCCTTCATTACAACTTCACACTCCAGGAGAGGACAACAGTGGTTTTACCTAGGAAATAACAAGGCCACTACCTTCAGGATTTTTTTTTCCCCTTCAGAAATAAAGAAATCAAAGATAACAACTCACAGACCATAAGGAATTCCCCTATAGGAGACCATTTTGTAGCAGTCTCAGAGAATGTTGGAGCACTTGTACATCCAATTCAGTTGCTACAACCACTCTGTTTCCATCCCACTGACAATGATTTATGGTAAGACTTTTATCTGAATGAATAATCAAACTGCTTTAGGAGTCTCAGTGTTGTGCTATCATACACAATTATATGAGAGTAACAGCAAAATAAATGTTACCTAATTGGTAGAGGGATTCCCAAATCCTTTGAAAAGAGACTGTCCATAAACCATAAAATTAGGCAGGCCGTGCAACTGCACAGCGACACACAACAGCAATGGAGTGGAAACAAAAAGATCATATTTATAGATGAGATTGGATAAATTACTAAACCAAGAATATTAGATATAGAAGCATGGTTTTAGAAAAATTACTGGAGGCAACAGCATCACAATACAGAAACACAGGCACAGGTAATGCATTCAAAGAGATTGCTCTGCTGCTCGGGAGCTCTGTTCATGGAGGGATCAAACCAAAGGAAAACGATGTACTGCAGGTGAAATGTTATCACCATTTAAAAGCAAACATTTTAGATAGTGCTCAAATGAACACTACCAAAGCATCTGTAATGCTTACCTTATCTTTTTAGCTTAGCCAACACATCTTTTAAACAGCAATGATGACCTCTGTAAATAATATTATCTCTGAATTGAAAAGAAAAAAAGGAAGAAAGTCACTAGGAGTGTTTTAATTCACACTACAAACACACTGACAAAGTGACTACATCCAGCTTTGACACCAAGTATCACAGATCACAGGATGTTAGGCGTTGGAAGGGACCTCCAGAGATCATCGATCAACCCCCCTGCCAGAGCAGGACCATAGAATCTAGCACAGCAATGCATCCAGATGGGGCTTGAAAGTCTCCAAAGACAGAGACTCCACAACCCCTCTGGGGAGCCTGTTCCAGTGTTCTGTGACCCTCACAGCGAAGAAGTTCCTCCCCATGTTGAGGTGGAACCTCCTGCGAGTAAGCTCAAGGAATTGTGGGATAGAAGAACAGACAGTGAAATGGATTAGGAACTGGTTACAAAATAGAGTCCAAAGAGTGGTGGCCAATAGTGCCAAGTCCAGTTGGAGAGAATTTTTGTTGGAAAAGATCTCTCAGATGCCCAAGCCCAAATCAAATCAATGACAATGCAACAGTAGACTAAGAACCACATGAAGTCAGGTTTATGTATGCACAAGCACACCCATGCAACAGCATACTGGTATTGAATCTGCAGAGAACAGACTATTTAGTCCAGTCACACCATCTTTGAACATGGTCTCTGCATATTTAATAGGGTTTTTTTTTCCTCAGGCCAATCTATGTTGCAGAATGAAGAAAGGAAAAAAAAAAGAATACATCCAAAATGCAGTAAGTGCAAGTCAAGCTGTACTTCAGCTTCTTTGAAGATGGGTGTTCACTTAGATTTCATTCCTCTTTCGAATAGTAATGCAGTGATAATCTCTCTTCCCCATGCAGCATTACTGAGGCTTGTAGCTATTGTGATAACATATGGCTGAGAAACAGCTGCGTCTCAGGCAGAGACTTCCATATCAACTCACTTCACAATGTCTGATTGTTCAGATGCAATTTGATTTCCTCCACCACGGTGGAGGAGATGTGCCAGGCTTCTTACACTGCATAGAGAAAGTCAAGCCCAATGAGATATAAGCACACAATTGAAAACTCTTTAAGATGGGAACCTTGCCAATTAACAACAAAATATTAAGGGCAATAAGCAGCTGCTAACTGGTTCCATAGGCTGGAAACAGAAATTACATTGTCCCACTAAGATACACACACACACACACTCTCCAGCCCCAAAATGCTTGTACTGCTGTTTTGGATTTAAGGCATTCTTTTTTGTCATGTACAAATCCATAACTTTCCCAAGAATATTAACTGCAAGGCACAAATTCCTTTTTCATTATAGCTCAAGACTCAGCTTCCTATCCACTACTTGAAATAAAGAGAAAAGCCCTGCAACTTTAGAGCTTACTTGGCAGTACTTACTCTTCAATTTCCTTTTATTTTTTTCATCTGGCAAGCAATTCAAAATTTAGCATGCAAGTTGCACAGACTCAATTCAATCCCTAGATTAGATCGTGCACCTGAGATGTATGAAGCACTTTCAATCCAGGCTCTAATTTGAGGGGCTCTTTGCACCTTGCAAGACTTTGGTCCTGTACAGGTCTTTAAGCCTTGCTGATTTCAAGAAATGAAGGATTAAATATGAAAAGCTAGGGGTTTATCCTCCTTTCAAAAGGCCAATGTCCCTTCTCCTTCCTACCCATTAATACTTCATGTATCTTCTCTGGGGCTGCACCAGGTGGTCTCAGAACATAGAATCAACAAGGTTGGAAAAGACCTTTGAGACCATCAAGTCCAACCTGTCACCCAAGACCTCATGCCTACTAGACCATGGCACCAAGTGCCACGTCCAATCCCCTCTTGAACACCTCCAAGGACAACAACTCCACTACCTCCCTGGGCAGCACATTCCAATGGCTAATGACTCTCTCAGTGAAGAACTTTCTCCTCACCTCGAGCTTAAACTTCCCCTGGTGCAGCTTGAGACTGTGTCCTCTTGTTCTGGTGCTGGTTGGCTGGAAGAAGAGACCAACCCCCTCCTGGCTACAACCACCCTTCAGGTAGTTGTAGACAGCAAGGTCTCCCCTGAGCCTCCTCTTCTTCAGGCTACACAACCCTAGCTCCTTCAGCGCTCCTCATAGGGCTTGTGCTCGTGGCCTCTCACCAGCCTTGTTGCCCAAGGAGGCAGAGGAAGGGCCTGAAGAGGCCAGAAACAGCAGTGGGGGAAAAAAAAAGTTAAAAATCTTTGGAAGTGCACCCATTCTCTCCAGCTGATTATACAGTGGTATCATTGGATAATTGTTGCAAAAGGTTTTCTGGGTCCACTACAATCATGCAAATTCAGTTCAAAATTATTCACAAAGGAGTCAGTAAATGAGCACTGACAGTCTTGTTTGCAAGATTTCATCCCAGCATCCTTCTCCCAATCTTACAAGTATGATAATTGCTGAAGCCTCTGGTACTTCCCCATGAAAAACAAATTAGGCTTTAATGAAATATGCAATCTCATTCCAACATACTGAGGCAGATTCACCCCTGTTTAATATTCCATAGCTAATACCAAGCAGCTCCTGGAAGCCCAGGGAGCCCAAGTAGATGATGCTATCCCAGCAGTACCTGCTTCATGTCAGGGACAGTAGGCATACAAGCAAAAGCATGTGTTTAATGGTGACAAAGCTATCTCCCCAATACAAGCAATGGGCAGTCAGTAACCGATGTGATTGCATTTATGAATACAGTAAGAGAGTCAAAAGTCTTTTTGCTGGTGCAGTTTTAATCACTGTAATTTAGCTTCAATTTATTTTTTTTCTTCCCCAGACCATCAATAAATACAATAAACTATTCATTAGGTACCATCATTTCAGATAAATGATGATGATGGTATGTGGACCTGGCACTTAGGGACATGGTTTGGTGTTGACCTTTCAGTGCTGGGTCAAAGGTTGGACTGGATGACCTTCAAGGTCTCTTCCAGCCATATAAATTCTGTGATTAAATGAGAATGTGAAACAATAGGTGTAAACAAGCAGTCTGCAGTAATCCTATATACCTGCCTTGAAACACCACATTTCAGTTGATTCCTGATGAAAGCTTATCCCATTTCACTTCTTCTAAGTCCTCCAGACTTTGAAGGCGGAAATCAAGTACACTTTAAGAAGAGGCAAGGATTACAAAAGGAGGAAATTTCATATTCTAGCCTTCAGCTACTAAAACTGGACTGAATTTCTGAGCAATTCCACAAGCTGCATCAGATGAGATGATTTCCAAAGAGTGAGTGCTAGCATTAGAATTCATTATGATTATTTTCATTCAAGATAGAGTAGTGGTATCACTTCACACAGAGACCCTCTCCTCCTGTTTTTGTGTTAGGCAAGGCAAATGCCTAAAATCAACGTGTTCATCTCCTCCCTAGCACCTAAATTAAAAGTATTAAAAAAAAAAAGACTCTTTACTTCATGTTGGAGGCAATGATCTTGAAGGTCTCTTCCAACATGGTCTGGTCTATTCTATTCTTTCCTATCCTATCCTATTCTATTCTATATGTGTCTTAAGGCAGTGCACTCCTAAGCAAATTATGGGTGTATTTTTCTAAAACAAAGACATCACAGTGCTTTAAGAGGCTGGGGTAACACTTCACACTTGTTCATACCCTGGTTGTTGCAGTAGCAGACACAAAACCCCAGGAAAACAGCCTCCCAAGTGAGACCACAGTGCGAAGGCAATGTATTCCTAAAGGAAAATGCTGCTCTATCACATTTCCAAACAGCTTTGTAAAGCAAAGCCACACAGAATTAGGCATTATCCAAACACTACTTACTCACAATGTGCTGCGTATTTCTCATTCAAAGTGCTGCTGGAAGGGGCAGAGAGGTCTCTGGTCTGACAATGGACGGCTACCAGGTGGAAACAATTAAGGAAGGAAGCTCTCCTCTGCTGTGCAAATTATTTACTAGCAATCCCCCACTGAAGCTCATGCCATGACCTAATTTAACCACACCACTTGCATCATGTCTCTCTCTTCCTGCATTCCGAGGGTAAGACGACCCTCTGGATTCTACATGTTTCTACAGAACATTTTGATTTCTCTAATCTGTCATAATTGTAGCTGGTTTAAAAAAAACCCAACAACATCAGTCTGCCTTCTTCCTGCATCTGAAAGCTGAAATGAGGAACATCTTTCTTCGCTGTGACTCAGCCTAATTCTGTTTACTAGCTATGTATTAACATACATCAGCTGAAACTGGCTTAGAGCTAAGAGCACTGTGGATTTTTTATCTTGGGGGGGGGGGAGGGATGTTTGGTTTTGGTGGGGGGTTTTGTGGGGTTTGGGCGTTTTAGGCTTTGTCGTTGTTGTCATCATTTTCTCTTTAAAAATGAAAAACGGGGGGAAGGATAACAAGATGATTTTGTAATTGTATTTTTTTTCTACTGACCTTGTTTTAAAAGGACTGGTATTTCTATATACAGTAGATGAGCAATCATGCTAGTCTCTCTGCCTTATTATCTTCACACATGATAGTCCTTTAATGAAGTTTTACAGGCAAAGGAAGATTTTCTTAGAACAAAGGTTAATTTGATACACTCTACATGTTTTAGTCATGCTTTTTGGTCACCTTTGATTTCTTGGTCACCTAGATCAAAAAGTCAGTATCCACTCCTTACCACAAAATGACTCTTTCTAAGGTTTATTAATAGCCATGCTTAAGCTAACGGAGAGAATCTATCGCACCCAGAAAAGTAAATATTTTAAACACCTGATTTAAAATACTTAACCATTATGAATGGAGATAGAGAAGGGGAGAGGCTCTCCCACAAGGAAATCCACTGAGCCTGCCAGAGCTGCCCATGTTTGTTGCCTCTGAGCTGTGCTCTTGTCCCTGTAACTACCTTCAACTAGACCTAAATATTTTAAAAAGACAAAGTTAAGCAAAACAAATCTTGCTTACACTGTGTCATTCAGGCTCAAGTTTTTAAACCAGAAATGGGCTACACTGCAAGAGAGTTGCTGATAGCTTCAAGAGCAGTGCTGCAAGCGCAGCTTGGTAGCATTCACATTCAAAGAAAGGTTCCCTCTTCCCTGCACAGCCACAGGTAACACACGCTGTTGAGACAGTTTTATACATCTGAATGTTCTCCATTAATTAGGTACCACTGAGGACCATCCACCTAGGCATGCACCAAGAACAAGCACAGCAGGACAAAACTAGAATTCAGTTTTCATCTTTATTCAATAAAAGTCATCTTCAAGTTTGCTGGCTTCAAAACGGAGGGAAAAATATCACTTTCTCAGGAACAGCTGGAGGAAGAGGATGAAGATGCACCATCATGGTCTCACTGGAGACACTCACTCCTGACTCTTACAATAATGTTCTGAAGTAGAAGAGGGATGAAAAGCAACCAATATTTGAGCCAACATCATTCTACCATAAGTGCTGACATCCATTTGCATCCTCTTCCTTCCTAGTGCATGAAGTAAAACTGTTACGTCCTATGCCCTTAAACAAGCATCAGTAACTGCAAAAGAGAGAGCAACCATAGTCTCTGGATCTTATTTCCAAAGTACCTGCCTCAACAGAAAAGAGACAAAAATAACACCTCACACTGTGAACAGATAAAGTAGGAACAAGATGGTTATGAATGGGTATACACAGGTAACAGCTTCTCCTCCCAGTGAAGACCTACAACATTGCAGCAGCAGTAAAAAGGAGCAGCAGGAAATGCAGCAGGGAGAACCTCAGCACACATAATCCTCAGTAAAGGTAGCCCAACTCAGAGAGCCTGTGGAGGTCTTTACATCACCAGAGGGAGAGAGACAGCCTAATTACTTGCTGCAATTACTAAAATCCATAATATAGGAGGTCCTTTTCTCTATCCCCTTGAGAAAGGAGTTTAGGGGGGTATATTTATATTTTAATCCCATAATAAACTTTAATAAGAGTCCTTGAATTTTACATCGTCCTCAATAGTTTAACAATTTTAGCCTTGTTCTGGGAATATGAATAGTTAGCAAAACTGTCAGCCCTATAACATAATCATTGCTTTATTTCCTTGGCAACAAAGGAAATGTTTAATGGAAACAGATTTAAAGTACAGAGTGGACATTCCTCTCCAGGCTGTAACCTTTTCTAATAGACTTGAGTTACAATACATCTCTTGAATATCTCTTCTAGAAGGGATTTGAAAGACCAAACAGATCATGTACTATTTAAGAGCTTGCAACATCACTTGGTTAAAAGTACCATTTTACTCTGAAACCAGTAATTCTGCACATGTATTTAGGAGAGAGACCCCACACAGAGAGAGAGAAGGTCCTTAAACAGAAACAGAATTCGAAACAAAGTTCAAACTAAGCATGTGCAAATAACTTCTGCTTACCCACACTTGAGCTGGGGGAAGACAATTGAAAAATCTGAGTAAGCTCAACACCCACATCATGATAAATAAGTAAGCAAATAAACTATGACTGAAACAAGAAAGTAAAGCTGTTGAGAAACTGCTTTTTACTGAGGCTAAGAAGACTTAGCCTCCACTGTACATTAATTATAGGAGGAGTATACAGGAATATAAAAGCTTCAACACTTGGGGAAAGGATTTCTTTGCTGGTTTTCCTTTGTTTCAATGAAATGAACTGTAACTCCTGAGAATTGCCCAGGTAAGAAAAGCCCTTTTCAAAAGCTGAGGAAAATTAAATTAATTACTGCATTTGTATTTCCCTCTTTCTTATCACTTTTTGGAGATGGAAAAAAAGGATAAAAGACAGTCTCCCCTTTCCAATACATAAAGCCACATTTCTGACTGCTTTAAAAGGAGGGAAAAGGGAAGATGCATTAAGGATTTTTTTTTCTTTATTAAGAGGCCATGAGGCACACAAAGGAGTGAACCATCACAAAGGACTCTGTTTCACCCTTCTTTTTCAACACTGATACAACAGTATTCTTATCACTGTGCAAAAAGCACTAATGTACTAATACTTAAAAGATGCACCAGCAGTTCAGGAGCCTCTAAGCAAGTTCTCATGCCCCTATCTGGGGTTTGGGTTGCCTTTCAGGTAGGGCTGCCTGAGATCCACAGCCACAGACCAGGACTCCTGGCTGCTGCCTTCATCCAGTGCTTGTCAGATCAGCACTGCCAAAATAAAATTGCCAAATCAGCCCAGTTGGAAGCAAATCAAGCTACATCTACAAGCAAAACTACAATCTAGAAATATGAAATGCAATGAATATGTCAAAATACGTAATATTTACATGTATCAACAATTCATAAACAACACAAGAACCCCCCTGGACCAAGCCGGGGGCTACCAATAGCTTCCCCCTCCCTCCCAAGACAAGGGAAAGAAAGAGAAAAGCAGAGAGTAATTTGTTACATAGACTAGAATAGAATAGAATAGAATTAAGCAGGTTGGAAAAGACCTTTGAGATCATCATGTCCAACCTATCATCCAACACTATCTAATCAACTAAACCATGGCAACAAGCACCCCATCCAGTCTCTTCCTAAACACTTCCAGTGATGGTGACTCCACCACCTCCCTGGGCAGCACATTCCAACGGCCAATCACTCTTTCTGTGAAGAACTTCTTCCTAACATCCAACCTAAACTTCCCCCAGCGCAGCTTGAGACTGTGTCCTCTTGTTCTGGTGAAGGGACCAACCCCTACCTGGCCACAACAAAGAAACACAGCCAAGGTCAGCAAGGCAGCAGAAGCAACCAGCTAGTACCTGCTAGGGTGAAGAGCTGAGAAAAGAGATAAAATCAGTTTATACAACTAACTTTATGTTAGTTATCAGACCAATATGATTATTTAGACCTTATCTTATCCCTTTACATCCAATGGGAATTTGTTTACATTCCATCACTTTCTACTCAAGATCTGTTTAAAATTTCCTAGGCATCAGCCTAAAACGACCACAAGGACACAGATAAACGCTTTGAGACTAAGTGACTTTGGAGCTTAAAACAGTTTCAGAAAGGAATTTCTGACACTTCAAGGAAAGGTCAAAGCTAAGTTTACACCACCCATATAGTAACAAAGCCATGAT
The DNA here is from genome assembly GCF_014839835.1 of Dryobates pubescens. Classification (NCBI taxonomy): domain Eukaryota; kingdom Metazoa; phylum Chordata; class Aves; order Piciformes; family Picidae; genus Dryobates; species Dryobates pubescens. Next base: position 132,067,396 of record NC_071657.1, read on the forward strand.
TTTGACATTTTAATAGTAACAAAAATCGAGGGAGGAATGTTCATTTTTAATCTCATGACACCGTAAGTCTGTGCAGAAACACATTTGTCATAGATACCCTTCAGCAATTATGCTGGGGTTAACCACATAATGGTTTGGGTTGGAAGGACCTCCAAAGGTCATCTAGTCCAACCCCCTCAGCAGGAAGCAGGGGTGTCCAAAACTAGACCAGGTTGCCCAGAGCCCTGTCCAGCCTCACCTTTAATACTGAACCTTAGGAGGTTAGGGGATCTGTAGGGTGGGTAGGTTATGGCAAATTTCAGCTCCTCAAAGAGTGTTTATAGATTGAAATAACAAAGGATAACTTTGTATCATCCCTCTACATTTCTAGACATTAAAAATCACAGAATCAGTCAGGGTTGGAAGGGACCACAAGGATCATCTAGTTCCAACCTCCCTGCCATGGGCAGGGACATCTCACACTAGATCAGGCTGGCCAGAGCCTCATCCAGCCTGGTCTTAAATACCTCCAGGGATGGGGCCTCAACCATCTCCCTGGTCAACCCATGCCAGGGCTTCACCACTCTCATAGTGAAGAACTTCTTCCTCACGTCCAGTCTGAATCTCCCCACCTCCAGCTTCATTCCATTTCCCCTAGTCCTATCACTACCTGATATCCTAAGAAGTCCCTCCCCTGCCTTCTTGCAGACCCCCTTCAGATATTGGAATAAAAAGGCCACAATAAGGTCACCTCGGAGCCTTTTGTTATTAAACAGAGTGATGTGGAAGCTGTAGAAAAGCAATACCTGTATGCTTTTAAAGGGTTCACATCCCAAGTCCAAATACTGCTAGGTAGATTCAACGGGTTCAGAGTCGAGAAGAAGAAGCAGACTGTGATAATAAAAATTAATCCATCTTAATTTAGAATTAGAACAATATTTTATTTACCTATAGGAAAGCAAATTATTTTAACACATAACCATGTCTGTTTATGAAGTGGAGGCAGTTACTCCAAGCAGTATATGTTAAATGTCTATCAGTTTTTAGGGAATGATTTAATCACCTGAAATGACCCCTGCTGGAGGCCTGGAGCACAAGCCCTGTGAGAAGAGCCTGAGGGAGCTGCTGGTGTTTAACCTGGAGAAGAGGAAGCTCAGGGGAGACCTTATTGCTGTCTAAAATTACCTGAAGGGAGTCTGGAGCCAGGTGGGGGTTGGTCTCTTCTCCCAGGCAATTAGTGACAAAACAAGAGGACAAAGTCTCAAGATGAGCCAGGGGAGGTTTAGGATGGATGTTAAGAAGAAATTCTTCACAGAAAGATGATTGGCCATTGGAATGTGCTGCCCAGGAAGGTGGTGGAGTCACCATCACTGGAAGTGTTTAAGAAAAGAGGCACTTAGTGCCATGGTTTAGTTGATTAGATGGTGTTGGGTGACAGGTTGGACTTGATTATTTCAAAGATCTTTTCCAACCTGGTTAATTCTGTAAAAGACACAAATCCATGCAAAAGCTACAATTCATAAAAGGAAAACTTCAGAGATGTGTTTGTTTCAGGGACAGTGAGACATCATCAAAAATAAGGGATGTTTGTTCCGCTGAGCCTGGCAAACAGCTCCACATAATACAGGAGCAACTTGGCAGCTCTGTATTTTTCATCTCTTTACTCACTAGCCTCCAGCTCCTCCCCAGACACACACTGATGACATACTCTGCAGTAGATCACAACACAGACAGCAGACCCCAATCAAATTTGAGTATAATCTGATCTACAAACACCCACTTTCTCCTTCCAGGTTCCTAAGCAGGAATGCAACCAAAGAGAACTGCTGCGTGTGTATCTCTAAGCATATCGCTAATCGTCACCAGAGCCGCGGGGTCACTGGGGACAGAGCACAGGCAGCTGGCATCACAGGGGATCACAGGGACCAGGGGGAGGAGCGCCTATTGCTCATCTTGGAAAACAAATCCCTAGCATTCGCCTAGCTGAAATAGGGCAATGGCACATAGGGTTCCTTCAGGATGCCGCTGCTCTTATCTCTCTCAGTTCAGCAGGGGTCAGGACCAGGTTTCTAGTGCCCCTGCAGCTTTGCTGAAGCCCGAGGAATAAAAGGGAAACTCTGACAGCTGCTGCAGGATTATCTGAGCAAAGCAGGCAGGGGAAGGAAAAGCTAGAGGCCTTCAACAAGGCCATTGTGCTGTCCTGCAGCAACTGCTCATGGGAGACCAGTGTTATCTTCGGGACTGTGGCAAGAACGCTCCAGGTCAAAAGGTGGCCCTGATCCCTGACAAGAGGAAGACTCTGCTAGCAAAGGTGTCCTGAATGCTGTACTGCAGCTGATGAGCAAAATTCATGAGTAGCATGTGTTTTACATAAGCACCAGCATTTATTATTTTTCTATTTTATGCTCTCTTAGTGTTCAAGAGCTCCATGTAATACAGAAGAGACATCAGCACTAGTATTCACCAATGCAAAATCCTGTCACTTGTCCTTACCAAAGGAAGTGGGCTACATGAATTAGGAGAATCAATATAACAAAGAACAAATTCAGAGAACAGAGAAACAACATCTGAAGAATCCAACTCCTCAGGGAAAATATCTTCCTGTGAGACACTGCACAAGCTTCAAGCAGGTTTATTCTCAGCCCACAGAAGCTACAGTCTAAGGGTGAAATATTAAGGACCATGGAGATATGGACAACACAAGTAAAAAAAAAAAACCTAACCAACCAAGAGATAGAACCAATTATTAACATGCAAGATGAGCTGAGCTTGCATAATTTTCACAGCTCATGGTCTACAATTATATGAAACTGCCTTTGCTTCCAACATATTTTTTTTTTCCTGGTAGATTTGGGGTTTGTTTGTTATTGAAAACAACAATTTTCTGAACACTGGACAATTAGTACTTGAAGATTAAAAGAAAAAAAGGGGGAAAAAAAAAACCACAAACACACACAGAATAAAGTATTGCTAAAGTAATTAAAAGGGAAGAGATTTTGTAAAATGGCACTTTGAAAATATGAAGGAAAGCATCTACCTAGCTAAGGGTCTTTGTTAAAGGTGCAAAATTTATTCAGTAAATGAATGGATGAGCACATCTTCAAATATATCCCCCTGAAGGCTCACATCACCACCTCAGGCAAATCCACAGATTAGCTTGTGGCACTGCTGATTATTCCAAGCTTAAAATCAAAGTAAATAATTATTAACTTTAACCAGTGCATTTTGCTCCAATGATTTAAGAAATAAGTACTGAATCCCCTTTTCTCCTGGAGAGCTACACAGAAGCCACAAAATACAATTCTCTAACAGCTTTCTGAAAGTCAAAAGGAAAGTTAACCAGAGTGTGATTTGTCACAGGTTGAGTTGAATCTGATGATGGATATTCAATACCATGCTGCTGTCATGCCAGCTTCAAAATGAAAATACTGGCTGGAGCAAAGTATTGTGGGGCCTGAAGTTCAGATTGTAGCATGAGGGGCTTCCTGTTCAGTTGCTGCTCTCCACTTCCAGTTCTGAGGTGTTGGGTCTTTTCCACTGGGCTGGCTGTGGGTCAGGGGTTGGAGGGAGGTTGCTGGCTTCTGCTGCTGCTTCCGCATTTTGTTGTGTTTTTCTGCAAACAGGTTAAGGTAATTATGGATTGCATTATTCCCAGTAAAACTCTATCTCAACTCTTTATCTCAGCCCAGGGTTGGGGTTTTTTGTTTTGCTTTCCCTCCTGTCTGTGTGTAGAGAGAGGGGAGCTTGTCAGATTTAAGACTGGATGTTAGGAACAGGTTCTTTAATATGAGGGTGATGGAACGCTGGTGGAGACTGGATGGGGCGTTTGGTGCCATGGTTTAGTTGATTAGATAGTGTTGGGTGATAGGCTGGACTCAATGATCTTGAAGGTCTCTTCCAACCTGGTTAACTCTATCCTATTCTAACAGGTTGCCCAGGGAGGCGGTTGAGGCACCCTCAGTGGAGATATTCAAGGTGAGGCTCGATGAAGCCCTCAACTACCTGATCTAGTTGAGGATGTTCCTGCTGAGTGCACTGGATGACCTTTGGAGGTCTCTTCTGGGCCAGACCATTCTGTGGTTCTGAGATCGGGCTGTGTTAACCTAGGACACTATACATTAAAAAAAAAAGTCAATTTTTAATTAAATGTAATTAGTTTTCATTGTAATAATAACTTATTCAATTATAGTTGATGAAAAACATTGCACATAATTTGTTTTTCCCATGCCAACATTCCAGATACAGACTTCCATTACCTCATCGATACCCATAGTATGATGTAATCAGAAATAAAACATGAACAACATCTCTATGATTTCTGTGCTATTAAAAAAATAAGACAGCCATCCCAATATTTAGGCTTATATAAATAATCTTACTAAGTAAAAGAAAAAATAAGCAGGAGGAGCTATGTTGGTTTTGGGTGGGTTTTTCTGTTCCAGAATAAGGGCCTGAATGACAAGCACTTTAGGTCTGGGACATTTTCTATTGTGTGTAGTTTCTCAGCTAGCAAGGACCCAACTCTAGACAGATCTGACTGCTTCTCAACTCATGTTATGATAATAAATCAGAAAGGATATAGTTTATGTTTTGGAACCACCCGTATTGCAGATAAGGCATGTAGTGACTAAGTCTGGTACTGGTCTCCATCTCAGCTTTCTGGCTACAACTGCCCTGAAGACAGAGCCACAACTCTAGCATATGCCAGAAATATCTAAATCCAACTAACTTGGATTAACACTGAAGCAAAAATAAGACCATGTTTCAGCTCAGACTCCATGAATATATTTAGACCTCAGAGGAATTCAAGAGTATGCAGTGCCTGTATGTCAGCCCTTACCCTGAACAACTGCCTACTTTCAGTCCTCCCATTAGGTTGGACAGAGATTGCAGTTGTCCCTCGTACTTGCTGGACCTCCAAAATTGCAATTAAATCACCTTTAAAATAGAATATTATTGCCACATGGACTTTTAGATAGCCCAAAGAAGAACTTTATGTTAGGAAAAGTATTTGCATTCTTGAATACCCACTTTTTATTTTTACTTTCATATATAACTATATATATAACCATATATATATATGGCAACACTTAGAAGGCAGTAAATTTTATTTATTTCTTTTTACTGCCTTCTAAACAGTGTCATTATAAACCTACCTCTTGAACAGACTTTGCAATACCACCTTGACCAAAAGCTATGGTGAGAGCAGTACTGTGGATCACACAGAATCATTAAGATCGGAAAAGATCTCAAAGATCATCAAGTCCAACCCATCACCACAGACCTCATGACTATTAAACCATGGCACCAAAAGCCACGTCCAATCCCCTCTTGAACACCTCCAGGGACAGTGACTCCACCACCTCCCTAGGCAGCCCATTCCAATGGGCAATCACTCTATGAAGAAGTTTCTCCTGGCCTCGAGCCTAAACTTCCCCTGGTGCAGACTGAGACTGTGTCCTCTTATTCTGGTGCTGGTTGCCTGAGAGAAGAGACCAACCCCCACCTGGCTACAACCTCCCTTCAGGCAACTGTAGACAGCAATAAGGTCTCCCCTGAGCCTCCTCTTCTCCAGGCTGAACAACCCCAGCTCTCTTAACCTTCTCTGCTGCTGTTAGTGGCTCACCTGTGCAAGCAGGCTGTTCCCATGCCATTTGCAGACCATTTCTGCTGCTATGCACAAAACCTGACCTCACCATGCACAGAATATGGACTTCTTATAAGAAATGCCATATCAGCTAAAGGTGAACACAGGCCACAGACTTCTAAACCATTCTTCTCACCTAAGAAAATGTTATAGTTAAAGAATAAAAAAAATTGCTAACATGAAAATCTTGGAGCACTTCCTTCCTCATTTAGGATGAGGGAGGGGAATAGAAGAACCACTGAGTAGGAATGGGGAGAATTATTGCTATTCTATTTTCCAGTGAGAAATTCATAGCAGTCAAGTTACATAATGCATTTCTGACAAGCTCATGCTATCATCAAAAGTCAGGCAGTATGTAGGGAAATGCAGGAAATCTTTCAAAGCTCCATTCAATATTCTTGAGAGCAACCACCAAACATTTCTGTAAAACTCCACATTAACATGGTCTCAGGACACATTAGTTGTGGCTACATTATCAGTTTCAGACCACAAGTCTTGGAGGCCTGGAAGTACAATGTGTCTTTACAGATCACCACTCCTCCATTAATGTAAAAATAAAGTTTTCCTTTGATCTTTAGGGTAAGACATGGCAGGAAAGAAGATCAAGTCCATAAAAGGAAGAGAAATGCCTGTTTACCTGGAAATAAAGATGTATGCTTCTCTTCTAGAACAATAACCTAAGCAAACACAGGGAAAATAATACTTGTTTAATTCATAATATTTAGTCTAATAATGGGGTAAGAAATGAATGCCACATGCTGTACAATGCTATGTTTGAAACTCAGTCAAGTCTCATGTTGAGAGGGATTTGAAAACTTCTTCAGAGTAAAGTATTCAAAGCACAAGGCACAGTGCCACTTTCCAAGAGTTTCCATAGCTTTCTATCTTCTTTGCATATGCAGTCCTAAAAATAACATTGTCTCTGCTGATAGCTCAGCTTGGCCTTCCATCCAAACCACTAATGCCAAGACTGGGTTAAAATCTAACGCTTCATTAGCCACACAGCAGCCTTGGCAAGGCCCAACTCAAAGCACCAATGCTTTGCATTGTGTCTGTCCCAAACTAGGACTCAGTGTGAGGAATAACCAAACAAGGCAGCCACAAAAACACAGCTTTTGCAGCAACCTCGGTTTTGCACAGCAACAGCTAAGCCTCTGTCTTCAGCCACCCTCTTTTATCCATTGTCCTTTCCCCCCCCAAAATAATTATCTCTTCAGTCCACATAGTGTCTTCCCCCCTGAATGGCCCTAACTCTATTAACTAGGCCATTGCTCATTTTTCCTACTTCGGATCCAGCGTCTGTTTTCTATATATGTCTTACTAGCTTTGCATTGTAGGAAACATGAGAGAAGAAAACCACCCAAGGAGACGGGGAACAGGTTAGAAGAGCAAGCTGAAAACTCATGAAAAGGCTGGAGTGAAACCCATGGAGACCTCTCTGGACAGGCTTCATGGGTACCCTCTGACCAGATTATCAGCACTGATTGCTTATATCCACTTACACTACAAGCGGTTACCTCTTTCAGACCTCTTGCCCATGCTGATAGCACGACTGATCTCAGGTGTGTTCCAGTGAAGAAAGTACCCTTGGGTTCAAGAGTTTGACCCAACCTGGCTCACTACAACAGAAACAGTTGAAAAACAGACTCCAGGGCTAATGTCTCTTTCAGCAAACAGCAGCAGCTTTCACACACTGAGAGCAATTTTTCATCTGGTTTGTGTACTTGTTTTGGATCTTCTTCATCCCACAAAACCTAGGACTCACCAAGAGGTACGTCTTATTTCACCCTTCTCTTGTTACGTCTTCTGCCTTGCTTTTCCTGTCCTTCCCTCATGTTTAAGTAGCTCTTGTACCTGCAAACAACATAGCACCACCACACATACACTGCCCTTTTTCCATGCACTGCTCTTCACATACCTTTCTGTTTGAAGCTCCCTGGGACAGAAAATATCTTCCTAAGTGCTCCTGAAAGCACCCTAAAGTATCCCTGCCTACCCAGTGTGATAATGTAACTGCAGTGAATGGAATTGCATCAAGCATCTTATCCCCTTAAATCTTAACAGCTACAAACACTGAGTGGGAAATGCCCCAGACAGCAGCTGAAAGGCTTTGTACTAAGGGTAAACCTCCTATTGCCTCGTGTAACTTTTTCCTACTCACCCACCAGACCAAGTATTCCCTGTCTATTCCCTGTACAATCAGCAGGATAATGAAGTTACTATGTTTCTTCTGTTCTCCAAACACACGGGCAGTATTAGCCTCCAACTTCTGCACCCACCTGTAAGAAGAGAGAGAGCGCGCAAAGACAAAAGGAAAGTTGCAGCCTGAATCCAACCTCATCAGGAGTCATTTTTATCCCATCACTGGTGTTTAAAGCCGTTCAGTGAGGGGAAAAAATAGCCTCAAGAGCATGCCGAAACGAAGTCATTTAAAAGAAAGTAGAGTACCTATTATTTTCTGAAGACCTCAATGTTTCTCTCTTTACACAAGCTCATCACACAATAGAGCAGCTTGAGTTCAAAGGAGAATTAGGCTTCAGCTTTTTTGTATGCTGCAGGTAAAAGGAGTAAGCATGCACAAACATTATGTGCACACACCCTATTGTGTAACTGTTTCCATAGGCACGAAGCACTGTCAGGCTGCCATAAGACTTCATGCTAATTGCTTGGCTGTGTATGTGTTATGAAATGTAAATTAGGACTCCCTCAAAAACCTGGGAATCTCACAGGATTAAGGGGACCGTCATTCAAATAATATTTCTCACCAAGAAACATGAAACTAGGCTCTGCAAAGATGTTCTGCACAAAGAGTGGCAGAGATCTGTTGGTGTATGTGACAGCTGTTTTGCTGCATGTGCAGCTCCAAATCAAATCTGCAAACGCATGTAACATCTGGAGGGGAGAGCCTCAGATGGCAACGAGCGTCACAGTTATGGTAAAACCCACAGCGTCTCTCTACCAAGCATGATATGAAATGAAGTAGTTAATAGACATGTTGATTACAACAGCTGTCATAATTACAAATATTGCATGACTCCTATGATTAAGTGGAATACTAGGTGGGGGGGAGGAAGCTGGCCTGTAACTTCTATTTTACCTCCCCCTTCCAAAAGTAAGGGTCTCCCACTCGGTTCTTCTGAATAACAAGCTGTAATAATGATACCAATTCCTTACGTGCACTTGTGCCAAAAAGATATAAAATAAAAATATATTACAAGAACAGCCTGTAAATATTTTCACTGCTTCATTATCTAGGCCCAACCAAGCGTTTTATGAATTGTAGTTACTTATGGTGTTTTATATTCTCTGTGTTTGTTTATGCCCAAAAGATTCACCTACTTCCTCGCTGCGGCTCTCCCATCACGCAGCAGCGAGACAGGTCAGACTTCAGTCTGTGTCACAAGGGTCTTATTCTCATATCCTTGCAGGCTCTCTATCCTGCAAACACTTAGCCATGTGTTTAACTTTATGTATACAAGCAGCCTCACTGAACTCATTCATGAAATTCTAGCCTTATTTAAACTGCCACAGGTTTTACCATTGACTTCAGTTGGACCCAGATTTCATCTAATGGGACTATTTACATCTGAAAAGCTGAACCCAAGTCCAAGTTTTTGTAAAACTGAAGTCTCAGTGCAAATCCAAAGCATACACTGCCATTTCATCTCCTACTGGCAACATAAGGCCTACAAAATTCTTTGCTTTTATCTTGACCTTAACTAAGTTAGGACACAATAAACAGATCATCACTAAAGGCGATTATTAGGTTGTGCTCTTTTTCCTTTTTGGCTATCACTGCACAGACTACCCACCATCTCCAATCTACTCAATTTTTCCATTCCAAAAAGCATGAGATAGTTAACACACATTCATTATCAGGGGAGACCTTCTTGCTCTCTACAACTACCTGAAGGGAGGTTGTAGCCAGGTGGGGGCTGGTTTCTTCTCCCAGGCAAGCAGCACCAGAACAAGAGGACACAGTCTCAGGCTGCACCAGGGGAGGTTCAGGCTGGAGGTTAGGAAGAAGTTCTACACAGAGAGAGTGATTGCCCACTGGAATGGGCTGCCCAGGGAGGTGGTGGAGTCACCATCATTGGAGGTGTTTAAGAAGAGACTGGATAGGGTGCTTGGTGCCATGGCTTAGTTGATTAGGTGGTGTTGGATGATAGGTTGGACGTGATGATCTTAAAGGTCTCGTCCAACCTGGTTAATTCTATTCTATCTAGGCACAAACATTGACTCTGCTTAGCTGGAGAGTTCATTTGCTCATTTGAACTGCAAAAAAAAGAATACATTTCAAGCAGGTACAAGAGATGAGCAGAAAGAGTGAACTGCAGTTTTCTTTCCATAATTCCAGCAGCAGCAATATTCAACCAATCTAAATTGAATTCAATTAAATCAAGGTTTATTCAGTTCCTGAACCAATAGCTGAAATATAATCTCTGCAGTTGCTTGCTTATTCAGTTTTATTGGGCAGTATGAGGTGATCTAAGTACCTAACTTACAACCTTCAGCAGAAAAAGGAAACCCCAAAACTGCCAAGTCAACAGAGATCCTTTGCTGCAGAAAGTAAAGACATAGAAGTTCCTGCTGCACAAGAATTAATGCAGAAATTCAGAGCAATGACTAAAGAAATAAAGACTGTCTGAATACAAAATAAACTTCTTATTTCTGATTATAGAATCATAGAATTGTCCAGGCCAGAAGACACCTCCAAAGTGCATCTAGTCCAACCTCCCCACAGTCAGCAGGGGCATTCCCAACTAGATCAGGCTGCCCAGGGCCTCGCCAAGCCTCACCTTGAATATCTCCAGTGAAGGGGCCTCAACCACCGCCCTGAGCAACCTGTTCTAGTGTTCCACTACCCTCATAGTAAAGAGCTTTTTCACCATACTGCTTACTAGATGTATGAGCTTAGAAATTCCCAAGGGTATAATGTGATGCTAATTTAATCACTATGTTGGAAGACTCATCGATTGCAGGGTCCATCCTTTCACTCTCTTCATGACCCACAGTGCTGGTGCAGACATAAGATAGGCATAGCAAGTGTACAGAAGATGTTCACCATGCTGCTTACTAGATGTATGAGCTTAGAAATTCCCAAGGGTATAATGTGACACTAATCTAATCCCTATGTTGGAAGACTCATTGATTGCATGGTCCATCCTTTCACTCTCTTCATGACCCATATTGCTGGTGCAGACATAAGATAGGCATAGCAAGTATACAGAAGATGTTCACCATGCTGCTTACTAGATGTATGAGCTTAGAAATTCCCAAGGGTATAATGTGACACTAATCTAATCCCTATGTTGGAAGACTCATTGATTGCATGGTCCATCCTTTCACTCTCTTCATGACCCATATTGCTGGTGCAGACATAAGATAGGCATAGCAAGTGTACATGAGATGAAAAAAATAGGTCTGATACTAAAGGTGCAATTAAATATTTATCTTAATGTAACCTTCCTGTTATGAACAGGGTTCTTTTGCATTTTACAAGACAAAACATAGCATGATAAGCAGTCTTCCTTGAGCAGCTTTTCCTACAAGTTAACTTACTCTTGGCAAAAGACTAACTGATACAATTCCAGGTTCATGCTAGGAATTATTACAGTATCTGCTCTTCCTTAACAGGACTGTGCTCTGCTACTTCACATAAACAAATGGTAAACTAATACTCTCTGCTCACCAATATTTCTTCAGTCACATATAGCAGCACATAAAAGTATTAACACTGTGAATTTTCACACCCTGTAACAGGTGTTTCCCCACAATTTCTTATCTTGAAAGAGGTATGCACAATGAAATGCTCTCAGTGCTCTTGTTCGAGCAAAAATATGCAGCCTTCACTCCCACTGTGCTACACAAAGACTAGATGTCCCTAAAGCCTTGTCCACACTAAGATCCAGTGCAATTTATACTTTAAGCAGAACTGTTTAAACTACAATACAGCAGAAGGAAGTAAAATTTCAGTGAACTGATTTTGATCCCACCCATCACTAAAAATTCTCATCCACATCATTTAGATTTCTCCTTAAATATCTCATTAAAAGAATGAGACCTAAGCATTAATAAAATGTTCTTGATTCTGGAATCCTATAATCTTCTCCATATTTACATTTACCTGTGTTTTAGTTCTTTATTGTCATGCTCTGCAATCATTTTACTTATTCAGAAAGCAATAGCATAATGTCAGGATTCAGTAGTAAGTAAACGAGTTTTAAACCTTTTTCCTCTAAAATAAGCTCCTATACTTTTTTACATCATTAACAACCAGCACAGTGCTAACAAACCAAACCTCCTTGCCTATACAGTAAGTTAGATACAAGAAGCCTCAACAAAACTTACACATTTCAGTCTGCAAGATGTTCAGAATATGCCAAGCACTGAGGCAGGTTTGTAGATTTAAATGTCACACATTGCATGTGGTTTCTGGAAACGGTGCATAAAAGAGTGGTACCTTGCTTCAAGCTACTGCATCACAGCCTCTCAAGATATGTATATTATACACATCACCATGGTATCTGTGGACCTGCACTATTCAATTTCCCTGCTTAGACAAGAAGACTCCTCCAACACTATCCCCAAGGAGCACCGAGATGTAGAGCTGCATAAAGCACATCTTCCCTTCTCATGCAAAACTACCTGATTTCCATACACACGAAGTCAACAGCTCAGAATTACATTACTTTGGGTACACATCTTCAGGTCAGATGGAGAAAATACCACAGGTATTCCTCTACAGACAGTATTTTTATCATTCTTCAAAAGAGTAAAATGTCAAATATTTATACTAACTAGTACAGCAAGCTAGCAGATTAGGTATGTGGCACACAATCAGGTGAAAGCCAATATTCTTTAAGGCCTTTTTTTGGGGGGGAGGCATCTTTTCCCTCCGTTCAGCAGACACCCTCCCAAGCCCCTAAATAGAGTGGCCTTTCATTGTTTTCCAAAAGGATTGCACACATTGATTGAAATTGGAACATTTAAGAAAAAATGAAAGAGCTGACTGTCCCCTAGAGGAAAACAGTTTCCTGCAAAATCTCTCACAGGTTTACTGAGCCACAGCACATCAGTTTTGTTTGCTTATAAACATCACCTTTTTCATTAATATCCCTACATTATTTTCTTTGTCAAGTGCTAGATGCAGGCTCTTAAATCCCAGAGGACTGGCTAGCTTCCTGCTCCCTGGACATTCAATCTTTCTTTTTGCTTTTAACCCTGTATCGGCCAGGCATTAAGTTCCATTACAAATCAGAATAATTCAGGGTTCTGTTGTAGAGGAATACAAACACACCAATTTAACATTAATCAGAACAGAATTAGTGAAACTTCTTTTCACTAAAATGTGCTACGCTGCTACAGCAGATCACACTCAAGAGAAACCATGGCCAACCCGCTCTGATTAAAACAGCATCCAGACATCTATCAATTCTACAGAAAGGGGAAAGCATACAATGCAACTTCCACTGAACTTCTTCAACCCTAAGCCATCATTTTTGAATAGCCAGATGCCCCTATCAAGGCTTAAGCCATGCTGAACCAGTCAGTGCAACAGAGCCTGCTAAAGATGCAGCTTCGGCTGCCAAGAGCCTGCAATCACATTACAAGCAGGAACAAGGAGGGAAGAAGCAGAATGAGTAGAAGATTTAACGAACGATTTGCACAACAGCTCAAGGCACATCCAGATACACAGCCTCAGGCCTGTTTGGGTGGAGAAGGCTTTCATCTTGGGCTTTATCTGCCAGCCATACTCCATAATGCACATCACCACAACAACCATCTCCACCACACTAGCTGAAGCTACATAGTGCTGGTGGCCCAGGATAAGCATGAACGTGTCTGGCAGCAAACAGCAGTGGAGATGGTACTGAGGTGATCCACCTTGGGTTTTGCTCTTTAGCATGAAGCCAGCAACGTGAGGAACCATTTTCTTTGTGGCCTTCTCCTGTATTTAAGCCTTTATCTTCTAAAAAAAAGTGCATTTTGAGAACTCTGCAGAAGCATGATGTTTATTAAAAATAAGTACTAACATTTTTAACAAGCCAACTGTTTTACATACAAGGGACAAGTAATGTACTGTGAAATGGAATGGAACATACAGCTCTGACATTTTACACAAATAGAAAATTTATTCAAGCATACAGGTGTCATAAAGAAGCTATAAAAGAAAAGTTTGTGCTACAAAATGGAAGCTGCTACACACAAAAACGCTATGTTATTTGATTCAATTTCTTTCACCATTCTCAGTCCTTTTGCTTTCAGCAGGCCTTATTTACACAGCTATGCTGCATTTACATATTTTTGGCACTGGAACCTTAATTCAGATCAAAGTGCTTCTAAAAAGCCTACATTTTCTTCTGCTTAGTTACAAAAAAAAAAAAAAATGTAAAAGATCAGAAGTTTAATTACAAATAATTAATTAAAAAGGACACTTTTCTTCTGCAATTAACAGCAATTTGGCAAGACCAATCCTACTTTTCCCACACAACCCAAACCACACCAAAAAAACCTTTAGAAGTTTCCCCAAGTACAATTAAAATTGTTTCAGGAAAATGAAGTGCATGCAGTGAAGCTTCAATAAATTTGTTATAAAGAAAATCTTGCTATAATTTAATATTTTGCAGCAAGGAAACACACAGATAGATGCATACCACACTGAGAAGTATACAGTAACTCCACAGTACGGGGTTTTTTTGGCATAGGAGAGTTGTGGTCAATAGGATAAAGTCTAGGTGGAAGCCTGTGCCTAGTGGAGTCCCTCAAGGATCAGTACTGGGACCAATTCTATTCAATATATTCATAAACAACTTGGATGAGGGCACAGAGTGCGCTGTCAGCAAGTTTGCTGATGACAAAGATGGGTGGAGTGGTTGACACACCAGAGGGTTGTGCTGCCATTTAGCAAGACTTACCCAGGGTGAAGAGTTGGGCAGGGAGAAATTGAATGAAATTCAACAAGGGCAAGGGTAGAGTCTTGCACCTGGGAAAGAACAACCCCAGGGATCAGTATAGTTTGGGGACTGACTGCTGGAGAGCAGTGAAGGGGAAAAGGACCTGGGGGTCCTAGGGGATGGGAGATTGACCATGAGCCAGCAATGTGCTCTTGTGAGCAAGATGGTCAATACCATTTTGGGGTATATTAGAAGGGCTGTGGTTAGTAGGTCCAGAGAGGTTCTCCTCCCCCTCTACTCTGCCCTGATGAGGCCACATCTGGAGTATTGTGCCCAGTTCTGGGCTTCTCAGTTCAAGGAGGACCTCAGGTAACTGCCTGAAAGAGTCCAGTGCCACAAAGTTGATTAAGGGAGTGAACATCTTCCTTATGCGGAGAGACTGAGGGAGCTGGGGCTCCTTAGCTTGGGGAAGGGGAGACTGAGGGGTGACCCCATTCATGTTTATAAAGGTGTAAAAGGTGAGGGCCAAAAGGATGGAGTCAAGCTCTGCCTGGTGATGCCCAATAACAGGACAAGGGGCAATGGGTGGAAGTTGAGGCAGAGGAAGTTCCATGGAAACATAAGGAAACATTTTCTTCCCTGTGAGGGTGACAGAACACTGGAACAGGCTGCCCAGGGCGGGTGTGGAGTCTCCCTCTCTGGATATATTAAAAACCCACCTGGATGTGTTCCTGTATGATCTGCTCTAGGTGATCCTGCTCTGTCAGCAGGGTTGGACTGGATGATCTTTCAAGGTCCCTCCCAGCCCCTGGCATTCTGTGGGAGTTGGGAGGATGCATGGAAGGCCATAGAAAGGGTGGCAGAAAGACAACCATCTTGCTGTAGACTCACAAACCAAACCACCACAAAGTTTCACTAATTACTTTTGAGAGACACCCAAGACTATTCACAATGAAAATCTGGCATCAACAAGGCCATCCAGGCCAATTCAGAGAGACCTAATCCAAGACATTAAATATTTTGCTTATTTTAGTGGTATCTAGAAGGCTGATGTACAGCACATAAAATAAGGCTTCTTAAGATCCTGCCTCACTTCTGAGGATAATTTCTTTATCTTATTAAAATAATGCTGTCACATTAAACAGTCAAATCAAATAAATACAGTATCAAGCATAAGAGAAGGCATGACAGCACCTTCGTGTTCCCTAACTGCTGGAAATAAGAGGATATGACACAGCACAATGTTCCTTCAAATATACTTTTATCTGAATAGAAGAATAAATCCATTTTTAAGAAGCATATGAAGCATGAAAATAGAGTATATAAAAGCTTATAACCTACAGAACAACAGCTACAAGTGGATTCTTCCACCCACTGAAGGCAGTGTGGGCTCCTTCCACTTCAGTAAGGAAAACCCTGTGTTATTCGGGGTTAGGAAAGCTACACTAATGGTCAGAGGTGACTGCAAGCATCTTGTCTCAATTTCCTACTGGACCTAATCCCCTTCTCAAAGTAGCCCAGTACAAGTCCACTCAAAACAAAAGAGCCAGCCAAATACAACTGATCCTGACTCAGGAACTTTGTCAGGCTGTAAAACAAAACCAGGAACATTCCAATGTTACCGTAGCGCTGCAACATCACATAAAGGCTAAAAGCACCAGCAGCAGCAGCCTGCAGAAGAGAAACCACACTGTACTAAACAGTCTATAAAGGCACATGCATTGTGTGCTCTAAAAAGCAGCATTTTTAAGTGTATCACTTCATATGCTGCTTTGCATATTGGGCAGCGAGATGCTCCTGTGACTTCTCAAAGGCCCATCATCAAAAACACTCTGTGAAAATGATGAAATCAAACCACACACACACACAAAAGACAAAGCTCCAGAAGTGGCTGGTGTGTTTTTAGAAAGGACTTCCACTTCAAAGTTTCACGTTAGAAATGGTTGCAGAAAATAAAACTGTTCTGGACTAGGAGTTCTACTTTTCCCCACACTGCCTCCAAAGTGTTAATCTATTACTTTGTAATACAGCAAACTGCATGTTTCATCTCAGAGTGACCACTAAAAGCCTGTCAAATGTATAGACTTGAATATATAAAGAACTTCAGTAGGAAGCTCACCTCCTCACTTAACAGCACTGACAGCAGCTTAAACTCTGAGCACGCTAAAACACACCTCATGGAAACACTCCAGGCTGGAAGACAGGCACAGGAATCACTACAAGACACATGGGTCCAAAACAGAGACCAGCCTCACACGGAATATTCAGTTAAAATGATGATGGGGAAGATTACCTGGGTCAACCTTTGAGCAGCACACCATGCTCATGAAGTCGCTCATTTCTTATTATTAGAATCTGGATGAAGCTATCTCAAGGGGTTCTTTGATAAAACCAGTTTGATGCTGGTTGGGTGGATCTTGGGGCTTGCCTTTAACTGTGACACTCCACAATAAGAGGCTTACTGATGCCTATATACAGACAGGTTTATTTCCCTGGTTCCAGTGTTAATCTCAGAATCATCACAGAATGTGTTGAGTTGGAAGAGACCTTAATGATCACATAGTTACAACCCCCCTGTGTGGGCAGGGACACCTCCTACTAGACCAGGTTGCTCAAAGCCTGGTCTCAAATGCTTCCAGAGATCAGGCATCCACAACTTCTCTGGGCAGACTTACAGTGTCTCACCACCCTTGTAGTAAAGAACTTCTTCCTAATGCCCAATCTCTACCATGCTCTAGTTAAAAAACATTGACCCTTGTCCTATCACCACAAGCCCTTATAAACAGTCCCTCTACAGCTTTCCTCTCCCAACAGCCTTCTCCTCTCCAGGCTGAATACGCCCAACTCCCTCAGCCTGTCCTCACAGGAGAGGGAAAGGAATAGAATAGGAATAGACCAGACCAGGTTGGAAGAGACCTTTGAGATCGAGTCCAACCTATCATCCAACACCACCTAATCAACTAAACCATGGCACCAAGCACCCCATCCAGTCTCTTCCTGAACACCTCCAGTGATGGTGACTCCACCACCTCCCTGGGCAGCCCATTCCAATGGCCAATCACACTTTCTATGAAGAACTTCTTCCTAACATCCAGCCTAAACCTCCCCTGGCACAGCCTGAGACTGTATCCTCTTGTTCTGGTGCTGGTTGCCTGGGAGAAGAGACCAGCCCCCACCTGGCTACAACCTACCTCAGGGCAATAAGGTCTGCCCTGAGCCTCCTCTTCTCCAGGCTAAGCAGCCCCAGCTCCCTCAGCCTCTCCTCATGGGGCTTATGCTCCAAACCCCTCCTCCCCAGCTTTGTTGCCCTTCTCTGGATACATTCCAGCAACTCAAAATCTTTCCTAAACTGAGGGGCCCAGAACTGGACACAGTAACAACATTTAATGTCTTGGTTTGGGATTTCTTACCCCCCACCACGTATTCCTGTCACCTTAAAATTACCACAAACACCAAATTAGTGTTTGAGTAGAAGAGGCTTTCTTACTTCTCTACTCATACATTGGAACTTGTATGTGCTGGGTTTTTTTAATACCAAAGTCAATAACCACTACCAGCTTCAACAGTCACTGAGCAAAACCTAAGAGCTATTTTAAACAGTATCAACTGAGAAATATTCCCACATAGAAGTTGGAAGCTAGATGCTGTCAAGGCATTTCTGATGCATCACAATGTTGGGAGCCCACATACTCCTCAGCCTCCTAAAGAAAAATATCTGATTCACAGAGAGCTATCCAACTCCATGCTACATTTCCTTGCATGAGAGGGAGAGCAAATTCTCAGAAAGGCAATTAAAACCTAAAAATCACACTTCCTCAGAGCAGGTAGCCAAGCAATTGGAAATGCTGTGTATGAGAACAAAACGCTATCTCTAACTTGGGACTGCAGGCACTTACGATGTATCTATCTTTTATTTATGTATTTGAGAGTGTTCAAAGACTGGTCTCTAAGCACAGGTCATTCTGCAGCAATGATGGGGAAGTGGCACACTGGAGCCTACCACCAGTTACTAATTGCAAGGGTGGTGGGAAGGAAAGGCAGGACAGAGATACAAGTAAGGCTTAGGCTGCTGCTGAGTGGGTTTGTTTCCACAACAATTTTGCTCACAGAAGTGTAACCCATTTCAAGAGCCCTTTTTAAGGACTGAAGCACACAAATTATCATGCTGCATGAGAACAGCATCCAGGCAGTGGCAGGGTCTTTACAGTGATAGCTCTGCTACCAATTACTGCGTTGTTTCTCTGAACTAACACCAGACTAGCTGACTGAAAAACACAAGAGTTAAAAATCATACAATCCTCTCATTAGCAAAACAGCCTAGAGCAATGGTAGGTTGAGAAAAATTTATCCTAGTAATAGGATGCTAAACTCGGGGAAAAAAACAACTGTCCTCCCTTGAACCACAGGTCATAGGTCAGGGTGAGATCTTTTGGGTCTGCTGACAGGCTGGTGAATGATACTGGATGCCACAGAGCAGTCCAGTCGTTTAGCAGTAATGGTTTGTACCATTATGTGGGGAAATACTCAATTACCTGTCAGTCTCTGGTTTCTGGGGCCAGCTGGGACCAGAAGCACTGCTGAAGCCAGCGTGCTTAACTCCTGGAAAGAAGAAAGGGCTCCCAGGTGGTCACTGGTGATCCCTGCAAAAAAATTAATGATCCTTTGTGGCAGACTAATGGGAAGTCTGTCCAGCTCTTTGCTGGAAGGCAGATGCCAAAAAAAGACTTGGTCTCAAGTTTTGGGCATACAACAAAAATTCACTGTTCTACTTACTACAGCATTTACTATCTATTTTTAGAGGTCCCTCTGATTTTATTTTTTGTTTTACAGTTCTTGAAGCATGCATATGGGCCATCTGAATGGGGGGAGGAGGGGGAACAATGGAAAAAATTAAGACAAAGACAAAGCAACTTATGCTGAAAGCACAATATTTCCAATAAAACAGCAATTAAAAAGATGAAGTGATGAAGAAAAGAAGGGACATGAAGACAGCAAATGAGCATTATTTACCTCCAATTGAAACCTCCCACTATTGTTAAAACAAAAAATATCTCTTCATGAAGCCAACAGGACAACAAAGGCTGAATAACTGTGTCCTAGGGAATTTAAGGATTAGTATTCAAGGAAGCCACTTTTACTTTTTCTCCTTCTTGAAGCTTAACAAGGCCAGGAACAGCTGGGGTGACAGAGCATCAGAGCATATCAACTAGCAACCCCTGATTACAGAGCATAGGTGGCCAAGTTTCATCAGCTTCAAACGGTCTGATTTACTGTTTGGGTTTTTCTCCCTTGAAGTGAAATAGAGATTGACAGATTACTTGATCCTTAGTCGCTGCCCCAGCAATCCAGCATGTTTCTTTGTTTCACAATAAACTGTCATACCCAAACAACAGCAACTCGGAACTAGCCTGAAGCATCCTTTGAAGACAGAGCCAAAACGCACACCACTGCCTTTGGAGACGCCTGTGACAAGCCATTCACAGGTCCACAAGAGATTTCAACTGTCTTGAAGCAGCAAGCCGAGCAGTAGACTTGACATATGAAGTAATATTTAGGGTGCAATTCCAAAACCCAATTTCCTCTGGCTCTTCAAGTTTCATTCAACAACAGGCTGGCCTTTGGGGGAAAATGGTTTGGTATGGTGTTCTGCAGAGGGTGAAACTGGGAAAGAAATTACAGGATTTACACCTTCTCCCTCTTACTGGGGAGGGACCACCTGTGCAAGCAATAACATAAATATCTCTAGTCTAGAGGGCTGTCCTGAGATTGCAGGAATATGACCTAAGAACCTGATCTAGAAGAAGTGAAATGGAATTCCACCATTCTGATGTAAATACCCTGCCCACAGAACAAGCTCCCATTTGAAAGGATAAGGAGAGTTTATATGATCAGTCACCCCAAGCAGGAAAATACAGGGAGTTCAAAGGTTGCTAGGGCCTCAAAGGCAAACAATAGGCTTCCACAATCTAGAAAAATTCCAACATTAAAAACCTGAGGGCCAAAGTGTCAGAGAACAAAGGACTTCCAGCATTAAAGTTTGGATCTGCAGATAAAATGTTTTTACCTTTCAACCAATTCTTTCAGACAAAAATTAGGGCTGGGGGGTAGGGGGAGGGGAGAGGAAAATAGTTTAAAAAGGTTTCTTCTTCTTATAAAAAGCAACAATAGTTAACCCAAAAGCTGTGTAAAACCTATAAAATATTTAAAATATTTATTTTTTTTAATCAAACCTAAAACATTGGCCCCAAGAAGAGATTCAGTTTTACATAATGAACAGCATCTCTGCCTACAGATTTAGTCTGTTGCTCCAACTATATTTGGAGCAACGTTCACCACAGGTTGCCAGCAGGCTTACATCTACAGCTCCAGCATTGAATATTTCAGATAAAGAAAGAAATTCCATAAACAAGCAGCAAAGTCTGCTTCACTCAACTTCACAGAAAGAAGGGGGGGAAAAAAATCCTAGCAGCCAACAAGGAAGGAAGGGCAAACTTCCAGATGAGGGAAGTAAACGAGCTCTAATTCAGCACTCTTGCAGCTATCAGATGGTTAACAAATTGAGATGAGAGACTTCTGAGCGATTTTCACTCTGGCAAACTGAAAGGATTCTGAAGTGCAGCTGGAATACATATGGGAGATGCTGGAGAAAGTGGATCATTTGAATTTGTAACTCCATTGTGTGCTGAAAGAACTTCCTGCAGATGAGGCGCATCCCGTCAGTGACTCAGGGAGACTCTCCGTCTGCTCACAGTCATGAATTTATTCTCTGAACCAGCTACCAGAAGTGACATGGCTTATGTTAGCTTTATATATGCAACAAGAATCTTAAAATCAAGCCTGCAGGGACATAATTTCCTTTTTTGCTTTTAAAAAAAATATCTCCAGCATCTCCACCCAAGAAAACCACCCCAAAAACACAAACACAACACTTTTCGTGAAACTAAGATTCCACATTTTGATCAAAGTGTTTCATTCAACACAACTTCTTATGCAGAAACACTTCACATCAAAAGCCAAATATATTTTAAGACCATGTTCAGCATTTAAAAATAGAAGGGGTATCATATTAATAGATTATTATAATGCCAGGTTCTTCATATTAGCTAATCAGTTATTGGTTTGCTAGTTTGATGTTCAACCTGAACACTAGGTAAGCACAGTTAATCAGGCATCTTCAGGGATTAAAATCCCTGCTTCGTATGCAAATTATCTTTGTGGCAATTTGAAATGAGTATATATGAGATGTAACAGAAAGGAGAAAAAATAGATAACACTACAGAGAAACAATTCAAGCTTCCCATCTCCCCACTTTCCCTCACTACCACCAGCCTCACCGCTGGAATTCAGAAGATTGCAGCCACCTGCAAACTGGATCTGCAGAAAGCTACTGGGAAAGGTGTACCTGAAGCTGAAAAATTGCAAGCAGATGACAAAAAAGGGTCATAAGCATCACAGATGTAAATTAATAACCAAATATACACACACAACAAGGAGACAGATGGCAAGCAATTTCCCCCAGTGTACTTACACTTGTTCTTCTAGTGCACGTATTTGGGTCACTTGCTAGATTAAATCTCATGTGGCAGACCTAACACAGAGGTACTGTCGAATGTGTACAGGCTGGGCCTATTTTTAAATGATGCAAGGCTGACACTACAGGGTGAAGGCATTTGTCAGGATTTCTTCAGTGCAGTTTGCAGTATTGCCTGGTTACTTTCAAACAAGGCTGTTGGATATTTTCTACCATCGACAAGGCTGCCCCATTGAGGCCTGCTAAATAAAATGCAGCACGAGCTAGAAAAAGTTGGTCATTGCTACCAAATCTCACAGAAGAGCTCTGCACGGAGACAGACAAATCTCTGCATGTTTTCAAGAGAACAAATTCTATCAGTGTGCCACAGAGAAAATACAGCGCTCAAGTTTAAAGACTCATACTAACACTCTCCTTGAAAACATGCCTTTCTTCTGGCATTTGGGAGGAGAAAGGAACACCTCATCCATTGAGTTGCTTTTGATGTGTCAGCTGTAGCAATGCATGACCTCTGATATGCAGAGCACTAAATCTTCCACACCCCAGCTATTAACTGACAGTGACCTGTCTGTTTCAGCACAGGTCACACGAAGCACTAAAACTTCAATGCAAGGCACACACAGGTCAAATTGCCTAGTTTTGAGGAGGCTTAAACGGCAGGGGAAAATAATTACACGGACATGCAAACCTAATTGCAGCACTGGGTTTCCATCCTGCAATACTGGTAGATAACACCATGAAACACGCACTGCATGCAGAGATCAGCCCCCCTTAATCTGGTGAGAAGCTGGATTTAACACAGCGCAACAAGCAAGATCTTCAGTACACCCGCAGGATAGAAACTGCATTTCTCCCTACCCTTTGCTATCAGTTCCAAGATGATTTTGCTCAGCAATAAATAAACCTTTATAGACAACCAATGCGAGACCACTGAGGCATTAGACCAACATCTAAACATTCCTCCCCCACCTCTTCTCGCATTCATCTCTTCTTTTGGGTTACTGCATGGAGCTTCAAATAAAATAAGCAGCAATAAGAGGGGGGGAAATAATTATTTGTTCCTAGGTTAACAAGGAGGTTTTGAGTTGGGGAGGAGAATTTCCCTCTAGTAATCTACACATGGGACTAGGAAATATCGCAGCTGTTAGTAAGACTCTCAGTAGCAGAGAACAGAGGGGCAAAAGCTTGTGTTGTCTAGGTCCATGTTCGCACTGATTCTGTGCGTGCCACACATCTGTCTTGCTAGAGGGAAACACTAAGTTAAGCAGCCTAATGCTGAAAAGTAAGAATGTATACATTTGCTTACTCCTTCAGGCTTTAAACTCATTCAATTTCAGTTTAATTGGGTGAAGAAACAAAATATTGAATCCTTTGACACAGTTCTAAAGACCAAACTGCAAGGCAAGTCTGTTATATCACTGTCCATACAGTCATTGGTTTGGTGCTGTGCTGCTGCTAAAACACTAAGTTTTACCATTGGAAAATTGATTTTGCTATAAGAAGTTTTTATGATGCCACTTAATCTTACCCAACCCACATTAAAAAAAAAAAAATTTACAGAAAGCAATTACAGACACTCTTTATATAGTAAGCTTGATCACTATATTAAAAAAAGAACAGTCTGTTGTAATATCAACATAATGGCAAAGGAAGCAGAGAAAGTTATGGCAATGTGCTACACTCCTGAAACAAAACATTGCAGGTTGCCAGTTTAAATGCACAATCTTGATTCACTTAAAATTAGTAGCAGGATCCATCTCCCACGTGGAGGGCTGCTGTCCTGCAGCTCCAGCATCGACCCCCTTTTTCTAGTATTAGGTTTCAAGCCAGCTCCTGCGGGGCAGTGAGATCCTGTGATTACAGTTTAAAAGAACACTTTGGGTCTGAGAGCCTGCCTCTGAATACATAACCCTTTCTAGTTCAACAATTACTAGCATGCAACAGCCATTTCTGCCCTGCCCTCTCCAGTGCAGAAGTTGAAAACATCCTAAGTAGATGACCCTGCTTAAAGAGATGCCATTAGCTGGCTTTCAGAACACTAGCACATTCCTGAATCTTAGCTACTATGATGAGAAGTACTTTACTTAGGAGGTAAGCACATAAACAAAGCAGTATTTTAGAACATGTTTTAAACAGTCTGAGATTAGTAGTAGCAAAGACGGTGCTTAAGTATCTTTTCCACTCTTCCCAAGATGACACTCAAACATCACTGTTTTCCAACTGCATTAAAGCACGCTCAGGCAAAAAAGCAGGACTAACCTTGACCTCCACATGATTAGCACCAGGTAGTACTTCAAATTGCTTTCAATGCTTAGCTAATTTGAACTGGCCTGCCAGACAGGCTTATAAGCATGTCCTTAAACAACCCAGTTTTGCCTAAATATTGCAACATATGCTACTTAGGGTTATGTAAATATTCCACAACTCCTGCAGTTCTTAACTGTAACAAGGGGAGTTTTAAACAGTGTCAGTGTGTCAAAATATTCACTACTTGCTATTGATCCGACTCAGACCTTGCATTTCAGAATAAAAGCAGAGGCTTTTTTTTTCTCTTTCTACCCTTTATGAGTTCTATTTTGAGACGTTAAAAAAAGGTTTAAGAAAAATCATTTCGGGTAATTGGAAGGCTCACAGAAAGCTGAAAAACACTTAATTGCTTCACAAGGCTTCAAGTGCATGTAAATGATCTGAAGGACTGATGCCCGAATCGCCACATTCTGCAGCAGACACTGTTCCCAGCCAGAGACCTGGACCAGGACTAACACTTGGCATTTACTTTCAGTATAATAGGTTTAGTAGTACCAACCCTTGAAACCAGAGAGGGTTTGTTCTGGAAGTGGTGACAGACCCTTAAAGGCGGCAGGTGCACCGCAATACGGCATAAGGGAGGAAAACTCTTAAGTAACTAATTGACTCCAGGACAGTCAGGTTATTTCCCAAGGAAAATACCTCATCACGGACAAAACTGTCCCTTTCACATCCCATCAATGCGCCGGGAAGTTCAGCCCATCCAGCAACATTTCTCTGCTCAGGCGCATCGCTTATCCCACCTCAGCACGCTTCCTCCCCTTCCTCCTCCCGCACAAAAAGCTCCAAGGCACTACTAACCCTGCTCGGAGAGTTGGCTGGCCGGCACCGTGAACTACACGGAGGGGCACCGGCACACACCCCCTTCCCTCTCCCCCACCAAGGCCGCCGAGCCGGGCGGCGGCGGGACGGCCGCTTGCCAGCGCCGCGTGGCCTGCGCCGGCAGAGCAGCTGCCCGCCGCACCCGCGGGAGACGGGCGCTCGCCACCGAGGAGAGGGGCTGACGAAAAGCTGTCAAAGTCAATCCGTGCTCACTTTTTGGATGGTTTAAGTCCAATGGACCATGAAACACCCCAGAACGGTTAATAAGTTTAGCCAAGCGTGTTGTTCGCCCTAATACATTTTAATTACGCATCTGTTTTAATTGTGATCAGATTAAGTCACCGGAAAGGCACTAATGGGAATTTTCCCCGACTGCTAACAGCGCCTTTCAGGAGCTTCTCAGGGCGGGGACGTTCAGGACAGAAGCAGGTAGGACCTCGGCTCAAGCTGGCGGCGGCAGCTGCCCGGTCCCCGCGGCCACCCGGAGGTGCTCGACAGCACACGACGACTTCCCGAGTGGGGTTCGGTCCTGGCACAGAGGGCACCCCACCACCCCGGCGACACCGCGCATGTGGAATCAGCCCAGGACCTGCGAAGTTAAAGCAGTAGGACCCATCCCACTGGGAAGCGCCGGAGTGGACCAAGACCGCGTGGGAGCTGTCAAAGCTCCGGGAGAGGCGGGCGCCGCCGCGGTCACCAGGATGCGTGGAGCCACCGGTACCCTCCGGCACCGCCCCGGGTACCCCAAGAGGGGCGGCTGCTGCCCCGCTCCCTGCAGGTGGGCAGTCCCCGCCCGCCCGGCCCTGCCACTCCCCACCCTACCTGTCATCGTAGCAGAAGTCGGCGCCCAGGGTGTTGAGGTACAGGGCAAGCCCCAGGGCGCTGCTCAACAACTCCGCGATCATCTCTCCGCCTGCTCTTGCCGCCGCCGCCGCGCTCGCACCGGGGCAGTTCCCCCTGACCGGCCTCCCGGGCCAGCCCCGCCGCGGCTGCCCCTCGCGCCCCCCAGCAGTGCGGAGCGCCGCTCCGTGCTCCACCGGCGGCCGCAGCCTGACGCCGTCCCCCCGCACCTCCGCCGCCCCCTACCCCATGGCAGCGGGGCGAACGGAAAAGACAACGAAGCAAAGCGCGGCCGCTGCCGCCTTCCTCCCGCGGAACCTCGGCAATACCGCGGCTCCCACTCACGCCCGGCCCGCGCCCCCCTTGCTGCCGAGCCGGGCGCCGCCGCCGAGGCTCTGGGAGCGCCCGCGTGGGGCGCCCCGGGTTCCCACCGCGCCTGCGTGCGGACCCGCCCCGCGACCGCCTCTCCACGGCCGCCCCGCCCCGCGCCCCTGCCCCCGCCCCGCACCCCGCGCTGTCCGGGCGGCGCTGCGCCGGCAGCGGCTATGGCAGCGGCACCGGCGGTTAGTTCGCCGGGCAGGGCTTGCCCCGCTAACCTGGTACAACCCTTCGAGTGTGGGTTTTTTTTTCCCCCCCTTTTCCCTTTCATCCGTTTTATTTTTGTCTGACTCTTTTCTTTCCACCTTCTTTCTCTCGTGTTTCTTCTTGGTTTTGGTGGGTTTTTTGAATTCCATTTAACTTTCTTTTCCTTTTTTTCTTCATTTTTCTCTGTACCACTTTCTCCCAGTCTTCCTTCTTCTCCTGTACCATTTTCCTCCTGTTTTCTTCTTTTTGTCTCACCCGCTAGGACGGGTCAGATGGAAACTCATTTGTAGGAAAGAGGGGGCCCGATTGGGAGTGGGATGCCAGAGCAGGGGGTTCCCTGCTCCCAATTGCTCTTAGCCTGGTATTCCCCTCACTGTCAACATGGACATCAACGGGGAGCTCTTTGCTTCCAGTCAATCAAAACCTAATTAAACCACTGAAACTTGGAAGAAGGGGGCTGGAAACAAACGGGCTCCAAGACAAGGAGCTATGCAAGCTGAAGCTCCCTCAGGGCATGCAACTGGGTGCTGCCCGCTAGGGGGTGAGGGGGGCATGGCCTGAGCCGAGCGGTGTGAGACAAATAAAAGCACCAAGAGCGGGGCAGGAGACCCAGCTGTGGGAAATAATGCACAGAAAACATTTTCAATAGTTTGTGGAATATAGAGGCATGAAATTATGGAAAGAGTTTGAGTCCATCAAGCTGATTGTTCCCTTTTTAAGAGAGTTTTTTAAATGTTGCCTCCTTTTTCTGCTAGCCAGCCCTTAGCGTAACTGTTTCCTCATGATTTCCATCAAGTGGCACATCATGCTGTCCCAGAAGAATGGGAGTCTGTATAGCAAGCTGTGCCTAATAAATCGGGGGAGGGGAGTGCTAGCATGTTTTCTTTCTCTTCTGTGTGATTATTTAACACTGTTCTTTGCAACCTCGACATATATTAAGTGCTTTAAGACCTCTTTCAAGCAATGCTTAAAGTGCTCCTGTGAAGTGTGGCCCGAGTGTCACAAACATCTCAGCTGCTTTTACTTAGATTCTAAGTGTGTTATCGCCATCAGTGGCAGTAATTGCAGACATGGAGGGAGGGTGCATTTTGTTCAGAATATTAAAGCTTTGAGGGGCCTTATTGAAGCCATTAGCGGATCACATTGATCTGGCATTAAACTTTCCAGCCTGAAGCACAGAACACGGTAACCTAGATTTTAAAGAGTTAGTACACTTTGTCAGGAGAACTGTGATCTTTACTTTCGAACTCTGATTCTCAATGTGTTTCTGGACCTGCTGCCAAGATCCTGGTCATTATGACTTAATCCTTGCTGCAGCAGGATTGCTGACTTTGTGCACTAGGTTTGCACAGCTTCTTCTCTGGAACATCCTAATAAATTCTGAATAAAAAGCAGGATAATTGCTGCTGAGTCACAGTGGCAGACGTCTCTTGTTCTCCATCAAAAGCATATGGGTTTTTTCTTCAAAGAAGCAGGACTAATGTCTGGTGTAGATGAGTCTGACACTGACTAGTGAAACCAAATGTCAAGAAAGGGTGGGATGAAATGTGTAGCCTGTGGAAAGTGCCTGCTCTGCTGAACATTCCTGGTGCTCCAGGGTGGCTGCAGGTAACAGTAGGGCTGCACTGACCTGTCCGAGTGGATTTAGTTACACTCACAAGAGTCTACAAAACCTGCATCTTGTAGAAATGTTTCTCTGTATAAGCAAAGGACAAGTTTCCTCCCAGCGGCAAAAGCTTTCTCTGACAGAGAAAACCTGGAATAGATGGCAGCATGTGCAAGCACCACCTCGTCTGTCAGCTCTAGGACTCCACACACCAAGCCAAGCTTGGGGGCAGCGGGTGTAAAGAGCCAGTGTAGAAAGCTGGAGACAAGTTCAACACACAAAAAATTATCAGCCTTCTTAAGCAAACAACACTGCAGAAGAAAACAAGAGGCTAGAAATCAAAGCATGATAGGGGAATTCCTTCTCTTCTTTCATTAGGTAAAAGCACTGGAGTTGTGAGCAAAATAGTATTTTATTGTATCATCTGGAGATGTCAGATAACATTCTGACTCATAGCACATTTAGCATGACGTACAAGTAATCACATAGAATCAAAAGAGGTAATTTAGAAGTTCAGATGTGTCACTAAGCAGACAATTCCAAAATAACCTTTAATTCCAGAAAGTCTTTGTCACAGACTCTGGTATCAGAGAAAAGGGAAGAGGTGGAGGGTTGTAA
Source organism: Dryobates pubescens (assembly GCF_014839835.1). Classification (NCBI taxonomy): domain Eukaryota; kingdom Metazoa; phylum Chordata; class Aves; order Piciformes; family Picidae; genus Dryobates; species Dryobates pubescens. Next base: position 132,096,228 of record NC_071657.1, read on the forward strand.
CAACATGTAATAGTAACAGTAATTGTAAAGATCACTAACACTATGAAGCGTAACAGCTGCTCCATTGTGTATAGCTTAGTACACAAATTCACATGCTTTGTTACGAATATGACAATCAAATTGGTCTGTTTTAATACCAGTCTGGAAATTTCTTCATTAAAGGCTCTGAATCACTCTGCTACAATATACTTCACCTAAACCGTGCCTCAAAGATTAAGTTGTGGCACAGCATGTGGCACAGCATAGAAATATATGTCTGTCACAGTGACAGATTTGGTTAACCGGTCACCGACTATGAGACCTTAAATGTCAGGGTGATGCATGTGGTGCAGATCCCTCAACAGATTAGATTAGACACTTCAATTTCTATACACCGGGTTCATTTGCTGAAGCTTGTAGAAAATATTTGTGCCAACTTCCTCAAATCATCTGAGAAAAGAAAGGCTAACCACCTGAAAGCTGCTGGTGTTTTCTCCTAGAATGAGATAACTGAATATTAGATGTTATTATAGGAGTAGCCAAGTGTGATTTATTCTTTTTTCTTTTGCCTTTTTTCTCCCCCTCCTCCCCCCCCCCCCCCCCCCCCCCCAAGTTTTTACACTCTGATACCATCAAATAAATATGTGAAAATATTGTGAATAATTGTGAATGCCCTAAATTACATCTGAAGATGTGACTTAATGAGCCTTGGAGATGTAAACTTTGGCGCAGTTCAAAACACTCCCACAGACGCTGTTAGCAGTCAGGTGTATGCTGGTGTTACCTGAGGAAGGAAATCAAGTGAGTTCAATACATGAACAAGTGGCCTTACTTTATCAAAAGAGGGCAAAGTGGAGTAGAGAAGAATGTTTCAGGCAAGAGTATCTCTCAGAATTACTCAGTGATTCATAGAGGTAAACTTCTTTGATTTTGCAGACTAGGATCTGCAGACTGCTGTTTTCCTGTCATGCTGACAAGTTCATGTTAATTCTCAAAGAGACAATATTTTATCTTTCTCTAAGAAATAGTTTGTTGTTTTGGTTGTTTGGGGTTCTTCCCCCCCCTCTCCCCCTTTTACTAGTGCTGTGATAATAATAATATCAACAATAACAACCAAAGTCAGAATAAGTTGCAACTGCAAGACAATGAAACCCCGTGGAAATCTGCGTGAAATAGGACAGTAAAAACTAAGCACACACAGAAAAGCCAAGCACATGCACGACTTTCATCGGTACTTGGAAGAGATTTTAACTGAACACATTTCTTAAGGAAGTACATTCTGAGGAGACACCAATTCCTACTTTAGATCAGTCAGGGGAGCTAGAGTATTGCTGCAGAGCTGGAGAAAGAAAGGGGAAAAAAAAAGAGAGAGAGAGAAAACCAATGCATTTTAGCTTGACCTAATCTAATTACACAGACTCTATAGGAAGAAAAAAAGACAGTTATAGAGAACTTTTTCCTATGCACAAAACAAGAACATTTGTGTAATTCACAGGTGAGCATATCTCAAGGAAGAGGATTACTCCAAACGGTTGTGGTTAAAAAATGGTAACATGTGTTGTGGAAAATTGGTAGGACTCAAACCTAAATCCGTGAAGGGACTTGGAGATCCCGTTCTTCAGGAAATTCTTCTGTGCCTTAGATGTAGGTGTCAGTGGGGGGATTGTGTCCAACTGACATCAGAAAATCCCAATTTTCAAATTCTTCACAGTTAAAGTCTCTGTGTATCTAAATGGTCACTTAATGTTTTCAGAGCCACCCCCCCAAAAAATGCAGTTGTGTTATTTAAAGGTTTAGTATATCCTGATGCTATACCATCGTTACCAAAATGATTTTTTCCTTCCCTCTCAATGCCTGTGAGACCTGAGATAGGAGTGTGCAAACCAGCATGCAGATGATTCTGTGATCCCAGTACAGAATAGTGGTCATCCTGCTGGAAGGCAGCTCTGTCAAGAAAGACCTTGGAGTCCTCGAGAACAGCAAGTTCTGCATGGGACAGCAATGTGCCCTTGTGGCCAAGAGAGCAAATGGTATCTTGGGGTGCATCAAGAAAAGTGTATCCAGCAAGTCTATGGAGGTTCTTCTCCATCCCTACTCTGCCCTGCTGAGACCACACCTGGAATATTGTGTCCACTTTTGTACTCCCTAATTCAAGAGAGTCAGGGATCTGCTGGAGAGAGTCCAACAGAGAGCTATGAGAATGATTGCAGGGCTTGAAGAAAGATGAGAGACCTGGGGCTGTTCCGTCTGGAGAAGAGAAGGCTGAGAGGGGACCTTATCAACACTTATAAATATCTGAGGGGTGGGTGTCAAGATGAAGGCGTCAGTCTCTTTTTGGTGGTGCCCAATAATAGAACAAGAAACAATGGGTACAAGATAGAACACAGGAGGTTCTATCTCAACACAAGGAGACACTTCTTTCCTGTGAGGATGACAGAGCACTTGAACAAGCTTCTTAGAGAGGTTGTGAAGCATCCTTCTCTGGAGACTTTCAAAACCTGCCTGGACGCATTCCTGTGCGGCCTGCCCTAGGTGATCTTGCTTTGGCAGGGGGATTGGACTAGGTTTCTGGAGGTCCCTTCCAATCCCTAACATTGTGTGATTCCATGATTCTGAACAAAGGACACGAGAGACATAAGATATCCTTGCTTAATCTGGAGAATGGATTTGAGCTGAAATGTTTCTCTGAAGTTGGCTGTGCCAACATCAGGCAGTCTATGACAGGACGCTTTCCTATCCAAACTGTTCCACTTTCCTCCAATATTCATTTATTCATTGTATGCAAGAATAATTGCTTCTACACTGGCAATTAGGACATTCATGTAGTGTTTGTGCAATCTGGAATCGGATGACTACTCCAAATCAGGAAGAGAAGGGCAGATTGCGAACACTGGCAGCTCTGGTAAAGAGCTTTAAATTATAAACCATTTGTAACGAGGGCCAAGGGAGCTCCCTCCTAGCTGATTACTTTTGCGAAAACAAACTAATTTATATAGTCACCTACTTCCAAAATGTGTTCACTGATAAAAATTGCACAGAAAAGGGGGTAGTTCCTTGCAGCTAAATTCTTGTATGAGAGCTAACATGTATCTTCCCCATGTTGGAGAACTTTTTGGTTTAATGACACCTGCTATAGTCAAGGAGAAAATTGTTCAGATTAGGTTCTGCCCTCTGTGATTAAAAAATTCCAGCTATTTAAGGGAAAAACTGAGATTTATTTTTTTTCCTACTCATTACTGTAGATGTAACCTTGCTGTCCTCTGCCAATTCCATTTTCAGATGCCTGAGACTTCATATTTAGGAATATCTACTAAACCACTTGACTATATGTGTGTTCTCTTCACTCATGTGCAGCAGGAAACAACGATGCATCTTACATCTCAGAAGGATGCTCCAGTTTTCCATAACATACCAATTGTCAATTAATTTGCTGACTCATTTACTGATTTCTGGTGGTGTGGTCATTAGTGCTTGAATTAAAGGAGCAATGGCACAGCAAAAGTTAGTTCTTAGTCTCTGATGGAGTTTCAAGGATGATTTTCTTATATGTTACTGCATTCTAGACTAATCCTAGCCTGCTTTACATATTTATCTCCCGTGTCCTTTGAGATAGCTCAAAGTGAGATCAAAAAGAGTTTTTAATCCTTGTTCAGAGTAAGTTGACAGTGCAAAGTTACTAATTGCAGACGTGTCAACATGTCATCTGCCAGAACATGAGGCCTCTTTACTCTTTGTTTTTCCATACTTTATAAAAATAGCAATATACTAGTTGGGCTTTTGTTGTTGATGATGGGGTTTTTGGTTGTTCTTTTGCTGTTTTGTTTTGTTTTGTTTTGTTGGTGGTTCCTTTTATCAAAACAGGTCTGAGAAATATACATCCTTAGAAGATGACTGTAGATGTAAATTAGAAGTAACCTCATTTTACACAACAGGTCTGAGACACACACACATCCTTAGAAGATGACTCTAGAAGTAAATTAGAAGTAACCTCATTTTCAGAGGCAGAACTTGAGGCAACTGTCATTTATGTTGGTTTACCCAGATCATATGGGAACACTATGGCAGAAGAAGAATCCATCTGAGATCTCAGCCATGATTCCCAGTCATTTATTTGCTTTCATCATGAGATCATCCTTCCGTTCACAGTAATTGATATTTCCTTAGACAAAACACAATGGAATTATCCCAGGGATTAATTTGGCCTAAGGCATTAATTCTGAGAAAAGTCCTACTTGACAGATGGATGCCTGCAACATAACCAAGAAGTCTGTAGCATGCAGCCTGGATTTTGTGCAGGTGGAGGAAAGAGAGTGTGAGTGGTATATCATATCCTGCCTCTGATCATTTCTTGGCAGATGTATTGCCTAGTAGATGGAAAAGCTTCATCAACAGCTGAAAATCTGTTTCTTGTCATCTTCCTTCCCATAGAAAGAAGTGAGTCATCATTCTGTCCATCAGTCCTCTACTTTTCAGGGTACTGACATTTCCCCTGTGATGTAGATGTTGAAAGACAGTTTAATTTTAGTCTAGATCTGTCTACTTCTACTTCATTTGTCCTTCAAATGTACAGCCTGGGATACAGGCTGTGAAAATTGAACAAAAAATGATACGTCTCAGTGGCAGCAACATCAGACCTTCATCCCACAGTAGAGCAAAACCAGCCAAAGATGCAAGTGTAATTTCCACCTCAATCCCTGCAGATTTTCTACAGAATAACCTAATTTACTTCTTTGCTTCAGTACAATCTTGGCTTCCTGCTGTAAGAGCATGAAGTAAAGCCAGGAAAACCATGGTTACTCTTATTTTAGAGAGCATGTGTCAACGTTACCAAAATATATCTAACACCAGGACAAGCACAATTCTCAAGAGTTAAATAAACAAGGAGAAATTATTACAAGGAGTAATCCCTCTAAACAGTCAGTTTGATTTTTCATAATCATGCTGGAACCAAGTGATGTTTTGTACTGTAATGTAGACAAGTCCAGAGAGGACAGACAAGGCATTCTAGGTTCTTAATGAACAATAAAGCAGAAACATTAACTAAATTAGCGGGAACCGAATTGTTATGTCTCCTCTGCTCACTCACTTTGAGAATATCTTGTCTGTATACTTGAAAACCTGAGTGGAAATCTCACATGGCCTCTATCTCTGTATTTAAAAAATGGTTAACACATGTCAGCAATAAAGTCACATTAAATATAATACTTAAAGCCATTACTACATTTTTAGTGGATTAAAGACATTACAACTTTGATTTAGAGCTAAGGCAATTGCTTCCTTTTTTGGGGAAAAATACAACATTTGAGAGGGTTTTTCTTGTGCACATGGTTTGTAGCAGAAGTTTAATCAGTTCAGTGGAGCATTTGAAGCTTTTAACTGATTGTAGTGACTCGGGATATGCAGGTGACCTAGATTTCTCTCCTGCTGTGTCACACAGAGAGATATAGAACTGTACACTTCCAGTGATCAGTGAGTCAATTGTTTGGCTGCAGGCTGTTACACAGAGATGCTGCATTTCAGATACATCAGTGTGTGCAACAAGAAGTGAGTATTATTGTTTTAGACTGGACATTAGGAAAAAATTTTTCACGGAGAGAATGGTCAGGCATTGGAATGGGCTGCCCAGGAAGGTGGTTCATTCACCAGCTCTGGATGTGTTTGAAAGTTCTTTGGCTGTGGTGCTTGGGGGTATGGTTTAGGCATGAACCTTGCAGAGCAGGGTTCTGGGTTGGGCTTGGTGATCCCGAGGGTCTTTTCCAACCTGAATGTTTCTGTGATTCTGTGAGTCTGTCTCTGGTGTACACATCAAAAATAAAATTCTTTGAAGATCGTACCCAGGCACTTTTCTCCCATGTGCATTGACACAGGAGGAAGAATTCCCTGTGTTTTGCTAAGTTGTTTAGCTAAGTAGCAGCATTCTGATTTAATCTTTCATTAGTTTTTCTGCTAGTAATGTTTGCTTACTTTATTTGCTTGGGAAAATACACCTGGCTCTAGCTCCCATAAACCTTACTATCACCAATCTAGACCATTTATACCAAGGTCATTGTCCACTGGTAACAGCAAACTTGGGACTTTAGCAAACCAAGATTAGTTTTCATTATCATTTATGGATAAAAGTGGTAAAAGGAATGTTGTGCTTTTCGTTTCCATTAGCAAACCAAAAACATCTTATTGAATACTTCTTATTGAAAATATTGACCTTCTCTATTAAGCTTTCATTTGGCTTTATGAATTCTCTAAAAAGTGAAGGAAGCAACTTGCTCTGTCAACAAAGAATATCACAGAATCACAGAATCACACAGAATCACCAAGGTTGGAAGAGACCTCAAGGATCATCAAGTCCAACCTGTCACCACAGACCTCATGACTAAACCATGGCACCAAGTGCCACGTCCAATCCCCTCTTGAACACCTTCAGGGATGGTGACTCCACCACCTCCCTGGGCAGCCCATTCCAAGGGCCAACAACTCTCTCAGTGAAGAAGTTTCTGCTCACCTTGAGCCTAAACTTCCCCTGGTGCAGCTTGAGACTGTGTCCTCTTATTCGGCTGCTGGTCGCCTGGGAGGAGAGACCAACCCCTTCCTGGCTACAACCACACTTCAGGTAGTTGTAGACAGCAATAAGGTCTCCCCTGAGCCTCCTCTTCTCCAGTCTAAATCCCATCTCCCTCAGCCTCTCCTCATAGGGTTTGTGCTCAAGGCCTCTCCCCAGCCTCGTTGCCCTTCTCTGGACATGTTCAAGTGTCTCAATGTCCTTCTTAAACTGGGGGGCCCAGAACTGGATGCAGTACTCAAGTTCCTATATGCTGCCTACCATGTGGTTGAAACCATTTTTTCTAGCATAGGTACCTTGTCAGAGGTTTTGGATCATATTTGCAGCTGGTATAACTTGTCATAGCTTCAGCAGAGCTGTCACAGTTTCTATCATCTAGTGTGTATTCCTCAATACTTAATAGAGAGGGAGGCATGAAAAGAGATAAACAGGTCTAGGGAATGTTGACATTATAAATTCCTTCCTACCCTACTTTGCACAAGAAAGAGCATTACATTTGGCTATGTAAATAGATCCCAGATTTAAAAAAAAAAAAAAAAAAGGAAAAAAAAAGGCACAAAACACCAAACAGTTTCTTTTCTGCCTCAAGGAGAAAGAAAGATATAAACCAGAATTATTGGCTTTCTGTAATATTTTATATTCAATTTTCTCTTGTTACGTCCGTGCCATGTAATTGTGTGCACATGTGTACATGCGTGGTCCTTGTTGTACAGGGTTACAGCCAGATTCTTGTTTGAGTGCCAGAGCTCTACCAGGGGTTCAGGGAGTTGCTGAGCACTCTCCTTTATTCTGTGCATAACAATGAGTACTCCTTCCTATATCTGCCAAACGCATGGTTTCATCCCAACGATATCCATTTGGCATCAGGCTGTTATTCACTAACCCTTCACCACAGCCATTAATCACATGCACATGGGAAGTGCTATTTGCAAGGGGTGGGTTCCCATGTCTGCTTTGTTGTCTCGTGTTATTAAAGGCTCTAATACCCCTCTTCTGGCCTAGTATTTCTCATCAGTCCGTCACTGAAATACACATCCCTGAGTGATTCCCAGCACCCACAACTTATAGATCCATCGATACAGGACACATTTCAGCTGTGTCCAGGAAACTGTCCTTTCCATGATCTTGGACTTACTCTTTTTTCCCTGGTCTCACTCTAAACACTGCACTTCTGTGGGCAACTTTGCAAAAAATCACCCAGAGTGACCCATTTTAGAATGCCATTTTGAACATTTAGTTGATTGCAAGTTTGGTCTCAGTGACCTGGTTAATCTGTGCCAATTTGGACAGTTCCCATTAGCAGCATCAAACAGTAGGTGGTTGAAATGTTACTGTGACACAGTCCTCTGTGTGTACAAATAACCCACAAACAACTCACAAAGTACTTTCTCTCCCCCCTGCCCCCCCCCCCTCCCCCCCCCAGCTGAAATCAGGTAAGAAAAAGTTTCATTATTTGCTGTTCCATCCCTTCTTAAATAAAAGGTTAACTTTGAAAGAGTAGAAAGTCATGAATGCTGACAGGTAAGTATTGCCCCAGGGCTGCAGAGCAGCACCAGCCAGGCAAAAGAGCTGCCAAACAAGACTCAGAAAAAGTTGATAGCAATGCAAGAGTTTTACCAGCAAAAAGGACCTGAGCCATGAGCCTGATTTGATGAACACAGGGTCAAGTCCTTAGCTCACTTAAGTCAGCATTGCTTTGGTAAAAAGACACAGAGATTAGGCTGAGTGTCTCTCCCAGGATGTCTGTAAACATTTGTCATCCCATCTTTGCCCTGCACTCTGTGGGGGAAACTGCTTTAGAACTATTTACACAGGAAAAAGAGAAATTTACATATTGTTTGTCATATATTAGAACTTCACAGAATCACAGAATTACAGAAACATTCAGGTTGGAGCAGACCCTCAGGGTCACCAAGTCCAACCCAGAACCCTAGTCTACAAGGTTCACCCCTAAACCATAGCCCCAAGCACCACATCCAAACTACCTTTAGACACCTCCAAAGTTGGTGACTCAACCACCTCCCTGGGCAGCACATTCCAATGCCTGGCCACTCTTGCTCTGAAAAAATGTTTCCTAATGTCCAGTCTAAACCTACCCAGTGGCAGCTTGAGGCCATTCCCTCTTGTTCTGTCACTAATGACCTGTGAGAAGAGACCAGCACCAGACTCTCTTCAATGTCCTTTCAGGTAGTTGTAGACAGCAATGAGGTCTCCCCTTAGCCTCCTCTCTTTCAAACTAAACAGCCTCAACTCCTTCAGTCACTCTTCATCAGATTTATTCTCCAACTTGGCTTTAGAGAAAACTTCTGTTAGTCTTTATAACTTATGTTCTAAAAGCAAACTTTCAGTGGCAAAACCTATGGAATAAAACATTATTTTTCAGTAGGAAAAATAAACTCTTGTCACAAGGACACATTTATCTGATTCATATTCCCTAGTGATCAATTTTATTAAAGCTGTTTAAGCTAAATGGTTTAGTCTGAGATTATGTTTTCTGATGTTCAAAGTTTGGCAGTGGGTAGACAAAAAACACACACATAGCAGGGGAATGTGATGGGAAAAGAAAAGGGAACACAGAGCTGGAGTAGGCTTCCTGATATGCTGAGCTCAGGGTACTCCGGCTGTGGATGGAGCCCATACCCTTTATACCCAGTACTTTGTTTCCCAGTTATGTCATACCATCACAAAATCATAGAGTGGTTATTTGAATGTATCTGTAAATACTGTCCAGTTTAAACCCTTGCAGTGATCCCTGACTGGATCAGTTTGCTTAGAGTCTTGTCCAACCTGACCTTGAATGTTTCCAGGAATGGGGCATCTACCACCTCCAGGGGCAACATGTTCCAATGTTTCACTACCAGCGTTGTAAAATATTTCTTCCTTATATCTAGTCTAAATCTGCCCTCTCAGAGCTTAAAACCATTACCCCTTGTCCTGTTGCAAGAGACCTTCCTAAAAAGACTGTCCCCAGCTTTCTTATAGGCCCATTCAAATACTGAAAGGCCACAATAAGATCTACCCAGAGCCTTCTTGTCTCCAGGCTGAACAACTTTCTGTCTTTCTTCATAAAAGAAGAGTTCCATCCCTGTGATAATTTTTGTGGCCCTCCTTTGGATCCACTGCAAGTGATTCAGGTCCTTCTTGTGCTGAGATGGACACAGTACTTACTCCAAATGAGGTCTCACTTAATTCCTTTTGAGATGTTCATATCACAGAACCCAGTGATTTGAGAGCATTTGGGTAGCTCAGAATCAGAGAAACAGATGGCAAACACCCTAACTTGCTGTGTAGCTGTTACAAATGTTTTCTTAATCCCGTTGTCCATATGGAACCAAGAAGATCTTTGCCTAGCACTTTCCCCAGCCCACTTCCCTTATGAAGCAGTGAAGTGTTTGAGAAGGCCTACAAAAAGCTGGACAGAAAGCTCAGCTGTGCATCCCCAACCAAATATGCTCTCAGCACCACCAGGAGAAAGTAGCTACTTGCTGCTGTACTTTCAGAAGATTTTTAATGCCCAGAGCACTGCACTGCAGCAACAACTTTTTTCTCCTTTACATAAGAAATAAATATATGTGAAGAAGGAAAACTTACCTAGGTCTATTTAAAAGAGTGTGAGGAACTTAAAAATAGCACAGAAAAGCAGCAATAATAATAAAAAATAACAGTACTCCTGCAAAAACTAAGCTTTACTCCAAATGAAGAGGAGTGGAACAGTGTGGCAAGCAGGAGCAGGGAGGCATTCTCCCCCTGCACACCGCACTGCTTAGGCCACACCTTGAGTCCGTCTGGTTCTGGGCCCCTCAGTTTAGGAAAGATGTTGATTTGCTGGAACGTGTCCAGAGAAGGGCAACAAAGCAGGGGAGGGGTTTGGAGCAAAAGCCCTCTGAGGAGAGGCTGAGGGAGCTGGAGTTGCTTAGCTTAGAGAAGAGGAGTCTCAGAGGAGACCTTCTTGCTGTCTACAACTACCTGAAGGGAGGTTGTAGACAGGCGGGGGCTGGTCTCTTCTCTCAGGCAACCAGCACCAGAACAAGAGGACAGAGTCTTAAGCTGCGCCACGGGAGGTTTAGGCTGGATGTTGGGAAGAAATTCTTCATAGAGAGAGTGACTGGCCGTTGGAATGTGCTGCCCAGGGAGGTGGTGGAGTCACCATCATTGGAGGTGTTTAGGAAGAGACTGGATGGCGTGCTTGGTGCCATGGTTTAGTTGATTAGATGGTGTTGGGTGATAGGTTGGACTTGATGATCTCGAAGGTCTCTTCCAACCCGGTCTATTCTATTCTATTCTATTCTATTCTATTCTATTCTATTCTATTCTATTCTATTCTATTCTATTCTATTCTATTCTATTCTAACTATGCAGAGGCGAGGGCATGGCTGCCTAGCCATTGCAGTAATCCATTCTGCTGGAAAGGTAGAGGGGAACACAGTGGAAAGGCACTAAAGTCCCAGGCTCACAAGTCCTTGTTGTACAATGCAGCATGATCTCAATTCAGTAGAGAGTCACAGTTCAATACCACACTGTCAGATCTTATTTTGTAAGTATATAATACAATGCATCAAGAGAGAAGCATGTTATTCTTTCTAAATCACAGGGACTGAAAGGTAATAATTTCCTCTGTCTTTCTTTCTTTCTTACTGATTGCAGCATTCTCTCTCTTCAAATCCTAAATAAAGTCACAATAAAGCCAATGGTTTAGAGAGACTTCCAAAATGCCTTTGAAGGATTCATGATGCATTGAGGAAGGAGTTTACTTTCAGGTGGTATTTTAAGTTAGAGACATTTCCTAACAAAAGGGGACTGTGTTTGTTAGCAGGTGCAAAGGATAACTGTCTCTTTTCACTTAGAGACACCCCATCTATTTTCAATCTGCTTTCAAGTTTCTCTGAGATTATTCTTCTAGTACAGAGAGTTAGGAGGCTTTAGAAAATGTGTGTTCCTGCAGTTTAGAATATATATTCTTGTTTTCAGGTTTGAGACCAGTGGAATTTGCAGACATATTTCTTCTCTTTCACTGTTTGTCCTGTTCTTAATCTGCATTGATTTTTTCTTCTCCCCTATAAAGCAGAAAAGAAAAAAAAATCAATTTTCCATTATGTTTTTTAATCAGTCATAGCAAGAGTTAAACAATCCTGGGCATTGCATGAAAAAGAGCTGATAATCTGTTGGGAAGTTATCTCATTTATTGCTCTGAGCTGACAGGGGGTTAAATTCTTCCCTTGGCATCATGGCTAAGGCAAGCGGAGCAGTGTGCCTCGGATCCAGGTACAGTGCTTGCCAGAGCAGGGTTCTCCCCAGATACTGTGCCAGGTGATGTGCCAGAGATGGGGAAAGCTGGGGTAGCTTGACCTGACAACTGCAATATCTACAAAGAAAGAAACAGAAAGAGGCAGCAGCCTGCTGTCAGCAGACTTTAAGGTCAGGGAATTATTCTCCAGTCTCAGCATTTGTTAGTTGCTGGCTGGGAGACCTTGATCCACTGCCACATTGTAGAGGCAAGACAAGAAGTGCTGAGACCGGAGCTGCCCATACAGTGACTCAGGGCCTGAAGCAGCTTTCCTTAGAATCAATGGGAGCCTTTCAATTGGCTTTGCAGCAGGAGTTTGTTCAAGTCACCATTGCATGCTGCAAACTATTTGTCCACTGGAAAGTGTAATTAAAATAAAGGGGGCTGGGGGAGGGAAGCATACCCATCATCCTTGATGGATAAGCAATGAAAAGACTCTGGTAAAATAATGCGGTTCCAATCTGCAAAAGAGACACTTCAGGAGTCTGATGACTAGGATAAGCAGATCTTTCCTTTCCCTGATTATTAAAGTACAGGGTCTGGAGACTTCTCTATGTAATAACTCTCTGTGGTCACAGCTTCAGTTTCACTACTATGAGTCACCCTGGATTGCTCTTAGGTAAGTGCCAGAGGCCTTCTTATTGCTCTCAAGCTTCAGTTGAGCAAAACATGTAAGCACACGCCTAAACACTTTTCTGAATAACAATAGTCTTCACACTTACTTAAAATTCAGCACATACGTCAATGCATTGCTGAATCAGGGCCTTCCTGCTCAATACAGGTGATTAAGGATCATAATCTAATATGTTTTGCCCACAATGTGACTTAATTTTTCACCATGCCGCTATAAAATATAGATAAAAGCTCAAAATGAAATTAGGGACTTTCTTTAAACTAGCTAAACATTGTGGTACTGGAAAAAAAGAACACAACCAAACAACAAACCCAAACCACAAAACAACAAAATGCAGGTTCAGGTCTCTGTTGGAAACAAGGGAATTTAATTGGCCCATTAATCACACTTTTACACTTCATCATGTCTAAGTAGGAAATATTGATCAATGGGACTCTCCATTTCTTGAACTTCATGGTGTTAGTCAGGGCATTTTGCATGTCTTCTCCAGACTCTGTGAACTCTCTGCTCTGTCCCCCCCTAACTAAGAAGCCAGTGCTGAGCACTCTCATGTTGACTGGCACCTACAGGCTCTCTGGGCCATTTTCACAACTGCCGCTTTACTTTGAAGTATCTGAATGGGGATGTAGGAATGGCAGGGCAGCAGTTCTTACAAACAACATGACAAATCTGTTAGGAAAAGGCTGCCCCTTGGTGGTGACTCCTTCCTTTTCACAGCTGGTGGGCACAGAACTGGTTGCTAATGCTTGTCTCTGTTTTCACCCTGTTTTTTCCACCAAATCCAGACAGCTTCCACCACTTCTCAATGTCAGTCTCCTCTCTGACTTGCATACAGATTTTGATTTCGCCTCCATGGCACTCTGGGTACATTGTAGAGGTATGTGTGAAGCACAAAGAGAGGTAAATTCTTCCAAGCAGTCTGGGTGTAGCACCCGTTCCTTCTTGGCTTGGCAAGACACCAAATGCTTCTGCTGCGCATGGTTTCAGGCAAGACTAAGTTGCTAGTGGCAATCAAAACTGGCAATGTTTTTCTGCAGGGATGTTCTGACAGATCCCACACTGCAGCCTTCCAGCCACTCAGCCTGCTCAGAAAAGATGCCTAGAAGTTAATACCATTAGACTAACTGCATATACTGGCACAGTGGGGTTATCTAAGGCTTGTACAACAATGGTTACGTATTTAACATTTTCCTCAATTTTGCAATGTGTCAGCTCTTATCAAAAAAGCATGCAGCACTCATAGGTGCTCTAAGTTTATCTTGTGCTCATCCACCTGTAGAGTCCTTCCACTCAGGTCCATGCAGCTTTTAGCCTGCTCCAGTCTGTGGACATCTTGGGAAGGGTTGTTCTTTCCTCAGGCATTGGTCACCAGGCTTGTCTGAAGCCAGATGCGGTTGGACCACTCTGGCTCTTGTCCAGCATGACCCTCAGATTTTCTTATTCATCACTGGGTGAAGATTCTGTAACAGTGAGGACCTACAGACTTCAGTTGCTTTCTGTCATAATCCCAAGAACTCCTGTTTTCCTTAGCTGGCAGAAAGCCTGTAGCCAGCTGCTTTCCTTCATAAGGTCATTTGTCGGACAAGCTGTTTTCAGTCCCCAATTGATCTCGCAGACCATTTTGTGTGACAGAAGCTGTGGATTGAATATTTTTATCTGACTTTCTGTCCTGCCACTCTGCTTTTTGCTCCTTGCATATACTCCTCCAGGGATGTTACTTTCACTGCTGGCTTCTCTCCTGATCAGTCCTTGAGCACACACAGCCAGGGTCGCCCACACAGTTCCTGGTGCTATGTGAGGAAGCGTCTGGGTCCCTTCTGGACATTGCTTGGCCGTCACAGTGAATTTTCAATCTCAGGCACTTCCTCTCTGCCAGCTTCTGCTCAAGCAAGAAAACATTGTGGTTTCCTATATTTGGCCATTGGTCTTGACCACATGAACTCTTCCTATTGTTTTGGTGCCTGCTTTAAGACCTTCTGCTAAGATGCACTTTTACCACACCCAGACTTGCTGACACTCTTTCAAGTCTTCTCATATGATCCTAAGCTGCAACAAATCTTTCCTCCAGGCTTTGTTTGTGCTTCTTACCTCATGCTTCCTGGTTTTGCATTGCTCTCCCTTCAGCCAGCTATGAAACTATCTTTATTTCTACTGCTTGAATCCAGTTCTGTGACCCTGCAGCTCAGCACCTGCTACTTGGGTAGGCTGAGGGTGCCACAGGCATAAACTGGATTGTCTCTATGACATATCAATCCAAACTGTCAGAACATCATTTTTTTCAGGCCCAAATTAATCTCACTGTTCCAACAGGCAGTTTTCCCAAGCAAAGCCATATGATTTGTGGTTGCTTTGCAGCACAGTTCAGAGAGTACCCATAGGGTCAGGCAGTCCAGTGAAGCTCAGTCATTATTAACTGGCATGTCTTGTCTGACTTGCAGGCTAAATGGCATTAGACATTCTCTTCTTGAAACCACTCTAAGAACAGATAGACAGAGGTATTCCAGCTTCCAGTCTTCCCTGGCGGAATGTGCAAATCATGTAGACTGTCACCTACTGTGACACCTGTCTTCCCAGTCCACACTGGTCCTGACCTATGCAGTCTGGGATGTCTTTACATAGGACTGCAAGAACTGTTTTCAGATCATCATATCAGCACTGTAAAACAGTTAGGGCAAGCAGGGGAGAAGATGATGGTGATGCAGGCAGATAAAAATTAACATACTCCAGTGGCAGATATAACCTGTCACAGGCCAGTGTTTCTACTAGGATATGACTGGGCATCCCTTGCTGCTCGGTGCAGCACAGCATTGTTCTCTTTTTTTCTCCTCATGGGCCTTTTAGCTGATTTTTCAAATATCACTATCTTCCAGAGTGAGCTGGCCATGTAGAAGCTATAGTCACTTTAATATTAATTTAATCACACATTCACACACACAAAAAAGCCTCTGTCATCTCTCCTGGATTGAACTCCCTGAACAATCTTCATTCCCTCGTAAACAGTAATGCAGTAGGGGAAAAAAAAAAAAGAAAAAGAAAAAAAGTAGGGTTTTTGTTTGTGTGTTTGATTTGGTTTGGGTATGATTAATTTTACCTAAGCTCAGCTTAAGATGATTTATTTTGACAGCCATAAAATCCTAACACTAGCTCTCAGGTCTCCTTTTCCACAGGGCGATCTGATAGACAGCAACCTGTTTGAGTTTTTGTCCCAGTGTGGTTCAACTATCAGAGACAAGAAGCTTAACACAGCTCTGTTCCTCTCCATGTGCAGATATCAGATGAGTAAGTGTAAGTATGTGCACAAGGGCTAAATAAGAGTGGCTCCTGTGAGCTGTGGACATTGTGAGAACCAGACTGTCCTTTTTGGGAGGGGGAAGGGGGAAGGCTGCTAATGATTTTCTGATGTGTATGGCATGTGCACATCTCACTTACTCCTAAAACACCATCAATCCAATATCTGTGCATTTAATATGTCAAGACTGACAAACAACAACCTGGACCAACTCTTCAAGGTTCCTCTTTCCATGACAATTATCAATAAAGAAGTTATTGAACATTAAAGTATGGTGGTAGAGGCTTTATGGGCCTCTGGGGCATGGCAGAAGTACATGTCCAGTTCTACATTGCATGGTGTTAGTCCATACCTAGGAAAATCTGAATGTCCAAACTGACAACTCACTTTCTCAGTTAAAAAGCAAGTAGATGGAGTATCTCCTCTTGTACATACAGATCTACTGGCAGTAATGAAAGACATCGTGTTTTCTAAGGACCATGGTTCACTGTATTGTTATTTCTGGAGTCCCTATTACAGGAAGGATCTGGATGTGCTGGAACATGGCCAGAGAAGGGACACGAGGATGATCAAAGGGCTGGGGCTCCTCTCCTATGAGGACAGACTGAGGAAATTGGATCTGTTCAGTCTGGACAAGAGAAGGCTCTGAGGAGACCAAATTGTGGCCTTAAAGTATCTGAAGGGTGGCCTACAAGAAAGCTGGGGAGGGAATTTTTAGGGTGTCAGGTAATGATAGGACCAGGGGGAATAGAACAAAAATAGAAATGGGTAGATTCAGATTGGATGTTAGGAAGAAGTTCTTCCCCATGAGGGTGGTGAGACACTGGAACAGGTTGCTCAGGGAGGTGGTGGAAGCCTCATCCCTGTAAGTTTATAAAGCCAGGCTGGATGTGGCTCTGAGCAACCTGCTCTAGTGTGAGGTGTCCCTGCCTATGGCAGGGGGGTTGGAACTAGATGATCCTTGAGGTCCCTTCTAACCTGGACAATTCTATGATTCTATGGTTATTATTATAATTAATACATTTTATACATTGTCTAGTATATATTATATTTTTTTACATATTAGATATAATAAATTTTACTTGCATCTCACTTTTCATCTAATATCTTCTATTTTTTTTTCACAGTTCTCACTCCATTTTATTGCATTGCATAAAAGTTATTAGCAAAACATTATTTTAAAGGGTATTGCTATTATGTATTGTATTAGTAACACACTATTTTAAAGTGACAAGTGGTGAAACATGCAAAAATTCTCAGAATTTCTATCTTAACTCTAATGTTGAATTTATTTAACAGAACAAAGCCCAGGCTATGCAGTGTTAAAATCTTTTGAACTCAGTTGCACAGTGAGAGAAGAATGCAATGCTGCCTAAAAATCTAGGTCTTGTCTGTTTTGCACCGCTTGTTTCAACTTGAAATATCAAATCCCCATATTTCCAAAGGTTATAAAATGCACATCAAAGCTCAGTCATCTGTGATTATCAGAAAATCCTGTAGCTTTGTAATTTACACACAAATAAATCAGTTTATTAAGATATAATAGCTGTAGTACTACTTATATTTTTAGATGATGCCTTCTTCCTAGGGGTGTCCAAGGCCAGGTTGGATGATGCCTTGAGCAGCTGAGTCTAGCTGAGAAGTGTCCCTGCCCACTGAGGGGAGTTTGGAGTAGATGATCACAGAATCACAGAAACATTCAGGTTGGAAAAGACCCTTGGGATCACCAAGTCCAATCCCGAACCCTAGTCTACAAGGCTCACCCCTAAACCATAGCCCCAAGCACCACATCCAAACCACCTTTAGACACATCCAGAGTTGGTGACTCAACTGTATCCCTGGGCAGCACTGACCACTTGTCACCTGAAAGTTTTTTTCCTAATGTCCAGTCTAAACCTACCCAGTCATAGCTTGAGGCCATTCCTTCTTGTGCTATCACTAAATACCTGTGAGAAGAGACCAGCACCAGCCTCTCTATGACATCCTTTCAGGTAGCTGTAGAGAGCAATGAGGTCTCTCCTGAGCTTCCTCTTTTCCAAACTAAACAGCCTCAGCTCCCTCAGTTGCTTTTCATCCGATTTATTCTCCATGCCCTTCCCCAGCTTTGTTGCCCTTCTCTGCACTGGGTCCAGCACCACCACATCTCTCTTGTATTGAGGTGCCCAAACTGGGCACAATACTCAAGGTGTAGTCTCACCAGAGCTGAGTACAAGGGGACAATCACCTCCCTACTCCTGCTGAATACAGCATTTCTAATCCCAGCCAGGATGCCATTGGCTTTCTTGGCCAACTAGGCACACTGCCGGCTCATACTCAGCTGCTTGTGGATTAGAACCCCCCAGGTCCCTTTTTGCCAGACAACTTTCCAGCCACACTTCCCCAAGCCTGTAGCATTGCTTGGGGTTGTTGTGACCCAAGCACGGGACCTGGCATTTGGCCTTGTTGAAGCTCATCCCATTAATGTTGGCCATGGATCCAATCTATCCAAGTCCCTCTGTAGGGCTTCCCTACCCTCATGAAGATCAGCACTGCCACCTAACTTGGTGTCATCTGTGAACTTACTGATGACACACTCTATGTCTTCATCAAGGTCATCAATAAAGATGTTAAACAGACGTGGTCCCAACACTGCGTCTTGAGGAACACCACTTGTGACTGGCTGCCATCTGGATTTCTAAGGTCCCTTCCATCCTAAGCCATTCTAGGATTCTATGATATACTTGTTCTCAATTGCTTTCTGAGGGGATGTTTACATGGACAAATATAGGCATTCTAAAAAAAGGTTGAGCATAACTCTTGCCCTGTCGTTCTGAAAGTGGTGAGCAGATGTAGGAATAGGGTGATTTAGCAAATCTGTGCAACGTAAATCCCAGATGCTTGTCATATGAACATCTTTTATGTCAAACACACATACTGCATTTCCCCTGATCCAAACAAATTCCACACTCTAGCTTGCATTTTTGGTGTTAGGATCACCAAAACCATTTGATGCGGCCCCAAATCTTTTGTTTGATGAATCCAATTAACAATTATTACCAGACTTGTAAATGGACTAATAATAAATCTGCCATGCACAGATGTGTGTCCTTTGCATAGAGTCATAGAATCATAGAATTGTTTCAGCTGGAAAAGGCCTCCAAGATCATGAAATCATCAACCCAATAGAATAGAATAGAATAGAATAGAATAGAATAGAATAGAATAGAATAGAATAAACCAGGTTGGAAGAGACCTTCAAGATCATCGTGTCCAACCTATCATCCAACACTACCCAATCAACTAAACCATGCAACCAATCATCCTGTCAAGCCTCGCCCTGAACACCCCCAGCGACGGCAACCCCACCACCTCCTCAGGCAGCCCATTCCAATGGGCAATCACTCTCTCTGTGTAAAACTTCCTCCTAACCTCCAACCTAAAATACCCCCATGGACACTAAACCATGTCCCCAGGTGCCCCCATGGCCACATGTTTTTTGAACACCTCCAGGGATGGTGACTCCAGCACCTCCCTGGGCAGCCTGTTCCAATCCCTGACCACTCCTGAAGGAATGGAATTGTTTCTAGTACCCAATCTAGTTAAACTGCAGTGCAAGAGTTCCTTGAAGAAACCCAAGCAAGGCACTACTTATAAGGAGCTCTAGGTTCTCATTAACCAAGAGCCTAACAAAGCTTTCAGCTGAAAGCTCAGATTGGATATTGTGAGTGATTTGTGGTCAATTCCTGCTAAAAGATTTGATAAATTAGCGTATAAACACACACAAAAGAAAAGCACAGAAGAATCTCTCTACTTTATGTTTCCCAACATCTGTCCTCTGAACTCATCTGCCAGTTGTACTTTCTCACTATCCTGGTTCTACTATAGGAAACCAGCTCCATCCATGGCATTAGCAATGACTCTATTCTTGAGCTTACAGAATCTCTTTTTTTTTTTTATGATCTTGGAGTCA
The DNA here is from genome assembly GCF_014839835.1 of Dryobates pubescens. Lineage (NCBI taxonomy): Eukaryota > Metazoa > Chordata > Aves > Piciformes > Picidae > Dryobates > Dryobates pubescens. Next base: position 132,115,919 of record NC_071657.1, read on the forward strand.
AGTCTTAATTTGGTGTTAATGAAAGTTAATGTCTAAGTAGCATCTCAGTAAGGCCCATGCTTTGGATATGGCCAAGTTTCTTTTAGCAATTAATAAAGTACTATAGCTACAGTACTTATTTACACAAAAAGGGGGGGAAAAAAAGTCAGCAGGCATCAGCAGGCAGCTGTGTGGAAAAGAGGATGGGGGAGAGTCAGTACTGGCAGTACTCATTTTCCATCTCTCTGGCCCTGATTCAGCAAAGCACTTAACCACATGTTTAATTTTAGGCGCATGAGTAATCTCATCTCTGCAGAGCAAAGCTTGTGTTTCGTTCTCATTGATTTTAATGGGGCTGCTCATAGACCTGTCAAATCTTGCGTGCTGTGTGTGACACTTTCACAACTGCTTCCACCTTGCTCACCCCTGCAGCGTGGTCTTTGGTCTGAATCTTTACAAAATGCCAGAGTCACTCTTACTCTGTGATCCCATGAGCCTTATGGCCTTGCTCCACCTAATCGTGCTCTGGTAGCTGTATCTGGTGTGTGCAAATACGGACTGGGAGTAAACTGGGAACCATGTTATTTATTCAGAGCATTGCCAGACCACCATCAACGTAATTTCATTATTCAGTTCAAGTGCTCTGCTGAATCAGGCTCCTTGATTCTAACCATCTGAGAAGATTTCTTGTGATGATATCCCTTGATCCACTAATTATCCCAAGGCTGGATAAATATATATTGCTGACAGACATCCCCTACTCAGGAAGGATGCTTAGAGCAAAATAGGTGAATGACTAAGGCTTAGACACACACAGTTCAGCAAGTCCTATTTAAGAGTATGATTCTGCAGTCATGGAAGTCAGTGAATATTTCCAATAAAAATGGAACCAAGGCAGTAGGCCTTCATTCAGCTAAACATTTAAGCAGATGCTTACTTTAAGAGCGAGATTAAGCCTCTTTGAACTCACTGGGAATGAAACACATGCTTAAGTACTTCAGCTGGATAAGGGACCTTTTCCAGCATTGAATCCACAGTGCTGGAAGGATTCTACAAGAGCAGTCCATCAATTTGCTGTTGCTGTCTGCATCTCACCTCTGCTTATTTTGGTAAACACAATATTCTTCTCACTTCAATAACTGTTTTATTCAATAGGGAAAGCAATATAAGTATGTAATCATTCCTGGACTATTTATGTTTTGGACTGATTGCATGCATGGAACCTGAAGCTAGTTTATTCCACTGCAGCCTTTCTTTAGATTTTTTTTTGCACTGGCTCATTGATTGAATCATGACAAATGATTTCTTGAGCATGCTGACTGCATTCAGCTCTGCTGACATTTCCAAAAGCCTGCTTGTGATGGCTGATTTAATTTTCAAAACTTGCAAGGGTTATTTATGGAAAAACAAAAGCCCTTTAACAGACACCTAACAATGCATTTGGCTAGTTAGTTCTATTACTGTGCAAAAAAGGACAATCACTCAACAGCTCTTCCTTCATATGTCCTCTTACAGAATACCACATTTGAGTTTGAGTCATCTGCATATCAATCTCTTGTGCCAAACTGGCTTTAGAGGTAAAGACCTAAAAAACCTTTATCACAGCGATTGTGCAGTGCCAGTCAAAAAGTTGCTGCCACAGAAGGAAGCACTTTTCTCCCATCAGAATCGAAAGTAGACTTTTTGGCTTAGAGCTGGAGGGGCTCTTGAAACATCCAGGAGATAACAGTCAGAAAAGCCACTTTAGAATAGGAATAGAATAGAATAGAATAGAATAGAATAGAATAGAATAGAATAGAATAGAATAGAATAGAATAGAATAGAATAGAATAGAATAGAATAGAATAGAATAGAATAGACCAGGTTGGAAGAGACCTTCAAGATCATCGCATCCAACCCGTCACCCAACACCATCTAATCAACTAAACCATGCAATCAAGCCTCCCATCAAGTCTCCTCCTAAACACCTCCAGTGATGGTGACTCCACCACCTCCCCAGGCAGCCCATTCCAATGGGCAATCACTCTCTCTGTGTAGAACTTCTTCCTAACATCCAGCCTAAACCTCCCCTGGTGCAGCCTGAGACTGTGTCCTCTTGTTCTGGTGCTGGTTGCCTGGGAGAAGAGACCAACCTCCGCCTGTCTACAACCTCCCTTAAGGTAGCTGTAGAGAGCAATAAGGTCACCCCTGAGTCTCTTCTTCTCCAGGCTAAGCAACCCCAGCTCCCTCAGCCTCTCCTCATAGGACTTGTGTTCCAAACCCTTCACCAGCTTCGTTGCCCTTCTCTGGACATGTTCCAGCAAGTCAACATCCTTCCTAAACTGAGGGGCCCAGAACTCTGTTGGAGGAAGCTCAGTCTGTGTTATTCTAATGTCAGATGTACAGGAGTGCAAAACACTATACAGTACCTTGAAAAACTTTTCCTTCACTTGTACACAGTTGGAAAATAGCTTGACACGGAAATGAAATCTCTTGATCAACATCAGAAATACTTGGCATTTTGTTTGCAAAGTTATTGTGTGTGGACATACACAAGAGGCAATTGCTTAAAGTAAACACAAGTGACTTAAAGTCAATAAGTGCCATTTCCAAGGCTGACAAGGACTCGAGTTTTATAAAAGGAAAGATGTCTATTAAGTGTAGCAAAAGCTCTAAAAGTTAGGGATGGATGAGATCATCCTGTTTCATTTCAAGCACTGTGTTTTTGGTTTGAATGTTCCAGCCTTCACAGGGTTTCTCCTCCAGCTTATTAAAGTTCATGGGCATAAAAGGAGCAGAGACTGAGAGAGATTTAGAGAATTACACCCCCCCTAAAAAAAAGTACATTGTGTACTGTATGTGCCAGCCTAGCCAGGGCATATGGCCTCCTCCTAGCAAAACAGAAGTGCATGTTGTATAATGAAAGGGAGTTTTTCAGCAGAAACTCTCTCTTCCCCTCACAAAAATACCCAAAACATTTCAGTGATGAGATAAAAGATTTCTGAATGTAAACACATTCTTCAAGCCCAATAACCCATCTGTGAGCTTAGTTACATTGAGGACAAACAAATCTATTCAAAGTGCTTAAACAGAAAACAAAGCTAAAAAATTGGTGGACAAAGTTCTGGTAAAGACAGGCAGTTTGTGAATAAAAGTTCACAACAGCAAGACCACAAGCCAAGGCTCTCCTGTCAAAGCTAATATAAATTTGAAACCTCATGCCCAAATCATTAAGATATTTGTGTGCCTCATAGTCTGTGACATTAAGTGGAATTAGGTGTCTGGATGCTTCTAAAAGGCAGTACAAGATTCAAAGTCTGATGTCTAAATGGCATTTAAATTCTATTATATGCACAGTTCCAAATAAGAACTTCAGGTTCCTGAAGAGGAGGCTCAGAGGAGACCTCATTGCTCTCTACAGCTACCTGAAGGGAGGTTGTAGCCAGGTGGGGCTTGGTCTCTTCTCCCAGGCAACCAGCACCAGAACAAGTGGACACAGTCTCAAGTTGCACCAGGGGAAGTTTAGGCTGGAGGTGAAGAGAAAGTTCTTCACAGAGAGAGTTGTTGGCCATTGGAATGGGCTGCCCAGGGAGGTGGTGGAGTCACAATACCTGGAGGTGTTCAAAAAGGGATTGGAGGTGTTGGGTAATAGGTTGGACTTGATGATGTCTGAGGTCTTTTCCAACCTTATTGATTCAATGATTCTGTGGTTCCTCTGTTATTCATTTAGGTGTCTTTTAAAAGAGAGTCTCATAAATATTTTTTTCCATGTATATTTTTTTCATATTATCTGACTCATATCTTCAATAAATGCAGATTTTAGCAATTCTAAAGATGGGAGAACGTCATATTTGTCCTTACTAGGTTCAGGGCCAGCTTTAAGTATAAACAAGAAAGGCCGCTTCCTACTGCATCAGAAGCCCTATTGTACCTTGGTTAGAGGATATGTATTGGCTGTTGCAAACGAGATGTAGTTCAAACCACCACCTCACAGAGAATCTGTTTCTGCTTTTGCCTCCTCACCCCATCTCTCTGTGGTGGCAGCAGCAGGAATAAGCAGCCTTGCTGGTCAGGTATTCATAGAACCATACAATCAACAAGGATGGCAAAGACCTCAAAGATCATCAAGTCCAACCTGTCACCCAAGACCTCATGACTACTGAACCATGGCACCAAGTGCCACGTCCAATCCCTTCTTGAACGCCTCCCTGGACAGCCCATTCCAATGGCTAACACCTCTCTCTGTGAAGAACTTTCTCCTCACCTCCAGCCTAAACTTCCCCTGGCGCAGTGGTCTCAGTGTTTTATTTGAGGTCTCTGAAGGCTGATGGTCTGAGGGTGAAAGTGTGTTTTTGAAATCAATGAAGAAGAAAGGCCCCTGAAGCAAGGTCAGCTGGAGAACAGAGAGAGACCCACAGTTCTTCTCAAAGTGTCCTAGGATATCCAATATTGTCCTAACCACTCCCCTCTCATTGGAATGCCTATGGCAATAGACATTGTGCACACACTGAGCTCATTCTCAACTCACAGGCTTTGTTTAGAGAAAGCTGGCAGGACTGGGACTATCCTATTTTAAATTGTCTTGTGGTGGAGGATGATATAGTGTGAATGCCAGACAAGAAGGCTTTCCAAAAGTGCACTGAGTCAAGACACACAGACGTGTTGTCAAATGCTAAGTTTTTTACTGTCTCCTTACCAAAAAAAAAAGCTGTTGGCAATATGCAGCCCCTGAAAGCTGGACCAAAAATAACAATAATACATAGACCCTCTGGCCACAGAATACTCTATGAAATATAGAGACTATAAATACTAGCATTCCAGGCAAAATGCTGACAGATATATACAGGGAACATAAAGACAGCCTCTTTCATCATTTCACTCTTTAAAGTAGTGTGACAAACAAAAAGTTTGCTTAAAGCACTAGGGTTTATTTGGAAACAAAACAAGGCCTAGCAAATGACTGTAGTCCACTCCATGGCAGGAACGAAGATTCAGGAATCAGGGTTGCACATCCTTTAAAATTTAACCTTCAGAGTCTAGGGCTTCAGCTTGAGAATTTCAAGGAAGAGATACTTCCACACTTACCCTGTGCTGTGCCCCCCGCTCAGTTTGAACATGCTTGCAGCAGTGCAATATGTATGCCTGCTTGCAGTTTGTAAGTGAGGATGGCAAGATGCTAGGGAGACAAGACAGCTGAGGAATACCCCATCAGCATGTGAAGGAGGTATTGCAGGCAGCTGTAGGAAGGATGGGAAACTGTGGTTGTAAGGATGCAAAGACTTTCGCAGTTGTCGTTGATCATTAATGTTTTGTGACAGGAACACCTCATCATCCTTGGGCAAATACACAGTACAGCAACTTGGCACCTCCGTCACAAAGCTCTCAGAGTTTCCCTCACTGTAGAGTCTGCCTGGGGAGGTGGTGGAGTTGCCATCATTGGAGGTTTTCAGGAGAAGACTTGATGGGGTGCTTGGTGCCATGGGTTAGTTGTTTAGGTGGTGCTGGATTGGTTGATGGGTTGGATGCGATGATCTTGAAGGTCTCTTCCAACCTGGTTTATTCTATGTATTCTATGTATGTATTTTCTGTCCTTCTTCATGGTCCTCTGTCTGAGACACAGAGATGCAACCAGAGCAGATCTAAAGAGGGGAATCCCATGTGGACCAGATTCTGAGTGGAGAATAACTAACACAACTCTACATTTGTAGACTCTGGATATCTTTGTCTTTGTAGAACCTAATCTGCTTATCCACTTCCCTTGGAGTCCTTTCTCGGGACAAGACCTGTGAATTGATAGCCCTGGTCTGAACACATTCAACCAGGAAGTGGCATCTGAAAGAAACCTTTGATTTCTGTGCTGATCTCTGGACATGTTGACTAGATGAGAAAAGGAGAGTGATCCATTCTAAGAAGAGGTGGCATAGACTTGGATCACAATGAATGATTTGTGGACTTAAGTAGCTTGTCTGGTGAAGGTGGTGGTGGGTATTGATGTCTCCCATGTAACCAGAAGATATCCAGACTGTGTCATTGGTGTACTACTGCCTGCTTATAACTTCCATCATGCTTCTCTCTCTCCAAAGTGTGAAATCAAGTGGGGCTTTGCCAGATCCTCTCAACTGTAGAGTCAGAACTATTATAGGACCTGGTTTTCCAGACCAGGCTTGGTGTACCCTGGCATTTTATGGCCTTACTTCAGTTCCCATGGTGTGAGAGCTGGGTGTGTTTTAATGATTCTCAGCTTGAATACAAGCTTTCAGGAATGTGCAGGAACTGTTAAAGTTCTTGTTACATGAAACATTTTCCTATGTCCCTGCCTAGGAGTGGGTGAATATCTGGATAGCAAGAGACAGTTTGTTCAATCAGGGTGTCAGGCTCCCTGTAATGAAAGTGGAGAAAAAGGACCCTTCACATGGAGTAATGATGGGAATTGACATTTCAAGGCATCTGTAAACTTAGTAAGGACTCTCCCTCTCTGTTTTAGGCAGCTCCTTGTCAAGAGTTTGTCCTCAGCTGGGCTGTCTGAACCATTCCCCATGGTTGTAACTTTCCCAAGGACTAAAACACGCAGAAGAAGACAATAGGCCTGTGAGGGAACTAAGCAAGTGGACAGGTGTGAGAGTCTGGTGCAGAACCTGGGGATGGACAGCTGCAGGTCCCAATCCTGTCAGAGCTGAGGGCAGAGCACAGGACTGCTGTTGATGCTGAGAGATGTGTCAGAAACAGAAAGTGTGCAAACAGCTCCCTCAATACATCACTTCTGCCATGCCACTGCAGTCAAATTTGGCACTAGCAGGGGCAGTGAAAGACAAGGTACAGCTCTGGAGACAAAGAGCACTCTAGGAGTTTGGTCAGAGACTGTTCTAAACCCATTCTTTCAAAAATCTACAGTAGATTAAAAACTTTGCCAGATATTCCTATACTGACCAACCCTGACTGGTAAGAGAAGAGTGTTACTGGCTCTTCCAGTGGGATTCTCACAGCGCTGGGAAAGGGGATCCCTTTTTACTGCACCTGGAGAAGGGCAGTGACATTCCAGATTCATCTGCAGGTGATTACTAGGCAGACATTTTGAATCCAATAAATAAAAATGATTGTTCAGAAGCTGAATCCAACTGAGGAGCTCACAGAAAGAGGGGAGGAGAGTTTGTGACTGTGCAAAAATTAGTCTAGAGCCTAACTGATGCAAGACACTTCAGTCTGTACCCTTGCCCAGAGAGGTCCTTGATGAAGACCCCTACAGTAGAAATCCCTGTAAAACTAGTGGTGGGTATCAGGATAGGGACAATGAAGTATTCAGAAATATTTTATTGACAGATTAAGCCTGTACCTGATGCTAACCAAGACAGTTTTCAATTAAATATGCATGCTATTAATTTATTGTTTCATTATATAATGCACAAGGAGTATTTGGACTGACTTCAGAAGGCTGACAGTGAGAAATGCAGCTGAAAGCTAATAATGTGCAAACTAAGGTTTATAAATGAATGCATTCAAAATGCTAATCAGAGGGCTTTTGGAACTGGGAAAAGAATCCCATAATCTTCTGCAATCCCCTGGTGTGCCCTAGAGTCTAGTTATTAGAAATAAAAAGGTAAAGTCTTAAGAGAACTATGTGTCAAGGCTAAAGTGTACCTGCCAGGTACAGAAACAGCAAATAGCTGCAAGTCACCTGGAAGACATCTGTAGAAAGTTATCCACTCATCTAGATTGAAACTGGTTGAAACAGCTCCCTATTAATCCACAAAGGGTCAACAATGGCTGCAGGTGACCACATAGTCTTTTTTTGTCCAAGCTTATTTTGAGACAGTTTTGATGGCAGCACCAAGACCACTTAGCAGCAAGCCTGAAGGCTTGGTCCAACAAATCCATGTTAGGCTTTCAGTACACATCTGGTTTCCTGATGATCATGCCCCTAACTGGCCAAAGACACAAAGACACAAAGCCAGAAGATGCACAAAGCCAATGCTTAACAGCAATGCAGTTGGACATCTGCCCTCCACTTTCCCTTGGCCAAAGATGTTCAGGTCACTCAAAAAGGAGGGAAGAAGTCCCCCAAAAGCAAAAAGACTTTAAGCTAGTGCTGAAGCACTAATATGGCTAGAAAACATCCAAGTGATGGGGCTTGGTATACTTAAATGGATTGCCAAGTTCAGAGGGTTCAGTCCAGATATGATTCTGGGCCTGTGTCCTTCTTGAATAGCCTGGACAGGTACTCAGAGAGTAATATGAAGGTTTCCTAGTTTATACTAAAGTGGGAATAGAACCTTGATCCATCCCACTCCTACCAGTTTGATGCCAGTGCCAATAACAGATGCCTGGAGAGGATTCACAGGTCACCAGAAGGGCAGCTGAAGAGCAGCATGAAGGAATTCCAGCCACTCAAGCTTGTAAGTCAGCTTCCTCAGAGACCCAGCTTAAATGTCTCTGTGCAAACACACACATCATGGAGAATAAACAAGAGGAGTTAGAAATGTGTGCACACCTACAAGCTATGATCTTATTCACATCACTGAGGCATGGTGGGATGGCTCCTGTGACTGGAGAATTGGGATGGAAGGGTACAGGCTTTTCAGGAAGGACAGGCAGGGGACACAAGGAGGAGGTGGCGTCATGCTTTCTGTTCGTGACCAGGTGGGATGCTGTCCATGGACCTCTGGGGATGGATAAAGAGCTGATAAAGACCTTATGAGTCAGGATTAAAGGGCCATCAGGGACAACTGACATGACAGGTGGGATCTGCTATAGGCTACCTGATCAGGAAGACTGAGTGGATGAGGCTCTCTATAGATGGATAGGAACAGCCTCATGTTCACAAGCCCTGGTCCTCATGTGGAACTCCAACCAACCTGATATATGTCGGAGCAGGGCAGAAGCAATCCAGGAGGCTCCTGGAATGCATTGATGATAACTTCCTTCTCCAAGTGATAGGAGAACTGCTATGCTGGACATTGATCTACTCCTCCATCTTGAGTCTCCACCTGGAGTACTGAGTTCAGCTCTGAGGCCCCCAACATAAGAAGACCATGGACCTAGTGAAGTGAGTCTAGAGGAGGTCAACAAAGATGATTAGAGGGCTGGGGCATCACTCCTATGAGGACAGGCTGAGAGAGTTGGGCTTATTCAACCTGAAGAAGAGAAGGCTCCAGGGGCACCTTGTTGTGCCTTTGAACAACTTGTCACGCCTTTGAACAACTTGTTGCGCCTTTGAACAACTTGTTGCAGTGGAAGGTGTCCTGGTGCATATCAGAGGGGTTGGAACTACATGATCATTAAGGTCCCTTCCAAACCATTCCACAGTTCCTCACGAAAGTGTAACTGTGGCTTTGCAATACCTTGTAATGCAATTTTGCAGTGCCTCTGTGAAGCACTTTCTGCTGATCTCTGAGGTTCCATAGCTCCCCAGTCCCTCTCACTGAAATCTTTTTCTCAACAGAACAGTATTGTTTGATACAGTGTGAACTGCCTGAGGCTATGCTGACTGAAAACACAAGAGTGGCCCTTGTGCAAGGAAAAACAGAAATGAAAGAAATTAAGACAGCTCTTTCACTCTGGACTCTCTCACAACAGATTCTTGACAAACCATAACTACCAGGACTGTTGGAGATCTGAGATGCATACATCCACACTGACATCACAGACTGCAGCATAATGTTGAAGTGGGCAAGCTGACTTTAAATTAAATAGTGCAGATACTGGTGTAGCATTGATCATGAAGCATCACCATCTTCCAAACAAACTCTTGACAGGATGCTTGGTTGTATGGTTTAGTTGATTGGGTGGTGTCAGATGATAGGTTGGACACGATGATCTCGAAGGTCTCTTCCAACCTGGTTAATTCTATTCTATTCTATTCTAAGGAACTGCCGGATTCAGAGGAACTGAATCTGGTACCGAACTTGGCACTGGTGAGGCCACACCTCGAGTACTGTCTTCCGTTCTGGGCCCCTTGCTACAAGAAGGACATTGAGGTGCTGGAGTGTGTCCAGAGAAGAGCAGCAAGACAGGTGAAGGGCCTGGAGCACCTGGGCTATCAAGAGTGTCTGAGAGAGCTTGGGATGTTCAGTCTGGAGAATAAGAGGCTGAGAGGGGACCTCATCACACTACAACTACCTTAAGCAAGAAGTGGGCAGCCTCACAGTCTCAGGCTGCGCCAGGGGTGGTTTAGGTTGGATGTTAGGAAGAAGTTCTATACAGAGAGAGTGATTGCCCATTGGAATGGGCTGCCTGGGGAGGTGGTGGAGTTGCCGTCATTGGGGGTTTTCAGGAGAAGACTTGATGGGGTGCTTGGTGCCGTGGGTTATTTGTTTGGGTGGTGTTGGATTGGTTGATGGGTTGGACGCGATGATCTTGAAGGTCTCTTCCAAACTGGTTTATTCTATGTATTCTCCTTGGTGTCAAGTGACAGGACTAGAGGAAATGCAGGCTGCAGCAGGGAAGGTTTAGGCTGGATATTAGGAAATACTTCCTCCCAGAAAGGGTTCTCAAACATTGGAATGGTCTGCCCAGGGCAGTGGTGGAGTCACCATCCATAGAGATGTTCAAGCAGCCTGTGGCCTGGTGCTTAGGGCCATGGTTTAGTGTTGACCCTTCAGGTCTGGGTTGAAGGCTGGACTGGATGACCTTTGAGGTCTCTTCCAAACAGATATGTTCTGTGATTTTGTGATTCTGTGACCAGAATAAAATTAGCAGTTTTGCATCTCAGTTGCTTTCCCTTATTGTTTCTTGATGTTACAGCTAATGGATATATAACACCATGCTCACTTTAACTCTTCTGTGTTCACAAATTAAACAAAACCAAAACCAAAACCCACCAACCCCCCACAACTAATTCACACTCACTAGAGAGACAACGTAGCTTTCTAAACTCTATTTTTCTCCAGTTAGTGGAGCTGCTTCAGTGCAGCTAAAGGACTGATTTTTCACAGAGGGATCAATAGGGCTATTCCCCCTGCATCTGAAGCCTGGCTTCTTTGCTGTGGCATTCTCCCTGGGACCTTAAAGCTGCCTTCTGCATTCCTAGAAAGGTACCATGCCAGGCCAGGGAAATCTAGTGGTCTGCAGTTGGTATAATCCATCTGTGGCTGTACAACAGTGTGGAGTCACAGTGTCAAGTTGTGCCATCCATATCAGACCAGTCTGTGTTGTCCAGAGCAGTGTCAGCCCCTGTCCCTTTGTGGTTACTCCAATAACTACAGCTTTTAACTGAGAACACAGAACAGGCTTGAACACTGAGAACAAAGCACATTTGTTTCCTTATATTTAAACAGTGTCATGTAATAATCAGATAATGTGTGTAGCAATAACATGAATGACATTTGAGAACCTAATTTTTCAGTCCAGCTATACCCTTTATATTAGCTCAGTTGCTTTACTAGATTCTGCTAGGATTATCATTAACTTGTCATTTTTTTAAGGTGGCTGCAATGGTGCAGGAGTAGAAATTTAGGTCAGGCCTAGGTCAGTGGAAACTCATTCTCTAGACACTATGAGAAAGTGAAGAATAAAAGTGGAGAGGCTGGTGCTAGTCTCTTCTCACAGGTCATTAGTGACAGAACAAGAGGGAGTGACCTCAAGCTGCCACTGGGTAGGTTTAGACTGGACATTAGGAAACATTTTTTCAGGGCAAGAGTGGCCAGGCATTAGAATGGGCTGCCCAGGGAGGTGGTTGAGTCACCAACTTTGGAGGTGTCTAAAGGTGGTTTGGATGTGCTGCTTGGGGCTATCATTTAGGGCTGAACCTTGCAGAGTAGGACTATTGGTTGGACTTGGTGACCCTGATGTTCCTGTGATTCTGTGTGACTGTGGAGTCACACTTAGCAACTCATGCAGCTCATGGCTTCCACAGACTTCACTGGAGAAGATTTTAATTAATGCTTCAGACTATTCTCCACATGTTCAGAAAAGAATGATTCATGCAGCTTATCTCATATCAGCTCCTTGCTCTTCAGGATCGTTATGGCATGTGAAAAGGGACACAGGGTCACAACTGCAGCTCTACACACGCTTTCCTTTCCTTCCATTGTTCAAAATACCTGTGCTGTGTTCTGCCACTCAGCTGGAGAAGGCTTGCCTGAGTAAATGTCTGAATATAGCCAAATAGAAACCACAATGGGAGTGGAAATCAGGTCTTCATCAAGGAACCTTTCAAGCATTTTTCCTCCAGCTCATCAGCCTGACAACCAAAAATTTAGAATAAAGGCTAAGATAATCACATAAACTTTATAAGGTCTATTACAAAGCAACTCAGTCAGATCTGCTGACATGAAACACACTGGAGGTGCCAAAGCCCTTAATGAATGGACCCCCCTGATGAGATTTACAAGAGCTCTTGATCTGTCATCATGCTGGTTGCATCTGTCACTTGCACCTGGCATGAATATCTTAGTTAGCTATCACATATCACTTTCATATGGGCCAGCAGGACAGCTGGAATTGCTTCACCTTTGTGTCAAGGCCTTTCATAGTAAAAGATGTTTTATAAGACTGGTTTGTGCTGTTGCTAGCAATGTTTAGTGCTGGATTCTCCTAAAACAGCAGGTCCACAGCAATCTCATCTGTTGGTGACGCACAGCTCACAACCCAGCATTGTGAAACTGATTTGAGTTTCTTTCCTCCCTTTTTACAGGCTGTCGTGCTCAGACTTGATTCTGCAAAAAGCTATCATCTGGGGACCCAGTTCAACCATTATCTGAAGCTCACCTTTGATTTAAGCACTTTATAAGGATCTCTTTGTGGGCCACCAGCATTTTACAGGTGTTAGGCTAGATCAGCACATGACTTGAGATTTTCTTTGTGTGTTATTTTCCCTCTATTCTGATGCTACTGTTCGCACAGATGTGTGTTTGCTAAGGTGCTTTTATCACATGTCACTACCCTGAAGCAACAAAACTGCTCTGTTCCAAAACCATAGTAAAGCCTGGATCAGCCCTTCCTCAGTGGCAGCTCTGTCTCCTAAAGGCTATCAATGTCTGTGTGGAAGTCAGGAGGCTGGTGAAGTGACTCTTGCTCAGATGTGATCCAAAGGAGAGCAGTGCAGACAAGAGGAGTTGCACAACTCCTTGTTTCAGAACAAGAGGACACAGTCTCAAGCTGCACCAGGGGAGGTTTAGGCTGGATGTTAGGAAGAAGTTCTTCATAGAAAGAGAGATTGTTCATTGGGATGGGCTGCCCAGGGAGGTGGTGGAGTCACCATCACTGGTGGTGTTTAGGAAGAGATTGGATGAGGTGCTTGGTGCCATGGTTTAGTTGATTAGATGATGTTGGATGATAGTTGGACTCGATGATCTCAAAGGTCTTTTCCAACCTGGTTAATTCTATTCTATTCTATTCTAAAACATAATTTTTGAAGGAATGTGAAGAAATGTGCAAGTGATTTAGAGCCACCACGATTTGTACTTCATAGATAATTGTACTGATTAGTTGATTGTGAGTGGCATGCCTGGTAATTTTGTTATGTTGAACTCTAAGTACTTCATAAACCTGTGGAGTCAATTGTGGTGATGCTACTCTCCCAAAATCACAAACTGGGAGACTTGTTAAAAATTTGTAAAAGTTGCTTCTCCAGCCACTCTGACCCCAGCCTGTAGCACTGCATGGGGTTGTTGTGTCCAATGTGTAGAACTTGGCACTTAGACGTGTTAAATCTCATGCCCTTGGACTCTGCCCATCTGTCCAGCCTGTCAAGGTCCCTCTGGAGAGCTCTCCCATCCTCTAGCAGATCAACACCTGCCTCCAGCTTGGTGTCATCTGCAGACTTCCTGATTTTTGCATTCTTGCTGGGGTTACTTAGCCTGGAGAAGAGGAGACTCAGGGGTGACCTTATTACTCTCTGCAACTACCTGAAGGGAGGTTGTAGACAGACGGATGTTGGTCTCTTCTCCCAGGCAGCCAGTACCAGGACAAGAGGACACAGTCTCAGGCTGCACCAGGGGAGGTTCAGGCTGGATGTTAGGAAAAAGTTCTATACAGAAAGAGTGATTGCCCATTGGAATGGGCTGCCTGGGGAGGTGGTGGAGTCGCCATCACTGGAGGTTTTTAGGAGAAGACTTGATGGGGTGCTTGGTGCCGTGGGTTAGCTGTTTAGGTGGTGTTGGATTGGTTGATGGGTTGGACGCGATGATCTTGAAGGTCTCTTCCAACCTGGTTTATTCTATGTATTCTATTCTATGTATTCTAAATGTTATTGAAATTCTTTATCTAGAAATACTCTCAGGCAAATCATTTTTCTGCACTGTGTTGCACACTAGGTCGCAGTCTAATAGCAAAAGATTAAAGGCATTATTCTTCCAGGTAAATAACGACCTTACCATGTTCCCTTTTCCCATATTCTTTGCTTTTAATAATATTCCTTTAAATTTATGCTGCCTCAACATAAAATCTTGATTCAGTCCTCCATGTAGCGTTATAAACCAGCCTGTGAGAATGAAGTGCAGATTTTTTCCCTTCCTAATGGAGTGGTTTTACTATTGCTTCCCAGTTTGAATTGTTTCAGCATCTCCTGTCTTCCTGCACCCTAACTTAGTGAAGTCAGAAAAGGGATTTAGGGAGTATTTTCACTTCTGTCATGCCTTGTTCTAGCTTGCCTTGTTCTTTCCTTGACTATTTTTCCTCCTCCCACTGTCTCTTATGTACAGTACTGGTATTCTGTTTTATTCACACAGTGAATCCTTTATTTGCCAGGGGAAACAAAGAAGTGTTTGTGTCAATGAGAACAAAATCTTCGGTGAGAACAAAGCACAAGACAAACAGAATGGGAGGAAGAGGAAACTGAAGAAAGTGGCAGCTTGAAGCAAAGGGTGAGCTGTGAGGGGAGGCAGCACTCCAGGAGGTGATGGAGCGCATGGGCCCAAGCACAGCGAGGACGACTAGAATGGGCAAATCTGGGTAAGGCTGGCTGGTTTCTGTGAGCTGAGAAAAAAGTGGCTGTGGCTGGAAAGAGCCCAAGAATAAAAGTCAGGATAGGTGGAAGAGGTGGGGAGAGGGAAGAGTGATGACAGTGGGCGCGAAAATCTCCCACTAAAGCTCTTGGCTGTGGAAGGGTCTGACTAACCCCTTCCATCCTCCCACCCACGTGGGCTGATCCTGGCTCTCTTTTCCAGCTGGCCTTTTGCATTGGCCAGAAGTTTTATTGAGAGGAGTAGTCTCCACATTAAGCCTTGTCATGAGTAATTTAAATTTAATTTTCAAGACATCTCCCCCTTATCTCTCTCCAAAGAACATCCATGAAAGAGTGAACAAACTCCTTGATGTACATTTCATTAGGAAACCTACTCACCTCACAGTCAACATCAAAGGAGAAGATCCATAAAATTACAAATGTCAGTGTAATGAGGCTCAAGGAAAGTGCATTGAATAAAACAGCTTGGGCCACAGGTGAACTGAAGGAGGGAAAAGGAAGCAAGGGTAGTGCCATAATGCACTCAAGAATCCATAGAAAACATGTGCAGCTCAAGAACCTGCATGCAATAAGTCTTCATAAAAGGGATATTGTGCAGCTTTACTGAGTGCTTCTGAAGCATTGGGGAATGATAAATGATGAAATAGAAAGGAGGAAGAGGCATCCATGCTCCAAATGGTTATAAAGCTGACAATGTTATATCACTACAACGCTGAGAACAGGAGGAAAAGAAATCAAAGAAAGAAGAAATTTTTCAAGGAAGCTATAGTGAGCTCTCTTAAAACTATTCATGCCCAGTTTCCACAAGTGGAGAAAATTAATGAACTGGGACCATTTTCATCTCCAGGACTCAAGCAGGATATTGTGGTATCCTTCAAGCTTAACTTGTAGGAAAAGAAAAAACACATGACCCCAGAAAACCTAGTGAAGAAACCTTAACAATGAAAAGTTATGAAACTTATCAATATGTAAAGGGTGAGTGCCAAGAGGATGGAGTCAGGCTCTGCTTGGTGATGCCCTTTGACAGGACAAGGGGCAATGGGTGGAAGCTGAGGCATAGGAAGTTCCATGGAAACATGATGAAAACATGTGAGGATGACAGAACACTGGAACAGGCTGCCCAGGGGGGTTGTGGAGGCTATCTTTCTGGAGATATTCAAGACCCACCTGGATGAGTTCCTGTGTGATCTGGTATAGGTGATCCCGATCTGGCAGGGGGGTTTGGACTGGATGATCTTTTGAGGTCCCTTCCAACCCCTAACATCCTGCGATTAACATGTCAGTATGCTTCATTTGAAGAGAATAAGAGATATTCACATACTGGCCATCCAAATAAATGGTTATTAAACAGAGCCAGCTGCGAGGCTACTTTTTCCACAGCCACTTGTCTTTTTAACATACCACACTGAACTTCTCCAGAATGTATGTATAGCAATTCTTATACCCTCTTATTGAAAAGATTAAAAAAAACTGATAACAGGATGACTTCTAAAATGTTGCTATATGTAATAATTTAGTGGGGATCAAGTAAATGAAATGGAAGCATAGCTACTGACAAACTGAAAATATTTTTAATAAGGCTGTATTTGAAAACTGGGCCAAAATTATTACTGCATGAGCAAATTGCCTCTTAAAATGTATAACACGTGTATAAATTACAAAGAGTGTGTCAGCCCCCTTCCCTTTAGGCCACACTTGCATGTCACACTTCTTTTCTTCTAGCTCTTCACCAAAGTACTGCAGGTATCTCAACTGACAGCAGTTACCCACACTATAAACCAGAACAGAACAGAATAGAATAGAATAGAATAGAATAGAATAGAATAGAATAGAATAGAATAGAATAGAATAAACCAAGTTGGAAGAGACCTTCAAGATCATTGCGTCCAACCCATCATCCAACACCATCTAATTAACTAAACCATGCAATCAAGCCTCCCATCAAGTCTTCTCCTAAACACCTCCAATGATGGTGACTCCATCACCTCCCCAGGCAGCCAATTCCAATGGGCAATCACTCTCTCTGTGTAGAATTTGTACCTAACCTCCAGCCTAAACCTTCCCTGGCACAGCTTGAGACTGTGTCCTCTTGTTCTGGTGCTGGTTGCCTGGGAGAAGAGATAAACCCCCACGTGGCTACAACCTCCCTTCAGAGAGAGCAATAAGGTTTGCCCTGAGCCTCCTCTTCTCCAGGCTAAGCAACTCCAGCTCCCTCAGCCTCTCCTCATAGGGTTTGTGCTCCAAACCCCTCACCAACTTCATTGCCCTTCTCTGGACACGTTCCAGCAAGTCAACATCTTTCCTAAACTGAGAGGCATGGAAACTCTGTGTAGCCACTGTAAATAACAGTCACAACAAGCAGGAGCAATAATATTTCTCAGAAATTAATTAATTAATCTTCTAAACTTGGATAGAATTTTGCATTTGAGTGGCAAAAGAGAAATGGAAAAATAATGACTATGACGAGGGTTTGTTGGTTTTTTCACCGAGCCAAGTAGGAGTGGTCACTTATTAAAGCAACACCTTCAACAGCTTTGCTGAACTAGTAAGCCTGGCAAACTTTAACAACAACACATTTTCCCAAACCCTCACAGATCTAGTTAACTTGTTAAAAATTACTTCCTTTCTATAAAACACAGAACGACAGAACATGTCTGACTGGAAAAGACTTTGGCGATCATCAAGTCCAACCCTCGACCCAGCACCAAAGGGTTAACGCTAAACCGTGTCCCTAAGCTCCAGGTCCGCACACGGCTTGAACACCCCCCAGGGGTGGTGTCTCCACACATACAGCTCCTTATCAAAAAGATTTCAAAGTGCATGCATTCTCCAGAGCTTTTTCAATACCTAAGTAGAAAAATAGTCTAAGAGATTCCAACTTAAGCCCCTTGATCCATGATTTCAGCTAGAGGATAAGAGCAGCTCTGCGAGCAGTTTTCTTGCCGCAGAAACACAATGATGAAATGTGATGGCAGGGAGAGTGGTTCTGTTGTGTCAGAAAAGATTAAAATGTGAAAAATATAACTATCCTGAAGTCTTTTGAAATGTAGGTCTCTCTAAGATTTCTTTTTTACCATTGCTAGGAGATACCTCCTCCCTGAGTAGCTGCATTTGATTCAAATGATACTTTGGCTCATGCTTTTTAAGACTCACACTAAATGCAATGTACCTTCTCTTCCAGTGATACAGCTGGGAAATTAGCATAAAAATCTGTCTTCTGAAAAGTAGAGCATTCAAGCATTAGAGCACTACTGGCAGCTTTGGTCACTTTCTACAAAGAAAACACTTTTTACCAAAAACTGGTCCTATGGATAGGCAGGCTTCTTGATTCTGAGGTCACCTTATTTTTCAGCCATACCACATAGGCTGCTAAAATGGAAAAGACACCTGCTGTGCCCAGCATAGAGGTTTGCTCTCTTTAATGACCTGTCTCCAAGGCACTGTGAAAGTCCTTGGGTTCACAGGATTCCAGGCCAAAAAGAAAACTCCAGAATTAGCAATTCTCCTTTGGATCTTTTATTTCATGTGCCTATCCCTGGGTCAAACCAAGTAACTGCAGCTTGACAGCAGCCTAACTTGCAGACACTAATTTCTCTTGTGTTTACTACTTCTGTTTTCAGACAAAAAGGATACACAAAATAAGAGCCAATTTCCCTATGATACTCACCTCCCTCTCCTAACTAGAAGAAAATGTCAGAAAGAAAGAGACAGTCATTTAGAAAGCCACAGGTGAAGAGATGATGATTTTCAAAGTGTAGTTTAAGGAAGTTTCCCTTCTAATTCTACTCACAGACTTGCCCAGTACTAAACCTGCCTCTGTGGATTTGAATTAAAGCAGACTAAGTCATAGAATCACACAGAACTGTCAGGATTGGAAGGGACCCCAAGGATCATCCAGTTCCAACCCTCTTGCCATGGGCAGGGTTACCCTTCATTAGATCAGGTTGCCCAAAGCCACATCCAGCCTGGCCATAAAACATCCAGGGATGAGGCTTCCACTACGTCCCTGGGCAACCTGTTCCAGGCACTGAGTGGAATTCTTCCATAGTGCAAAGGATTTTTTTTGAAATTCATTTTGCAGATGTATATAGTGACAATTGAAAAGAGAGAAAGTGTGAAAGAGAGGAGCACTCTGGTGCATTCACACTGAGTAAATTGCTGGAGAGAATCCAATGGAGACCCATAAGGATGATTAGGGTACTTGAGCACCTCCCTGATGAAGAGAGACTGAGAGCCCTAGGGCTGTTTAGTCTTGAGAAGACTGAGAGGGGATATGATCAATATCTATGAATATCTGAGGGGTGGGTGTTAAGTGTGGGGGGGGGCAAGCTCTTTTCAGTGGTGCACAGTAATAAGACAAGGAACAATGGATACAAACTTGAACACAGAAGATTTCACCTCCACATGAGGAGAAACTTCTTTACAGTGAGGGTGACAGGGTGCTGGGACAGGCTGCCCAGAGAGGTTGTGGAGTCTCTTTCTCTGGGGACTTTCAAAACCTGATGCATTCCTGTGCAGACTACCCTAAGTGATCCTGCTTTGGCAGGGGAGTTGTACTTGATGATCTCTTGAGGTCCCTTCCAACCTCTAATGTACTGTGACACTGCAGGTATATATGATTATCTTTGTGGTTCTAGTAATTTATATAGGACTAGAAAGATGACCTAAGTAGGAAGGATGACCCCATAGGAATGGACACAGAAGAAATCTCCATCAAAATGAAAATGAGTTGACAACAAGGGTGCAGTTAAAAGACATAAGCAAGGAACAACTGAATAATCAGCCACTGTTTTCAAGCATGATATGTAAACCCCTTTTCTGTCTAATGCACATATTTAGTGTTGTCAAAAACACAGATTTCTTCTTCTTCTTCTTCTTCTTCTTCTTCTTCTTCTTCTTCTTCTTCTTCTTCTTCTTCTTCTTCTTCTTCTTCTTCTTCTTCTTCTTCTTCTTCTTCTTCTTCTTCTTCTTCTTCTTCTTCTTCTTCTTCTTCTTTCTTCCTTCTTCTTCTTCTTCTTCTTCTTCTTCTTCTTTCTTTTTTTTTTTTTTGTTTTTCCCAAGGTCTAATGAAATGTAAGGGCTGTGAGACCAGGTTCACACAGTTATTGTGCTCATCTAGATCACAGAGACTTATCTGGGATATTTTCACTAGGGAAACAAATTTACAATGGATCCAGGTCTCTTTTTTAATTAAAAATAAATAAAAAAGAAGAAGAAGCTTAGGAGACTGCCATGCTCTCACCCAGGTTTGCTCAAAAGTTTTATTCTGTCTCTTCTTCCATTTTTTCTCCTGAGCCCATTTCGTTTTCCTGTTTGACCTTTGACACCTTCTTGGTTATTACTTACTGATCTTTCTTTATTTTTGTGTCTCGTCACAAAGACACAGGCAGACAAACAGGTACACAGAGTTGTAATTTGTCCTGTGTCACTCCCTTCTCCCTCTTCCCAACTTTTTAGATTTAGGCTCTCCTGGACCTGCCCAGAGTAGCTTTCCATTGTTTCTTCTTTTTGTTAGAGGGAAAACCAGGAAGCTCATTTATTCATAAGAGGATGTAGTTTTCCTTCCTGAAGGTTTCAGCATAGCAATATAGAAGAATAAAATAGAATAGGATAGGATAGGATAGGATAGGATAGGATAGGATAGGATAGGATAGGATAGGATAGGATAGGATAGGATAGGATAGAATTAACCAGCTTGGAAAAGACCTTCAAGATCAAATCCAACCTATCACCTAACACCACCCAATCAACTAAACCATGGCACCAAGTGCCTCATCCAGTCACTTAAACACTTCCAGTGATGGTAACTCCGCCACCTCCCTGGGCATCACATTCCAATGGCTAATATCTCTTTCTGTGAAGACTTTCTTCCTAACATCCAGCCTAAACCTCCCCTGGTACACCTTGAGACTGTGTGCTCTTGTTTTGGTGCTGGATGCCTGGGAGAAGAGACCAGCCCCCACCTGGCTACAACCTCCCTTCAGGTAGTTGTAGAGAGCAAGAAGGTCTCCCCTGAGTCTCCTCTTCTCCAGGCTAAGCAAACCCAGCTCCCTCAGCCTCTCTTCATAGGCTCCAAACCCCTCACCAGCTTTGTAGCCCTTTGTTAGGGTTGGAAGTGACCTCAAGGATCATCTAATTCCAACCCCCCTGCCATGGGCAGGGACACCACACACTAGATCAGGTTGCTCAGAGTCACATCCTGCCTGACCTTAAAAACCTCCAGGCATGGGGCTCCTACCAGCTTCCCAGGCAGCCTGTTCCAGTGTGTCACAAATATGCTGCCCAGCATCTCCCAGTGCTGAATGCATTGCTTCCCTCCTCTAAGTTGGCTGTAACTTTAGGGACCTTAACTGCATTGTGGTTTCTGTCTGATGCTAATTGATTAAAATTATTAAGAAATGGAGCTATTAAAATAAGCTTTGTTATATCTTTAAAACAAATGTCTTGAAATGCTACAGAAAAAAGCTGGTTTAAGATAATGATGAAGTGATAACATGAAGATGAAGGTACCCCAGTTAAAAGGAACCAGAAACCACCATGTCCTTATCTTATGTAAATGCTACACTGTGCAAATCCTCTCAGGCTTAGTCTGACTTAGCCTGTGTAACATTTCAGCTGTTATATTTCAACTGCAATAACAAGCAGAATGTAATCTTAACAGATCTTATCAAATCACCACAATCCTTTCACACTCAAGGACACAATAACTCCTCATCAGTGTTATGTGCTCTATATGTAAGGGGTTCTTCTGGGGTTTGGGACTTTTTGTCTTTGCTTTCCTTCCTTTTCTGAAGGAACAAAAATACTATTTGAAAAAAAAAATGATAATAATAATAATAATAAAATAGCCCAGTCTATGTTCCTAGGAGCCTAAGAACCCTGTCTCCTTGTGGATTACAGCTGGCAGCTGTGAGGTGTAAAGTTTTACAATTTACAGTGCTGGGATTTCTTCTTGTTTCTAATCTCTGCTACTCAAAACCCCGTTCATTTTCTTGGCGAGCTGTGAAACTTTAGATTGCTGGTTAAAGAGAATGCTCTGCCTGCAAATACTAGACTGTAACTATAGATGGGCTAGAGGGAGTGCATGGCAAATGAGTGCACAATGTCAAAAGATTGACGAGTTTGGGAAGAAAGGGTGAGGCTATAGGAAATTTTGATCTCATTCATGTTTATAAAGATGTAAAGACTGAGTGCCAAGAGGATGGAGCCAGGCTCTGCTGGGTGATGCCCAGTGACAGGATGAGGGGCAATGGGTGGAAGCTGAGGCATAGGAAGTTCCATGGAAACATGAGGAAAAAATTTTCCCTGTGAGTATGACAGAACACTGGAACAGGCTGCCCAGGGGGGTTGTGGAGTCTCCCTCTCTGGAGGCACTCAAAACATGCCAGGATGTGTTTTTTCAGTCTGGGGAAAAGAAGACTTCGAGGTGACCTTATTGTGGCCTTCCAGTATCTGAAGGGGGCCTAAAAGAAGGCTGGGGAGGGACTTCTCAGGATATCAGGTAGTGATAGGACTACGGGGAATGGAATGAAGCTGGAGGTGGGGAGATTCAGGCTGGATGTGACGAGGAAGTTCTTCACCATGAGAGCAGTGAAGCCCTGGAATGGGTTGTCCAGGGAGGTGGTTGAGGCCCCATCCCTGGAAGTGTTTAAGACCAGGCTGGATGAGGCTCTGGCCAGCCTGATCTAGTGTGAGGTGTCCCTGCCCATGGAAGGGGGGTTGGGACTAGATGATCCTTGTGGTCCCTTCCAACCCTGACTGATTCTGTGATTCTATTCTATGATTCTATGTGTTCCAGTGTGATCTGCTCTAGGAGATACTGCTCTGGTGGGGGGGTTGGACTGGATGATCTTTCAAGGTCCCTTCCAGCCCCTAACATTCTGTGATTCTGTGAAATTTTAAGCAGCTACAAGAACTGTCATAAGGATGAAGAATTATTTAAGATAAGAATGAATCTCTTTATTTCTGGAAAAATTCTATTGTAGTCAGTATAAAATTAGCATACACTTCTAGCAGAATGGGCATATTTCTCCATTTAATTCTTTAGATTGATTTCAGGTATCTTTAGAAATTAATTCTGTAATCTTTTAAACTACTAATTTTTGTCAGAAAGAGTAATTTCATTTCCATGGCACTCCACTGCATTTGGCCCATTAAGGTTCATTATCATGTTTTAGGACGGCTGGACCACGTCATTCCCTTCAGTGCTACTGTCCTCAGAAGAGTTCTAGAAGATTAAGTCTTGATGAGGACCTAACTGCAGCAAGGCACACTCTCCCACTGGAGGGCCCAAGCTCTCCTCAGTCAAAAAAGGGCACTGTACTATTAATTTGTTCATATTCTCAAGCAGCTGACTTTGTCTATTCCTCCTTGCTTTGGCCTCAAACAAACCTCCTGGCTTATTGCAACATTGCTGCATTGTACCTGTGCTGTGGGGGATTTCCTCTGGCTCTGCCTGACCCTAATAAAAGCCCAAAGAGGCAGAGCAGAAATAATAATACCAGAACCCTAAAGCAATTGTGGCTAGAATGGATGCTTGCCATTCCCCTAAGCCCCATCCAATTCACTCTCGTTTTAGCCCTGTCTATCTTTCCTTAATCCTCATCTAGGAATCATGTTTCCTCCTGTCAACCTTGTCAACAAATGAGTGTGTAGGATAACTTATTTGTTAAAGAGCAATGCCTCTGTGTGGAGATGCTTGCAGGTATCCAATCAGAGCTTTTCAGTGGAAAAAACAGACAGGTTGCCTCCACACCCCACACCCCCCCGCCTCCCTTTTTTTTTTCCTTTCTTTTTTTTTAGGAGAGAAATCCCACTAGCTAATTTCTACAAGTCTAAACTGATTGTTAACAGACTTTGTGCTGATCCCAGCTTTACCTTCATTTAAAGGAATGTTTCAGCAGCATGCAACCTGGGCTTACTTCAATGGCCAAACAAAAAACACCAAAGGAAGACAGAAGCAGAATGTTGCCCTCCATTAGGTTTTGCATCCTTCTCGTCTCAGCCACAAAACAGATAAGAAGCAGTCACTGTCTTTGGTAAAACAAACCACAAACACAGGACTTCTTTAAATTAGCCTTGGCTACAAACCTCAGTTAGTTTCTGTGTCTCTGCAACCACTCACTCAAGGGGCCCCTCACTGACATGTTCTTGGTCACTCCCTCTTCTTCAGCCTCTCTGCTGTGTTTCTGTGCCAGTGTCAAAACACAACATAGCCTGAGGACAGAATTTCAGCTGTACTTGAAATTTCCTCATCTTTATGAGATGATGCCATATCTTGACTTCAGTTTAAAGCTGGACTTCTTTCATCTTATGCTTGCTTGAAAGACAAACAGAGAAGCCTTTTCAATCAGAGGAGTGAGCAGACACTGCAGACAGAATCATAGAATCATAGAATCAATAAGGTTGGAAAAGACCTCAAAGATCATCAAGTGCAACCTGTCACCCAACACCTCATGACTACTAACACATGGCACCAAGTGCCACATCCAATCCCCTCTTGAACACATCTAGGGATGGTGACTCCACCACCTCCTTGGGCAGCACATTCCAATGGCTAACAACTCTCTCTGTGAAGGACTTTCTCCTCACCTCGAGCCTAAACTTCCCCTGGCACAACTTGAGACTCTGTCCTCTTGTTCTGGTGCTGGTTGCCTGGGAGAAGAGACCAACCCCCTCCTGGCTACAGCCTCCCTTCATGGAGTTGTAGAGAGCAATGAGGTCTCCCCTGAGCCTCCTCTTCTCCAGGCTAAACAATCCCAGCTCCCTCAGCCTCTCCTCATAGGGCTTGTGCTCGAGGCCTCTTCCCAGCCTTGTTGCCCTTCTCTGGACACATTCAAGAGTCTTAATGTCCTTCCTAAACTGAGGGGCCCAGAACTGGACACAGTACTCAAGGTGTGGCCTAACCAGTGCTGAGTACAGGGACACAATGACTTCCCTTCTCCTGCTGTCCACACCATTCCTGATACTGGCCAGGATGCCATCATGCCATAATGCTTCACTCCAGTCATTTCAGACAACATGCCTCTTGGGTAACATAGTGTTAACAGCATTTTCATGAGCATTGCATTTAAATTACTGAGTTCCTTCCCTCAAACAAAATTTAATGAAAACAGTATAGATGGCATTATACCTTAGCAACTGGCATGATATCAAAACAGGGAAATATTACATATTGTAAGACTAAAGGAAATAAAGCACAACTGCAGAGATTTAACCTTCCTTTTCTGTTCACTGTTTCTTAAAATTGCCAAACTCCTTTTACCTAATTTTAGGGGGGGAAATCTTTCTATGCTCAGACTTGCTCAAAGCTATGCAAACTTGTTGAGTATGTGCTTCAGCCCATTTCCATGGTACCACAAAATGCGTTCTGATGTCGAAATAATGACTCTGAAGGGAGAAAAGAAGTTTCATACAAATGCATCGTCCATGCAAAGAGTAAGGTTGAAATTGGAGCGCTGTTAATTTGGTAAAGCTTCTGCTGACTTCAGAACAGCTCAAGGTTTGTTTTTATAGATAAACCTGCATTCTTTTGCAATAGTTATGGATGTGACAGCCTCAAAGCACAATTTACAATGGAAGGTATGAAGGCATGAATTGTCCTTATAATTTTTAGATATATTAAAGCCCTATGGGTTACTCTTGTCCTTAGCTTGAGAACATTTAGAATAGAATAGAATTAACCAGGTTGGAAAAGACCTTCGAGATCATCAAGTCCAACCTATCACCCAACACATCAGTATCCTCAAACATCTTTGCTTGCCCAGTAGCATTGTCAATAGAATGGAGTAGAACAGAATAGAGTAGAGTAGAGTAGGATAGGATAGGATAGGATAGGATAGGATAGGATAGGATAGGATAGAATAGAATAGAATAGAATAGAATTAACCAGGTTGAAAAAGACCTTTGAGATCATCAAGCCCAACCTATCACCCAACACCATCTAATCAACTAAACCATGGCACCAAGCACCCCATCCAGTCTCTTCCTAAACACCTCCAGTGATGGTGACTCTGCCACCTCCCCGGGCAGCCCAATCCAAAGGCCAATCACTCTCTCTATGAAGAACTTCTTCCTAACATCCAGCCTAAACCTCTTCTGGCACAGCTTGAGACAGTGTTCTGCAGACTATCCATGAAAATATCCAAACGTAGCTGAGTGCCTGATGCTATTAACAGGAAGTTTTAGGCTGTTTGGAAGACAAGGTACAATGGGAGAAGTAAGTAGTTTAAGACTTTTCAAGTATATGTACCAGTGAATATATCTTACCCTCTTCACATCTGTACTTAGCACCATGTCAGCTCATGTATTATTTGTAACTGTGCTCAGCATGGAGCTTTAGCTTTGCTCCAGAGCTAAAGTGAACGCATTTGGATTTCACTTTATTATTAATGAGTTTTAAAGGGCATGGATCAGCCATTTTACAATTTCTTTCAGAGGCACTGAACAAATTACAGGGACTAGTAGAGGGTGATTTGTTAAGCAGGGTAGTTTCCAAAACAGTTCCAAATTCGTGGCGAGCATCTTGAAATGATTATAAATTACAATTGCTTAAATGTTTGCATTGCTTTTCTTGAAGCCAGCTATTGCCGCAGCTCTTGTAATGTTCCTCCCACCATATGTGGCCATTTGCTGCCTAGAACTCTTCGGGGTTTAGATCAGTCTGAGGCAACGCGGCAGCGATCGATGCCCAGCCCAGATCCCGGCTGAAGCGCTGGAGGCTGGTGGAGCTGGGTGCACGGTGACCTCTGCTGCTTGTGCAGTGCTATAGTCCTAGAGGGCTCGATAAAAGCAGAGCGCTCCAACTAGAAGCGTTTCATCATGGAAATATAGATACAATACCTTTTCTGCAATGCTGGCTTGGACTACTTTGGGCAGTCTCAGAGAAGCAGCTGCCCAATGAGCCACTTGAGCCTAGAGAAACCAGCATATCTCAAAGGGTTTATTAACGGTGCTACATAATTTCAGCTGAAATCCCATTTGTTGTAAATCCAGATGTTTGGCTACAGCTGCTGTTTACCAGGATGAAGGGTGTGCATATTAATTGAAATATGCTATCTCCTGTTTAATTTCGTGGGGGAAAAAAAATGTTATTAATTTCTAAATGCCAAGATTTAGCATGCAATAAGCTATAGAAGCATACTAGAAAGTATTTTCTCCCTGCAGAATGCTATCAATACCTCAGCAGCAACCTGCAGATCCTCCATACAACCTTTACTCTCACTTCACAACATTTACATGGAGAGAGAAGTGTATCTGTACAAAATCAGGACACCAAGGGCTAATACAAAGTCTTATACAAAGCAAGGTGACGCTTGCCAGATCTGTGACTTTTTCCCCCTTGTTTTAAGTGACAAATGAGACAATCAAGGGAGCCAGGCAAAGAAAGAGGAAAAAAAAATATACGAGAATTTCTAAATCCTGAGCCTCACAGCCTGGCTGATAGCCTGGGGTGCATGAATGCATCCACAACTCGGTTGCAAGTTAGTCCTTCATTTGTGCTTCAACTCCAAACCCTTTTCATCCAGTACTAAACAATCCTCAAGAATTACAAGGGAACATCAGGATTGTTGTAAGACCCCAAAGGAGACTTCAAATGGGCTGCACCTCTAAAGAGCCAATAAATGGTGTTTGGGACAAAGTTGCATCCCGCAGATGATCCCAGGCTGCACCATGATTCATGGGAAAGACTGTGGTGTTTTGGCCCTGGCTGTGGGCCAAATGCCCACCAAAGCTGCTCTCTCACTCCCTTTCTTAGATGGACAGGGGAGAGGAGAAAACATAATAGCCTGTATAAAATAGGAGCAATTTCATAATAATGATAAGCACAAGCAAAAGCAAAAGCCAGGAGAGATGTTAATCTCCACTTCCCATCAGCACATGGTGGTTGGTCACTCCTGGGTAGCAGGGTTCCAACATGTGTAGTGGTCACTCCGGAGAACAGATGCCATGGATGAATATCCCCACACTTCCTTCTTTCACTTCATTCTTATATCTGAGCTGATGTCATATGTCATGGAATATCCCTTTGGTCAGTTTGGGTCAGCTGGCCTGGCTGTGTCCCCTCCCAAGGTCTTGCCTACCCCTCAGCATAATCTTGGAGCAGGGGAACGTTGGAGAAGCACAGCCTGGGTGCTCGTTCAGCAGGAGCCAGAACACTGCTGTGTTATTAGCTACAGCACTGCAGAAAAACACACTAGGAAGATGCTTTGAGGAGAATTAACTCCAGATCAGCCAAACCCAATACACTGAGCCCTGGCTTTGTGCGTGCTAAGCCATAGCCTACTCAAACTCTGTGTGCTATGGCATACCTGAGAGACCCAGGGCTGACAGCATATAGGACAAAATTTCTGGGTGTGTAAGGTATCCAGAGTTTGTGGTTTGTATTTTTTTTTTTCATTTGTTTTGCTTTCTTAAAAAGAAATGTTCACATCAGGAGAGAGATAAAGGTTCTGTGTGGAGACCTTAGAGAAATGTTTTAGGCTATGCCTTTAGATTTTGTTCACAGATCTTGGATAGAAAGTAGTAAAATGTAAATAAATCACTATTGGGTGTAAAAAAGGAAAATAGAGATAATTCTAAACAATTCCACTGGAGAGATAAGGAACTTTAGCTGGTTGTACCAAAATAATCCTTTGTCTCTTCTCAATTCTTCACTCTGGAGAGATACTAACTTGCTCCTGCTTGACTTTGGCTGCATTGTTGTGGTGTTAACATCCCTCTGCTCCTCTCTCCCTTCCTTCCCCTTGTCTTTGACCAGGGAGGGGTTCTTGTGCTGTTTATTAATTGCAAATACCTGTAAATATTGTAAGTCCTGTATCTTTTGTACATATTCATTGCATTCCATTGTAGATTGCAGTTTTGCCTGCAAATACAGCTTTCATTTGCTTCCACCTGAGCTGGTCTGGCAAAGTAAATGTTGGAGGGGGGAAATTTCAATCCACCACATTACAAGAAAGAAAATAATCTTTGCAGCACTTGCTGCCCACACACCAGGCATACACAGTGTATATCACATTGTGAGAGACAGAGAGGGAAAAAGGCACATTGCACTGATACAGAGGTATGACTGGGAAGAAGCTGCTCACATCAAGATACCCTCTGAACAGCAACTGGAAACCAATTGAAAAAAAACTTGGTTTAGTCAAACTTACTACAAATGTAGAATCATAGAATCATAGAATGGTCTGGGTGGGAAAGGTCATCTAATCCAACCTCACCACAGTCAGCAGGGACAACCTCAACTCGATCAGGTTGGCCAGGGCTTTGTCAAGCCTCTCCTTGAATATCTCCAGGGGAAGGGGCCCCAACCACCTCTCTGGGCAACCAGTTCCAGTGTTCCACCACCCTCATAGTGAGGAACTTGTTACTAATATCCACTCCAAATCTGCTCGTCTCTGGTTTGAAGCCATTGTCTCTCATCCTGTCACTGCAGGCCTTTGTAAACAGTACAGTGCCACTACTAGAGGGCAGATAGTTGAACCAGGATACAGGGTAAAATTATGTATGATTGTTATTACCCCTGTCTTTCAGAACAGAAGTCAAAGTCCTCCAGGCCTTTGTGTGAAACACTGTACAAGTTAGTGGAAAAGCATTTCCCCAAGACACTGCAGTTGTTTTGACTAATAATCTGCATTTATATGTTGAACAAATGGCAATAACTTTCAGTAGTGAAAAAAAAAACCCACCACCATAATACAAGTGCTCATGGTCAAAGTCTGTCTTAAAGAGCATTTTAAGACAGGTTTTAAATAATAATTTATTTAAAAAATGATAGCAAGCCTGTTCCTGTTAAGTTTCCCATTCAGAGTTTCTCATGTCTGCTACTGTTTAGGCAATGAATATTCATGAACATAAACATGATTTGTAACATCTGTACAGCAGTGGTAGAGTGTTAGCAGGACATTTACACTCCTTTGTTTGGGATCTGTAATGTATGCAAAAGAGGCAGAATTTCCCTTGTGATCTTCTCCAGAAATGATTTCACAGTCCAAAGTCTGGCCTTAAAAAATTATAATGTATATCATATGATTCTGTGGAAACAGAAATAGAAGCAGAGTGTCTCTCAGCCCACAGCCAAACCCTTCTAGCTTGCCAGAAAACAGGAATACAAGTTTAGTCTGTGAATCCCTTTTGTGGGCTTCACTTCTCTCGGGGAAAAAAAGAGAAAGAAAAAGAAAGCTAAAAAGAGAAAGAAAAAGAAAACTAAAAAGAGAAAGAAAAAGAGAAAGAAAAAGAAAACTAAAAAGAGAAAGAAAAAGAGAATGAAAAAGAGAAAGAGAAATAAAAAGAGAAAGAAAAAGAAAAATAAAAAGAAAGAAAAAGAAAGAAAGAAAAAGAGAAAGAAAAAGAAAACTAAAAAGAGAAAGAAAAAGAGAATGAAAAAGAGAGAGAAAAAGAAAGAAAAAGAGAAAGAAAAAGAAAACTAAAAAGAAAAAAGAAAAAAAGAAAGAGAAAGAGAAAGAGAAAGAGAAAGAGAAAGAAAGAGAAAGAAAAAGAAAAAGAGAAAGAAAAAGAAAAAGAAAAAGAAAAAGAAAAAGAAAAAGAAAAAGAAAAAGAAAAAGAAAAAGAAAAAGAAAAAGAGAAAGAAAAAGAGAAAGAGAAAGAAAAAGAGAAAGAGAAAGAGAAAGAAAAAGAAAAAGAGTAAAAGAAAAAGAAAAAGAAAAAGAAAAAGAAAAAGAAAAAGAAAAAGAAAAAGAAAAAGAAAAAGAAAAAAAAAAGAAAAGAAAAAGAAAAAAAGAAAAGAAAAAGAAAAAGAAAAATTAAAAAAAAAATAAAAGAAAAAGAATAAAAGAGAAAGAAAAAGAGAAAAAGAAAAAAGAAATCACAGATTGCATCTCTGTTTGTCAATATGTATAAAACCTCATTTTCTGAGTTAAAATTTCTCTTAAATACGACATTCTTCATTCCTGTTATCCCAGCTGAGTAAGATAGTGGCTACTGGTCAGCTGGTGGCTGGTCTCAAGTGGTGTTCCCCAGGGTGCAGTAGTGGGCCAGTTCTGTTTAATCCATGATTTAGATGAGGGGTTTGAGGGCACCCTCAGCAAGTTTGCAGACAACACTCAGTTGAGCAGGAGTGTTAGTTGGCATGAGGGTTAGGAAGGCTCTACAGGGAGAGCTGGGCAGGTGAAATCAATGGGCTGAGTCCAGTGGGATAAAGGTTAACAAGACCGAGTGCCAGGTCCTGTATTTGGTCACAACAACCCCAAGTGATGCTCCAGGCTTGGGACAGAGTGGCTGGAAAGCATCCTGGTGGAAAAGGACCTAGGGATGCTGGTTGACAGCCAGCTGAACATAAGCCAGCGAGTGCCCAGGTGGCCATCAAGGCTAACAGCATCCTGGCCTGTATCAAACCCAGTGTGTCCATCAGGAGTAGGGAAGTGCTGGTGTCCCTGTACTCAGCCCTGGTGAGACCACAGCTTGAGTAATGGGTTCAGTTCTGGGTGCCACAGTATAGAAAAGACATTGAGGTCCTGGAGCTTGTCCAGAGAAGAGATTGGACTGAAGCTGGTGTTGGTCTCTCCTCCCAGGTAACTAGTGATAGGATGAGCTGTAATGGATTTAAGTTGTGTCAGGGGAGGTTTAGACTGGAAAAACTTTAGACTGGAAAACTAGGAAAAACTTTACTGAGACAGTGGTGAGGCATTGGAACAGGCTGCTGAGGAAGCTGGTGGACTCACCATCCCTGGAGGTGTTCGAGAAGCTGTAGATGTGGCACTTCAGGATATGGTTTAGTCCTCATGGTATTTGGGTTATGGTTGAACTCCATGATCTTAAATGATTTTTACAACCTTAATGATTCTGTGATTTAAGGAGGTAGAAGGACTTGTCATAAGAGAAAGTCACACTGATTTTACTCAACCATCCTTACTTTAACAATCACTTGTAATCCATCTAAAGTCTATTATTTCAGCTTCTCACTCCTTGCTTTAGTTCATCTTAAATTAACCCAAAATTGTGAACTTAATCCAGCATTTTAAATTAAGGCCTACCCTTTAGTGACAGGTCCCACAAGCTTACATTTGGACTTTCAGTTAAACTAAGATCTAAGGTAGAAATCCAATCCAATCTAGACCAATTTGCTAGCTAGGAAGGGTGGTTGTAATACTGTGTGAGGGGTGGTGAATACTTCTAATAGAGGCTGGGAAAGCAATCCCCTGTGACCTGACCACAGTATCTTTTGGAGCATCTGATTTCCAGCTAAACCTCTTAGTAATTTTGTCAGCCAGATAGTATCCTTCCCAAATGTAGGTGTGGTCAGTTAGGTAATATCCTTCCCAAATGTAGGTGTGCATACACATAATTGAACATCTTTAGTTGGCTAAAGCTACTGGTCCGTAACAGGAGAGCTGCATCTTGCTCGGTCACAGGATCACAGGATGCTAGGGATTGGAAGGGAACTCAGGAGATCATTGAGTCCAACTGTCCTGACAGAGCAGGGCCACAGAATCTAGCACAGGTTACACGGGAACACATCCAGATGGGTTTGGAAAGTCTCCAGAGGAGGAGACTCCACAACCTGTTTGGGGAGCCTGTTCTAGTGCTCTGTGACCCTTACATTGGAGAAGTTTCCCCTCATTTTGAGGGGGAACCTCCTGTGCTGTGGTTTTATATCCACTGCCCCTTGTCCTATCATGGGGTGCAACTGAGCAGAGCCTGTCTACTCCCTCTTGACACTCAGCCCTCAGATATTTATGAACACTTACTAGACCCCCTCTCAGTCTTCTCTTCTCCACACTAAACAGCCCCAGATCTCTCAGCCTTTCCTCATAAGGCAGTGCTCCAGTCCCTTCATCATCCTTGTAGCCTTCTGTTGGACTCTCTCCAGTAAAGCCCTGTCCCTCCTGAAGTGGGAAGCCCAAAACTGGACACAATATTCCAGGTAAGATCTCACTAGGACAGAGTAGAGGGAGAGGAGAACCTCCCTCGATCTGCTGGACACGCTCCTCTTAATGCACCCCAGGATCCCATTGGCTTCTTGATCACAAGGGCATATTGTTGTCCCATGCAGAACTTGTTGTCCACCAGGTCTCCAGGTTCTTCTCCACAGGGCTGCTCTCCAGCAGATCACCTCCTAACCTGTACTGGTGCAGTTTATTATCCTTCCCAGATGCAGGACTCTGCACTTATTCTTGCTGAACCTCATCAGGTTCCTCTCTGCCCAGCTCTCAGTCTGTCCACGTCTCGCTGAATGGCCACACAGCCTTCAGGCGTCTCAGCCAAGCCTCCCAGTTTGGTCAGATCGGTGGCTTCAACTTTCTTCCCTTCCGGTCATGTTGTAATTATGTTGTAATTATGTTATCATGTTCCTCTGCTCTGTTTGCATGTAAGAGTATAAATTATTTTGACAAACCTTTTTCTCCAACATGCCACTTTTTCTTTCTCTCTCTTTTTTTTCCTTCCCCCAGATAATTGCATATTCGTGTAGCACTTAAGCTTCGCATGTGGAAATTGAACTGGTCCTGAGCGAGCTGCACATCTCAGGTTCCTACCCTATAAAGAGATCTTTACATGTAGGTCACCCAGCAGTTCAAAAGAAGCTTTAATTTGTTTATTGACTTTATCAGTTCAATTCCTAGTGTGAAGGGAGTTGGTAATTAGAAGGCAGTCACTCAGCTGGCAATCTTCCCTGACTCAGAAGTGTCTCTAATTCAGGAACCATAGTAATTGAAATGTATGGACTTATAAAATACTGATGGCCAGAAGGCTCAGGATTACAGAATACTGAAATATTTTTTATCACCTGCCTGTTATCCTGGTTACACTGAGACAGAATCATAGCCTAGACATGGTATGGAGGCAATTAACAGTTTTGAGTGAGGCTGGCCAGCTGAGCCGAGCTGGTTAGCAGGTGCATCCCATACCATAAATGTCATATCCGCTACAGAGGGGTACATCTGCAATGGAACCAAAATAGAAATGGGTAGATTCAGATTGGATATTAGGAAGTTCTTCACCATGAGGCTGGTGAGACACTGGAACAGGTGGCCCAGGGAAGTGGTAGAAGCCCCATCCCTGGAGGCTTTTAAGGCCAGGCTGGATGTGGCTCTAAGCAACCTGTCCCTGCAGGGGGGTTGGAATTAGATGATCCTTGAGGTCACTTTCAACCCTAAAAATTCTATGATTCTATATAATCTGCTGAGCATTAAGACCTTCCTCTTGGGCTTTTTCTGTTAGGGGTTTCTCTTGATCCTCTTCCTATTCTTCCTCCTGCTTTCCCCCATCTCTGGAGAGGCTTGATTACTGTTCTGTTCCCAAGGACTGCTTTCCCAGTTACTGTGGCTGCTGTGCATTTACTGGGCCCAGTATAACTTTGTGTACTTTATATTTGCATCGGTTTTGTTGGACGATTGACTAAGATGCTACACAAGATAAAGACTTGAATATATTTGGCTTGGGAGGGGAACAGTCTTGTGACCAGAGGAGATGGCATATGGGTTGCTGGAATGATACCCTTTTCTCTTGCTAATTACAATGTGAATACCCCACCCCTTAGACAATGCATTGTAAAGAGGAAAGGGGTTAACAAATGCTTCAGAATTCACAGCCAGGGTGGGTAGTGGGAGGCAGTATCACACCTCGGTAAGCACCAGGTTGTCCTAAAAGATTAAAAAGTAGTCTTTCTGTATTGTTTTAGGGTTGTTTGTTTGTTTGGGGGGTTGGAGGTGGTGTGGTGTTTTGGTTTGTTTATGTTGCTTGGTGTGTTTGTTTTGCAAGCCAAACTATGCCTTGTGGCCTGCGATGTGATTATGCAGTCAGTACATCCTATAACCTATCCCATTTCTTTGGAAAAACAATCTTTATTGAGCATTAATCTTCAATCAGTATCTAAAGCATCCATCTTCTGGGACAAAGGCTGTTGCCGATGTGCTTGAAAATACCATTACATATTTCATCTGTCGTATTCCTAAATCTTAATCTCAGAAATTGTCCCATTCAGACTTCTCAGTCAGCAGGAAAACAGTCCATCTCAGCCTCTGAGTAGATAAGAGAGGCAGGCTTCAGTGGGACTTGATATCTTTTTCTGGCCCTTAAGTGTTGCATCAAGCAAATTACAGATTCTTTGCTAGATATAACTACATGCTATGAACAGTTAAAAAGCTCCAGTTATCCAGTGTCCACATTTCAGACTGACTCAAAACTCCTCTTCTGGAAAGCCTGGAAGAGAGAGATTAATGGCAAATAGGAAGCTTTAGAAAACAGACATCTGGAAGTGAAGATATCATAGTGGTGTAAGCCACAGTGGAATAAAACATTTGTTTAATTCAACCTTTAGTCTGTAAAGCCAGTTAATAGGGAAAGAGAGCCAAGGATTTAATGGCACACATTTGTTTGTGTAAGGCCTGCTCTGCAGAAAAGCCATCCAATTTAGCTTGCAAACTCTCCAAAACATCAGGTGCTGGGTGTGCTGAGCTGTCAGAGCACCCAGTTCCCAGGGGTAACTACACAGTCATCACTCACATAATCCTTGAACCTCTTTGTCTGGATGATGATCTTTATCATCTGCATGAGCCCTTTCTTGCTCAGCCTCTTGCAAGCCGTGCAAGGCCAAAAAGTGGCAGGGAGGAAACCAACAACGCTGATTCCACAGGGACGGCCACATCTGCTCCCCATTCCTACCCACCACAAATCCTGGAGCACATCTCATCTGGATGTGCAGCTGCTGCTCTGTGGCAGTAGCTGGCATAGGTTGCTGCAAAAATCCAAGTGTGGATGAGCAATAAGGTTAATATAAAAAAGTTATTAGTTTTGAGTATTGTGAGCTGTTTAGCTCGTGATGTTTACGTTTTGCTGATTTTAATTTCCCACTCAGCAGGTTGAAATATTTCCTTCAACACTGTTTTTTTTCCCCCCTCAATCATAAAGTCTGTTTCTAATTGAAGCTGATATTAAAATAAACTGGCTTCCCCCCCCAACCCTTAATGTGTTTTCCAGCAGCACATCAGTATTCTCAAACATCTTTGCTTGCCCAGTAGCATTGTCAATAGAATAGAATAGAATAGAATAGAATAGAATAGAATAGAATAGAATAGAATAGAATAGAATAGGACCAGGTTGGAAGAGACCTTCAAGATCGTGTCCAACCTATCATCCAACACCACCTAATCAACTAAACCATGCAACCAAGCACCTTACCAAGTCTCCTCCTGAACACCTCCAGTGATGGTGACTCCACCTCCTCCTCAGGCAGCCCATTCCGCCTAACCTCCAGCCTAAACCTCCCCTGCTGCAGCCTGAGACTGTGTCCTCTTGTTCTGGTGCTGGTTGCCTGGGAGAAGAGACCAACCTCTGCCTGTCTGCAACCTCCCTTCAGGTAGTTGTAGACAGCAATAAGGTCACCCCTGAGTCTCCTCTTTTCCAGGCTAAGCAACCCCAACTCCCTCAGTGTCTCCTCATAGGGCTTGTATTCCAAGCCCCTCACCAACTTTGTTGCCCTTCTCTGGACACCTTCCAGCAAGTCAACCTCCTTCCTAAACTGAGGGGCCCAGAACTGGACACAGTACTCGAGGTGCGGCCTAACCCAGTGCAGTGTACAGGGGCAGAATGACCTCCCTGCTCCTGCTGGCCACACTGCTCCTGAAGGAGGCCAGGATGCCATTTGCCCTCCATCCACTCCGACCCCAGCCTGTAGCTCTGCATGGGGTTGTTGTGGCCAATGTGCAGAACCCGGCACTTGGATGCGTTAAATCTCATGCCGTTGGACTCTGCCCATCTGCCCAGCCTGTCGAGGTCCCTCTGCAAAGCCTCTCTACCCTCCAGCAGATCAACTCCTGCCCCCAGCTTGGTGTCGTCAGCAAATTTACTGATGATGGACTCAATGCCCTCATCCAGATCATCAATAAAGATGTTAAAGAGCACTGTAACAGAACAGCTGTACATACATTTCTTAACAAACCAGGGGTTGCAACCAACATTGCTCCACGAGGAGAACCTCTAAACTCCTTTGCACTGTGTGATCCTTTAGTGAAGAACCAAGGTTCAGCTCAGTATTTTTTAGGCTTTCTAACAATGAAAAGACTTTATCTGCTAGATGACTTGCTAATGCAAAGTACATTAGATCATCAATAAATCACACTGATAGATGGGACCTTGTCAACTGCTGAATTTATCTTGTGTTAAACTCAATTTGACTGTGTCAGTAGGCAAGGTTGGAGAGACCAACCATTAATTACCAAATATTGGTTACAATGCAGTGAGTGACCTTTACTTTCACTTAAGTCATTTTATGTCAAAAGTATTTAACTTGGTACAGAACTCAATGATAAGAGGAAGAATTGCTCAATGAGGAAAGGAAAGTAACTGTTGTATAATAAACACACAGGAGTTTCAGGGGTTTAAAATTCATGAGTCCTTTCAAGAAGACTCAAGACCGTGTTGCATCTTCCCTATATCCCTTTCAGTTATGACATATTTCTATCACAAAAGTCTTTATTTACTGTCAGAGAAATAGAAATATCCCCTTTCTAAATCTGTAGCAGTAGCTATTGTTCCTCAGTACTGTAAAATTCTGGATCAAAAGATTATAGCCATCCTGGTGTCTTCATATAATGAAAGAACCAGAAGAGTTTCTTTTTGAGATGAAGATAGAATAGAAAAAATAGAATAGAATAGAATAGAATAGAATAGAATAGAATAGAATAGAATAGAATAGAATAGACCAGGTTGGAAGAGACCTTCGAGGTCTGGTGGCTCCACCACCTCCCTGGGCAGCACATTCCAATGGGCAATCACTCTATGAAGAGTTTCTTCCTAACATCCAGTCTAAACCTCCCCTGGCACAGCTTGAGACTGTATCCTCTTGTTCTGGTGCTGGTTGCCTGGGAGAAAAGACCAGCCCCCACCTGGCTACAACCTCCCTTCAGGCAGTTATAGAGAGCAGTAAGAACTAGACTAGTCCAAGGTTTTCTCTTGCAAAAGATGTCCATCATGCAAACTAGCATTTGTATTTGTGTGAAATCCTACAGCAGCCAGGGAGCATCAGTTCCAGCCTCACAAAGCCAATGGCAAGCTTATGAATGATTAAGATAATTTGTAGTGTGGCTAATCTGTGCTGTCGGCATTCAGGTTGGGAGGGAGAAAGGGTACAAGTAGACAGGAAGTATACAATAAAATTGTGGGGGGGAATGCTGGATGAGCAGTGGTTTTCTAGCCTGAAGTTTGCAACAGGACCTAACAAAAGTCAAGTGTAAGCATAAGAGTGCAATGTAGAGATAAAAACATCTTTTCCTTTGCTCAAAACCCTCCCAGTTAATTTGACATTTTTGCTCTTATTAATTAAATCAGAAGGGGGAAAAAATTCGACTACCAGTAGCAATTAAAGAGTTTTATCTGAAAGGATGAGATTAAATTATTATTTCTTAATTTAACAATAACATTTAATTCCAGCATGTGACAGAAGAAGCAAGTGGCAGGAGAATAACCAGATTTGAAACTTATTAGGATGGATTTTACAGGATTTGTTGTTTTACATTGAGCAGTGGCAGGTTTCTCATGTCATGCACTCAGAAATAAGTATATCTTTTACCTCTCAGCAGCTACATGCTTGCTTGAAGCACTGATTGAGCCAGTTTGGTGGAATTTCTGAAAGAATGAAGCAGCAATTTTTTTCTCCTGAGGCTTTATGTACACTGCACACTTCTAGGGGGAGCACATGGTTACATTATAAGAACTCTCTGTGCTAACCATTTCTCCGAGAAACAGCCTAGGAGGAATGTGATACATTTCCATTTTAAAGGCTCCAGAATCTCTTTGGTTTCTCTTTGCTGAAAGGACAGTCTTCACCCTCATGGGGAGACTGTGAAACAGCTCACAACAAATGAGTTGCTGTCTTTCCTGGTGTCAAGCAGTCAAAAAACTTATCTTGGAAGAAAGTCAAAAGTGCACTTGGGCATTACTTATCTAAGCCATGAAACTCACTTTCACAAATCTGGTCTTCTGGGGTTGATGGGGTACATCTTTCAGAGAAGGGGAAATACATCTTTGACCACAAGTTTCCAGTCCAGTGGTGAGGGCTTCAAACGAGGGTTGCTGGGGGAAGGGATCCTCAATCCATCCCACTTCAAGGCCAATGACATTAATAGGCACCCTGGGCCTGGAGCTGAACCCCAGGCTGGGAAGAGAGCACCTGAAGTGCAGGATAAGGGAACCCCAACCCCAGTCAGTAAATCAGCTTCAAAATAGGCTCAACTTAAAAACCTGTATGCTAACAAACAGAGCTTGGGGAGAAGCAGGAAGAGCTACAGATGTGCGCATGCCTGCAGGGCTGTGGTGTGCTGGCTTTACTGGGGCATGGTGGGATGGCTCTCAGGACTGGAGCATAGGATTAGAGGGATATAAGCTCTTCAAGAAAGACAGGCAGGGGAGGAGGGGAGGGGGTGTTGTTGTATCAAGGACCAACTGGAGTTTGCCACCTCAGGATAGATGAAGAAGTGACAGAGTGCTTAAGGGGAAGGCAAGAGAAAGAGGCATCATAGTGGGGGGCTGCTACAGTCCACCTGACCAGGACGACTGAGTGGATGAGGCCCTCTATAAACAGACAGGAGCAGCTGTGTGTTCACAAACCCTGGTCCACCTGGGAGATTTCAACTACCTGGATATATCTGTTGGAAGGACAACACAGCAGGGCACCAGCTAAGAGGTTCCTGGACTGTATTGATGATAATTTTCTCCTCCAAGTGGTAAGGGAATGCACAAGAAAAGGTGCAATGCTGGACCTTGTCCTCACCAACAAGGAAGGGCTGGTGAGTGATGTGAACTTAAGGGCAGCCTTGTCTGCAGTTACCACAAAATGATAGAGTTTAAGATCCTCAAGGAATCAAAGAAGGTGCAAAGCAAGCTCACTACTCTGGATTTCAAGAGAGAAGACTTCATCCTCTTCAGGGATCTACTTGGCAGAGTTTCATGGGATAAAGCCATGGAGAGAAGAGGGGCTCAAGAAAATTGGTCAATATTCAAGGATCATCTCCTCCAAGCCCAGGAGCAGTGTGCATCCCAAGGAGGAAGAAGGCATGAAAGAGTGCCAGGGGGCTGGCATGGATGAACAAGGTGCTCCTGGACTTACTTGGGCCAAAAAAGGAGGGTCTATAAACAATGGAAGCAAGAACAGTCCATGTTGGAGGACTACAAAGAAGTTGTCCAAACAGCCAGAGATCAAGTTAGGAAATCAAAAGCATAGATAGAATTAAACCTAGCTAGGAACATAAAATGGAATGAGAAGAATTTCTTCTGGTACATCAGTGACAAAAAGAAGTCTAGGGAAGGTCAGGGACGTCTGCAAAAGGAAGATGGAGACCTTCACAAGGGATACAGGGAAGGCTGAGGTGCTCAATGACTTCTTTGCCTTGGTGTTCACCAGCAAGGGCTCTAGGTGCACCATCCAATATCCAGAAAACAAGGGTAAGGAAGATCAGGTTCAAACTATCTAAAGAACCTGAAAGTGCACAAGTCCATGGGGCCCAGTGAGAACCACCCAGGGGTTCTGAAGGAACTGGCAGATGAAGTTGAAAAACCACTGTTCATCGCCTTTGAAAAGTCATGGCAAGCTGGTGAAGTCCCTGCAGAGTGGAAAAAGGGAAACATAACCCCATCTTCAAAAGGGTAAACCAGGAAGATCTCAAAAACCATAGTTCAGTTGGTCTTAGCTCTGTGCCTCACAAGATCATAGAGCAGATCCTCCTTCAGGCTTTGCTAAGGCAGATGAAAAATAGAGAAGAGGTTATTAGTGGCAACCAGCATGGCTTACATAGAATACATACATAGAATACATACATAGAATAAACCAGGTTGGAAGAGACCTTCAAGATCATCGAGTCCAACCCATCAACCAATCCAACACCGCCCAAGCAACTAACCCACGGCACCAAGCTTCACCAAAGGCAAATCATACCTGATGAACCTGTGGCTTCTTACAATGGAGTTACAGCATCAGTAGATAAGGGAAGAGCAACTGATGTCATGTAGCTGGACTTGTGTGAGGCATTTGACACTGTTCTGCCTGACCAGATTAGAAAAGTATGGTCTTGAGGAGTAGACAACTCACTGGAAAAGGAATTGGCTGGATGGCTGCACTCAGAGAGCTGTGGTCAAGAGCTCAATGTCCAAATGGAGACCAGTCTTCTTTAACATCTTTGTCAGAGATATGGACAGTGAGATTGAGTGCACCCTCATCAAGTTTGTGGATGACACCAAGCTGTGTGGTCTGGTTGACATGTTGGGGGGAAGGGATTCATCCAGAGAGACTTAAACTTGAGAGGTGGGACCAAGACACTCTCATGAAATTCAGCAAGTCCAAGTGCAAGGTCCTACACCTGGGTCAGGGCAATTCCAAGCACAAATATAGGCTGAGTAATGAGTGGCTCAAGAGCAGTCTCAAGAAGAGGGACTTGAGGGTATCAGCTGATACAAGACAACTTGAACCAGCAGTGTGCACTTGCAGCCCAGAAGGCAGATGTGTCCTGGGCTGCATCAAAAGAAGTGTGACCAGCAGTGTGAGGGAGGTGAGCATCTGCCCCTCTACTCTACTCTCATGAGACCCTGCCTGGAGTACTGGGCCCAGTTCTGGTGCCCACAGCATAAGAGGGTCATGGATCTGCTGGAGCAGGTCCAGAGGAGGGCCAATAATATGTTCAGAAGGCTGAAGCGCATCCCTTACAGGGACAGGCTGAGAGAGCTGGGGCTGTTCAGCCTGGAGAAAAGAAGACTCCAAGGAGACCTTATAGCAGCCTCCAAGTACCTGAAGGGAGCCTACAAGAAAGCCAGGAAGGGACTTTTTACAAAGGCTTGTAATGATAGGATGAGAGAGAATGGATGGAAGCTTGAGGAGGGTAGATTTAGACTAGATATTACAAAGACATTCTTTAAGGTAAGGGTGGTGAGACGCTGAAACAGGTTGTCTAGAGAGATCATGGATGCCCTCTCCTTGAGAGGTTCAAAGCCAGGCTGGATAAGGCCTTGAGCAGCCTGGTCCAGTGGAAGGTGTCCCTGCCCATGGTGAAAGGGTCAGAACTAGATGATCTTTACGATCCCTTCCAATCCAAACCATGCTATGAATCTATGATTCTATGATAAATCAGATCATTGCATTATATAATCTCAGAGGAAATGTTACAGCTGATGAAAAGCTCAGGCTTTATCTCCTTACAAAGACACAGTAAGTAGATTCTCACCCCCAGAAACACATTTCTCACAGAAGTTCAGCTGAGACTGCTGGAAACTAGAAAAAGTACTGAATACATTTAGAAATTATTTTTAAACTTCCTCTTGCTTCATTTCCCTTCTGTAACATTTCTATCTGCATGAAAGTCTTCCACCATCTCTTGAGAGCTATTCTTGAGCTTTATCTTTCCAGAAGTGCTTATATCACATGCTAATTGACTTAATTAACTACAAGTCATAGCTCCAACAAAAGCATTTCCTATCTAGTCAATGTGACCATTAAAAAGTGATTTGCTTTGCATTTGGAATACCAGACGCTTAGCTTGTGAAAGGGGCTAATGAAGCATTTGTTCTGGGCACACAAATCAGGTGCTAGAGGTGTAAAAAGCAACGGCACAATTCCTTCAAAGAAGCAATTTAAAAGACTTTAAATACTGGTTTCCCAATAAAGACTGACACAAACGTTTTTTTGCAGCGATGAAATAATTAAGAGAAATGACGAGCATCTTCCTCAAGCAGTTTGACGATTATATGAAGAAAAAAAAAGAAGAAGATGCAGTCTTTATTTGTGGTAATTCACTGAAGTGATTCAGCAGCTCAGGAAGAGGACACAGTCTCAAGCTGCGCCAGGGGAGCTTCAGACTGGATGTTAGGAAGAAATTCTTCACAGAGAGAGTGATTGCCCATTGGAATGTGCTGCCCGGGGAGGTGGTGGAGTCACCATCACTGGAAGTGTTTAGGAGGAGACTTGATAGGGTGCTTGGTTGCATGGTTTAGTTGATTAGGTGGTGTTGGATGATGGGGTGGATGAGATGATCTTGAAGGTTTGATAATAAACTTCAAGAATATTTGTGTTGTATAACTCGTAACCCTAGGTTTAAAACCCGGCTTGAGCACACTGATCAATTGCTATCTTTGTTTCAAGTAACAAAATCCTGAGGACTAATCTTGTGAAAATATGAAAGGCTTAAATTGGGTACAGAGTCAGTGTTGCTGTAAACTGGGATATTCTGTGTGCTGAAACCAATAAAGCTGATTTATTGAGAGTGACAGGGCCCTTTCCCAGGCTGCCCAGAGAGGCTGTGGTGTCTCCTTCTCTGGAGAGATTCCAAACCTGCCTGAATGTTGTGATCCTGGGTACCCTGCTGTGAGTGACCCTGATTTAGCAAGGGGCTTGGACTGGATGATCTCCAGAGGTCTGTTCCAGCCCCCACCATTCTGTGTGATTCTAGTCTCTTCCAGCCTGGTCTATTCGATTCGATTCGATTCGATTCGATTCGATTCTAATCTATTCTGCTGTGGTTTTTTTTCCCTCTGTGAAAACAGAATTTGGAAGAGTGTTCAATTGTTCAAGTGTTCAATTAGAATACATACATATAGAATACATAGAATAAACCAGGTTGGAAGAGACCTTCAAGATCATCGCGTCCAACCCATCACCAATCCAACACCACCCAAGCAACTAACCCACAGCACCAAGCACCCTGTCAAGTCTTCTCCTAAAAACCTCCAGTGATGGCGACTCCACCACCTCCCCAGGCAGCCCATTCCAATGTGCAATCACTCTTTCTGTATAGAACTTTTTTCTAACATCCAGCCTGAACCTCCCCTGGCGCAGCCTGAGACTGTGTCCTCTTGTTCTGGTACTGCTTGCCTGGGAGAAGAGACCAACATCTGTCTGTCTACAACCTCCCTTCAGGTAGTTGTAGAGAGTAATAAGGTCACCCCTGAGTCTCCTCT
Organism: Dryobates pubescens; assembly: GCF_014839835.1. Classification (NCBI taxonomy): domain Eukaryota; kingdom Metazoa; phylum Chordata; class Aves; order Piciformes; family Picidae; genus Dryobates; species Dryobates pubescens. Next base: position 132,159,669 of record NC_071657.1, read on the forward strand.
TCTCCAGGCTAAGCAACCCCAGCTCCCTCAGCCTCTCCTCGTAGGGCTTATGTTCCAAACCCCTCACCAACTTTGTTGCTCTTCTCTGGACTCGTTCCAGCAAGTCAACATCCTTCCTAAACTGAGGGGCCCAGAACTGGACACAGTACTCGAGGTGCGGCCTAACCAGTGCAGTGTACAGGGGCAGAATGACCTCCCTGCTCCTGCTGGCCACACTGTTCCTGATGCAGGCCAGGATGCCATTGGCCCTCTTAGCTGCCTGGGCACACTGCAGGCTCATGTTCAGTCTACTGTCGACCAGCACCCCCAGGTCCCTCTCAGCCTGGCTGCTCTCCAGCCACTCTGACCCCAGCCTGTAGCTCTGCATGGGGTTGCTGTGGCCAATGTGCAGAACCCGGCACTTGGATGTGTTAAATCTCATGCCGTTGGACTCTGCCCATCTGCCCAGCCTGTCGAGGTCCCTCTGCAGAGCCTCTCTACCCTCCAGCAGATCAACTCCTGCCCCCAGCTTGGTGTCGTCAGCAAATTTACTGATGATGGACTCGATGCCCTCGTCCAGATCATCAATAAAGATGTTAAAGAGCATGGGGCCCAGCACTGATCCCTGGGGCACACCACTGGTGACTGGCTGCCAGCTGGATGTGGCACCATTCACTACCACTCTCTGGGCTCGGCCCTCCAGCCAGTTCCTAACCCATCGCAGTGTGGTCCCATCCAAGCCATGGGCTGACAGCTTGGCCAGGAGCTTGCTATGGGGAACGGTGTCAAAGGCCTTGCTGAGGTCCAGGTAGACTACATCCACAGGCCTCCCCACATCCACCAGGCGGGTCACCTGATCATAGAAGGAGATCAGGTTGGTCAGGCAGGACCTGCCCTTCCTAAACCCATGCTGGCTGGGCCTGATCCCTTGGCCATCCTCTAAGTGTTGCGTGATTGCACTCAGGATGACCTGCTCCATAATCTTTCCTGGCACTGAGGTCAGGCTGACAGGCCTGTAATTCCCTGGCTCATCCAACCGGCCCTTCTTGTGGATGGGTACCACGTTGGCCAGCTTCCAGTCATCTGGGATCTCTCCAGTGAGCCAGGACTGATGAAAAATAATGGAGAGTGGCTTGGCCAGCTCATCTGCCAGCTCTCTCAGCACCCTAGGATGGATCCCATCTGGTCCCATGGACTTGTGGGGGTCCAAGCTGCTGAGGAGAGCTCCTATCACTTGCTCATGGAACAAAGGGAAACCATGCAGCTCCCTGGCTCCCTCTGCCAGTTCTGCAGGCCAGCTGTCTGGTAGACGTTCTTTCCAGGTAGTAAAAACTGAGGTAAAGAAGGTGTTAAGTACCTCTGCCTTTTCCTCATCCTGTGTTACAACATTTCCTTCTATGTCAACCAAGGAGTGGAGGTTGTCCCTGCCCTTCCTCTTGCTATTAATATATTTATAGAAGGACTTTTTGTTGTCCTTCACATCAGAGGCCAGTTTAAGTTCCAAATATGCTTTTGCCTCCCTAATTTTCCTCCTACATGCCCTAGCAACCTCTTTAAACATTCCATGGGTTGCCTCACCTTTCTTCCAAAGATGATACACCCTCTTTTTTTCCCTTAGTTCAATTAAAAGTTCATTACACAGCCAGGCTGGCCGTCTGCCCCGGCGGCTCCTCTTCCGGCACATTGGCACAGCCTGCTCCTGAGCCTTCATCAGCTCTTTCTTGAAGCAGGTCCAGCCCTCCTGGACCCCTTTATTTTTAAGGGTTTTCTCCCAAGGAACCCTCTGAACTGTTTCCTTGAGCAACCTGAAGTCCGCCCTCCGGAAGTCCAGAGTGGAGGTCTTCTTGCTGGCCCTCTTAGCTTGACTGAATACTGAAAATTCTATTATTTCATGGTCACTGGCCCCTAAACAGCCTCCGACCACCACATCACCCACCAGCCCTTCCCTGTTGGTGAAGAGGAGGTCAAGCAAAGCCTTGCCCCTGGTAGGCTCACGCAGCACCTGGGATAAGAAGCTGTCCTCCATGCAGTCTAAGAACCTCCTAGACTGCCTCCTCTCTGCTGTGTTGAGATCCCAGCAGATGTCAGGCAGGTTGAAGTCGCCCATAAGGACAAGGTCAGGAGATCTTGAGACAGCCTTAAGCTGTCTATAGAATGCTTCGTCGACATCATCCTCCTGGTTGGGCGGTCTATAACAGACTCCAACCAGGATGTCTGCCCTACCGGTCTTCCCTCTAATTCTTGCCCACAAGCATTCAACCTGATTGTCCCTAATCTCTAGCTCAATGGCATCTAGTGCCTCCCTGATGTACATGGCCACCCCTCCACCCCTTCTTCCTTGTCTATCTCTCCTGAAAAGCCTGTAGCCATCAATTGCAGCACTCCAGTCATGTGAGCTATCCCACCACGTCTCCGTGATGGCAACTACGTCATAACTTTCCTGCTGCAACAAGGCTTCCAGCTCCTCTTGTTTGTTTCCCATGCTTCGTGCATTAGTGTACATGCACCTCAGCTGGGCTGCTGGTTTGGCCTCTGACCCTAGCTTACTGCCCCCAGACTCTTGCCTGAGGGGACTAGTTTCAGCCCCTCCCCCCTTCGAAACTAGTTTAAAGCCCTGTCGATGAGAGCTGCCAGTTCCCTCCCCAGAATCTTTTTACCTTTGGGGGACAGGCCATTCTCATATACTGTGACCTTTCCCCTTCTTTGGGACAGATGTACTCCATCTGTTGCCAGGTGGCCTGTTGCTAATAACCTGCAAGGAAAATTCTGCACAAAGACAGGGCTCTGCTCCGAGGTGCAGTAACAATGAAGTGCTCAAGTACCAAAAAAGGGCACTGTTTCAAGTGAGATTTAGGTCACCTCTAAGTGCCAATATGCAAAGATAGGATACTGTAAATCTCCACACAGCTGCTAACAGACCTTGGACTTCTTTTAAGCTCTGCAGACACTCTTGTTTTCAACACAGATTTTCCATCCATGTCTGTAGCTCGTTCTTGGCACGTGTATATGCATTTCATGTTGGCAGGGCCGAGCTGTTTCGCCCGTGCCTGCTGCTAGATCTAAATTAGGATTAGAGGGATGGGATTCGGAGGCGCTGGCACTGGTTTAGGAGGCATGTCTGAAATACCTGCAGTCCACAAAGGTGAATGTGGTAGCCTTAGGCTGTGCCTAGGAAAATTTCCCACATATCCTGAACAGAAAGCGGTAGAATGTAAATAAATTACCTTTAGATGTAAAAGCAAAAACAATAAGGTTAAAGTAATCCCCTTGGTCTGATATCTAACATCAACTTAGTTGTGTACACTAACTCTCTTGTCTTCTTGGCTTCCTTGGTCTAGCTGGTGCTTCTGCTGGCTTGCTGACCTTGACTGTGTTCTTTGTTGTGGTTAAGTACTGCCAGCTCCTCTCTGCTATTCTCTCTCCTTTACCTTGTACAGGGGGGAGGGGAGCAGGGAGGGAGAAGCTATTAGTAGCCCCCTGGTTTTGTCCAGGGGGTTCCTTGTGTTGTTTATAAATTGTGAATACATTGTAAATATTGTGTATTTTGTACATATTCGTTGCATTCCATATTTCTAGATTGCAGGTTTGCTTGTAAATACAGCTATGTTTGCATCCATCTGAGCTGGTCTGGCAATTTTATGTTGGAGGGTAATCTCAACCCACCCCAGTGAAGAAGGAAACCACCTCAGAATATGGGCAGCAGAAAGAAGTGTTTAATTGTCTCCCTCTCCTCGTTTTGGTGGTTGTCACAGTGCCACAGATGTGAGGAAGGCTAGTCTGAATTCCTGCCACCTCTTATGGAAGTCAAGCATTCTGACCTCTAACATTATAAATGGAGACTGCTTCATCAGATTTTATCTGACTTTGGTGTTAGCCCCACTCTGGGGACAGCCCTCCAGAGGTCCCTTTCAGCCTGAATTTTAACAGGATTATATCATCTGCTACTCACATTTGAAAGGAAAAACGGCAGTTGCCCTTGCTAATTTTCTGCAAGAAAAACAGTAGACTTATTTTGTGAGGTGCATCTGAAATGAATGAGGGATAAGTATCAACAAAGACTAAGGAAGAATAAGGAAATTAAATCCTTTTCCTGGAGTTGTTGCTTTGGTTAGCTACAGGTGGTACACTGGGCATGTGGATCTATGATTCAGATATCCTTTAGTTTGCCCAGGTGCTGTTTGGTACCCAGAACTCCTAAATTTGCTCATGACCCAAAATTTCAGTCCCTAAAACTGAGACATAATACCAACATGACTGCTCCTGTGAAAGGGAACTCTGGCTCTGGTACCAGCTAATGCAGCTCAGTTTCTCACAGAGATCATGTATTCAGGAAATCTTCTGATTTTGCAGAGAAGAAGTCTAACAGACTTCTCTGGTTCCCTCTCTGATCCCCACACACCTCTGGCAGTTGCAGGGGACTGACAGTGCCTTGCAAGGCAGTGCCAGGAAGTGCCTGTGTGCTTTACCGTGTTCATTTCTTGTTTCTCTTCATGATACTCAGCTTAAATTTAAATTAGGAGGGTTTAGGTCAGTATCTTTGGAAGCATCTGGGGCAATACAAAGCTTCTGGTCTTGCTCATGTGTTTATTTCTTCGGCTAAGTCTTGCATGGATCCCTAACAGTAAGCAGAACTTTGCTGGAGGTGTGAACTGTCAGTTCTGGCACATACTCCTTGGAGAAATCCATTGTCTTCTGGAAAGCATCCTTGAACTCTTCTTCAATATTCTGTTTCTCCCTCAACAATGCATCTTCCTGAGAAGATCATTTCAAAAAGGGGAAAGAATGCTGCTTTCTTTTTTATTTTTCCCCAAGAAATCATGAATTTTCTGAGTTATTTTTATCTGTGTAGATGTTTGCTTTGCTTTTTGTTCTCCCTTTCTTAATAGGGGAAAGAACACTGCTATAAAAATCTGAATCTAACCATTTACTTTCTACTAGCTGTGGCTTTTCTTTCAGTGATAATATCGTGGTTTCTGGCAGCACTCAGGCTTGTGCACCTGTGTCCAACTTAAAATTAATAAATGTTTCATTTGCTTTTGGACTGGTGGTTAATTTATCTTCTGTTGCAATGGTGTCCAGAAATTCCTATTTCTTCATTCTCTCTTCAGACTCTCCTGGCACTGGTAAACTCTTCGAAAGTGATGTAATTACTTACAGTTTCTCCATTTTCTGCTGAAGACCAGGCAGTGCATTGTTTATTGCAGTGCATGGAAAAGTTTCAGATCTGCTGATTTGAATCTCCATGAATTTTCCTCCTCCTTTATTGTGTTAATTAATCTTCTTTTGCACCTTCTGTGCCAAAATTGTCTTCATCCCTTCATGCAGCTCAGACCAGATGAGATGATAGCTGTGCAGGCTCAGTTGAAGTCAATATCTAAGTAAATTTTTAGAGTTGAAACTGGGGTCTGATATTAATTGCTGTCAGATTTCAAACATTATTTGCTATACAGAAACCTAGCCTCCATGATATGAGGTGTTTCAGTTCTCTGTAAATCAGAAAGTTTTAGGGGATTGGATGTGGCACTTGGTGCCATGGTTTAGTCATGAGGTCTGTGGTGACAGGTTGGACTTGATGACCTGTGAGGTCTCTTCCAACCTTGGTGATTCTGTGATTCTTTTTTCATTCTGTGATTAAAAACACCTCTCTCATTCCACATACCACAGAGCAGACTACTCCTCATTGTGAGTTTCAGAGCTTGCCTTCTTTGTCCTGGGTGTTTGTCAAGACTGTCAATATCTGTGCAAAGTACTCCACATCTCTCTAGGATTTCAGATATTTTTACATCAATCTCTTGATTGTTCAAGCAGGTTTTTTTCAGTTTGCTTCCTTCCTGGCATCTTGCATCAATCAAGAATCATCAAAATCCAAGTGTTTGACAAATATCAGACTTACCCTGTAATGTATCAGTCATTAACACTTCACAGAATTACAGAATGTTAGGGTTTGGAAGGGACCTTGAAAGATCATCCAGTCCGATGCCCTGGCCAGAGCAGGATCTCCTACAGCAGATCACACAGGAACATATCCAGGCAGGTTTGAGTATCACCAGAGAGGGAGACTCCACATCCCCCCTTGTCAGCCTGTTCCAGTGTTCTGTCACCCTCACAGGGAAAGTTTTTTGACTCATGCTTCCATGGATCTCCCTATGCCTCAACTTCCACCCATTGCCCCTTGTCCTGTCATTAGGCATCACTGAGCAGAGCCTGACTCCATCCTCTTGGTACTCACTCCTTACATATTTATCAACAGGAATGAGGTCATGCCTCAATCTCTTCTTCTCCAAGCTAACTAAAGATCCTCAGCTCCCTCAGTCTCTCCTCATGGAAGATGTTCCACACCCCTAATAATTTTTGTGGCTCTGCACTGGACACTTTGAAACAGTTCCCTGAGTCTTTTCCTGAACTGAGGGGCCTAGCACTGGACATAATATTCCAGATGTGGCCTCAGCAGGGCAGAGTAGAGGGGAAGGAGAACCTCTCTAAACCTACTAACCACAGCCCTTCTAATCCACCCCAGAATGGCATTGGCCTTCTTGGCCACGAGAGCACATTGATTGATTCATTTCCAAATCACCCAGTAACATACTTGTTATGCAGATCAGGTGTGTACATGCAACTACTGTTTTGTAAAATTAAGAGCATGCAATGGGTGTTGATGCTACCTTTACACTACAGCAGTTTTTATCTTGTACTGCAGCCTCTAAACCTGACTTCAATGTGTAATCAGATCATGACCTCGGCACTTGAGTGGTAAGCTAAGAGCTCTGTGTAATGTGAGCCTCAGCAGAACACAATGCATTCCCTGTGGCGTTTGCAAGGGTATCTAGAGTCTGTTAACTCCCCACTAGTTAGGTGAGTTACACAAAGGAGCTATGGTCAAAGGTCAAGATGTGTAGCAGTGTATTTTTGTCAATGATCTAGGAGTTCTTGATATTAAATGCAAACCTTTTACATTTTTATTCTATTCCCTACTATGTTAGCTGCATGTCCATTTTTCCCCCTATGTGTATATTTCAGACTCCAGATTCATATCATCAAAATAAGCTTTGGGTCTTGGTGACAATTTAAATCTGCATTTAATGAATGTCACTACCTATCTATCTATCTATCTATCTATCTATCAATCTACCTACCTACCTATTTATCTATCTATCCATCCATCTATCTATCTATCTATCTTCCTATTTATCTATCTACCTACCTACCTATCTACCTACCTACCTATTTATCTATGTCTGTCTATTTATCTATCTATCTATCTATCTATCTATCTATCTATCTATCTATCTATCAATCTACCTATTTATCTATGTCTGTCTGTCTGTCTATCTATCTATCTATCTACCTACCTACCTACCTACCTATCTGTCTATCCATCCATCTATCTATCTATCTATCTATCTATCTATCTATCTATCTACCTACCTACCTACCTACCTACCTACCAACCAACCAACCAATGGACTTTCAAGCCCAAATAATTAAAATGGTCCTTAAGTATTCTTTCCTGTGAGGTCTGCCTTTAACTTAGATTGTAGCTTTAATTTATGAAACCATTGCTGTACATGGGGAACAGGCTGCAGGTTTACCAAAGAACATTTTATTTCAGGAATCCTAACTCACAAAAGGTGAACATAATTGCCCTGAAAATAAGTAGCTGACATATAGGAGGAGAGCATCTACTTCTTCTTTGCCTTTTCTGCAGAGCACAGTTTATTTGTCTCCATGCTCTCATTTGCAAAACAGGTATAGAAATCTATTTGAATGTGACCCTTTAGGGTCAGAATCTGGAAGGAAACACCTAAGATTTGTATTATTTATATCACTATGAATTCCAGTACCAGCCATACATCATAATTTGCCTAAGTCCTTGGTGGCTGATTGGGGAATTGGAAAGATTTGAAACATGACATTGTGGAAATTGCTGCTTCCAATTCTGACAAAGGAAATAAAACTTCTGGAGGATGATACACTGGGACACAGACAGAAAAATATGGATTTGGAAAGGCTGTCCAGGGATCTTTTTTCTCATCTGTTTGTAGTGAGAGAAGGTCACCCAGTCTAATAGACTTCAGATCCAGATTTCCCAGTGTTGTGCTGGCTCCATATCAATTTATCTCCTTCAGTGCCATCATTTTTGCATACGATCATCTTAATGCAGTGGCACCTGAGTGTCCTTGGATGTGTGGGGGTAGGTAGTGGATTCAGTTGGGGATGAAGAATGAAGGGATAGAAGTGTTATGTGTGGAGGGAAAGTGACAAGTGGGAAGAAAAGAAGAGGTGGAACAGGTGAACTGGAATAAGGAGAAGCAAGCACCCACCCCATCTGCCCACTGGCATTGTGCTTATGAAACTGATCTTTGGAAGGCTGTATGCTGTGAGTTACTGTGGACAAGACTGGAAGACAACCATACAAAACACAGGATGGGAGGTATGGAATGCTGAAGCTATGGAACCAGATTTTATGTAATGACATAGGAGCCCTGGGGGTAGGGTAGAAAAAGCTGATTGTCTGTGATGATCAATGATCTACTGCATGCCTCACTACAAAAATCATTCCATCTGTCCCCTGTCAGATGATCCTGTAACATCTCTCTTCTTTACTCTCAGAGGACAGCTCTGCAGGCTTTATCTGAACTTTCACAGGTATTCTGCCTGGATTTGGGGGAGAGAATTTGTGGATTTTGAACAGGAAACTTTCAGTTGTGAAGTAAATCCATGTGCAAATGCTGCGGGAAGCTAAATAGATTTCCGAGGGAAGCTAAACAGATTTCTGAGGTCTGTAAGCTTAGAAGACTGGAAAATTGCCAGAGACCTAGCAAGGTGACATCATCATTCTGCAATTACTGTGGTATAACATAATCTAAGTTTTCTTGAGAGGAAAACAATCCAAACTGAGCTTGTACAATAAGCCTCTGTCAAGCACTTCCATTTTTGGGAAGCTACAGTGCAGACAGTGCTTTGAACTGGAGTAAGCCATGAGGTTAACAAAGGTCTCCATGGAACCAGAGACTGTATTTGAACAAATTCCAGTGCACCAAGAGCAACCTCTAGTTCAACACTTTGAATTCATAGTTTCCATTTTCAGTAAGACTTTTAAAGTCCAGGTAGGACTTTTAAAATATCAAATAATACCACACATTGTTACATGTAAGTAGGCACAAATGTAAAGTCTGAACGAAGGAAACCCTAATAAATAGAATCTAAGCTTCTGTAAGGATTTCACTTTGCTTTGGAGATAACTGGAGTCAATGGGATGGAGTCTAGTTGGAGGCCTGTATCTATTGGAGTCCCTCAGGCATCAGTATTGGGGCCAGTTCTATTCAATACATTCATCAATGACCTGGGTGAGGGCACTGACTGCACTGTCAGCAAGTTTACTGATGACATGAAACTGGGTGGAGCCAGCCTCTTCTCGGTGATGCCCAATGACAGGACAAGGGGTGATAGTGGGACTTGAAGCATAGAAGTTCCATGGAAACATGAGGAAAAAAAAATTCACTGAGAGGGTGATAGAACCCTGGAACAGGCTGCCCAGGGGGGTTGTGGAACCTCCTTCTCTGGAGGTATTTAAGACCTCTTTGGATGCGTTCCTGTGTGATCTGCTGTAGGTGATCGTGCTCTGGCAGGGGCATTGGACTGGATGACCTTTCAAGGTCCCTTCCAGCCCCTGACATTCTGTGATTCTGTGAAAATTGCAATGCATATTGTCATTCCCAGGTTGCCTAGAGGACATCATTAAAATGAGCCAATAAATAAATAAAGAAACCAAATTTCTGTTCTGATGGGTGCGTATTATCATGTGTGATAAATCATAACCATCCCCCGTTGTTGGCAGAAAAGCACCTTGGATGTACACTATCTTCATTATCACTACATTTGCATTCTGACTGTCCTCATCAAAATGAAGTGCTCTTTAAAACATGACCTTCACTCTTGAAACATTTCCCCAGGGAAACTCTCCTTTTTCAATGATAAATGTCATTTTTGTTTTTAACCACCACGGACTTTTCACCTTGTTCTTTTTGGTTTGTTTTCCTCAGTTGTGTGATGATGCAGTATCGGAGAGAAGTACCAGTTTCCATTTGAAGTTAAAATTTGCAACATGTATTTTCAGGTAATCTAAATAAACTTTCTTATAGAAGACAAACCCAAATCTTGTTTTGTAAATGTTGAGAACATCTGTGCCTGTTGCAAACAGTGTAGGCTTACAAAGTTCCAAGGCCAATACCTGCAGTCTCTTCAGTTTATATGGCTTACCAAAGCAAGATGGGGTAACATGAATTGCAGTGGTCCACTCCCAAAACCTGAGATAACTTATTCTATAGAGGCCATTTTATGTAAGATAAAATTTGCCAGTGGGTGGCAGAACAATGGAATAGGCTACCCAGGGAGGTTGTGGAATCTCCTTCTCTGGAGACATTCAAAATGCACCTGTGTGACCTGCTCTAGGTGATCCTGCTTTGGCAGGGGAGTTGGACTGGATGATGTTTCAAGGTCCATTCCAGTGATTCTGTGAATGAAAACCTGAAATCCTAATGTTTGTTAGGTTAGACACAGAGGTTAGGGAGTTAGATACAGCCCTATTCACCTGTAGTGAGCAAGGACATCCTTCATTAGGTCAGGTCACCCAGAGTGCTGTTGTGCCTGACCTTGAATATCTCTAAGGATGGAGCCTCAATTACCTCCCTGGGCAACCTGTTGCATTGTTCCACCACCCTCATGCTAAAAAACTTCTTCCTTATATCCAATCTAAATCTGCTCTTCTCCAGTTTGAAGCCATTGCCCCTTGTTCTATCACTACAGGCCTTTGTAATCAGTCCCTCTCCATCCTTCACATAGACCCCTTCAGCTACTGGTTGAAAGTGATCTAAGAAATGTTTACATTCAGTTCCTGCAAGATTCTCTATTTGTTTGTGGTCTTATCATGCCTTTTGTTTGTTTGTTTGTTTGTTTCAGTTCTGTGATTTATTGCTAAGAAGATGACCCAACATGCACACAGGTAACAAATTACTTCTTGTAGCAAAACAAGCCTGCTTCAGTGAAGACTATCAGAAGAATATCACAAAGCATTCCCATTTTCTGGATCGAATGCCATCTTCCTTGGCAAGACAAAGGTTTTTCTCGGAGGGTGAATGTGCTACATGGAAGAAGAGAAACACATTGTGACACATTAATTGATTAACTTTTTACTTGGTGAATCCTGCTCCCTGGTGTAAAATAAATGAGCTGCTTATATCTAATTTAAACCGTATTTCAGGAGCTAAAAATAAGCTTGCAAGATGCCTACCTGAGTCGTGCTTGCTGCTGAGGTCCTCCTGATGTGAATTGAACTAGCAGATCATATTTTCTCTCTTATTTGTTGTCTTGAAATACACAATCATTTCTTCAGGGAATAACTGTTGGCCTGCAGATGGTTCACAAATGGTATGGAGTCATTATTTATGTTTTCCACTGCCTTGTTTTCGGACTGGGTGATTTCTGCAGCAAAAATATGTTCTGTTCCAGCAGACATTGGGTCATCTGCTTAGCCTCCCTGCTCTAGTCCTGTGTAGGTCATAGCGCACTTCACTGTAGTAGAGAATAAGTGGAGAACATCTTAAAAGATCATGAACAGCAAGAGTGGTGAACTTAATGGGACATTAATGATGGAATGTGAATTATGCACTCGATTTCTGGCAACTATTGGAGCATCTGATGGAAATTAGCAGTTGTAACTACTCATCTAATGAAGATCATTTATGAAAGCATTTATGGAACTTGTGCGCAAAATAGGCACAACCAAAGCCAAAGAGTTATGGTTTAAAAATGAAATCAAGCAAATGCTTCTGAAACATATTTACCCCAGACTTCTCTGCAAGACAAATGGGGTATGCATAATATGCACATTTAATATTTATATCCATATCATCATCAAATTTGTATGCCATGAACCAATAACAGAGTGGCTAGGAAGGAAATTCAGACATTTGGATGCCAGAAAGAACATTGCATGACATGCAGGCTCAACAGTCAAAGCAAGTGCATGAAAAATACTGGAGATCATAGAATCACAGAATCACCAAGGTTGGAAGAGACCTCAAAGATCAAGTCCAACCCATTACCACAGACCTCATGACTAAACCATGGCACCAAGTGCCACGTCCAATCCCCTCTTGAACACCTCCAGGGACAACGACTCCACCACCTCCCTGGGCAGCCCATTCCAATGGCTAACAAGTCTCTCTGTGAAGAACTTTCTCCTCACCTCGAGCCTAAACTTCCCCTGGTGCAGCTTGAGACTGTGTCCTCTTATTCTGGTGCTGGTTGTCTGGGAGATGAGACCAACCCCCTCCTGGCTACAAGATACCACAGGATGTTTTAGAAGCAGCAACAGCAACAATGGAAATGTTTTAGACATTGTTTAGCTAGAACAGAAAACAAAAACAAGAGTAATTTAATTAATTAATGAAAATAAGATGTTGACCATTTGGAACACAGCAATTGTAAACCAAAATAATTGAACAGACTGGAGAGGAGTATTGTTTCCAGTTAGGGTATCTATTTTTACACACTGTATGCTCAACACACACAAAGTTTCATAAATAATTGTCTCTGGTGGGAAAACGCCAAGCCAGCTCAGTGGGTGTGAGGCAAGAAGTTTGACTCAAATCTGCTTGAGTATCATGTTTGATTTACAAAAATTATTGTGCCTGTACTGTGTATGGTCTACAAATACATCCTTTGCAGCACGATGCTATGAACAGCACACAATGATGAATCTCTGCCATTGATTCTGCTGTGTCTAGATGTGTATTTCATGGCTTTTATAAATGCCAGGGTTTGATGAAAGCTGCAATTTAAGCAAAGTCCTTGAAATGCTTCCACTAACTTTTCCCCATGTTTAGAATAGAATAGAATGGAATGGAATGGAATGGAATGGAATAGAATAGAATAGAATAGAATAGAATAGAATAGAATAGAATAGAATAGAATAGAATAGAATAGAATAGAATAGACTGGAATGGAATGGAATGGAATGGAATAGAATAGAATAGAATAGACCAGGTTGGAAGAGACGTTCAAGATCAGCGTGTCCAACCTATCACCCAACACCATCTAATCAACTAAACCATGGCACCAAGCACCCTATCAAGCCTCCTCCTAAACACCTCCAATGATGGTGACTCCACCTCCTCCCTGGGCAGCCCATTCCAATGGCAAATCACTCTCTCTGTGTAGAAGTTCTTCCTAACCTCCAGCCTAAACTCCCCTTGGTGCAGCTTGAGACTGTGTCCTCTTGTTCTGGTGCTGGTTGCCTGGGAGAAGAGACCAACCTCCACCTGGCTACAATCTCCCTTCAGGTAGTTGTAGACAGCAAGAAGGTCTCCCCTGAGCCTCCTCTTCTCCAGGCTAAGCAACCCCAGCTCCCTCAGCCTCTCTTTTCATGGGGCTTGTGCTCCAAGCCCCTCACCAACTTTGTTGCCCTTCTCTGGACACCTTCCAGCAAGTCAACATCCTTCCTAAACTGAGGGGCCCAGAACTGGACACAGTACTCGAGGTGCGGCCTAACCCAGTGCAGTGTACAGGGGCAGAATGACCTCCCTGCTCCTGCTGGCCACACTGTTCCTGAAGGAGGCCAGGATGCCATTTGCCCTCCTCGCCGCCTGGGCACACTGCTGGTACATGTTCAGCCTACCATCAACCAGCACCCCCAGGTCCCTTTCTGCCTGACTGCTCTCCAGCCACTCTGACCCCAGCCTGTAGCTCTGCATGGGGTTGCTGTGGCCAATGTGCAGAACCTGGCACTTGGATGTGTTCAATCTCATTTCTCCATGTTCTTTTTTAAAAAAATTATTTTATTTCTGGAAAAGAGTCACTTTGTTTTTTTTTATTTCATTTTAGTAAATATTCTCACTGTTCTCTGTGGAATATGAGGTGAGGTAGTACTGCCAGGCAAGGAATACCTTCTCAGTTTCAATCCATTACATCAATCATTAGCACGCATATAAAAAATAATTACACAGTAGCTCCAGGAGCCTTTTTTCTCCCTGTTTCACATCCTATTATGCAAGCTTATTTTAATATTGGAACACTCAGGGAAGGAAATCCTTGTTTGGGTTCTCTTAGAATGCATTTCTGTCTGCTCTTGTTAACATGTCTATGTGCCGAGTCCTATACATTGGCCACAACAACCCCAGGCAGTGCTACAGGCTGGGGACAGAGTGCCTGGAGAGTGGCCAGGCAGAAAGGGACCTGGGGGTACTGGTTGACAGCTGGCTGAACATGAGCCAGCAGGGTGCCCAGGTGGCCAAGAAGGCCAGTGACAGCCTGTAACAGGAACAGTGTGGCCAGCAGCAGCAGGAAGGTCATTGTGCCCCTGCACTCAGCACTGGTTAGGCCACACCTTGAGCACTGTGTCCAGCTCTGGGTCCCTCAATTTAAGAAAGACCCCCATGTCCCTTTCTGCCAAGCACCATTCCAGACACTCTCTCCCAAGCCTGTGGCATTGCATGGGGTTGTTGCAGCCCAAATGCAGGACTGAGCACTTGGCCTTGTTGAAGCCCACAGGACTGGACTCAACCCATTAATTCAGCCTGTCCAGGCCCCTCTGAACAGCCTTCCTACCCTCCAGCAGATCAACACTCCCACCTAATTTAGTGCCATCTGCTAACTTGCTGAGGGTGTACCCAATTCCCTTGTCCAGGTCATTGATAAGGATATTAAAGAGAACTGCCCCAAATACTGAGCTCTGGGGAACACCTCTTGTGACTGGCTGCCAACTGGATTTAACTCCTTTCACCACCACTCTTTAAGCCTGGTCATGCAGCCAATTCTTAACCCAGCAAAGCATCCACCCATCCAAGCCATCTGCAGCAAGTTTCTCCAGAAGGATGCTGTGGGAAATGGTGTCAAAGGATTTACTGAAGTCCCCAGAAACAACATTGACAGCCTTTCCCTCATCCACTAAGTGAGTCAGCTTGTTGTAGAAGGAAATTAAGTTTGTTAAGCAAGACCTGCCTTTCATGAACTTGCGCTGACTGGGCCTGATCATCTGGTTGCCCTGCACATGCTGCATAATTGGCACTCAAGATGAACTTCCCCAGCACTGAGTTCAGACTGGCAGGTCTGTAGCTCCTTCTGTGCTTCTGGGTAGATGGGTATTGTGTTTGACAAACACCAGTTAGCCAGGTCTGCTGATAAATGATGGAAAGTGGCTCGGTGAGACCATCTGCCACCTCACTCAGTACCCTTGGGTGCATGCCACCAGTCCCCATAGATTTATGTACATGTAAGTGGTGCAGCAGGTCACTAAGCATCTCCTCTTGGACTGTGGGGGCTTCCTTCTGCTCCCCATGCCTTCCAGCTCAGGGGGCTGGGTATCCAGTGAACAACTGGTCTTACTACTAAAGACTGAGGCAAAGAAGGTGTTGAGTACCTCAGCCTTTTTCTTTCTTAGATTTTCCTTTGCTGGTATGAAAATCAAACACCAGCCAAGTAATCAGCGTTCCTAGCTATATTCCTACCAGTCCAGGATTTCCTGTACAGCCTACTCAAAAGGAAAAGTTGAATTGATGAGGACATAGCTCTTCTCATTGTGACCTATAAACTCCTTTACTCAGTGGAAAATGCAAGAAGTTTTCCTGATCTTGCTACCTTTTATATGGCACATAGCAAGGACAAGATTACACTTTCTATTGCAAACAATTATCCACAGCCTATTCTGGTTCTCATACATTTTTCACAGGAAGATAAGTAAAGGACCTTTTTATTATTATAATTTTTACATATATAAAAATGTCCCTTTAATTGCAGTAATAAGGAGAGGAAGGGAAAAAAAGGAAATCATCTCACTGCACAATATATTTTTCAGTATAGTAAACAAATTTTGAATGTCAGAGTATCAAGCTTTCAAGGCATCAGCTCTTAGAGTCACCACCCCACATTAACTGAGGAATCACAAAATGCCAGGGGCTGGAAGGGAGCTCAAAATATCATCCAGTCCAACCCCCCTGCCAGAGCAGGATCACCTACAGCAGATCACACAGGAACACATCCAGGTGGGTTTTGAATATCTCCAGAGATATTCAGCCTGTTTCAGGGTTCTGTCACCCTCACAGGGAAATACTTTTTCCTCATGTTTCCATGGAACTTCCTATGCCTCAACTTCCACCCATTGCCCCTTGTCCTGTCATTGGGCATCACCCAGCAGAGCCTGGCTCCATCCTCTTGGCACTTACCCTTTACATATTTATAAACATGAATGAGGTCACCCCTCAGTCTCCTCTTCTCCAGGCTAAAGAGCCCCAGCTCACTCAGTCTCTCCTCATAAGGAAGATGTTCCACTCCCTTCATCATCTTGGTGGCTCTGTGCTGGACTCTATCAAGCAGTTCTCTGAGGTCCTTCTTGAACCGAGGGGCCCAGAACTGGGCACAATACTCCAGATGTGGCCTCACCAGGGCAGACTAGAGGGGGAGAAGAACCTCTCGCCTACTAACCACAGCCCTTCTAATCCACCCCAGAACGCCATTGGCTCTCTTGGCCACAAGAGCATATTGCTGGTTCACGGGCAACCTCCCATCCCCTAGGACTTCCCAGGTCCTTTTCCTCTTCACTGCTCTCCAGTAGGTCAGTCCTCAACCTATACTGATCCCTGGGGTTGTTCTTTCCCAGGTGCAAGACTCTACCCTTGCCCTTGTTGAATTTCACTCAATTTCTCCCTGCCCAACTCTCCAGCTTGTCTCAGTCTCACTGAACAGCAGCACAACTGTCAGGTGTGTCAGCCACTTTCAATGGCAAGCCTGTAGATTCGCTGTTCAAGGGAATCACTCTAGTTCAAAAAAACCCATGACACTCAGAAGAACCAGGAACAGTACAGCACACCGTATTGCAAAGTGTAGCATCACTCCTTCTAGAACACAAAGTAAGACCTGCAACAATATTCTTGGGAAATTAAAAAACAACAATTAGAAATAACAGAAAAGTCATCCATTCTTTGTAACGAAAACTTAGCAGATTTTGGACAGTCTTTTAATTGAGCACCTAGAAGAACTCCATGCACATACTTTAGTCTTGGTAACACATGATAGACTTTACTTTCCTAGAAGAGTCCTTGTATTTTGCATACTGAGCTCTAGCTGTCACTGCTGATGTACAGTAGTGCTCATATTCTTTCCTACATGAGGAGAGTAAGCACAAGAAATATGAAGGAAGCAAGAAGAGAAGAGAAGAGAAGAGAAGAGAAGAGAAGAGAAGAGAAGAGAAGAGAAGAGAAGAGAAGAGAAGAGAAGAGAAGAGAAGAGAAGAGAAGAGAAGAGAAGAGAAGAGAAGAGAAGAGAAGAGAAGAGAAGAGAAGAGAAGAGAAGAGAAGAGAAGAGAAGAGAGGAGAAGAGAAGAGAAGAGAAGAGAAGAGAAGAGAAGAGAAGAGAAGAGAAGAGAAGAGAAGAGAAGAGAAGAGAAGAGAAGAGAAGAGAAGAGAAGAGAAGAGAAGAGAAGAGAAGAGAAGAGAAGAGAAGAGAAGAGGAGAGAAGAGGAGAGAAGAGGAGAAGAGAAGAAACCAGGTTGGAAGAGACTTTCAAGATCATTGCATCCAAGCCATCATCCAACACCACCTAATCAACTAAACCATGCAACCAAGCACCCTATCAAGTCTCCTCCTAAATATCTCCACCACCTCCCCAGGCAGCACATTCCAATAGGCAATCACTCTCTCTGCGTAGAATTTCTTCCTAACCTCCAGCCTAATCCTCCCCTGGTGCAGCTTGAGACTGTGTCCTCTTGTTCTGGTGCTGGTTGC
Organism: Dryobates pubescens; assembly: GCF_014839835.1. Classification (NCBI taxonomy): domain Eukaryota; kingdom Metazoa; phylum Chordata; class Aves; order Piciformes; family Picidae; genus Dryobates; species Dryobates pubescens. Next base: position 132,177,425 of record NC_071657.1, read on the forward strand.
ATTAATGAGAAACAATCTCCAAAATGAAAACTGGAGTAGGGGTTCTTAAACCCTTATTTTCCAAAGGACACAACCAAGAATGTGTATTCATTCAGCCTGAATTCCACCCATATGTTCCAGGAACAGAGTATTTTTTTCTGATACAAGACTTTGTTTTAGTTTTAGGGATGGAAAAGAGATCTGATACTCAGACCTGGATAGCATTCTAATTGAAGGCATTTGAGTAAGACAAGGAGCCTTTAGATCACCAGAATCTTTATTATGGTGTATTTGTGTTTCTCTCTACAGTCTTTGACTACCCTCCCACCAGCTGGACCCAATCACTTGCATGTATAGAGGGAAAGGATAAAAAAAAATGAAAAAGAAAAATACTGGCAGGTGAGTATGAGAGCTGCTCAACTTTCCAGACCTTAGCAACAGCGTGCCAAAACTTTCCTGGAGCTGAGATACATAAAACCCAAACCAACCTCTACATGAGCTGGGAACAGACATAGGGTGGAGAAGTTCACAGTGGAAGATGGGAACAGCTCCCGAAATGACTGACTGGGCTGCATCAAGAGAAGCATAGTCAGCAGGTTCAAGGGAGGTGATTCTTCCCCTCTACTCCACTCTGGGGAGACCCCACCTGGAGTACTGCATCCAGTTCTGGAGCCCCTGTTACAGCAAGGATCTGGACGTGCTGTAATGTGTCTGGAGAAGCGCCATGAAGATGAGCAGAGGGCTGGAGCTCCTCTACTGCGAGGACTGACTGAGGGAGTTGGGGTTATTCATTCTGGAGAAGAGAAAGCTCTGAGAAGGTCTTATTGTGACCTTCCAGTATCTGAAGGGGACCTACAAGAAAGCTGGGGAGGGACTGTTTAGGATGTCAGGTAGTGATAGAACTAGGGGGAATGGAACAAAACTGGAAATGGGTAGATTCAGATTGGATGTTAGGAAGAAGTTCTTCCCCATGAGGGTGGTGACACACTGGAAGAGGTTACCCAGGGAGATGGTAGAAGCCCCATCCCTGGAGGTTTTTAAGGCCAGGCTGGATGTGGCTCTGAGCAACCTGCTCTAGTGTGAGATGTCCCTGCCCATGGCAGGGGGCTTGAAATTAGATGATCCTTGAGGTCCCTTCCAACCCTAACAATTCTATGATTCTTCTGCAGTAATAAGGTTACTTCCTGCAATGTCTGGACATGTCAGGTACACATCAGGCTGACTTGCTCACTGGAATTACCCAGCACTTGGTGGCAGTCTCTCTCAGATACTAATCATGTGAAACAGCTCTACAGGAGCCATGCTTGACCTGCTCATCTACCACATGAATCATGCCAGCTGTGCATTGCTACCCTTAGAGGGAGAAAACTTAGTACACTGTGCTTGAGGATGTAACACAAGCAGTGGGTGGGAGAACAGAAGTAATTCTTTATTCCTGTAGGCCATGATCCTGTCTCAGAAACTTAGCCTTGATGCTCAGAGAATAGGTCTGCTCCTCCCCTGGCTCATGGGGGAGTACAGCTGTATCAGGGCAGCAATCCACCAGAGTCAGCTGTTGCTGCAAAGCGTAGAAATAATTTGGGGTAATACCATACTAACGGGCTTATGTGGCCTCTGGGACACAAGGCAATAATATTGCAGTTTTATATGATGTAAAGCAGAGCTATCTTTGCTTTCCTGAGCTGGAGAAGCAGAACTTAGAGCTGGGCTCAAACATCCAACTGACTAAAACAAGCAGCGATTTAGGTTGACATTAACTTCTGAGGACAAACTGGTAACGAAACTAAGTGTTTGCAATCTTCTCTTGCATGTGCTCAGATTTGTTTTGGCAGCTGCTTTTAAGGGAGAAACACAACGTTATTTACCACATCACACCACTCCTGTTTCATTCAGCATAACTGCAGAACAGCAGTGTGTTTAAAAAATAGGCATGTTCCTAGATTTGTTCTCCTGGAAACGTAGGCACACAGTTTGCCAAGGAAAAAAATAAATTAGCAACAGATGAAACTGCAATATTTTGATCACAAACCTGAAATCAATGAACAATTGGGGCACATTTTGCACACAATTTATGTTGTCTCAATGCTAAATGCTAAATCATAACAAGCCCCTCTACTCAGCACTGGTTAGGCAACACCTTGAGTCCTGTGTCTACTTCTGGACCCCTCAGTTTAGGAAAGATGTTGAGTTGCTGGAACGTGTCCAGAGAAAGGCAACGAAGCTGGGGAGGGGTTTGGAGCACCAGCCCTATGAAGAGAGGCTGAGGGAGATGGGGTTGTTTAGTCTGGAGAAGAGGAGGCTCAGGGGAGACCTTCTTGCTCTCTACAACTACCTGAAGGGAGGTCGTAGCCAGGTGGGGGTCGGTCTCTTCTCCCAGGCAACCAGCACCAGAACAAGAGGACACAGTTTCAAGCTGCACCAGGGGAGGTTTAGGCTTGAGGTTAGGAAGAAGTTCTACACAGAGTAATTGCCCATTGGAATGGGCTGCCTGGGAAGGTGGTAGAGTCACCATCATTTCGAGGTGTTTAGGAGACTTGATAGGGTGCTTGGTTGCATGGTTTAGTTGATTAGGTGGTGTTGGATAATAGGTTGGATACGATGATCTCAAAGGTCTCTTCCAACCTGATCTATTCCATTCCATTCCATTCCATTCCATTCCATTCCATTCCATTCCATTCCATTCCATTCCATTCCATTCCATTCTATTCTATTCTATTCTATTCTATTCTATTCTATTCTATTCTATTCTATTCTATTCTATTCTATTCTATCTTGCTACAAAGATTCTCTGTTGAAGTAGTGTATCATATATTCCTTTTTGAAGAATTAGGGCTAAATCTTACTTTCCTTATTCATAAAAAAAGTTTGAATAGAGTTCATGGGAATTATACTGCTAGCTTTAGTGATAGTACAGGCCCTGACACTTGAGTTATTCCTGGGAATAATAAGTGCCATTTAACTCTGTATCACTGCAATCAGTCCTCTCATTGTTAAGGGACAAGTGAGTGGAGTAAAGAAAATCCTGGGAGTTTAAATGTGTTAAAAACATAGTATCTGAAGTAAAAAAGACACAAAAAGTCATTTGAACCTTCTCTTACTGTAGGTTAGCAAGATTTTAATCATGATAGTTTCTATACAGCTCAACTTGAATGCATACAGATAAAGCAAATGTACACAAGCTCTTTGCCTTCTCAAATGTAAATTTGGAACTGTCTTTGTAGAAAGGATATTTGAGCACCCACACTTTTTGTCTTCAGCAGATGCTTTTGCATCCAGCCTGCTCCCACGGGAATCCACAGAAATCTGCCAGACTCAAATGAAGATGACCCAGGGCTTCACCATGTCAGTCTATGTAATTGATTGGTTTGTATTAGTATCTGCTAATGTTTGATCTATGGACTTTCAGTGTGATGTTGAATGCTTGAAATTGTCCTTCTTTCCTTTAAAGGCAAATTACACTTATTCAAAGGACATCACTTTTCTTCAGAAAAGTGATTTCAATTTCAATGCTAATTAAATGTCTGATTTAGGAAGTTCCCTTTTCTCCATAACTCATGATTTCAGTAACTGATGTTTAGATAGATGACACTAAACTTGATTCATCTGGATGCATTCCTGTGCAGACTGACCTAGGTGATCCTGCTTTTGGCAGGGGGGTTGGACTCAATGACCGCATTGCTGTCTACAACTACCTGAAGGGAGGTTGTAGCCAGGAGGGGGTTGGTCACTTCTCCCAGGCAACCAGCACCAGAACAAGAGGACACAGTCTCAAGCTGCACGAGGGGAAGTTCAGGCTCATGGTGAGGAGAAAGTTCTTCCCAGAGAGAGTTGTTAGCCATTGGAATGGGCTGCCCAGGGAGGTGGTGGAGTCACCATCCCTGGAGGTGTTCAAGAGGGGATTGGACATGGCACTTGGTGCCATGGTTTAGTAGTCATGAGGTGTTGGGTGATGCTCAATGCCAATGGCATCCTGGCCTGCACCAGGAATAGTGTGGCGAGCAGAAGCAGGGAAGTCATTGTGCCTCTGTACTCAGCACTGGTTAGGACACACATTGAGCACTATGTCCAGTTCTGGGCTGCTCAATTTAAGAAGGATATTGAGACACTTGAACGTGTCCAGAGAAGGGCAACAAAGTTGGTGAGGGGCTTGGAACACAAGCCCTATGAGGAGAGGCTGAGAGAGCTGGGGTTGTTTAGTCTGGAGAAGAGGTGGCTCAGGGGAGACCTTAGTGCTGTCTACAGCTACCCGAAGGGAGGTTGTAGCCAGGTGGGGGTTGGTCTCTTGTCCAAGGTAACCAGCACCAGAACAAGAGGACACAGTCTCAAGCTGCACCAGGGGAGGTTTATGATGGATATTAGGAAGAAATTCTTCATAGAGAGAGTGATTGCCCATTGCAATGTGCTGCCCGGGGAGGTGGTGGAGTCACCATCCCTGGAGGTGTTCAAGAGGGGACTGGACATGTCACTTGAAGCCATGGTTTAGTTAGTCATGAGGTGTTGGGTGACAGGTTGGCCTTGATGATCTCTGAGGTCTTTTCCAACCTTATTGATTCTATGATTCTATGATAAGGTTAGCAAATGGCACGTTTATCCAAGTAATGCACAGCTCATTCTACACTCCTGAACATCTGTGTGTCCTCTTGATAACTTCAGCCTTTCTGAGATTAACCAGTGAATTTAGGATTTGTAGTGGAGAAACAGCGTGACTGCTTCTGCTGAGCCTTTATTCATTAATAATGGGAGGTGATAATAAACAACAAAGATTTACAACTCTAGAGTTTAATTATTGCTCCTGAAGGTTTATGTAATCAGGAGAGGTGATCACTGCTCCTTATGTGGAATTTTCTCTTTGGGTGCCAGACTCTACTGAACTATTCAGTAAGCAGACAGCTTTGCTCTTTTCATCAGTGATTCATGAAAGGGTTGACAGCTGGTGTGTTAAGGCAATCTGAGGTTCAGTCTAACAATCTGATTTGTTGGCTCAGTAGATTTACTGCCTCTTGATTTTGTTGATAAATTCCACGTGAAACCCAATGCCAGCTGCCCTGACAACATCTTTATCTCCATGAATAAGTTCATACCGGTCCAGATGCAAAGAGAAAGAGACTGAAATGAACCTGAGAACTTTGTAATGAAAAGTTAAAGCTTGGCACAGAAATTTTTAATGCACAGATAAACTCTTGTCAAATCTAGAGGACTTTTGGAGAGTCGTCAGTAGTTGTAGGCGAAGATATTAAACAGGTGTGTATAATATGTGTTGCATGCAAGAGGATGGCTGTTCCTACAGACAGCTGCAAAAGACTCAAAAGAGAGAATTGAATGACAAAATATTAAAAGAAAAAGAAAAAAAAAGGAGGGAAAAAAAGGAAAATGGGGGGGGAAAAAAAAGAAAAAAAAAAGAAGAAAAAAGAAGGGGAAATAGAGAAAAAAGAGAATAGAATAGAATAGAATAGAATAGAATAGAATAGAATAGAATAGAATAGACCAGGTTGGAAGAGACCTTTGAGATCATCGCGTCCAACCTATTATCCAACCCACCTAATCAACTAAACTATGAAACCAAGCACCCTATCAAGTCTCCTCCTGAACACCTCCAATGATGGTGACTCCACCACCTCCCTGGGCAGCACATTCCAATGGGCAATCACTGTCTCTGTGTAGAAGTTCTTCCTAACCTCCAGCCTAAACCTCCCCTTGGTGCAGCTTGAGACTGTGTCCTCTTGTTCTGGTGTTGGTTGCCTGGGAGAAGAGACCAACCCCCACCTGGCTACAACCTCCCTTCAGGTAGTTGTAGAGAGCAATAAGGTCTTCCCTGAGCCTCCTCTAAGCAACCCCAGCTCCCTCAGTCTCTCCTCCTAAGGCTTGTGTTCCAAACCCCTCACCAACTTTGTTGCCCTTCTCTGGACACGTTCCAGCAAGTCAACATCCTTCCTAAATTGAGAGGCCCAGAACTGGACACAATACTCAAGGTGTGGCCTGACCAGTGCAGTGTACAGGGGCAGAAAACAATAGGGAAGCACAGGCCAAAGCAATGGATTACTCAACAGGCACAAAATAGCTTGATTTCCCCAGGTGAGATTGTTGCCCTAAAAAATGCTTCACTTTTGCAGCCAGTTCCTAGATTATTAGGCAAGTTTGAAATCTGAATCTCATGTTTACTGTTAACTTGCTGAAAGTTCATGCTTTCCTCTTGTCCTGGTTTGAGCCTCTGGCTAAGGACAGAATATACTCCAAAGGAGTAAATAAAAACACTTGCACAGAATTGTAAGTTAAGCAGAAAGAACATTACCAAATGTAAAAGAAGTACAAATGGTATTAAGGCAAAATGGATACAGACAACCAGAAGTGGCAATCACAGGCTGTTAGGGATTGGAAGGGAACCCCAAAGATCATTGAGTCCAACTCCCCTGCCAGAGCAGGACCATAGAATCTAGCACAGGTCACACAGGAACACATCCAGACAGATCTTGAAAGTCTCCCGAGAAGGAGACTCCACAGCCTCTCTGGGGAGCCTGTTCCAGCGCTCTGTGACCCTCACAGTGAAGAAGTTCCACCTCATGTTGAGGTGGAACCTCCTGTGGTGTAATTTATATCCATTATCCCTTTTCTTATCACAGGGCACAACTGAGCAGAGCCTGTCCCCTCTCTCTTTACACTCAGCCCTCGGATATTTATAAACATTTATTAAATCTCTCAATCTTCTGTTCTCCAGACTGAACAGCCCCAGGTCTCTCAGCCTCTCCTCATAAGGCAGTGCTCCAGTCCCTTCATCATCTTTGTAGCCCTCTGTTGGACTCTGTCAAGTAGATCCCCGTCCCTCCTGAGCTGGAGAGCTCCAAACTGGACACAATATTCCAAGTCTCACTAGGGCAGAGTAGAGGGGGAGGAGAGCCTCCCTTGATCTGATGTGCACACTCCTCTGAATGCACCCCAGGATCCTTCTTGGCCACAAGGGCACATTGCTGCCCCATGGATCACTTGTTATCCCCCAGGACTCCCAGGTCCTTCTCCATGGGGCTGCTCTCTAAAAGATCACCTCCCAGCCTGTACTGGTGCAGTTTATTATGCCTTCCCAGATGCAGGACTCTGCACTTATCTTTGTGAACCTTATTAGGCTCCTCTTTGCCCTGCTCTACACGATGTAAGCTCTACAGATACCATGCTTTCCTACTCCAACAACACACTTATGTAGAGCAATTTCAATTTCTTCTAAATTTCCTTGGTAGTTCAGAAACCATTTTATTATTTCCTTTCCATCCACATTTCTGAGGAAATGATGGCATGTAGTAGCATTCCACCTGGATAAAACAAAATTACTCTAACAAAGTAACAAACCTAGAAGTAGATCCCACTCATAGCAATAAGTTGAAGTAACAAAACTTACTATAGAATCACAGAATCATAAATCATTAGGGTTAGAAGGGACCTCAAGATCTCCTAGTTCCAACTCCCCTGCCATGGGCAGGGACACCTCACACTAGATCAGATTGCTCACAGCCACATCCAGCCTGGCCTTAAAAACCTCCAGGGATGAGGCTTCTGCCACCTCTCTGGGCAACCTGTTCCAGTGTCTCACCACCCTCATGGGGAAGAATTTCTTCCTGACACACAATCTGAATCTACCCATTTCTACTTTTTTCCATTCTCCCTAGTCCTATCACTACCTGACACCCCAAAAAGTCCCTCCCCAGCTTTCTTGTAGGCCCCCTTCAGATACTGGAAGGCCACAATTAGGTCTCCTCAGAGCCTTCTCTTTTCTAGAATGAGTAGCCCCAATTCTCTCAGCCTGTCCTCATAGGAGAGGAGCTCCAGCCCTCTAATCATTCTTCTGGCCCTTCTCTGGACACGTTCCAGCACGTCTAGATCCTTCCTGTAGTAGGGGCTCCAGAACTGAACACAGTACTCCAGGTAGGGTCTCACCAGAGTGGAGTAGAGGGGAAGAATTACCTCCTTTGACCTGCTGGCTATGCTTCTCTTCATGCACCCCAGGCTCTGGTTGGCTCATGTTGAACTTCTCATCCACCAGCACCTCCAAGTCCTTTTCTTCTCCTTCATATGAGAAAGGTCCACTTGTGTAGCAGAAACCACAGGACAAAATTCTGTAGACCTGTTAATGATTGCCAGTACTGAAGTAGCTAACAGGCTGAACTGATTGAAGCAGTCTGTAAAATGGAGCTCAGTAATGGTATCTAGAGAAATCTATGGATGTTGGACATACCTATTCTAACAGTTTGGTTGCCTTCTAACACCAAGCAGAGAGCCTCCTTCTTTTGCAGATTTCATGAACAGCATCACTGGGCTGGTGAGACAAGTGCCTGTTCCTGTCTGGTTTGATGCAGCCAGCCTCGAGGACACAGGTGTATGCTGCAAAGCTTGGTGTACAGCAGCACATTCCAACCATTAGAGGCAAATCTTCATTACGTTGGTGGCTTTCCTTCTATGTTTGAGCTTAATGATAATGTGCACTCGATTCTCTGCGAAGAAAATGCCTCAGAGCTCTTGCATTAAAGAGACTCCTGAAGAGAAGATATTGTGAATATTATTTTTTAATAACCTATGCCTCTTGGGCTGTCTGGTGCTTATTAATCTGTCTGCTCATCAGGAATTAATTTCAAGGTTTTAAGGGAGAAAGCAACAAGAAGTACCACTGCAGGGTAACTTCTCTGAGGCATCCTAAATCTCAGAAGGATTTTACCCCGTTTCTCAGAGTACTCTGAAATACAACATTGACAAAGGTAACAACCAGGGATAAGCAAATTCAAAGAAACCAACTTATTCAGCAGTTGCCTGGAGGTACAGAATAAAAAGCCACTAGACTGAGTCCGTTATTGCCTGGATCCCAGGCAATAAGGCCATATTCAGGCAGGAAACATGGGAATTTTGGAAACTGCAAAATTTGAATGGATATCAGAAGCCAAATAAGCTGAAGTTACCATTTGTAGGGTTGGGTGGACAATTTATATTCCTGGGTGACTATAGCTCAGTTAGATTTGATTATGGACACTGAAACGCTTCATGGCTCATAGCATAGGATGGATTCCTCTCAGAGCTCTAGTACATACCAGCAACAGGAAGGATATGCATCAGTGCTAAAGTGCATGGGATAAAGAGATTCAAAGATGCTAACAAAGACTGCATATTTATCTGCTTCCCAGAGAAAAGGAAGTCTGAAGCACCATACTGAGCTAGCTGTTTTACATGTCAGCAGGGAAGACTTTCTTGGTGCTAGTCCTATTTTACCGCTTGCCTTTTGTATCAGTGAGGTGTTGTGATACAATGATAGAATCAGGATGGGTTTTAGGTAAAAAGTAAATGTGAGCCAATAAGTACTGATAGAAAACAATACCCCAGTCACCAAGAAGACATAGAGGTGCCACCAAGCCAAAGACATGTAGCATGCTTCACCTGTGCAGATTTTAAGCCATAATAAGACACACAGACTTTGAGTCTCAAGATTCTAACTGCATGTTGCAATTTGAAGGTGGAACTTCAGCCTAGTTCCTAACTGCAAAGGTTTTGAGTTAAAAAAACAAAACAAAAGGTAAACAAATTACCATTGGACACAGAACAATAATATATAACCACAACATTTTAATTTTAAGCAGATAGTTGTTGTGTTACTAACAAATAATGTCAAAGAAGGAGATCATTTGCAACAAAAAATACTTCATATTTCATCATTAAAAAAACCCCATTGGAACTAAAATCCCAGAAAATCAAGCAGAACAACAGTGGGTTTTTTTGTTGTGGTGTGACATTCTAAAGCATGAATCAGAACTGCAGAATTATTGTCACAAAAGTAGGCTTGAAGATCATAGGACTACAACATACTCTTGGATATGAAGGTTGCGCACAAATCCGGTACATCACAGCGTCACAGAAACATGCAGGTTGGAAAAGACCCTCAGGGTCACCAAGTCCAACCCAGAACCCTACTCTACAATGTCCACCCCTAAACCATAACCCCAAGCACCTCTGAACACATCCAGGCTTGGGGACTCAACCACCTCCCTGGGCAGCACATTCCAATGCCTGACCATGCTTTCTGCAGTCTAAGCCTGCCCAGTCACAGCTTGAGGCCATTCCCTCTTGTTCTGTCACTAATTACCTGTGAGAAGAGACCAGCACCAGCCTCTCCACAACATCCTTTCAGGTAGTTGTAGAGAGAGATGATGTCTCCCCTCAGCCTCCTCTTTTCCAAACTAAACAGCCCCAGGTCCTTCAGTTGCTCTTCATCAGATTTATTCTCCAGGCCCTTCCCCAGCTTTGTTGCCCTTCACCACCACACCTCTCTGGTATTGAGGTGCCCAAACTGGACACAATACTCAAGGTGTGGCCCCCCCCAGAGCTGAGTACAAGGGGACAATCATCTCCCTACTCCTACTTTTGTTCCTCCACCCAAGAACAGGTTCCAGCCCTAAGGGAAATAAACAAGCCACTCCAAATCTGCTACACAATGCATAGCTGTGCCACCTACCGAATCAGGCAAAGACCTAAGGACAAGCAGGTATATTCACTGTTCCTTAGGGAGCATATCAAGACAGATAGCTCTCTGACACACTGAAAGAAAATGGAGATTATCTGATATCAAAAAGGCTTCATCATTTTTTAAGGATATGGTTTACATCATGGATGAACTTCTGGCAATAACCACAAAGAAAAATCATTTTACTCATCCTAATTACTGCCAGGGATTTTTCCATTACATAAACAACAACTCATAGGTATTCAGGCATCCACAGCTTCAAAAGAGCTTTGAGAGCAGACAGGAACTGACTTTGCTGAATGAAAACTTGTCACAGAAACCTCTTGACAGTTATTATTCTAAGAAGCCCATTGCCTCTGCCTTTGCCTGCAGAGACTACAAAGTGCATGAAAAGTACTGAAAGAGTCTGAAAAGTTGCTGGGGGGCATGCAAATTTATCCAGACCTTTTGGAATCAGTGGAAAAGAACTTGGGCTAATCCTGGAGATGTGCTTATTACTCTAAACTGTTGCAAATGTCTTCTTAAGACAGAGATAAAAACTTTGAATTTAGACAGCATTACACTGTGATAGGACAAGAGGGAATGGACTGGAGTTTGAGGAGGGTAGATTTAGATTAGATATTTGAAAGAAATTCTTTAAGGTAAGGGTGGTGAGACACTGGAACAGGTTGCCCAGGGAGGTCATGGATGCCTCTTCCCTAGAGGTGTTCAAGGCCAGGTTGGATGAGGCCTTGAGAAACCTGGGCTAGTGGAAGGTGTCCCTGCCCGTGGCAGGAGGGTCAAGACTAGATAATCTTTAAGGTCCCTTCCAATCCAAACCATTCCATGAACTATGATTTACACACATGAAAATACCACACAAAACTAGCAATAGCCTATACACCAATTGCAATTTGAAGTGTGTTCAATTTGAGACAGCTGAGGCTTGCTGAAATGAATACTTTGGGGCCTCAACCTGATGTTTTTAAGCACTTGCTTCCAGCGTGAAACTCTGCTTTCTTTGTTTGGACATCAGATATGCCTGGATTTTCATTTTTTCCCCTTTTTTGGGGGGATGGGGTAGGGTGTATTTGCTGTTTGGTTTTTTTTCTTTTCATTTGGTCTGAAAAAGCACAAGAATCAATTCATAACACTACAAAGGCAATTTCATCCCCAAGTCAATTTTTCCAACAGCATGGGCTCTCCAGAGAGGTTGTGGAGTCTCATCTGGGGACTGTTTCCACCCTCCAAAGGCTTGCTTTTGACAGCTAATAGTGTCCAGGAGCTTCCTATTCATCCATGCAGGCCTCCTGGCATTCTTGCCAACCTTCCTCTTTTTTGGGATGCATTGCTTCTGGGCTTGGAGGAGGTCATCCTTCAGTATTATCCAGCTTTCTTGGGTCCCTCTTGTCTCCAGGGCTTTACCCCTTGGTACCCTATTAAGCAGGTCCTTGAGGAGTTAAAGTCTGCTCTCCTGAAGTCCAGACTTGCTAGGCACCCCCCTTGTTGTCCTAAGGCTCATCAATGAAACCATTTCATGGTCTTTGCAGTCAAGATTACCCATGAGATCAGCTCCTCCTCATTGGTGAGAACAATGTCCAGCACAGCTTGTTGGCTCCTCTGCCAGTTGGAGGAGGAAATTATTATCAATGTATTCCAGGAATCTTCTGGACCTCTGATGCCTTGCTGTGTTGTTCTTCCAACAGATATCTAAGTGGTTGAAGTCCCCCATGAGGATCAGGGCTTGTGAAGCTGTTCCTATCTGTCTACAGATGGCCTCATCCACTTGTCTTCCTGATCAGGTGGTCTGTAGCAGACCCCCCATAATGACATCACCTACCCCTGCTTTCCCTTTAATCCTGACCCATAAGCTCTCAGACAGTTTTTCATCCTTCCCCAGATGGACTTCTATGGACTCAATCTGGTCATTGATACAGAGGGCAACACTCCCTCCTCTTCCCTCCTGCCTGTCTTTCCTAAAGAGCTTGAATCCATTCATTCTCACCAGGAACTTAGAAGAGAAACCTTCATCCTTTTTATTTGATGGAAAATCTGCAAGTTTAATTAGGCAACCCACTGAGATAAAGGCACCAACGAATAAATGTCCCATTCAGGAGTGCAGTACAGCCAAGGAGAAACTGCCTAGCAAGTTTCCATTCACTTGGGTATCGAATTATTTATGCCTTACACACTTGGGCCAGATAACAGCTTTCTGATTACAATCCAGAGTGAACCCTAGCTGGGCAGCTGATTCTTCAGCACTGGGAAATCTCTCCCTGAACTGAACAGTTATGTTTTTTTTCTTTCAGAGCAACTGTCAACCAGGAAGATACCTGAAGGAAGAAGAGGTTAATACAAAACTGCTTTTTGAAGGTAATTACTACCTAAGCTCATCCAGGTTGCTCTCCCTTCCAGAGAAGGGCCACGAGGATGATCAGAGGGCAGGAGCTCCTCTCCTCTGAGGACAGACTGAAGGAGTTGGGGCTGTTCAGTCTGGAGAAGAGAAGGCTCCGAGGTGACCTAATCGTGGGCTTCCAGAATCTGAAGGGGGCTGCAAGAAGGCTGGGGAGGGACTTCTCAGGATCTCAGGTAATGATAGGACTAGGGGGAATGGAATGAAGCTGGAGGTGGGGAGATTCAGGCTGGACGTGAGGAGGAAGTTCTTCCCCATGAGAGTGGTGAAGCCCTGGAATGGGTTGTCCAGGGAGGTGGTTGAGGCCCCATCCCTGGAGGTGTGTAAGACCAGGCTGGACGAGGCTCTGGCCAGGCTGATCTAGTGTGGGGTGTCCCTGCCCATGGCAGGGGGGTTGGAACTAGATGATCCTTGTGGTCCCTTCCAACCCTGACTGATACTATGATACTATGATAAATAAGCTGGTCCTAATGACCTGGAGAATAGGGAAGTACAAAGATCCTATTTAGTCTGTGAACCTCCTGTTTACAGTGCAGGTTATTTTTCTCTTTAAACCAGCACCATCTGAGTGCAAGAAGAAAAAGCTGAGGCCAGCCTGAGACCGCTGGTGCCAGCCACTGGCAAAAATTGAGAAGGTATCATCTTGTGAATGAGAAATACTGAGAGAAGGGGTATTGATACATAGTATAACACCTTTAAAAGAAGGAACATTAAAAATGAATTCAAAATAATGATCACATAATGCAGGTTGTAACTCTTGTAATGACTCCAGATGTTCAACATGGTTTAATAACTGACATAAGGAAGTATTTATGAAGGAGATATTTATTTCTCATGAGTCAAAGGGTCAATGCACTTTTCACTTTTGCAGCTGACAAGCAGTGTCCTTGAAAGGATCAATGAAAAAGAAATCACAGGATGAAAGTGAGGAAACAGCAGTATCAGCTCAGGGCTTTCAGCCTCTCTGCAGTTTGCTTCTCCTTAAAAACACGAGCGTTCCTTCAGAGCAATAACTGCGTAGCATCTGGGGGACTTCACCGGATCAAATAACTTCACAAGTCCAGACCAGGCAATGCTGTCCTGTAAAATGATGTAGGCTTGAAGTACATAAAAATTCATTTGACTTAAAAGCTAAGATATGGTAATTGGCCCACGTTTTGAAACACAGAACTGAACAAAGAAAAAACCCCAAACCCCACCACCACCACCAAAAAGTCCTTAATGCAAAGCAGGGAAACACATTTACCTAAGAAGAAAATCACAGGAAGTTTGTTGTGGAAAAAAGGACACCCAAACCAGGATGTATTTTAAACTCATTACATTATTTCTGGCACTGTTAAATGATTACCACCCCCTTCATCAATACAGCTTTTTGCTTTTTGCTTTTGGTTGAACCAGAGCAAAGAAATTTAGGATCAGGTCCCACTCATTTTATGCAGCACATTCTACTACTGAAGCTAATCAACTGACTTCAAATGAACCAGGCCAGCTGGATCTGGTCTTCATGTTGCATATGGCTTTTATAATTTCTAGGGTTTTTTTTTTTTCCCCCTTCCTTAAATCCATTTTGTTGAATGAACCAGCACAAGATTAAATCAATGCACATATTACATTTAGGAAAGGTAAATTAGTGCTAAATGCAGCAAGTCTGATCTCCTGGGTTAGAAACCCTGCAGATCTCTAAGTGATTTGTAACTTGTTGGCATTTGGGAAAATACAGCCTTATTTAAATATTATTAAATACATCATTATTTAACCATTTCAAATTGCCCTTCTGTAACAATACCAGGGAGAACAAAAGCATACATGCGCTACAGCTCAGTTGTTCCAAGAACAAAGTGCAGTTTTACCTGTGGTAAAATGAAGCTGCTAAAATGAAAGGTTTATGGTGGAAACTCCAGAGCTATTCACACAAATGGGTTTAATCTTTATTTCAGCATATGGTTGCTTAGCCTGGAGAAGAGGAGACTCAGGGGTGACCTTATTGCTCTCTACAACTACCTTAAGGCAGGTTGTAGACAGGCGGAGGTTGGTCTCTTCTCCCAGGCAACCAGCACCAGAACAAGAGGACACAGTCTCAAGCTATGCCAGGGGAGGTTTAGGCTGGAGGTTAGGAGGAAGTTTTACACAGAGAGAGTGATTGCCCATTGGAATGGGCTGCCTGAGGAGGTGGTGGAGTCACCATCACTGGAGAGGTTCAGGAGGAGACTTGATAGGGTGCTTGGTGCCATGATTTAGTTGATTAGATGGTGTTGGATGATAGGTTGGACACGATGATCTTGAAGGTCTCTTCCAACCTGGTCTATTCTATTCTATTCTATTTTTCTTTTGACTTTGGCCCAGAGCAGAATCAGGAAGATGCTACCATTTCCTCCTGGCAAATGTTTGTTTACCCCAAAAATGTTTAAGGGTGCTTAGAAAGTGTGACTGCTGCTTCTGAGTTAAACAGGCCAAGCTGAAAATGAGTGTGAGAAGAAGTGCTGCAACATAAATCATTATGGAGTAAATGTGGAAGCAGTTGCTTATTACATCCCAGGTCTGTACTTGTGAAACACATCCATACTGCATGCTAGTCAAATACACCCCAGCTGACCCATACAGTTGGAAAAAAGTGCACCCTCTCTCATCATTGATCTTAATTAACAAACAGTAAAAGGAAACCATAAACATTTTGGACCTCATTCAAACAATCCTTGGATTACATGTTCTAGCACCTATTGTTTGGAAGCATCTAACTCGTAGAGCACAATGTTTGTTCAGCATGTCTAATACTGTTTTTAATGGTTAAATATAACAATCTGTTGGATAACATGAGAGCTGTTGCATATTTAATTATTTTTTACTGCCTATTGACTGGCAATTACCATACAATTAAAAGGACATAAACTTTACTGTTGCTGCTTTGCTGGAAATCAGAACATCTGCCTGGCATATGTTTATGCTAAATGGAATGAATGTTTACACTTTTGCAAATATGATGAGAATAGTAACTCTGCAGCAGAGACTTCTGGTCTGCACAGCAATAAATGGCCTGAAATAGTCTCATTTCACTGCTGCAGCCTTTAGGTATCATAAAAACACAAGGCGAAAAATTACCTGCTCCTTGAGGTAGCAAAGACGATCCAGAAGTATCAAAACTTCTATGCAGGGAGCCAGAACAACCTTCAGCTGAAAGGAAGATCAGATGCTACCACAAATTCGGGGAAGACAGAAAACACACTTCCAAATGGTTACACTTCCACTGAGAACCCCAGGAAGGCTCTGGCGGGCTGATCTAGTGTGGGGTGCCCCTGCCCATGGCAGGGGGGTTGGAACTAGATGATTCTTGTGGTCCCTTCCAACCCTGACTGATACTATGATACTATGAAGGTCAATCACTTTCCAGAGGTCCTGTTGTACAAATGTTACCTTGCCCATTTTCCCTCTGGGATGGACATCTTCAAAACAGATTATCTTTGAGATTAAAAAAAAAAACCCAAAACACATGGAATGCCATGAAGAGAGGAAATGATGTTATTTAGTTGGTTTCAAGGCCCTGTCCAACAAGAAAATGACATTATGGGAAGCAGAGCAATTTTAAAAAGGGAAATAATGAATTTCAATGAAAAAGAATTTTTATGAAATAACTGCATGGAGACCAGTCTGGGTTTAAAAGGAGACTGATATTTCATTTTGCAGCATAATAGTCCCTCTTGAAAAAGAATCTTCCATGTGTTCACTTTATTATTTTACTGACACCTAATATAGTTTTGGCATAGGATATGCTCCAAAGTTTGGGAAGGGGGAGCTGCTTTGTTTTGGAGATTGCATACCATGGAGGAAGACAGTCCACCTCCATGTAAAAACTTAACAGGGCTTTGTTCTAGACCAGCACCTACATACAAGGCAATAGTATTACTCTTAAGAAGTTTTACCATATTAAAAGCTTCGAGCTCGATCATTCTGTGCTTGTAGTTTTCATAGTAATCCATTATACAGCTGTCTGAAAGCTGCAAGACATTAGAGAGAGAGAGAGAGAGAGAGAGAGAGAGAAGGTATCACAGCTATTCCAGCCACTTTTTGAAGGCAACTTTAAAATGAAATATTTATTTGCCTAATTGAAAGTCACCCTACACAACTGAAATCCACACTTTGTTTTGGAAATTAGTTACTTTCTTAGGGTTTTTAATGATTTATCCAATAGCTGTTTCTCAGTTCTCATTTACAGTAACTGCTCTTCAGACAGCATTTTGCACTGACATGAAATACTGGGATGCATTCATTATTCAGAAAGCTCCAGCCATTCTTAAATGAGTATTACACAGTAAAGTGGAGATAATGTTCCCATTTCCTTTTCCATGTATATTATCCCCTCCTCACCCCTGTCTCCAGGAGATTTACCTAAATAATTGAGGAGTGGCTTCTGGTGTGAGAGTAACATGCTTCAGTCAGGACTTCTGGATGGGAATTCACATGACTCAGTCATTCAATTATAGAATGGTTTGGGTTGGAAGGGACCTTCAAAGGTCATCTAGTCCAACCCCCATGCAGTAAGCAGGAATATTATCAACATCAGGTTGTTCAGAACCTTGACAAGCCTCACCTTGAATGTCTCCAGGGAAGGGGCCTCAACCTGTTTCAGTGCCTCATCACCCTTACTGTAAAGAACTAGTTCCAATCTAAATCTGCTCTTCTCTCATTTTAAACCATTGCCCCTCATCCTGTTACTGCAGGCCTTTGTGAAAGGTCCCTCCACAGCTTACTTGTAGGCCCCCTTCAGGTACTGGAAGGCTGCTATTAGGTGTCCCTGAAACCTTCCCTTCCCAGGCTGAACAACCCCAGCTCCCACAGCCTGCCCTTGTAGCAGCGGTGTCCCAGCCCCTTGATCATTTTCCTGGGCCTCCTCTGGACCTGCTCCAGCAGGTCCACATCCTCTCTGTGTTGAGGGCTCCACAGCTGGAAGTGACCTCAGAATTATTACTCATTGTCACTGAGAAGTTCTCAAAGATGGTATGTCAGCCAGCTAGTATATGCATGTCTTTTATTACAGAGAGTGAGCTAAAATCCAACACACTGAAAAAGAAAGGTGAAAAAATTTAAAACATGGGAAGATAAGCAGATGAGTAATAGTCAACATGAATTTTTCAAGAGCAAATCACAGGTCAGTCTACTTTGCTTGCAAGGAGGGTGAAAGAATCCATAACAGTGGAAAACAACTGGTTGTGATATATCTGGATTTCAGCAAGGTTTTTGGACACTATTTCATATAATAATTTCTCAAGCAAATTCAGGAAACAAGGTTTAGATCAAAGTATTCTAAAGTGAAAAACTGTTCCAATGACCATAACCAGAGCAGTTATTAATGAGTCTTTAAACAACAACAACAAAAGAAGACCTGCTAACTGGTGGTCCCTTACAAAATGCAGTGTTTGTTAAGAACTCAGACAATAGCACAGAAACCACATTAACCAAGCCTACAAGTGTGCAACGGGAAAGCACTGCCAGGACTTCAAATAATTTTCATAAACTGGAGAATTGCTCAGAAAAGAGGTTTGAAATGCTGTACAGAGAAGCAGAAGGGGCTGCACTCAGGAGAGGGAACACCAACTGACAGTCTGGGAGATGCAGCAGATCACAAGCTGAGAGAGAGCCACAATTTGTGCTACTGCAAAAAAAAGGCAACCGCCGTTCTGTGACATGCATGGGAGAGCAGCCTGCAAAGCAGAGGAAGCAATCCTTCAACTCTGCTTGGCAACAGCAAAGCTCGAGCTGGAATACTGTATCCATCATGGGGCATCAGATTTCAAAGAGAGAAATGAACTGTCTGAAAAAAACCCTGAGAGAAAAGGGAGATCAGAGCTCTAGAAAACATGACCTGTGAAGAAAGATTGAGGGAGCTGGACCTGATCAGGCCAAATTGGTGAAAATCGAAGGTAGGCATAGTAACGGTTTTTAGAAGCCTATCATCAAGAAGCAGAGAGAACAGTTTGTTCACGTTGCCTGCAATGGACAGGAGAAGAATTAATGGGCTTGCATTACAGGGGAAAAAAAAATCAGCCCAAAACTTGAAGAAACTTTCTCTGAATAGAGTAGAATGACAGATTCGCCAGGTTGGGAAAAACCTCCGAGATCACCAAGTCCAACCTATCATCCAACACTAATCAACTAAACCATGGCACCAAGTGCCACGTCCAATCCCCTCTTGAACACAACCAGGGGTGGTGACTCCACCTCCTCCCTGGGCAGTACATTCCAATGGCCAATAACTCTTTCTATGAAGAACTTCTTCCCAACATCTAGCCTAAACCTCCCCTGGTGCAGCTTGAGACTGTGTCCTCTTGTTCTGGTGCTGGTTGCCTGGGAGAAGAGACCAACCCCCACCTGGCTACGACCTCCCTTCAGGTAGTTGTAGACAGCAAGAAGGTCTCCCCTGAGCCTCCTCTTCTCCAGGCTAAGCAACCCCAGCTCCCTCAGCCTCTCCTCACAGGGCTGTGCTCCAAACCCCTCCCCAGCTTTGTTGCCCTTCTCTGGACACCTTCCAGCAACTCAACATCTTTCCTAAACTGAGGGGCCCAGAACTGGACACAGGACTCAAGGTGTGGCCTGACCAGTGCTGAGTACAGGGCAGAATGACTTCCCGGCTTCTGCTGGCCACACTGTTCCTGATACAGGCCAGGATGCCATTGACCTTCTTGGCCACCTGGGCACACTGCAGGCTCATGTTCAGCCTACCATCAACCAGTACCCCCAGGTCCCTTTCTGCCTGGCCGCACTCCAGCCACTCTCTCCCCAGCCTGTAGCACTGCATGGGGTTGCTGTGTCTGTTTCAGGTTAATTAAGGAAAAGGGAGGCTGTGAGTCGCCATCACAAGAAGCTTTAAGGAGGTTTTGGGGAAGTGTTTATAAAGAATGACACAAAATTCTAACTCTACCTTAAAACAAGGGGATTGGGTTAGAAAAACCTTTGTAGTCTTTCAGGCACATTTGTTTTTTTAATTTAGAAAGTACCTTTTTCCCAACTACAGAGGCAAGGCTGAGTAGCTAATCTGGCAGTACCAATGTGGACTAATAGAACTTTTTTTTGGTCTTGTTGCTGTTTGATTGTCAGTAAAGCTGTGCAAATATCTAAGGGGGTTGTTTCTCATTTGTTTCTAAGCTTCTCCTCTAAAGAGTCTAACCAAGCAAAATATATCAGTCATGAGATAAACAAAATAGCTTATTTAAGCTCTGAGAGAGTCCTCTCCTGTACATGTAAATCAACAAAGATAAACCCACCTTTGCTCACCAGACAGTAGCTGCCTGGGGAGGGGTGTGGTGGGAGACCCTTGGAATGCAACAAAGATAAGATCATCTCTACCCATCAAGACCGCAGCTACCCTGGAAGGGGGACATGGTGAAAAGACTATGCATGTAACACATCACCTCCTGGCCTGAGAAGCACAGGGATGTGGATTGGGGTGTGGACAGGTGGAAAGTAAAGAGGAGGTGGAGGGCCGCCCCAGTGCGGACCCCTGCAAGCACACAGAACTCCCTGGAGGCAACACCTGGAAGACAATGGGACTAGGGTGCAGGGCCAGGGGGCAACTGAGGTGAAAAGGACTTGAATAAAAGCCCTGAGCTACACCAGCTTATGGGGGGGGAACATCACCATGGCTCAGCCTGGAAGCAGCAGTCCAGGAAGTCCCACCACCACCACCAAAGTACACTCTGGAGGCTGCTCAGAGGGAGGGAAAACCATTACAGACTTCTTTCCATCACTCCTTCTCTAGCTGAGGACAGCACAAGCCAAAACACAAATCCTGGGACATTTCTCTTTACTTCCCCTCCTCCAGCTGAAGACAGAAAAGCGTCTGTGGGGATGATAAAATAATTCCTTTCCTGCTCTTTCCCTCTGTTTCTCCATTTTCCATCTCCCTCTCTCTCTCCCTTTTCTCTCTTTCTCTGTTCTGTTCACTTTACCCTTTAATAAATACCTTCCCTTCTGACATTTGGCCTTGTTTGTGCCTTAATTTCACACAGGGGGATGATATAAAAAGGATCAAGTCTGTCTCCTCCTCCAGTCTGAGACAAGCTCTTCCCGTCAAGACTTTCATTTCAACTGAGAATTAAAAGGGCTTTAGTACAGTGGAGTTTTGAAATTACAGGCTATTTAGAATTAAAACACAGAGACCAGCATTTGTAAACCCATGACCATTAAATCTTTTTGCTTTTGCTTCCTTTGTGGTCTCAACTTTTCAAACTGAAACATTCAAAGCAAGAGAAAACAAGTTGTGAAATGTCTGGCAAACAAAAAGCTGGGGCAAAAATGTCTCAAGGGTGTTGTCATACTTGAGTACCGATCCCAAACACTTTGTCACTCCTTACTTACTACACATTCCTACTGAATGCACCCTGCTGCCATGGACAGATGAGGTCCTGTCCCAAACCCTGACCCATTTAAAAGTTTGATGAGTAATCGATCCAATACAACAGCCCAGCTGGACAAGAACGTGCCCACAAAAAGCAGATCAAAAATGGCTTGAAAAGGGTAACTGGCAGCCAGATATGAGGTCAGTTTATTGGAAGACCAAAACCTAGGTAACATTGGCTTTGCCTGAAATTGTGACAGCTTGACACCTGGATTCAGTTCTTAGAAGGTACCCAGCATAACCTTCAGCTATCCTTCCAAGGTGCAGTAGGAGTACATTTGTATTTTCAGGAACACAATTGTACTTACACATGCAAAGCAAGCTCTGTTTAGCCTCTGGAGTTGCCCATGCAGCTTCTAAGTGTGCAAAACACCACGCTCAACATTTCTCCAGACAGTATTTCGCCAGAGTTGTGTCTTTCCGTGGGCTAAGAGTGCTCTGACTGACTGAAAGTCACACTGCACACATCCTACATAGGAGAGACAGAACCTAAGGATGTTCTACAGTCTGTTTAAGCAGATGTAATTCCTTTGCTGCCTCAAAGGGACTGCATTCCCCTGCCTTGGCTGCACATTTCTCTGGTTCTTATCTCTCTTTCTGTACCAGCATTATCATGCATGACTACAAGAGAGCAGTGAGGCCACCCTTTTAGCAGAGCGGTGTCTTGGATCAGTTCAAAACACTTAGGAGACCATACTGTGCAACTGGTTACAAGTTTCCCATGACTAAGGTAGTTACAAATAATGTAAGGTAACATAGTGCAAAATTATGTAACAGATCATGAAATTACTAAGACCCCTAAGTTTATTTGGACTTTAAATTAATACACATTTTGAATGAATGCAACCAATATTAACTATATCACAGAATACAGAATTAACCAGGTTGGGAAAGACCTTTGAGATCATCAAGTCCAACCTATCACCCAACACCATCTAACTAAACCATGGCACCAAGTGCCTCATCCAGTCTTGTTTAAAACAATTCCAGGGATGGTGGCTCCACCACCTCCCTGGGCAGCACATTCCAATGGCAAATCTCTCTTTCTGTGAAGAATTTCTTCCTAACATCCAGCCTAAACTTCCCCTGGTGCAGCTTGAGACTGTGTCCTCTTCTTCTGTCCCTGGTTGCCTGGTAGAGGAGATCAACTTCCACTTGGCTACAACCTCCCTTCAGGTAGCTGCAGACAGCAATAAGGTCTCCCCTGAGCTGCCTCTTCTCCAGGCTAAACAAATCCATCTTCCTCAGCTGCTCCTCGAAAAGCACATACCTCAGACTGGGAAACTGTCAGTAGTGGAACTGTGTCATACAGTAAGACATGAACCAACCTGAAGGTATACAACTATACTGAGAACTATAAAGTAGAAATGTCTTGGAAATTTGGAGAGAGGGGGACTTTTAACCTGAGATTCCTTCTAATCTTAATGTCTACCCTGCACTAAATTCAGTGCTGACTTGTTTAAATCACACAGAATCACAGAATCACACAGAATCACAGAATGCTTGAGTTTGGAAGGGAGCCTCCAGAGATCATGGAATACAACCCTCTTGCTAAAAGAAAGATCAACTAGGGTAGTCTACACAGGAATGCATCCAGGTAGGTTTTGAAAGTCTCCAGAGAAGGAGAGTCCACAGCCCCCCTGGGCAGCCTGTTCCCAATGCTCTGTCACCCTCACTGTAAAGAAGTTCCTCCTCACGTTGAGGTGAAATCTACTATGTTCAAGTTTGTATTCATTGGTCCTTGTTTTATTACTGTGCACCACAGAAAAGAGCTTGGTCCCCTCCACTTGACACTCACCCCTAAGATATTTATAGACATTGACGAGATCTCCACTTAGTCTTCTCAAGACTAGATAGCCCCAGGTCTCTCAGTCTCTCTTCATAGGGGTGACGCTGAAATCCCCTCATCATCCTTGTGGCTCTCTGTTGGGGTCTCTCTACCAGATCCCTGTCTCTCTTGAATTGGGGAAAATGACAGTGATTACCTCAGACTGGTTGGTCTTTGCTAAGATTCTTTCTAATTTTGATGGGTTTTATTGTGTAGAGCCACTGGGCAAACATGAAGCCAAAGCCAAAACAATACTCTTAGCTGATCCATGGATACCAATACAGCAACTGATTGAGTCCACACTGTCAAAGATGAAGGCAGTAAATAAATTTGCAAACTTCATGCATTTTATAGCTCCTTAAGAGCTGACTTTCTCAACTGCTTTCTTGGACAGAAGGAAGTCCAGCTCACAGATTTCCTGGGTGGGTCTTGGCAGGGGCTTTGGACTCCATGATCGCTGGAGATCCCTTCCAACCCCTAACATTCTGTGATTCTGTGGTTAGTTAGGGAAATGTTGAATGAAGGCTCATGTAATGCTTTCACTGCATCCTGAAAGTTGTATACATTCAGGTTGGTTCAAGTCTTATTGTATCACACAGTTCCACTACTGCAAATTTCCCAATCTGAGGCATGTGCTTTTTGAACACTTTTAAAAACAACAGCAGAATTAAGCCACACGCTAAGATTCTTCCTCTTACCTCCCTTACACCTTGAGTCCTGTGTCCAGTTCTGGGGCCCTCAGTTTAGGAGAGATGTTGAGTTGCTGGAACGTGGCCAGAGAAGGGCAAGAAAGCTGGGGAGGGGTTTGGAGCACAAGCCCTGTGAGGAGAGGTTGAGGGAGCTGGGGTTGCTTAGCCTGGAGAAGAGGAGGATCAGGGGAGACCTTATTGCTCTCTACAACTACCTGAAGGGAGGTTGTAGCCAGGTGGGGGCTGGTCTCTTGTCCAAGGTAACCAGCACCAGAACATGAGGACACAGTCTCAAGCTGCACCAGGGGAGGTTTAAGCTGGATGTTAGGAAGAAAGTCTTCATAGAGAGAGTGATTGGCCATTGGAATGTGCCGCCCAGGGAGGTGGTGGAGTTGCCATCATTTGAGGTGTTTAGGAGGAGACTTGATGGGGTGCTTGGTGCCATGGTTTAGTTGATTAGGTGGTGTTGGATGATAGGTTGGACTTGAGGATCTCGAAGGTCTCTTCCAACCTGTTCTGTTCTATTCTATTCTATTCTATTCTATTCTATTCTATTCTATTCTATTCTATTCTATTCTACTTTGCAAACTGCAATTTATCATGTTCTACTAGTCATTGCTGAGGAGATATTACAAGCCAAGGGACACTCTATGTTAAGCTAAAAGATAGACATCTCCATTTACCCAATATCCTCTTCTCTGACATACTGAAGTAAGCAGTTATAAAAGAATTGTGTTGTATGAAACACTGACCAAAACTGCATGGCTGCCTTTTCACTTATTCAGCACATTGATTCACATTATATCAGTATTCAGATTTCAAGTCAAGTGTAGAAGCAGGATGTACTACATGATCTACAGATGCTTGGACAGATCCAGCACAGATCCCATAGGACAGACAGAGCAATCTTATTGCATTACCAGTTACAAGATCCTTTTCCTCTTTCAGTATTGCCCCGGGATGACTTCACTGCAGTTTGAGAGGTTTAAAGCAGTGAGGGTTGCAACATATTAAGTTAAAGTGGGCATTTTATTAACTTTAGAACAGAGAACAGTGCAATAATGTTTTTAAAAGTCAGTGACAAAGTGCAAAGAAGGGTGAAGGTGCTCTGAAATGTTTTGTCATAGCAGAAGAGCAGGCCACCCTTTTCGTGCTAGCAACAGTGTTGTCTACATGTATAACAATTTCACTTCCAAGAAGGTACTTTTTTTTCAATGCAATTTGGCTGACAGAAATGTAAAAAAAAAAAAAAATAATTAAAAGCACACCCAAAATAAAATCAATTCAAATAAAAAAGAAAGAAAATAAAATTGAAATAAAAATCAAAATAATAGCATAAAATAAAAATGAAATAAAACAACATAACATAAAAAAACAAAATAAAATGCCATTGCAAACCACTTGATATTTCACTGCCAAGAAAGTAGCTTTTTTCAACAGAATTTAGCTGACAGAAATGAAACCAAACCATACCAAACCAAACCGCTCAAAATAAATTAAAACAAATTAAATTAAAACAAAACAAAACAAAATAAAAGAAATGAAAAAAAGAAGAAAAGAAAAGGAAAGAAAAGAAAAGAGAGAAGAAAAGAGAAAATAAAAGAGCAGAAAAGAGAAGAAAAGAAAAAAAGAAAATAAAAGAGAAGAAAAGAAAAGAGAAGAAAAGAAAAGAGAAGAAAAAAAAGAGAAGAAAAGAAAAAAAGAAAATGAAAGAGAAGAAAATAAAAGAAAGGAAAGGAAAAGAAAAGAGAAGAAAAGAAAAAAGAAAAGAAAAGAGAAAATAAAAGAGAAGAAAAGAAAAAAGAAAAGAGAAAAGAAAAGAAAGAACAAAATAAAAGAGAAGAAAAGAAAAGAAAGGAAAAGAAAAGAAAGGAAAGGAAAAGAAAAGAAAAGAAAAGAAAAGAAAAGAAAAGAAAAGAAAAGAAAAGAAAAGAAAAGAAAAGAAAAGAAAAGAAAAGAAAAGAAAAGAAAAGAAAAGAAAAGAAAAGAAGAAAAGAAAAAAGAAAAGAAAAAAGAAAAGAAAAGAGAAAATAAAAGAGAAAAAAAGAGAAGAAAAGAAAAGAAAATAAAAGAAAAAAAGAGAAAATAAAAGACAAGAAAAAAAGAAAAGAGAAGAAAAGAAAAGAAAAGAAAAGAAAATACCATCACAGAATCATAGAATCAATAAGGTTGGAAAAGACCTCAAAGATCAAGTCCAACCTGTCACCCAACACCTCAAGATTACTAAACCATGGCTTCAATTGCCATGTCCAAACCCTTTTTGAACACCTCCAGGGACGGTGATCCCTTGATTATATTTAACTTCCCAGAAAGTGGTCTTTTTCAATGCAATTTAGCTGACAGAAATGAATAAACAAACAAACCCACTCAAAATAAAATAAAACAAACAAATTTTTAAAAAGAGATAAAATAATAAAATAAATTAAAACACCACCATAAACCACTTGAATCTAGGAAGCAAAAGAAATTCATGCAAGAGGGATCTGGAGGTGCTGGAAGGTGTCCAGAGAAGGGCCACGAGGATGATCAGAGGGCTGGAGCTCCTCTCCTATGAGGACAGACTGAAGGATTTGGGGCTGCTCAGTCTGGAGAAGAGAAGGCTCCGAGGTGACCTAATTGTGGCCTTGTAGTATCTGAAAGGGGGCTACAAGAAGGCTGGGGAGGGACTTCTCAGGATCTCAGGTAGTGATAGGACTAGGGGGAATGGAATGAAGCTGGAGGTGGGGAGATTCAGGCTGGACATGAGGAGGAAGTTCTTCCCCATGAGAGTGGTGAAGCCCTGGAATGGGTTGTCCAGGGAGGTGGTTGGGGCGCCGTCCCTGGAGGTTTTTAAGGCCAGGCTAGATGAGGCTCTGGCCAGGCTGATCTAGTGTGGGGTGTCCCTGTCCATGGCAGGGGGGTTGGAACTAGATGATCCTTGTGGTCCCTTCCAACCCTGATTGATTCTATGATCCTATGATAAAGAACTCATATTGGTGCCGAATTTAAACTTAGCAATTCTTCACTCAGCTAATCCTGTGGGAAAGGTTTAGAGATTGCCATGCTCCTTTGGTCAAAATCCTGTAAGGTCAGTAACTCAGAAATTCATAAGAAAAACAACTTCTGCTTGCAGAATTTTAAATGCATCATCTGTATTAAAGGTGGAAGAAGTAAAGAGCAATCTGTTACTTCAGAATGTTCTTACATGGCCGTGGAAAACTTATTAAGCATTTTCTAGGAAGGATGGAACTGCCCAAACACCTCATTCTTAAAAATGTGCAGCTTTCTAAACATTGTAATGCAACTTGTCCTGACAAGCTCCATAACCACAGAGGCAGAATAGAATAGAATAGAAGAGAATAGAAGAGAATAGACCAGGTTGGAAGAGACCTTCAAGATCATTGCGTCCAACCTATCATCCAACACCACCTAATCAACTAAACCATGGCACCAAGCACCCTATCAAGTCTCCTCCTAAACAACTCCAATGATGGTGACTCCACCACCTCCCTGGGCAGTGGATTCCAATGGGCAATCACTCTCTCTGTGAAGAATTTCTTCCTAACATCCAGTCTGAGCCTCCCTTGGCGCAGCTTGAGACTGTGTCCTCTTGTTCTGGTGCTTGTTGCCTGGGAGGAGAGACCAGCCCTGCCTGTCTACAACCTCCCTTCAGGTGGTTGTAGACAGCAATAAAGTCTCCCCTGACCCTCCTCTTCTCCAGGCTAGGCAACCCCAGATCCCTCAGCCTCTTTTTATCATGTCCTAGGCTGATTTGCTCATTCAGTAGCTCATTCAACACTTCACTTGCTCATTCAACATTGCTTATCAACCGTGTGTACAAAGCACAATGTTTCTTAATTACATGCTTTAAAATGATGAAAAAACCCGCACAACATTCTGTTCAACATATTTTGACATAGTTATGTACAGTGACTCAGAAGAACATTAGAACATCTGAATCACAGCTGGTGTAGGCCCAGACTAGGAAATATGTGTGATGAATTGCAAGTGCTATTGTATGAGAAGCACAGATGTGGCAATGGGAAGGAATAGTACAGTATCACAGTATCACAGTATCAACAAGGTTGGAAGAGACCTCAAAGATCATCGAGTCCAACCTGTCACCACAGACCTTATGACTAGACCATGGCAGCAAGTGCCACGTCCAATCCCCTCTTGAACACCTCCAGGGATGGTGACTCTACCACCTCCCCGGGCAGCACATTCCAATGGCGAATGATTCTCTCAGTGAAGAACTTTCTCCTCACCTCGAGCCTAAACCTCCCCTGGTGCAGCTTGAGACTGTGTCCTCTTGTTCTGGTGCTGGTTGCCTGAGAGAAGAGACCAACTTCTCAAAGCCTACTCACCATTACATGAGCAGAACCTGTTGAGGGAGTAAAACCAGGACAGCTCCTAAGACAGGTTGGACTGAAAACTAACACTGGGGGAACAGGGCTTCCACTTGCATGTTCCTCAGAGGGACTACAAAGTTTGTAAAGACTTGTCAAATGGCTCCTGGTTTTGTTTTGCTGGAAAAGGGAAAAATATGATCGTAGGGATGGATCCCAAAGAACTCAAGTGTTCCAAACATCTTCCCAGCCACTGACTGTGAAGTTACCTGCAGTGTTCATTTACCACTGCATTCTCACAAAGCATGTATGGAACCAGGACACCGGAGCCTCTTAGCAGGAGTCTTTGAAAGTCCTGTATTTAAGTTCTTGCCTGTGCAGTGCTTTAACTGTTTCCATCTAATATTATATGGGTCTGAACAAAGCAAACCAGCATTATGTGGGAATTAATTTGAAAGCGAGCACCATTATCATATAAATAAATGCAGGCAAGCACAGCATAATTTATGCCTGCTGAAAATTAATTCAGCACCGATCCCAAAATATTAAACATAGGTTTAGCTAACTGCTTCATCTTAAAATAAGAGAAGGCATCTCCTTAATCCATGCTCACTCTGCCATCTGAGCAATTACAAAAGGAAACATATTAGCTCTGCAGTTCCAGAACAGTGATAAGTCACTGAGACCTGTAACACAACCATATTTATGCTCCAAGTGTAAACCCAGTTATTTTAAAAATTAACATAACCTTATCTCATTAAAAATCAACAGAATAATTTATTTTATTAGCTTGAAAATCTCAGACCTTCAACTTTATTTTTTCCTTGCTAGTTATAGAACTGAGAGCAATTAATTAAGCTCAGCTACTTAGTTTTAAGTCTTGAAGTGCATGCTAATGCTTTTGGTATGCATTCACATCATCAAAATGAAAGCAAAAACATCCCAGATGCATGCTGTTGTGTGTCCTTTAAAAGGGATAACATTCAAAAATAATCACTACTTCTATAGGAAATATATCTCATCTATTATAGGATCATAGAATCACAGAATTAAAAAGACTGGAAAAGACCTTTAAGACCATTAAGTCCACCCATAACCCAACTACCATGACCACTGAACCATGTCCTGAAGCCCCACGTCTACAGCTTCTTGAACACCTCCAGGCATGGTGACTCCACCACCTCCCTGGGCAGCCTGTTCCAACCCCTCACCACTCTTTCAGGAAAGAAATTTTTCCTAATATCCAATCTAAACCTCCCCTTGGCACCACTTAAGCACATTTCCTCTTGTCCCGTTGCTATTTACTCAGGAGGAGAGACCAACACTGGACTTGCTCCAATCTCCTTTCAGGTAGTTGTGGAGAGCAAGAAGATCTCCCCTTAGCCTTCTGTTCTACAGACTAAACAAACCCAGCTTCCTCAAGTTGCTCCTCCCATGACACCCTCCAAACCCCTCACTAGCTTCGTTTCTCTTCTCTGGACAAGCTCAATGTCTTTTCCTATACTGTGGCACCCAGAACAGAACCCATTACTCAAGCTGTGGCCTCACCAGGGCTGAGTACAGGGACACCAGCACTTCCCTACTCCTGATGGACACACTGGGTTTGATAGCGGCCAGGATGCTGTTGGCCTTCATGGGCACCTGGGGACTCACTGGCTCATATTCAGCTGGCTGTCAACCAGCACCCCTAGGTCCTTTCCACCAGGATGCTTTCCAGCCACTCTGTCCCAAGCCTCGAGCATCACTTGGGGTTGTTGTGACCAAAGTGCAGGACCTGGCACTAGGTCTTGTTAACCTTTATCCCACTGGACTCAGCCCATTGATTTCACCTGGCCAGCTCTCCCTGTAGAGCCTTCCTACCCTTGAGCCAGCCAACACTCCTGCTCAACTGAGTGTTGTCTGCAAACTTGCTGAGGGTGCCCTCAAACCCCTCATCTAAGTCACTGATTAAACAGAACTGGCCCAGTACTGCATCCTTGGGAACACCACTTGAGATCAGCCACCAGCTGGATTTATCACAACCCTTTGGGCCCAGCCATCCAGCCAGTTTTTATTCCAGCAAAGAGCCCACCTGGCTATGCCATAGGCTGAAAGTTTCTTGAGGAGAATGCTGTGGGAGATGGCATCAAAGGCTTTACTGAAGTCCAGGTGGATAACATTGACAGCCTTTCCCTCATCCACTGTGCAGGTCACCTGGTCATAGAAGGAGATTAGATTGGTCAAGCAGGACCTGCCTTTCATGAACCCATGCTGGCTGGGCCTGAACTCTCCATTATCCTTCACTTGCCGTGTGAGCACACTAAAGATGAACTGCTCCATATCCTTCCCCAGTACTGATGTGAGGCTGACAGGCTGGGAGTTCCTCGGATCCTCCATTAGAATTAGAATTAGAATAAGAATAAGAATTAGAATTAGCCAGGTTAGAAGAGACCTTTGAGATCATTAAGTCCAACCTATCATCCAACACCATCTAATCAACTCAATCATGGCACCAAACGCCTCATCCAGTCTCTACCTAAACATCTCCAGGGATGGTGACACCACCACCTCCCCAGGAAGCCTATTCCAATGGCCAATCTCTCTTTCTATGAAGAACTTCTTTCTAACATCCAGACTAAACCTGTCCTGGTGCAGCTTGAGACTGTGTCCTCTTGTTCTGGTGCAGGTTGCCTGGGAGAAGAGACCAACCCCCACCTGGCTACAACCTCCCTTCAGGTAGCTGTAAACGGTAATAAGGTCTCCCCTGAGCCTCCTCTTCTCCAGGCTAAGCAACCCCAGTTCCCTCAGCCTCTCCTCATAGGGCTTGTGCTCCAAACCCCTCCCCTGCTTTGTTGCTCTGGACACGTTTCAGCAAGTCAACATCTTTCCTGAACTGATCATCTTTCCAGATCTGGTCACAGTACTCGAGGTGCGGCCTCACCAGTGCAGAGTACAGGGGCAGAATGACCTCCCTGTTTCTGCTGGCCACACTGTTCCTGATACAGGCCAGGATGCCATTGGCATTTGGACTTTTTTGTAGATCAGTGTCATGCTGGCAAGCCTCCAATTGCCTGGCATCTCCCCTGTCAACCAGGAGTGCTGACAGATGATGGACTTGAATTTCTCTTATGAACATAAATGCTATGGTGATGAGTATAACAGCTCATGGAAGGGTCCAGTGCCCTTTACTGGCCTGCTAGTTGAGACTTGACAGCTGTAAATCTTTTTGGGATGCTCTACTTGAAGCACAAGACTGGAAAAGACACACAGGCAGCAGTTATTTTTAATGAGTCTGGTCAGGATTAGAGTGAACAGAGATGGTGGAAACCAAGCATTAACTATTTGATTATTGTTGCAGATCTCATCTCAGGTGGTTAGGTGGGGCATCCACCAAATAAATGACTTTTTCCAAGGGAAAAGCCTCAGCAACATCAGGTTATGTGCAGACACTAGACTGTTGAAAACTGAAATACACCAGTCACAGGAGACTTGGGAGCTTGGTTAAACAAAGCCAAGTGAATCTACACCAACACATTTGGGCACATAAACTTCTCCATGTGTGAAAGCTTAAGATGACCCTACCCCTGAAATTGATATTGTATGTCCTTTGCATATGCCTACATGTGAAAGGGCCAAGTGATTTGTGAAGTGTTTTGACTAAGATAAAATAACTACCTTCTATGCTATTAGCCCATAGCAGTAACTATAGCATGGACACAGCAGGACATGAAATCGAAGTGACTAATAGCTTCTCTTTGTGGATGTGACAGGAGTGTTTCCACCCCTGTACATCTTCCTGTAATCCAGATATGGCATTAAATAGCATTCTCTCCTTATTTCCAGACTGCACTTTACAGGAATCCTGACCAGCTTCCCTTTGTTAAACAGCTCCACTTACTGAGGCGCTCACTTAGCAGCAGAAATGGATCCTAGCTGGGTCACAGATCATAAAGTCTGCCAGCCATGCATCCAGGGCTTAGCCTTGTAAACACTCTCTTCCTTGAATCACCCTATGAAAGATCTTTTGCTAATCTACCTCAATAAGTACAAGACAGCAGGCAATTTAAGAACATTTTGGGGGTTTTCCCTTCAAAGACTCTAGAAATGCACAAGTATGTCTGTACTTTTATGGACTTCTTTTCCAGTGCAATGCAATTTGCAGAATTTACTGTCTTAAGCAGCAACCAAAAGTATTAATGAAGTGGCTTAATTTTAAATCCATCTGCAAGGTGGCTACAGAGCTGAAATATGTTCTGCTGAAGAGGAAGGAGTGATTGCTCTTGCTCTTTGAAAGAAACAAGGTTAACAAGGGTAAAAGTGGCCAGCTCCTCTAGGAAAAAACAGGGACAAATGCTACATTCCCTTAAGTAAGAGGCCACAGTCATGTTAAACTAGCTAAAGCAGTGAATAGAAAGGGAAAGAAATCTGACAGCAAGGATTTCACTCATGTGACACTGAATGCTCTTCCCATACCAACATAGCCACAACAACCCCATGCGGCGCTACAGGCTGGGGTCAGAGTGGCTGGAGAGAGGCCAGGCAGAAAGGGACCTGAGGGTACTGGCTGACAGTAGGCTGAACATGAGCCAGCAGTGTGCCCAGGTGGCCAAAAAGGCCAATGGCATCCTGACCAGTATCAGGAATAGTGTGGCCAGCAGGAGCAGGGAATTCATTCTGCCCTGTACTCAGCCCTGGTTAGGCCACACCTTGAGTCCTGTGTCCAGTTCTGGGCCCCTCAGTTTAAGAAAGATGTTGAGATGCTCAAATGTGTCCAGCAAAGGACAACAAGGCTGGGGAGGGGTCTGAAGCACAAATCCTATGAGGAGAGGCTGAAGGAGCTGGGGGGTGTTTAGCCTGGAGAAGAGGAGGCTCAGGGGAGACCTTATTGCTCTTCACAACTACCTGAAGGGAGGTTGTAGACAGGTGGAGGTTGGTCTCTTCTCCAAGGCAACCAGCACCAGAACAAGAGGACACAGTCTCAAGCTGCACCAGGGGAGGTTTAGGCTGGATGATAGGAATAAATTCTTCATAGAAAGAGAGATTGGCCACTGGAATGGGCTTCCTGGGGAGGTGGTGGAGTCACCATCACTGGAAGTGTTTTAAACAAGACTGAATGAGGCATTTGGTGTCATGGTTTAATTGATTAAGTGGTGTTGGGTGATAGGTTGGACTGGACGATATTGAATTTCTTTTCCAACCTAGTTATTTCTGTGATTCTGTATAGGTACTGAGCTAGGAATAAAATATTACCTTGGGATTGTATCCAGACCAATTTCTAAAGCACTGTGCCAGGATCCTTGGCCCACAGAACATTAGTGTTGAACTAGAAGCAAGATAACCATACCTGTTAAACATCAAGCATACACCAAAAGACCTCTCTCTGCCTTCAGAAAATCAGAGTATTTTGTAAGACATTCAGTAGTCATGGTGTATGTCTCAGTTATGCTACTGAGGTGGAGAGATGTGTAAAAGGAGTGGTCTTGTACCAAAAGGTAGAAAAAAACATGTTAATTTGCATCTAAGTGTTTAATCTGGACTTGATAAGCTCTTCCACACTGAAAAAAACCCAACCACAATAGATGAAATTATATTGGCTAAGGTATATAGGCAACCTCAGCCCCCAAACTAACTTGAAACAATGAATGGCTCCAGGTGACTGAGAAATGCTATTCTGTGTTTTTTTTTGGTAGAAAAATTATGATACTATTTAGTCTCACTCTGACCGAATTCTGATGATAAAGGGCCTGGTTCTTACTTCAAATACACAATGATCTTCACATCTATTTCACTAATGAAAGAGGAAGAAGGGCTTGTTCACATGAAGATTTGGCAGGATTAAAGAACTTTACTGAAAAACAATAGCAAAAATTAGCTCACTGTTTGGCTATTTATACCTAACAAGAGTCTTCATCAGTTCTGTATTTAGCCATAGGCACACAGTTTAAATAAATGAGTATCAAAGCAGGTGTTTTATGCACTCACACTCTTTATCCTGCCTCCACATCTGTCCAGACTGGAAAATTACCAGATTGCAACAGGGCTACCCCTCCATAAGGAACAGAGGAATTGGTGTGCATGAAGCGAGCAGCTGTGATGCTTATCATGAATCATGAGCTTGAAAGGGTATTTATGTCCCACAGTCCAGATCCAGCCACAGTGATCAAAAGCATCCATGACTTTGCTATACAGGCCAAGCCACCAAACCTTGGCAGTGACTCCTAAAAACCTTAGTGCTGCTAGGCCTCTGCTCTCAGGTATATTCATTATCATGCAGAGATTAAGCTCTCCTAGATTTTCTGATAAGCATAGTTGAATAGAATAGAGTAGAATAGAATAGAATAGAATAGCATTAGAATTAGAATTAGAATTAACCAGGTTGGAAGAGACCTTTGAGATCATCGAGTCCAACCTATCATCCAACACCATCTAATCAACTAAACCATGGCACCGAGCACCCC
This sequence comes from Dryobates pubescens, assembly GCF_014839835.1. Taxonomy (NCBI): domain Eukaryota; kingdom Metazoa; phylum Chordata; class Aves; order Piciformes; family Picidae; genus Dryobates; species Dryobates pubescens. The sequence goes on from NC_071657.1 coordinate 132,211,950, forward strand.
ATCCAGTCTCTTCCTAAACACCTCCAGGGACGGTGACTCCACCACCTCCCTGGGCAGCACATTCCAATGGGCAATCTCTCTTTCTATGAAGAACTTCTTCCCAACATCTAGCCTAAACCTCCCCTGGCACAGCTTGAGGCTGTGTCCTCTTGTTCTGGTGCTGGTTGCCTGGAAGAAGAGACCAACCCCCACCTGGCTACAACCTCCCTTCAGGGAGTTGTAGAAGCAAGAAGGTCTCCTCTGAGCCTCCTCTTCTCCAGGCTAAGCAACCGCAGCTCCCTCAGCCTCTCCTCACAGGGCTGTGCTCCAAACCCCTCCCCAGCTTTGTTGCCCTTCTCTGGACACCTTCCAGCAACTCAACATCTTTCCTAAACTGAGGGGCCTAGAACTGGACACAGGACTCAAGGTGTGGCCTAACCAGCGCTGAGTACAGCGGGGAGAATGACCTCCCTGCTCCTGCTGGCCACACTGTTCCTGACACAGGCCAGGATGCCATTGGACTCACAGTTTTCTGACTTCTGTTTTATAGAAAATATTCTTGCACACATAAAACAGTGACTCAGGGGCAAACAGTATTTTCTCACAGTTCTCTGTTTGTATTACATGGTGTTAGTAAGCTTTAGATGCTTTTTAAACATCACCTAAATACATTCATGCATGAAGACAATTACTGCCTCCCTTTGTTTTTGCTGAATGATGGGCACATTTTGGATTGTTCTGGAAGTACCCTTCATATATGCTTATATTCTTCCCAAGGCATTAATTTTTGGCCAATGCCAGAGACAGAGTAGACATTTGGTCTATGCAGTACAGCTGCTCTTTTGTTCCTTTTTAAAAACAGAGCTGGGAAACAAATTCTGCATAAATTTCTCTTTGATTTTTGTTGTCTTTGAGAGGAAATGATTAAGCTTCATCACATTTCTAGCTATGTAAGTATTTCTTTTTCCTGAAGAGAGGCATTTAACATTCTCCAATGCTTTGTAGATACGGTGCTGACTTCACCACGAAAACTGCCGTGTCAGAACCACTGTTGAAGAAGCAAGAACTTTCCTCTCAGTGGTATCAAAATACCACTGGTTTTGTGCTGCTGCAAGTCTCAACATAGCTGGGAAATAAAAATTAATGTTGTTTACATCAGCATAAAATTCAGTCTTCAGTGTGCAGCCAGCTGTACAGTCAAGTGAGGAGAAATATAAGCAAAAATGAGCACTGACTTGGAATCAGGTCTTTAGCAACCACACAAACATATGCAGCTTGAAGTAGTGTTGACAGACACCTTTGTCTCAGGGCAATCTGAATTTGCCCTAAACCCTTTCTAGCAAAAGGCAGCTAAAATCCAACATATTGACACAATGTCTCCATGCTTACTAGTTTTAAAGCAAAGAATTTACAGCTCACTACCTAAGAGTTTAATCGATGATTTAGCAAACTGATTATCGCACAAACAATCCATTATTGCTTTGGGGTGACTGTACCTATACTGAGGAAGGCACCATTTTACTTTCAACTCGGGTAAATGCATGAAGTTAGTATCTATTTATGTAGAAAAGCAAACAAGTAACTCAATTTGCAGACAGAATTTAATACAGCCACAGAATCACAGAATTACAGAATGTTAGGGGCCTTGAAAGGTGATCCAGTCCTACCCCCCCTGCCAGAGCAGGATCACCTGCAACAGATCACACAGTAACACATCCAGACAAGTCTTCAATATCTCCAGAGTGGGACACTCCACAATCCCCCAGGGCAGCCTGTTCCAGTGTTCCATCACCCTTACAGTGAAAAAAGCTTTCCTCCTGTTTCCAAGGAACTTCCTAAGCCTCAACTTCCACCCATTGCCCCTTGTTCTGTCATTGGGCATAACCCAGCAGAGCCTGACTCCATCCTCTTGGCACTCACCCTTTACATCTTTATAAACATGAATGAAGTCACCTCTCAGTCTCCTCCAAGCTAAAAGCCTCAGCTCCCTCAGTCTCTCCTCATAAGGAAGATGTTCCACTGCCTTCATTGTCTTTGTGGCTCTGTGTTGGACTCTTTCAGGCAGTTAACCTGAGGTCCTCCTTGAACTGAGGGGCCCAAAACTGGACACAATATCCCAGATGAGGCCTCACCAGGGTAGAGGGGGAGGAGAACTTCTCTTGACCTACTAACCACAGCCCTTCTAATACACCCCAGAAGGGCATTGGCCTTCTTAGCCACAAGAGCACATTGATGGCTCATGGTCAACCTCCCATCTGCTAGGAACTCCGGGTCCTTTTCCCCTTCACTGCTCTCCAACAGTCCTTTAAAAACATAGTGAGTTTCAGGCATGTTTTTTTCTTCATGCTGTAAAAAGGTTTCCAATGCCATTTGCATTTACTTGCTTATTTGGTTTTGCATTTTTCTCCTAGTTCATGCATGGTGTGGCTGGCAAATTTCAAAGTGATTTGACAAATTTTAAGCACTGCTTTACCAAAGACCACCACAACATTTACCTTAAATATTTTACATACTTGCCACTTCTACCTTTTTATCTGACTTGTACTAAATTTGTTAATAATCTGTCTAATGCTCTTCAGTGTCTCCTTTGCACAACTTGTTTTCACAGTGTTCTTGTGAGCTTCACACATATTCTGTGCCTAATGCTATGTTGCCATCTGTTGACCAATTGAGCAGCTGTAATACTAAGGCAAGACACTTAAGAACAGAACAGAAATCTCCCCCAAATTTTATAAGGTAAAATGTCAATGTTGTAGTTACTTACTTAAAAAAATCTCAACATTCACCCTTAACATTTATTAATTTAAAGGAAAAAAAAAAGTATTAATGGTTCAAAGATGTTCAAAGGCTACCTAAGGAGTCTGCCTAAAAGCTAAACTAAATTGGAACATGCTTTGAGAGCTAAACTGTAAGCGAAACACAGTGCATGGATGGAAATATCTATCCTGCTATAATGTTATGTTTCTCAGTTTCAACAGATGTCCAAAGGGATCAAGATAATATTGCTGCAGAAAAAAAAAGGACAATAAAAGGGGCCAAAGTGTCTACTATGTGATTAATTTTTCCATGGTTTTTTGGATCATGTAAGTACAGACAAAAAAGCAACAGGCCGGGCTGGATGTGGCTCTGAGCAACCTGATCTAGCGTGAGGGGTCCCTGCCCGTGGCAGGGGGGCTGGAACTAGATGATCCTTGAGGTCCCTTCCAACCCTGACAACTCTATGATTCTGTGTTTGCATAGGACAGTATTTCAGTTGGATTTAAAAGGGGTGCAAGAGTTCCTTTTATCAGGATGTGTTTTATCAGCATAGGCAAGAAGCTCTTTACTGTGAGGGTAATGAGACATGCATGGATAAATTGTGGACACCTCAGCCCTAGAAGTGCTTATGACCAGCTGGATAGACTTTGAGCTACCTGGTCTAAGAGGTGACTCTATCTATATCAGTGGGGGTTGTAACTAGATGATGATTAAGGTGCCTTGCAGCTCAAGCCATCCTATGTTTCTGTGATTCATGCCTCCTTCACTCAGCATCTGAAAAGTATATTTACCTCTAAATGACAGCAAGTATAAAATAGAGCACATGTTACATTTCTTTTCTTCCTCAAAGGGGATTTATAGGATTAAATTCAGAAATACCAGAAAGGCTTAAAAAAAAAAGTAAATCTAATCCTAAGCACCATGTGTAAGAAAAGGATTAGTTAAAAAATCATTAGAATAAAGTAACTTAAAATCAAAATCTTGCAGAGAATTTATGCATGGAAGTCTATTTCCAAAAATCCTCATGAAAAACACCAACTTTCATGTGTTGGTCTTTTTTTAATACATAAAAATAATTATGGATTTGCTCTATTAATAATAATATTGCATCAGGAACAGTATGGTCAGCAGAACCAGGGAGGTGATTCTCCCCCTGTACGCTGCACAGGTTAGGCCACACCTTGAGTACTGTGTCCAGTTCTGGACCTCTCAGTTTAGGAAGGATGTTGACTTGCTGGAGCATGTCCAGAGAAGGGCAATGAAGGTGGTGAGGGGTTTGGAACACAAGCCCTATGAGGAGAGGCTGAGGGAGCTGGGGTTGTTTAGCCTGGAGAAGAGGAGGCTCAGGGGAGACCTTCTTGCTGTCTACAACTACCTGAAGGGAGGTTGTAGCCAGGTGGAGGTTGGTCTCTTCTCCCAGGCAACCAGCACCAGAACAAGAGGACACAGTCTCAAGCTGCACTAGGGAAGGTCTAGGCTGGAGGTTAGGAAGAAATTCTACAGAGAGATTGGCCATTGGAATGGGCTGCCCAGGGAGGTGGTGGAGTTGCCATCATTGGAGGTGTTTAGGAGAAGACTTGATGGGGTGCTTGGTGCCATGGCTTAGTTGATTAGATGGTGTTGGATGATGGGTTGGACACAATGATCTCAAAGGTCTCTTCCAACCTGGTTAATTCAGTTCAATTCAATTCAATTCAATTCAATTCAATTCAATTCAATTCTAGTCTATTCTATCCTACCCTATCCTATCCTATCCTATCCTATCCTATCCTGTTCTATTCTATTCTATTCTATTCTATTCTATTCTATTCTATTCTATTCTATTCTATTCTATTCTATTCTATTCTATTCTATCCTGTTCTATTCTATTCTATTCTATGCTATGCTACTCTATTCTATTCTATCTCTTGAGGTCCCTTCCAGCCCCTGAATTCTGATTCTGTGATTCTGTGACTTCCACAACTTCCACAGACATTAATGTTTCCCACTGTCTCTGTTCAGTGACTCACCTTCGAACCATCCAGTTCCAGCTTTTTCAGAGACTTCCTGACATAATCGATGAAGGAGGATGATTTGGAGAAGATCTTCCCGACGTGCCGATCGCTGCAAACACAGCAGCAACATGCAGGCTTTTATATGTCTCCAGCAACAGCAATTAACACCTTTTGAATTCAGTTCTTAGTTGAGGAGAAATAGAACAGTCAGACAGCTACAGCTGCCAAGTTAGTAACCATTTTCCTTCTCCCTCCTTCTACTTAAAACAAACTAGCTAATATTCAAAGAAATTTCTAGATACAGCAATGGAAGAGTTGTACTATGCTTATAGTACAGTTGTTATTTCACCTAAAAAGTTGAAAGTTGGGTTTTTTTTTAAAGTTTGGGCTTTTTTTTTAATTTCTCCCCCAATCTTTTTATTTCCCTATATGACTGATAAAATTCTTTTCTCTGCTGATGCTGAGGGCCCTGAGGCTGTTTAGTCTTGAGAAGAATGAGAGGGGATTTAGGTGTTCAAGAGGAGATTGGACGTGGCACTTGGTGCCATGGTTTAGTCATGAGGTCTATGGTGACAGGTTGGACTTGATGATCTTTGAGGTCTCTTCCAACCTTGGTGATTCTGTGATTCTGTGATCTTGTCAATGTGTATAAATATCCGAGGGGCAGGTGTCAAGTGGAGGGGGCCAAGGTCCTTTGGTGGTGCAGAGTAGTAAGATGAGAAACAACAGGTACAAGCTTGAACATGGAAGATTTCACCTCAACATGAGGAGAAGCTTCTTTACATTGAGGGTGACAGAGCCCTGGAACAGGCTGCCCAGAGAGGTTGTGGAGTCTCCTTCTCTGGAGACTTTCAAAACCCGCCTTGATGCATTCCTGCGTGGACCACCCTAGGTGATCCTGCTTTGGCAGGGGGGTTGGACTGGATGATCTCTGGAGGTCCCTTCCAACCTCTAATGTACTGTTATACTGTTATACTGTGATACTACCTTCTATGATGCTAATATAATTTGCTGTAATGATGTTGTAATGTATTTACCATCAACCACTGGACCAAACAAATACCGAGCTGGAGTAATATTTCACTTCTCCTTGTTACTTTGTGTTCTTATGCTTGCACTTTTTAGCTCCTTAAATGGTGCCAGAACTTTCTCCTGTTTACAACTCAGTGGCCTTGCTTTTGAAGCCAACCAAAAATGTGGGTTATTCAGAAAACATGTTAAAATAAATCACATAAACTCACCAAAAGAAAAAAAAGATAAATAAATAAAATGTATAGGAAGACTGAATCCTAACAGGCCACTTAGATTTGTTCTCTTTTCTCTGCTTCAAGTATCTTGGAGAAACAACAGGAAAAGTTTTTTGTTGGTCTGAATTTGCTTTCTTAACTGTGCCCCAACATAATTAATTTTCCAGCTGTGTAGCATAAGAATTAAATTTTCAGCTGCAGAATTTTCATCTTAGGAAGGAATACACTCACCTCCTGGCCCCACCCAATGAAATACTGAGTAGAAAGATCTTAGTTTAAAACTTTTTCCTCCCTTGATTCTTAGTAAGAAGATCCCAGGACCTCCACGTAACAGGGTAGCCCAGGACTGTGTTGACTTTTTAGTGATTTTGCTGTCAGTTTTCTGGTGAAGATAAGTTTTACAAACATATCTAGGATCAAAGAGGACTTACGTCAGCTCTGGGTAAAGGAATCATAGAATCACAGAATCAGTAAGATTGGAAAAGGCCTCAAAGCTCATCAAGTCCAACCTGTCACCTAAGACTTCATGACTACTAAACCATGGCTTCAAGTGACATGTCCAATCCCCTCTTGAACACCTCCAGGGATGGTGACTCCACCACCTCCCTGGGCAGCCCATTCCAACGGCTAACAGCTCTCTCTGTGAAGAACTTTTTCCTCACCTCAAGCCTAAACCTCCCCTCGTGCAGCTTGAGACTCTGTCTTCTTGTTCTGGTGCTGGTTGCCTGGGAGAAAAGACCAACCCCTTCCTGGCTACAACCACCCTTCAGGTAGATGTAGACAGCAATAAGGCCTCCCCTGAACCTCCTCTTCTCCAGGCTAAACAATCCCAGCTCCCTCAGCCTCTCCTCGTAGGGCTTGTGCTCGTGGCCTCTCCCCAGCCTCCTTGTCCTTCTCTGGACACATTCAAGAGTGTCAATGTCCTTCTTAAACTGAGGGGCCCAGAACTGGTCACAGTGCTCAAGGTGTGGCCTAACCACTGCTGAGTACAAGGGCACAATGACTTCCCTGCTTCTGCTGGCCACACTGTTCCTGATACAGGGCAGGATGCCATTGGCCTTCTTGGCCACCTGGGCACACTGCTGGCTCATGTTCAGCCAGCTGTCAATCAGAAGGGCAATACATTTGTGATGTGGATTTAGGATGAACTAATCTATCCTGCATTTTAACACTGATAGGCATATGAAGTCTGATAAGCCTGATCCTTGTGCTCTTCTGCTTTCTAAGAAATTCTTTCTCTGTAGAACAGAGGTGAAAAAAAATGAGATCTTTGGTTTGTATTCTGTGAATTCAGAGCTTTCATACCTCTTGGTGACACCATAAATTTCTTCTATAATAACCTGAAGAACAGCTCGATAAAACAATGATTCTGTAGGCAGCTGCAGAAAAGAAATCACAACAGCAAGGATTTAAACTTGGCATTGGAATTAAGATAAGAGTAACAAAATCAGTATTGGCCTCCTCAACTACTTACTGGCATCTATTCTTTACAATCAGTCCTGGCAGTTTTAAGAGGACAATTTACTAATGCCCTTGTAACCAGTTAAGATTACATTTTGGGGTCAGATTCTAACATAACTATGAACAGAAGAAAGAAAATGAAAAGGAAACACAAAGAAACCCAAAATCTGAAGTAAAAGTTGAAAGGTTGGCAGAGAGAGAAAGAAACCCAAACAAACAAACAGAGGGAAAATGTATTGATTGTGATCCAAATTCTACAACACAAAACAAATCTAACAATTTACCTAAGCTGTTTTAAAGGCAGCAGGACTAATTCCCTAGCTGAATCATCATGCACTGTAGTCTGAATCATGCAGTAAGCACCATGCTCATAAAAGCAGAATACAGTGAAAACTTCATAACTTTGTGTATGAAAGATGTTTGCATAAAAATAGTTCATGCTTGCCAACAAAAATTTCACTGCAAAATGTATTTACAGTACTGGGGTCAATGGGCTTATATTAAAAAAGAAGAGGTCTCTCAGCTTTGCCTTTTATATATTTGAACAGTTACTGTCCACCATTCCCCAAAGGATAACTTGCACAACAGCAATTCAAAGTATTCACGGAGGAAAAAAGAATATAGAGGTATTTCATAGTATCATAGTATCAGTCAGGGTTGGAAGGGACTGCCAGGATCATCTAGTTCCAACCCCCCTGCCATGGGCAGGGACACCCCACACTAGATCAGCCTGGTCAGAGCCTCATCCAGCCTGGCCTTAAACACCTCCAGGGACGGCGCCCCAACCACCTCCCTGGACAACCCATTCCAGGGCTTCACCACTCTCATGGCAAAGAACTTCCTCCTCATGTCCAGCCTGAATCTCCCCACCTCCAGTTTCATTCCATTCCCCCTAGTCCTATCACTACCTGAGATCCTGAGAAGTCCCTCCCCAGCCTTCTTGTAGGCCCCTTTCAGATACCGGAAGGCCACAATTAGGTCACCTCGGAGCCTTCTCTTCTCCAGACTGAACAGCCCCTTAAAATGAGGATGATGTTTCTAGCAGATTCAAGCTTTTGTCATAAGAATTTCTATTTTTTACATTAGTTGATAAAACACTGGGATAGAGTGATCCAAACCAGAGATATCAGAAGGACTTTCATACTGAATTTATGTATTAGCAGAAGGTGAAAGTTAGGAAGCATAGTTCAATGCCTTACATTTTAAGGCGCGCTTTTTTCCCCCAGACTCTTAATTATCAGAAGAAAGCAGATACTCTAAGTACAATCACAGCAATAAAAATGTGATTTCTTGATGACACATGCTATCTAGTCGGGGTTTCATGCAGCCCATGCTAGTGCTTTAGATTCTAGAAATGCAGAGGTTCAATAAAAGGTCATGGATTAAGAACATTCAAGGGGGGGGAAAAACCACATTTTATCTTAGAATGGCTAAAATAAACAATATCACTTACCATTTGGCCAACTGCAACTCGCTCCAAAGCCTTTAAAAGTGAAGGAATTAAGTTGCTGATATGTTTATTCTTTACCAGAACATTTTATAAACACATTGTATAAAAGTCAGAGGACATGACATTTTAAAAGATGTGTGAAATAACACAAGCTTGCACACTTGGAAGCGTTAATACCTTCGGGGACTCATAATCAGCTCCTCCGTGTTATTTTTGTTTATTTATAGGAGTAGCAATGACAACTGACTGTACAGAAAGAGGCAGGAGATTTGTTTGTTTTTCCTAGCATTGTAAAAAAATTTCAGAGGATTGCTTTCTGTGAAAGTGCTAAAGAGAAACACATTTTTCTTTGGCCTGTTCCTACTGAAATACAAATAATTCACTTTGCCTATTCAACTATTTGAAATTAAATAATAGTTCAATGCACAACATCTTTAAATACTTTAAATACTCTAAAATTCAGATAAATGTAGAATAGAATAGAAGAGAAGAGAAGAGAATAGAATCATAGAATCAATAAGGTTGGAAGAGACCTGTAAGATCATCAAGTCCAACCTATCGAATAGAATAAACCAGGTTGGAAGAGACCTTCAAGATCATCGTGTCCAACCCAACATCCAACACCATCTAATCAACTAAACCATGGCACCAAGCACCCCATCCAGTCTCCTCCTAAACACCCCCAATCATGGCTACGCCACCACCTCCCTGGGCAGACCATTCCAATGGGCAATCACTCTCTCTATGAAGAATTTCTTCCTAACATACAGTCTAAACGTCCCCTGGTGCAGCTTGAGACTGTGTCCTCTTGTTCTAGTGCTGGTTGCCTGGGAGAAGAGACCAGTCCCTGCCTGTCTACAACCTCCCTTCAGGTAGTTGTAGACAGCAATAAGGTCTCCCCTGAGCCTCCTCTTCTCCAGGCTAAGCACCCCCAGCTCCCTCAGCCTCTCCTCATAGGGCTGTGCTCCAAACCCCTCATGAACTTTGTTGCCCTTCTCTGGACATGTTCCAGCAACTCAACATCTTTCCTAAACTGAGGGATGTATGTAAATGCCTAAATACCCTAATATACAGATAGATTGTACTTATGCATGTAAAGTTAGATAAAATAAAAGCCTGAGAGAGACTGAAGTTTAAAATGCTGTGCAGTATCTTTCAACAGATTCTTCACATCATAAACCCTGATGGAGGTGTGAGAGTATTTGATTTTTATGATGCATAGCGACAAAGAATGACTGATAATTAGAAGCATGGAATGTTTTGCCACAGCTGGAAAGATACTGTGCCTCAAAAAGTTTCAGCAGAGTTATTAAAGATCACAGCAGAATCAAGGCAAAATTTCAGTAAATTATCTAACACTACAACAAATTAGATAGCGACCCCAAAATCCCTGTCCACTTATGGGTCATTGTCACCTTTAGTCCACAAAGTCCAGCACACCAAATAAGACTGCTTGTTTCTGGATTACCCACTTTTCCTTCTCCTCCTTTCACAGTTGATCTTGTTTTCTCCCAGCCAACCAGCACCAGAACAAGAGGACACAGTCTCAAGCTGCACCAGGGGAGGTTTAGTCTGGATGTTAGGAAGAAACTCTTCACAAAAAGAGAGATTGGCCATTGGAATGTGCTGCCCAGGGAGGTGGTGGAGTCACCATCACTGGAGGTGTTTATGAAGTGACTGGATGAGGCACTTGGTGCCATGGTTTAGTTGATTAGATAGTGTTGGGTGATAGGTTGGACTTGGTGATCTCAAAGGTCTTTTCCAACCTGGTTAATTTTATTCCTTCCTATCCTATCCTATCCTATCCTATCCTATCCTATCCTATCCTATCCTATTCCATTCCATTCCATTCCATTCCATGCCATTCTTCAAATATGATCCAAGTAGTTGCAGTTTCTCTGCTCATGGCTTTGGCTGACTTAAATTTGACTTGTGCTGTATATGCTAGAGGCCTCATTACAAGCACGTACCTGCTGCTGCTTATAAGATGGATGTGATGTATTCTAAGAGACTGAAACTCTTGTCCAGAACCTTTGGCCCTTGGCACATCTGAATGATGTGTAATGATGAACATTAGCAATAATGTTGAGTGTCATTGCTCAGCTAACACAGTTTCTCCTAGCAAGCCAGCATGCCTAGGAAGATGGATATCTAGGTGCGTTGCACTGTCTCCTTCATACCCCCTAGAAGGTAAGGAAAACCCTAGTTGTGAGAACCCCATTGAATTGCAAACACAGTAACAGGAGAAGTATCTAATGACACAGTGGAGCCATTTGGCTTATGTGAATGTTTGGGGAAAAAAAAAAAAAGAAAAAGTTTTTTTCAGCTGCCAATTTTTTGTGATTCCTGTGAAATCCAAGACAGATATATATGGCATGATCAGTACTGTCTCTTGGGGGTCATTTGGTTACAAAATTTATCTTACTACCATTGTTAAAAAAATGCCCCCCCCCTTTTTTTTCTTTCCAAAAGAAATGGATGTTGCTTTAAATCCCCTTACAAAGAGTGCTTTCTCAAAGGGATTTGCCTTTTTTCCTTGTTAGTGTCATACAATAACAATTCTTTCTCAGCTGATACATTAATTATTCACAGGATCACAGGGTGTTAGGGGTTGGAAGGGACCTCCAAAGATCATAGAATCATAGAATTGTTAGGTTAGGAAGGGACCTCAAGGATCATCTAGTTCTAACCCCCCTGCCATGGGCAGGGACGCCTCACACTAGATCAGGTTGCCCACAGCCACATCCAGCCTGGCCTTAAAAACCTCCAGGGATAAGGCTTCCACCACCTCCCTGGGCAACCTTTTCCATTGTCTCACCAAGATCATCGACTCCAACTCCCCTGCCAGAGCAGGACCATAGAATCTTGTGCAGATCACACAGGAACACATCCAGATGGGTCTTGAAAGTCTCCAGAGAAGCAGACTCACAACCTTTCTGGGGAGCCTGTTCCAGTGCTCTGTGACCCTTACAGTGAAGTTCCTCATGTTGAGCTGGAACCTCCTGTGCTGTAATTTATACCCATTGCCACTTGTCCTATCACAGGGTGCAACTGAGCAGAGCCTGCCCCCTCCCCCTTTACACCCAGCCCTCAGATATTTATATTTATTAAATCCCCTCTCTTCTCCAGACTAAAAAGCCCCAGGTGTCTCTTTTAGAAAGCACTTCTTGTAAGAGGATTTAAAGCAACATCCCTAAATGAACAATTTTTTTCTTTTACCTTGCCAAGAATAACACATTCAAGCTCTATGAATACTGCACTACTGTCCTCCTATACTTTCTTCTGAGACCACTGAATTACTAGACTAGTTCAAGTTTGCATAACCATGATACATCAGGCCATACTGAGTCTTCAGTCTACACTGTTCTCCATAATGGAGGTGCAGAGCTAGAATTAGAATTAGAATTAGAATTAGAATTAGAATTAGAATTAGAATTAGAATTAGAATTAGAATTAGAATTAGAATTAGAATTAGAATTAGAATTAGAATTAGAATTAACCAGGTTGGAAGAGACTTTTGAGATCGTCAAGTTCAACCTATCATCCAACATCATCTAATCAACTAAACCATGGCACCAGGCACCCCATCCAGTCTCTTCCTAAACACCTCCAGTGATGGTGACTCCACCACCTCCCTGGGCAGCACATTCCAACGGCCAATCACTCTTTCTGTGAAGAACTTCTTCCTAACATCCAGCCTAAACCTCCCCTGGTGCAGCTTGAGACTGTGTCCTCTTGTTCTGGTGCTGGTTTCCCAGAAGAAGAGACCAACCCTCCTCACCTGGCTACAACCTCCCTTCAGGTAGTTGTAGACAGCAAGGTCTCCCCTGAGCCTCCTCTTCTCCAGGCTAAGCAGCCCCAGCTCCCTCAGCCTCTCCTCACAGGGCTGTGCTCCAAAGCCCTCACCAACTTTGTTGCCCTTCTCTGGACACATTCCAGCAACTCAGCATCTTTCCTAAACTGAGTGGCAGAGGCTAGCCAGAACCTGATACCAGGAATTTAAAATTACTAGAGATAAGGAAGAGTGGCCTTCTAACTGAAATAGTGCCTGCTGTTTTCAGTATCCATCTGTTTTTTCCCAAATTAGACAACAGTTTGTCACTCTGTCTTGATGAGAGGTCTTTAAAAGGACTTCGTCCCTCGGTGCAATGTTACAAAGACGTTTCCAATATCTTAAGCCTCGTGGATTTCAGAGCTCTTCTAATTTTTGGACTAGGAAGGTTTGTTTAGGTTTTAAACAGTTGGAGCATTCAATGTTATGAATCATTAAGGCATTGGGGGAGTAACTGATTGCAGCCCTTCTACAAATACCTTGCTCCCCAGTAAGTCTTTGGCCAGGAACTATTACCCCCAGGGGTTACCTCGTTTAGGTTTCAACAAAGGTTTGACCTTTCTGTCCATTCTTAAAATACATATCTGTCAATACTAACCTTTTTCCATGCCTTCAGCATGTATGAAATATATCAAGCTGGAAGGTCAACACTATTTTTTTTTCCTTTTAGCTATAATTCATCATGCTTACAACATTAATGATGTTATTCTGTAGAGTCTTGGACTAAAGTCATGGCTTTAGGATTAGAAGCCAAAGGCAATGAATCTCATAACATCTGGATAAAGCTCTCAGTAAGAAAAAATGAGAAGGAGGGGAATCATACCAAGCATGCTGACATTCTAGCATTGCGACCACAGCACCAGCCCTTGTCCTTCAAGTATTGACACATGGGAAATCCCCACACTTCCTCTGGATATTCTGCATAATGGAGAGAAAAAAACCAAAACCAACACTAAAAACCAGGCACAGCTTTCATCAGCTATTTTTCCCCTCACTTATGGAATTCACAATGTATTAAACAAGATGAACAGTAGTTAATGGCAACAGAAAAACTTAACTCTACTAGTCCAGCACCAAAACACACACTAGTGGTATTAAAAACCTATTTTTCCCCAAAACAGATGGTTTTGGTTTATGCTGGATTGCTGATAATTTCACAATTTCCCAAGCACTTTCAAGTGTCTTTTATGAAAGTCCATTGAAAAAATGCTCCAAGGGACAAGAGAAGTTTGCAAATCCCCATGGCACCCATACCATGCCATGGGTCACAATATAGAATAGATTAGAATAGAATAGAATAGAATAGAATAGAATAGAATAGAATAGAATAGAATAGAATAGAATAGAATAGAATAGAATAGAATAGAATAGAATGGAATAGAATAGAATGGAATAGAATAGAATAGAATAGACCAGACCAGGCTGGAGAAGACCTTCAAGATCATCACATCCAACCCATCATCCAACACCATCTAATCAACTAAACCATGGCACTAAGACCCCACCCAGTCTCCTCCTAAACACCTTCAGTGATGATGATTCCACCACCTTCCTGGGCAGCACATTCCAATGGCCAATCACTCTCTCTATGAAGAATTTCTTCCTAACATCCAGTCTAAACCTCCCCTGGCACAGCTTGAGCCTGTGTCCTCTTGTTCTAGTGCTGGTTGCCTGGGAGAAGAGATCAACCCCTGCCTGTCTACAACCTCCCTTCAGGTAGTTGTAGACAGCAAGAAGGTCTCCCCTGAGCCTCCTCTTCTCCAGGCTAAGCAACCCCAGCTCCCTCAGCCTCTCCTCACAGGGCTGTGCTCCAAACCCCTCCCCAGCTTTGTTGCCCTTCTCTGGACACGTTCCAGCAACTCAACATTTTTCCTAAACTGAGGGGCCCAGGACTGGACACAGGACTCACCTCCCTGCTCCTGCTGGCCACACTGTTGGTATGTATTGGGTTGGACTGAGCTGGAGTTAATTCTCCTCACAGCATCTTTCTAGTGCTGTGTTTTGCAGCAGTAGTTGATAACACAGCAGTGTTTTGGCTAGTGTTGAATCTAGTATCCAGGCTGTCCCCTTTCAACATTTCCCTGCCCATTGAGGGGAGGGCAAGATCTTAGGAGGGGATACGGCTGAGCCAGCTGACCCAGACTGGCCAAAGAGGTATTCCATACCATATGACATCAGCTCAGGTATAAGAATGAAGTGAAAGAAGTAAGTGTGGGGTTTTGTCCATGGGGTCTATCCTCCCAAGTAACCACCAAGCTTAGAGAGCCCTGATTCCTGAGACAGAGCATCATTCTGCTGATGGGAAGTAGAGACTAACATCTCTCTGCTTTTTGCTTCCATGTGGTCTATTGCTGTTTGCTCATTACTGTTAATAACTTGCTCCTATCCTATTACTGTCTTCTGTCTTGTTTTTTTCCTCCTCTCCCCCTGTCCACTTAAGAGGGGGAATGATAGACTGGCTTTGGTGGGCATTTGGCCTCCAGGCCAGGGCCAAACCACCACAGCTGGGCAGTCATTCAGTGTAGCAGGACTTCAGCATTGCTTCTCACTGGGTTCTGCTCCTATCATAAACATCTTTTGAACGTAGCACAGCACAATGTGTATTTGTTTATTTCAGTCCTGAAGGCCCACGCTTTGCTGTGAAGCAGAATGTTTGTTTTCCAGAAAAGAGCAGCTGCAAAGGCTCTTGCTGTGTCTTCAAAACACTGAGAAGCATTTGCATCACAATCTGTCCTCAGTTTGGTTTAGCACTATTTATATTTCAACTAGCAATACCATTCTTCGAGTTTAACATTGATACAAATGTGGGAGAATTAAAGTACGGGGATTATTTTCATAATGCCCAGGTTTAAATGGAGAAAAAAAAACTCTACAGTGTTTTGGATATTTATTAGCATATTTGTCAGCTGATTTGCTTTTTTCTTTTTTTAATATGAAGCTGAATGAGAGTTACTACATTCTTGAAAACAAAACCCCACCAAGTTGGCTAGGATCCTGGCTTTTCAGCACAAAAAGATGACTCAGGCATATTTAAAGATAAATCATGTAATGGGGTGAAAAAAAGGACAGCAAAAGTACTGCTCTTCAAATTGACCGACAGTCTGAGACCCATAGCATCATAGAATCAAGAAGGTTGGAAAAGCCCTCAAATGCACACATATAAGCAGAATTCATTTCATGGAAGTTAAGCAAAAAAAAAGGGGAGGGCAGGGATTGAGAAACTATAAAGGATATGACCCCACTCCCCACAGTGAAAGCCCTGATTTCCTAGCAGTAGTTCCCAATCTTAGCTGATCTGTACAGAATAAGAGCCAGCAGGTAATCTGCTGCAGGCAACCTGACACTTAGCTCTCCTTTTATCCCTGAGAAATGTCAGAGGCTCCTAGGGGATGAATACTGGTTTAAGGGTTTTAATTCTAGATAATTTGCAGCAGGGGGAAGAAAATTCCTTTAGATACACAGATGAAGTTTGTGAAAACAGTTTGCCACTGGTTCCAGCACTAGGAATGCACTAAATGTCTGGTGACAAACTATAAATCATTAATTATCTTCAAGCCTAATTATCAAGTACATGGAACAAAACTGACTATTGCCACTGCAGCAGGGTAGGTAATGAGAACTTCTAAAATATATATTTTGCAAGAGAAACAACGTCTGCCATGGTTTCTAGTGCATGAGTCACACTAAGAAGTCTAAAACACATACTAAAATATTTCCAAACAAAAAAAATTGCAAAGAAAGATGAAAGCATTGATCTTTTCAATAAACCCCTTCCAATTTGCACCCTGTCCTCTAGGCAAACTAATCATCCATGCAAGTTAAAGTTACTGCCTACTGAGCTACAATCTTAATAGTGGTTCATAGCATTCATGCTGCTGAAGGGCCTGGAGAATAAATCTGATGAAGACTGACTGAAGGCCTGGAGAATAAATCTGATGAAGAGTGACTGAAAGCTTGGACAATAAATCTGATGAAGAGTGACTGAAGGAGCTGGGAATGTTTAGCTTGGAAAAGAGGAAGCTGAGGGGAGACCTCATTGTGCTCTACAACTACCATGAAAGGACATTGTGGAGAGGCTGGTGCTGGTCTCTTCTCACAGGTAATTAAAGATACAACAAGAGGGAATGGCCTCAAGCTATGACTGGGTAGGTTTAGACTGGACATTAGGGAAAAAAAAAATTAGGTAAAGAGTGGTCAGGCATTGGAATGTGCTGCCCAGGGAGGTGGTTGAGTCCCCAAGCCTGGATGTGTTCAGAAGTGGTTTTGATGTGCTACTTGGCGATATGGTTTAGGGGTGAACCTTGTAGAGCAGGGTTCTGGGTTGGACTTGGTGATCCTGAGGGTCTGCTCCAACCTGAAGGTTTCTGTGATTCTGTGATAATACTTATGACACTTTTGAAAAAAAGTAATTAGGCAAAGCACCATCTTCATTTAAATTACTGAAAGAATAAAGCAGGAGAAAAAAAGAGAGAAATGAATGCTCTACCTTAGAATTTCTTACGCGTATCCAAAGCTGACCACAGATCTACAATATTGCCTTGAATTCGATTTATTGTTCCATATCCATTTCACTTACAAGCACACTGATTGGACAGCAATGTGCTCTTGTGGACAAGAAGGCCAATGGGATCCTGGGGTGCATTAAGAAGAATGTGTCCAGCAGATTGAGGGAGGTTCTCTCCCTCTGCTCTGCCCTAATGAGACCTCACCTGGAATACTGCATCCAGTTTTGGGCTCCCCAGTTTAAGAGGGACAGGGATCTACCAGAGAGAGTCCAACAGAGGGCTACAAAGATGATTAAGGGACTGGAAGACTGCCTTATGAGGAAAGGCTGAGAGACCTGGGGCTGCTTAGTCTGGAGAGGAGAGAGTGAGAAGGGATTTAATAAATGTTTATAAATATCTGAGGGATGGGTGTCAAGAAGGAGGGGAAAATAATTCTTTACTGTAAAGGTCACAGAGCACTGGAACAGGCTCCTCAAGAGAGGTTGTGGAGTCATCTTCTCTGAAGACTTTCAAGACCTGTCTGGATGTATTCCTGTGTGACCTCCACTATATTCTATGGTTATGTGCTCCTGCTCTGGCAGTGAGGTTGGACTCAATGATCTCCAGAAGTCGTTTCTAACCCCTAACACCCTGTGATCCTGTGAACTGTAGAAATATCCCAAACCACTCAAGCAACATTTTCAGTATGAATATCCTGTGGAAGATCTCCCAGCAAACAGTTCAAGCGTTCAATAGCACATGAGGCAATAATGTTATAATTCAGCATACAGGAGCCAAGTAGACAGAATTCCTTCCATGAAAATTTAACAAAATGGGGAAATCCATTTGATGACCTGAACTGAACCTATGCTGTGGTATAACCCCAGAACCTATGAGTTAAATAGCTATCATTTTACCTCTACATTAACCCCTTAAACAGACCTAATCACATGAATTGTAAAGAAATAGAAAGCACAACAATGATATTAATGATTTATTACTTAGATCAACTACAACTTCTCTCATTATGATTTTAGTCCCTCTGGGCACAGAGACAAGCTTCAGGCAAACCTTATTGTTGTTATCATCCTATTCACAGGTCCATGAAAACCCTTACTGGCTCAGCAGTGTTTCAAAGACATTTTCTAAAAGACTTGCTTAACTAACAAAATAATTAAATGTAGCTAGGAAATAGGATTTCCAAAATATAGAACACTGAGTGTTTCCTACTTAGTTTTTCTTTGGTTGGTTGGTTGGCTGGTTGTGGTTTGGTGGTTTTTTTGCTATAGAAAAAATATCTGGCAGCAGGAGATGAAAGGATTTTTAGGGACACAAAAATGATGAAGGGGTTTGAACGCCTCTGCTGTGAGGACAGGCTGAGGGAGCTGGGGTTGTTCAGCCTGGAGAAGACTCCAGGGACACCTAATAGCAACCTTCCAGTACCTGAAGGGGGCCTACAGGAAAGATGAAGAGAGACTGTTAACAAAGGCCTGTAGAGATAGGACAAGGAGCAGTGGCTTCAAACTAGGGAAGGGCAGATTTTATACTAGATGTTAGGAACAATGTCCAGCTGATTCCTTTCTGATGTTTTAGTGTCTCACCTTTGCCCATCTTCACAGTCTGTACTCCCAGTTTTCAAATTCCACTACAGTTATGAAGTATAATTCCCCAATTTGCCTCTCTACTGCAGTGCATGATTTAAGTATTTATGATAGTAATTCCCACTGATTCCTGGAGCTGTTTTTCAAAGGTTTTATTGATTTTTTTTTTCTCCCCCCCATTTTCTCTGTTTCAAAGCATGAGAAACCTGGAGATCAGGCACTTATTAATTCACTTCAGTTGTATTTTTGTACTTCACATCCAGTGCACTTCAGTGTCTATGATCTCTTTCTGTGATCATAAAAGAAGAAAAACAAAGATGAAAATAAAAGAAATGCAAGACTGTGTGAAGGCTGCATTTTGAACCACTAGAGAATACTCAAGGCAAAAAGAAAAGCAGTGCCAACTGTACAGAAAAAGCACAATTTACTGAAGATCAGAAACAGCTGCCAGTATGAGGTAATTGTGCAAGAACTGCCAAGCACACTGAAAGCTCTCTGTATATGTGTGTATATGGCCAACATATACCTGTTGGCCAACAATGCTTTGGCATTCTTGCCAAAGACAAGTAGCTGAGACAGGTAACATGACGTGGCTGAATCTGCAAGGCTGGCACTGAGATCTGCTTTTCAGCTGTTTAGTTCAAAGAGCAGCACCTGAGAGATAACAACCACAGGAATCACATCCTTGCTTGGGTACTTCCTGACACAGTGATGGTCAGATGAAAAAATGCAATAATAGACAGGACTAAATTATCCCCTTTCCTCTTGTTCCTAATTATCCTCTGCCCCATCACTGCTCTTTTAGTAATTGAAGTTGTTAGAAAATCAATGTATTCTTAGGAGTAAAGTATCCCTAAGAGCAAACAGCCAAATTGCATCTCTACCCATCTAAAGAGCTGTGATCTAAGAAGCCTTGTACTTCCTTCTGTCTAAATAGAGTCTTCTTTCTTCCAAGGAATATAGCCAGAATTCTTAGCAGTGTAAAACTTAAAGAAAAAGGAAAAAAGACAACAAAAACCCCAAACTAAAGCAAACCCCCCCCAAACAAGCAATGACAAAAAACCCCAACTAACCCAAACAAAACACCAAGAACCAAAAAAACCCCAAGCAAACCAGGGCATATTAGAGAACTGTAAATGACATTACAAATGTAAATTCATTTCCCTCCTTGTCTTCAATATTTTGATCTCAGATTCATTAAAGAATCACAGAACTCCTGAGGTTGGAAAAGACCTTTCAGATCATCTAATTCAGTGCTAACTCTGTCACATACACCACTAAATCATGTCCCTAAGCACCACATCTATGTACCTTTTAAATGTCTCCAGGGATGGTGATTGAACCACTTCCCTGGGTAGCCTGTCCAAGTTCATGATACCCCTTTTGGTGAAGAAATCTTTCCTAATAGTCAAACCTCCCCTGGCACAACTTGAGGCCATTTCTTTCCCTATCACTTGCTACTTGGGAGAAGAGATCATATCTACCTTGCTACAAACTCCTTTTAGATAGTTGCAGAGTGCTAAGATCTCCCCTCAGTCTCTTCTCTCCAGGCTAAACAACTCCAGTTCCCTTAGCTACTTCTCATGAGACTTATTCTCTAGACCCTTCACCAGCTTTGTTTCTCTTGTCTGGACCTGCTCCAGCAACCCAACGTCCTTCTTGTAGTGAGGGGCCCAAAACTGAATGTGGTACTTGAAATGCTTCCTCACCTACTAATAACAGAAAATGATCACTGAAAACTAAAAGAAAATATTCATGGCAACACCAAGTGAAAGATGAACAAGCAGTTTCTGACAGTTTTATGTCAGTACTGGCATTTCAGGAGGGGGCACAGTAAGATAGGAAGGGATTCCCATTCTTCTAGACTGCTGCTTTGAAGGCCTGGAATGACTTATAATCCACCCAAATCACAGATGTAGATTGAGGACAGAGACAACAAGCTCAGAAGTTGCTCAGTGAAGAGGAAGCCTGGACCCCCAGACAAAACCAGAGTTCATCCTAGTCCTACCAACAAACCCAGTAACTCCCATAAAAGTTGAGGCTAATAGCTGTGAGAGGAAATTAAAACAAATTCTTTTCTAACCCTGTATTAAAATGTTGCTTTTCAGACCTGTTACCTAACTCCAGGAACTTAGCAGTAGTCATATAAAAATTCAACAACAGAAACATGAAACTCCCACTCCAACAGCCAGCAAACAAGAAATGAAGACAGCCTTTAATTTGGACACATACGTGGTGTATTAAACACTAGGCCATTTCCACTTGCATGATGATTCAAGAGCCAACAGCAATTTCCCAAACCCCATTATATTCTGGTACTGAAAATGATAACTATAATATTGAAAATGTTACATTTTTGCAAAGTGCTAATTACACCTCCATTAACAGGAAAGGAAAAGGACCCCTATTTTTTTGAATTAAATTACCTGGCAAAAAAGTAATAATCTCATCTTTACTGGCAAACATGGTGAGTGCACAAACCCTCTTCAGTGCAAAAATAAAACACACTTATAGGATACACAATCCATAGGATCACAGAATATATTTGGTTGGATGAGACCTCAAAGATCATAAAGTGCCCTGAAAATGTATAAGCTGAAGACAGAATACTTCTATGAGGAGAGGCTGAGGGAGCTGGGATTGTTTAGCCTGGAGAAGAGGAGGCTCAGGGGAGACCTTATTGCTCTCTACAACTACCTGAAGGGTGGTTGTAGCCAGGATGGGGTTGGTCCCTTCTCCCAGACAACCAGCACCAGAACAAGAGGACACAGTCTCAAGCTGCACCAGGGGAAGTTAAGGCTGGAGGTGAGGAGAAAGTTCTTCATTGAGAGAGTAGTTAGCCATTGGAATGTGCTGCCCAGGGAGGTGGTGGAGTCACCGTCCCTGGAGGTGTTCAAAAGGGGATTGGACGTGGCACTTGGTGCCATGGTTTAGTTATGAGGTCTGCAGTGATAGGTTAGACTTGATGGTCTTTGAGGTCTCTTCCAACCTTGGTGATTCTGTAATTCTGTAACTGCCCTCCTCCCAGTTGCCATTAGCTGGCAGATTTATGCATTATCTTAGTGGAAACAGGTCTTCTGTAATAAACATGAGATCTGCCTACGTAAGCAGCATGGGAGTGGATACACCATTATTATAACAGAAGTCTTCTGCATGACAAACCCTGTAACATCCAAGTTGGAATTAACACTAAAAGGTCACACTGTACATGGAATTTTCTCACAGAAGCTTTGAAACTGCAATACTCAGTGTAGAATGTCATGCTTAAAAAGAATCCTGCTGAAATCATTCAAATACAAGAAGGACCTGGACATGCTGGAATGTGTCCAGAGAAGGCCCACGAGGATGATCAGAGCTCCTCTCCTATGAAGACAGACTGAGAGAGTTGGGGTTTTTCAGTTTGGAGAAGAGAAGGCTCCAAGGAGACCTTCTTGTAGCCTTCCAGTATCTGAAGAGGACCTAAAACAAAGCTGAGGAGCGACTTTTTAGCGTGTCAGGGAGTGATAGGACTGTGGGGAACGGAGCAAAATCAGAAATGGGTAGATTCAGATTGGATGTTAGGAAGAAGTTCCTCCCCATGAGGGTGATGAGACACTGGCACAGGTTGCCCAGGGAGGTGGTGGAAGCCTCATCCCTGGAGGTTTTTAAAGCCAGGCTGGATGTGGCTCTGAGCAACCTGATGTAGTGTGAGGTGTCCCTGCCCATGGCAGGGGGGTTGGAACTAGATGATCCTTGAGGTCCCTTCTAACCTGGACAATTCTATGATTCTATGAAATTGTGTAGCCTACTTATATGCTGTAGACAGTATATAAGACAAGGACATCTTCAACTCTATATATATTTTCCTCATGCGAGAAAGATGAGTAGAAAGGCAGCATCCTAAGACTTATGAAAAACAATCATTGTCCCCAAAAGTGTGGAGATACATTAAATGACTTTGCAGAAACTCTATTTCAAGACTGAGACCTAAATTTTCTGAAGTTCTATATTTGAAAATGGCCTTTGACCTCAAAAGACCTTTTCTTCCCTGTCTTGTTTTATTTTGAAAGCTCTTTTTTATTTGTTCTCCCTTGTCAAATGAGACAATGAGTTCATTTGCCAGTTTTGGTGTAAACTGCACAATGGAAGAGGTTTGAAGCAACCAATTCTTTTTCTACTTCAAAAAAAGGTAAAATAGACAATAATTTGATAGTTTATAGTTTTCAGAATATTACCATTACATTCCTGCAGATATTACTGAAATAAATACTGAAGTGTTATATTGAACACGTGTAGTTCATCATTTTCATGACATTTTATTTCCACAGAATTCATGGTAGAGTCCTCAGTAACTGCTGGGAAAACAGGCATTAGTTCACATACCATTATAGAATCATAGAATCAGTCAGGGTTGGAAGGGACCACAAGGATCATCTAGTTCTAACCCCACTGCCATGGGCAGGGACACCTCACAGTAGATCAGGCTGGCCAGAGCCTCATCCAGCCTGGCCTTAAACACCTCCAGGGATGGGGCCTCAACCACCTCCCTGGACAACCCATTCCAGGGCTTCACCACTCTCATGGGTAAGAACTTCCTCCTCACCTCCAGCCTGAATCTCCCCACCTCCAGCTTCATTCCATTCCCCCTAGTCCTAGCACCTGAGATCCTGAGAAGTCCCTCCCCAGCCTTCTTGTAGGCCCCCTTCAGATACTGGAAGGCCACAATTAGGTCACCTCAGAGCCTTCTTTTAGCTCCTTGCCATTGACAAACAAAGGCTGTCACTAAGCACAGACTATTCTTACAGGAGTCAGGGAAGGAATTGCCCTATTCAGACCAGTAGAAAATATGCAGCAACACCGTATCTCAACTGTTGCCATGCAAAACAAGAAATTGAGCTTTCTAACCAAGGATTTATAGCTTTATTAATTCTTCTGCTGTCAGTCTAATTAGTCTTTTTGTACTAGACCTCAATAGTAGTCCTTATAAAAAAAAAGTGATTTTTTTTCTTTCTACTCACTATATAATTTTTATTATGTTCTAAATATTCTGATTCCATTTCAGAGCATGAAATTGTTGAGGTATGAGTCTGAATCTCCTTGAGAGAGCACAAGCTATTTAATTCTGTTCTGCATGGTGATAGCAAGGAAAAAAAAAAGCTTATTGCCATATAATTTTCTTAGGTCAGTAGTGTAATCATCACAGGCAAACAAAACATTTTGCTTTCAACACTTCAAAGAGTAAAAAAATTAATTTGCATAGACCTCAATTTTTTTCTTTAATCTGAAAAACTCTTTCACTTTTGGCAGCTATCTGAGAGCCCCCAGATTTCTGTATAGATAGCAGTTATAGGTCTACTGTCGTAACCAAGCTACAAAGGATTGCTCAAGGAAATAAAGCTGGGGTAAAAAGCTAAATGCTGTTCTTAAGCCACAGTGCTGCTTCGTGGAAGGAACTCACCACATGAAATAGCTAAAACTGAAGGCTCCCCAGAAGAAGATACAGGAAACTAGATGCTGTAAAACAGATGAAATGACCAAACTGTGGTGTGCAACTGCACTGTTCTTTGGTTCTAGAGATTTCGAAAGCAGGTAAAGTAATATTAATGCTTATGAAAAGCTCAAGGGAAGCTCCAGGGAGCTTCCAGAGAGGAAGCCTCACATTTATATGGAAAAAAGAAGTATTAAAAAAAAGAGTAATTGGATACATGAGCAGATGTGTATTTGGGAAGAGTGAAGGTGACTTTCTCAAAGGGAAGTCATGCCCCACAAACATATTGGAATTTCTTTTTGAAGGCTTCAAGCAACACTCAAACATGAATAATAGAGTGGGTTTCCAAATAGCATTCAACAAGACAATTAGAGAAACTATCAAACCACAGAACAAGATAAAAAGTATTCCTATGGGCAAGCAATTGACAGAAACAGAGGATGGGAATAAAATACATTTTCTCATGGAGGAGAGAGATCACCAGCAGAGGCCGAGGGAGATTTGTGATGGCACAGATTGATGACAGAATCCACAAATAGCCTGAAAAAGTTAACGAAGAATAGGACAAAGTTTGCTGATGATACTGTGGGAAATAAAAATTAGACATGAAGTGGCATATAAAATCCAATGCAGATGAAAGTGCATCCAGTTCTGGGCCCCCCCAGTTTAGGAAAGATAATTGACTTGATAGACTGTGTCCAGAGAAGGGCAACAAAGCTGGGGAGGGGTTTGGAGCACAAGCCCTATGAGGAGAGGCTGAGGGAGCTGGGGTTGCTTAGCCTGGAGAAGAGGAGGCTCAGAGGAGACCTTATTGCTCTCTACAACTACCTGAAGGGAGTTGTAGCCAGGACAGGGCTGGTCTCTTCTCCCAGGCAAACAGCACCAGAACAAGAGGACACAGTCTCAAGCTGTGCCAGGGGAAGTTTAGGCTTGAGGTGAGGAGAAAGTTCTTCACAGAGAGAGTTGTTAGCCATTGGAATGTGCTGCCCAGGGAGGTGGTGGAGTCACCATCCCTGGAGGTGTTCAAAAGGGGATTGGACGTGGCACTTGGTGCCATGGTTTAGTCAGGAGGTCCGTGTTGAAAGCTTGGACCTGATCTTTGAGGTCTCTTCCAAGCTTGGTGATTTTGTGATTCTGTGATTTTGTGAAAGCAAAGGCCCGAGAATGGGATATAAGTAATATAGACACTAAAGCTATATTCTCACGTCTACCAATGTAGCAGACAGTTTGAAAGCAAGGTAACCATTAACATATAAAGTGTTTGTGTGTGTATATATATATAAATAGTCTATATATAATAGTCTATATGTATTTATATGTAAACCCATATATATTTATAGATAAAAATACATAAAATATAATATATGTAAACATACCAAGTGCACTTTGATAGCAAAGCAAAGAACTACAGAAATTCATTACCTGCAATAGTGGAGACAAAACACAGCCTACAAAATTCTCAGCTATTTCAACTATTTAAGTACCTTGAAAAAAAAATCAGTGAAAGATGTTTCTAATCTAACATCATGAGCATGATGAAAGTTTGGCCCTTGTTTAAAGGTTGGGAGTATCTCAGTGGATTTATGCCAACGCAAACTAATTGCTTGTATGCTTTGTAGTGTGTTCAATCACAAAAATAACAGGGAAATTATGTCATCCAATTTTTTCATTCCGCCATTAATATTAATGAACAACTCTGTATTCAAAAGTGTTAAGCCTGGAGCATAACCAAGAACAATTATTTATCTTCAGCAATTCTGAAATCTTAGTGGACTCATACTGCAAAGTGATACCAAAACCTTGTGTGCACTTTCCAATGCTAAGAGAAAGAAAGAATAATTATGGAGTAAAGACTATTTAAGATCTGTGTAAGCAATTCCAAGTGACATAAAATTCCTGAGAGTGTCTTCTGAGATTCTAATTAAATGGGAACAAATGCCATTTCCTCTTCTCCTGAGATTTTTCAGTGCAAAGAAATCTTCACTACCCTCATCAAAACCCCAGCTAGTTTTGTCACAAACTCATGGAAACATGCCCTGTGCAGCAATATCTAAAGATCCCTCAGAAAGTAAACCAAGCTTTTTGATCTTCTGCTTGGAAATGTTTTCCTGTGTTACCATGGTATCAGTGATAGTTATTTTAAGACATTGCCTGTGGAGCATCTTTGAGAATACACCTAGGCAACACATAAATCATCTGTACTCTAATACTTCTAAGACAGTAACTAATCTTCCCATATTTCAGGGGAAGAGAGTGATATGAAGCCATTATGTTTGCGTAAGGAATCCTTTAGAAAACTCAGTTTTGAAGTTTTTGTCTGCCTCACCCACCTTATTCAAGGCCTTTTCAGTTTTAACAAATCTAATAAATTCTGTATGTGGATTTTGACTCCTCTTGCACTTTCAGTGCCCTTAATTTTATTCACTAGCTTTTAGAAGTGAGAGCTTAGCAAATATAGTCTAAGTTTATATTTGCGGAACTTGAGAGTTCAAGGCTCTTATTTATTCTGCAAAAGGTTTACTGACTTCTTCCTTACTTAGAAGCTACTCTGCACAGCTTCCAGGGTGGCTCTAGAACTCCTCTGCCCAGCATGTATCTTCTTCCTAGACAACAGCTAGCAGGAATTTACCAGAGACTGACCAACTTCATTGCTATGTGTATGAGAAGAAGGGGAGTGCATAGACATAGTTTACACTTACTTTAGCAAGACCTTCAGCAAGATTTCCATAGTATCTTTACAGACAAAGATATGACTCAGACAGGTGGACTGTAAGATGGATAGAAAATTCACAGGACTCTGAAGTTTAGCAGGTCAGCCTGCAGTCTAAGGGATGTGATTATTCCCCTGTTTCAGCACTCGATGATCTCAAAGGTCTTCTCCAACCTGGTCTGGTCTATGCTATGCTATGCTATGCTATGCTATGCTATGCTATGCTATTCTATTCTATTCTATTCTATGCTATGCTAAATTGGTAATGCCCCAAAGCACTGCACTCAGATGAGTGATTTGTGTGTGTGTGTGTAGTAATTCACATTGTAGGGACTTAATTCCACTCCTGGTTGTATATGTACAACTCAACATAAATGGATGCTGCGTGCAGGCAGCCAAAGGCAAAATCTGGTACAAAAATAATTCAAAAAGATGAAAACAAGCTGGACTAAAAAAGGTCTCCACATTTTACAAATGAAGTAACAGAATAAAACCAGCTGTATTCATAATCACACAAAACATGAATGTCCCTAATTTCAGTAGGAATCTTAGGAATACTCTGTGTGAATGACCCACATAACGTAATTAAAAGCAGTACTGAAGGAGCCACTGGAAAGGAACAAACACAAGGAGGTTATTAATTAAAACATGTATTACTCTCAACATGCAAACTCTCAGCCACAAGTTAAGCTCAGAAGACTTACTTTCTTGGTTTTCAAACTGTTCTGACAACAGATGGTAGCAGCAGCCTACGCTGCACACTGCTTTGATTTCAGGCTTGGCAGTAAAAATGCGTAGGGTATTTGCAGCAAGATCACCACATGTATGTAGCCCCACCATCACACAGTCCTAAGGAAAAAAAGGAAGAAAAGCAACAATAAAGCTGTTCACCTTCAACCCTCTTCACCTGCAAGGGCATAAATAACACCTACAAACTCTTGAGACCCAAACATGCTGCAAATGGTTATGGAGCTGTAAGTTTTCAACACACAAACTTCATGAGGACTCCTACTGTTCTGGTGTAAAATTTTTCACTGCAGAAGAGAAGGACTTCAGTGCTAAGGAACTGAAAGACCTGGGGCTGTTTCATCTTTAGAAGAGAAGGCTGAGAGAAGATCTTACCAAGGTCTATAAATATCTGAGAGGTGGGTGTCTAGATGAAGGTGCCAGTCTCTTTTCAATGGCCCCCAGTTGATAGGACAAGGAACAACTGGGTACAAGACAGAACACAGGAGGTTCCACCTCAGCATGAGGAGAAACCTCTCTACTGTGAGTGTGACAGGGCACTGGAACAGGCTGCCTAGAGAGGCTGTGGAGTCTCCTTCTCTGGAGACTTTCAAAACCTGTCTGGATGCATTCCTGTGTGGCCTGCCCTATGTCATCTTGTTTTGGCAGTATGGTTGGACTTGATGATCTCCGGAGGTCCCTTCCAACCCCTTAACAATCTGTGATTCTGTGAAACCCCCATGCATTGCCTCTGTGGAGAGACAGATTGTCATGGCTTTGTTCAGGTCAGGAACTACCCATCTCTGCACTCTGCCTTCACCAGCCATTAAGGAAGCAGAAATTCAAGACTGTGAACAGGAGCTGCTTTATCTACATGGAAATGAACATCTATGAGGTGACTGAGCACAGGTCATTGTCTCATCTCAGCTTTCCTGTCATTTTTATTAATGACACTGCTACTTCTTTTACTTTAGATTTGCTGCTGTAAATCTGGCTGGACCTATCTATGGCATTTCTACTATTTTAAATTGCAGAAATCAAACCCATTTTGTAAATAATGTGAAAAGCAGGCTTTGTTGCTCTCAAAACTGCAGTGCTGTCACAGCTTTACAGTGTGCTTACTACTATTCAACAACAAATGTTCATTTCCTTCAATAGCACAAATTAAGAACCTTGGCTTCAGATGATCTGTTCTTCTATTTTATTTTCTGCTTTCCTGGTTTCCCAAAATTTCCTTTACCCCTCTGTTTTCCCCTCCTTCTCCTTACCATTCATAACCTTCCAGCATTATCAGTTGGAATGTATATGAAATTGCTATATGTTGTTGATGTTTCAGCCTTTTTCATGAACAAGGTTATCAACAAAGAATTATCAACAAGAAATTATTTAGCTTGGAGGAGACTGAGGGGCGACCTCATTCATGTTTATAAATATGTAACATCTCAAGCTGTGCTGGGGGAGGTTTAGGCTGGATGTTAGGAGGAAGTTCTTCGTAGTAGGAGAGATTGGCCATTGGAATGGGCTGCCTAGGGAGGTGGTGGAGTCACCACTACTGGAGGTGTTTAGGAAGAGACTGGATGGGGTGCTTGGTGCCATGATTCAGTTAGTCATGAGGTGTTAGGTGATAGGTTGGACTTGATGGTGTCTGAGGTCTTTTCCAACCTTGTTGATACTGTGACTCTGTGATTTTCGCTGCTATATATTTTCTCACCTATCTGCATTATATGACACATGTATGTGTGAAACAGTAAAACCTCCACTTCTCCTGTTTTGATTTTAGGTTTTTTGGTTTTGTTTTTTTATATCTTCCTGTCCTCTTTCTCATCCTTCCACTTTGTACTGCTTCTCTCCTCTTGCCCTCTCCTTGTCTTGGGATACCAGATTTTTAGGTGGCAAAAGCACAATTTCAGTCCAGTTTAGTTTTTAAAGACTTTTTTTCCTGTCAGTCAGCTTTAGCTCACCATTTCACAAAGCTTTCTTCCACATGCAATTACAGAAATAGTGGAAGAGGATTAAAGTTTGGAAGCTAAGGGAAGATGTGCACTTGCAAGGACAACATTTAAAGCCCAGCACAGGAAAAATCAGAGAGATTCTTTCAGGACAAAGCTAGTGCAAGATGGCTTCCACAAGCAAAAGAGAGGAAACACATTACAATGCTCAAAATTTCTGGACAATACATGGGCAGTCTGTCTATGTCAGATACACTTTTGGACCCTCACTGACATCAGCAAGGTAGCCTCGGGATAACTGACAGCACTTTCTGGATCACTGGCTTAAGTGTAGCAAAATTTGATATCTCAGTGTTGGTCCTGGACTATACATAAGCAAGCATTCATAGAATCATAGAATGACTTAGGCTGGAAGGCATCTTAGAGATCATCTATTCCAACCACCCTGCCATGGGTGAGATACCTCACAACTAGACTTGTCCCTCCCAGGAAGGAGGCATCCACAACCTCCCTGAGCAACCTATTCCAGAGTCTCACCACCCTCATAATGAAGAACTTCTTCCTAAGATCCAGTCTAAACTTACCTTCTCTCATCTTAAAATCACTCCTCCTTGTCCTATTGCTAGATCCCCTTATGAAAAGTCCTTCTCCAGCCTTACTGTAGGGTCCCTTCAGGTATTGGAAGGCAGCTCTAAGGTCCCTTCAGAGTCTGTATCTATATTTCATCAGCAGACTAATTTCAGGACTTACAGCATAAATCAGTGAATGCTAATTCCCCATTTGTCCTCATCTTAGGAAAATTTGATTAAAAACATCAATTCATGGTTACAACAACAACAACATAATTGCTCATATTTGTAAAATGATGTATTTTGTTTTCCACCCAAAATTGTCAAAATACCTGTAATACCTGTAAAGGATTGAATGTTTCCAAGTTTCTAATGGCATGCATTTGTCACACCTAATATGCACTTTAGATATGGCTATTTTTTAGCACAATAAAGTTTTTACCTTTGCTGACAGTAATTTGTATTTTCTTTTACAAAGAAAGGCATTGATATAGGATTTTTTCCACCTTTTACATCACACAAATTATGTGCCAAGAGGATATAAAATCCAACTGTGCAAATGTAAAGGCATATGCTTCATCAACAAAACCCTGCTGCTAAGACAGTCTTTTTGCAGACAGGCATGAGCCTGTCTGCATGAAGGTTGGTCTCTTCTCCCAGTCAACCAGCACCAGAACAAGAGGACACAGTCTCAAGCTGCTCCAGGGGAGGTTTAGGCTGGATTTTGGGAAGAAATTCTACACAGAGAGAGTGACTGCCCATTGGAATGTGCTGCCCGGGGAGGTGGTCGAGTCACCATCATTGGAGGTGTTTAGGAGGAGACTTGATAGGGTGGTTGGTTGCATGGTTTAGTCAATTAGGTGGGTTGGATAATAGGTTGGACTCTTCCAACCTAGTGTATTCTATTCTATTCTATTCTATTCTATTCTATTCTATTCTATTCTATTCTATTCTATTCTATTCTATTCTATTCTATTCTATTCTATTCTAACCTTAGCTTGCTCCTGACATTCTCACTCAGTAGCATTTATTATCTCAAGTTATAGGTTCATCAGCACAAACCTGTGGTCCTGAATCAGAAATTAATTACACCCTTGAATATAATAGCTCAATCAGTACTGAACACAGACAAGCCTTCATCTTTCCATAAAAGACAGTATGTATCTATCCAGATAACCTACGTTAGCTCAGACATAGGAACTGATCAGCCATACAGCTTCTGGACTTGTGGCAACTGATTTGTGCAGACACAATTTCCACCAGCTAGTGAATTACTAACTGAATTTAAATTAACTCTGAAAAATCAAAAGACAAAAATTACTTGCAAAAAAGGCTCTTTACAAACACTTTATGTGGAGTACTGTAAGCAGTAGATCGTCCTATGCCTTCTAAGTTTAACTGAAAATACAAAAATATAAAACTTTAAAAAGAAAGAAATTCCAGGGATTAATATATCCATCAACCTGCTCAATATAACCCTTTTCATTATAATTTACAGTTGTAAAATGCCTGGTTGCATATTCAAAATAACCACACAGTCACAGAATGTTAGGGGCTGGAAGAGACCTTGAAAGATCATCCAGTCCAAGCCCCCTGCCAGAGCAGGATCACTGACAGCAGATCACACAGGAACACATCCAGGCAGGTTTTGAATATCTCCAGAGAGGGAGACTCCACAATCTCCCTAGGCAGCCTGTTCCAGGGTTCTGTCAGTGTCACAGGGAAATAATTCTATCTCCTGTTTCCATGGAACTTCCTATGCCTCAATTTCAACCCATTGCCCCTTGTCCTGTCTTTGGGCATCACCCAGCAGAGCCTGGCTCCATCCTCTTGGCACTCACCCTTTACATCTTTATAAACTTGAATAAGGTCACCCTTTAGTCTCCTCTTCTCCAAGCTAAAGAGCCCCAGCTCCCTCAGTTTCTCCTTGTAAGGAAGATGTTCCACTCCCTTAATAATTTTTGTGGCTCTGTGCTGGACTCTTTCAAGTAGTTTCCTGTCCTTCTTGAACTGAGGGGCCAATCCCCAAAGAATACATTAAAAGAGAAAAGCAATCTGAGTTGCTAGACATACTTCTGCTAACTGGCTGAAAATTGGTGTTGGGCCAGAATATTCACTGACACCACTGACACCACTCTACATACACTCAGCAAACATTATCTACATATGACAATGTAAAGACAATGGACTTAAAATGTTAGTGAAACAACCTCCAGATCCATGATGATGTCATTGAGTTCTGTTTCTGCAGTGATGCACGAGGTCAGTGGGAGATACAGGTTTGATTCACCTGACCTGCCTGCTTTAGCCTTGAGAGATTCCATTTTTCTTTGCACCTTCTCCTCTTCGCAGAGTTCCTCACAATTACACTGAGATGAAGAAAAAACTTCTACAGCATCAGCAGGTAGAACATTCAGAATAGCAAGAACCTCGTCAGAAAGTTTGCTCTCATCAGATTGTGTCTGGGCCACTAAATCAGCTTCAGTTCGTTTGTTGGTTTCAGATACAACTGTTTCCGTGAAACCACAAGAAGGAACTACATCTTGGATTGTCTCTTGGTCCTGACTTTGAAGACTATTGAAGGGCTTTTCCTTGATTGCTTTATATTTAATTTCACTTTCCACTGGCCTGTCATTTGCTTCTTCCAACCTCTGGCTTTTGAGGCTTGCTCTTCCTCGACTCTGATATGCTTTCCAGTGTTTCTTCAATTTTCTGTTCCTTTCATGAGCACCATTAGTGTTGGTGTTTGAAGAGTCAATTCCATAAACTTGTAAGTTATACTGCATGGACAAAAATGAACTCAGATAGCCTTTTCCAGAACCTATATCAATCACCTAGATAACAGGGGTGAAAAAAAAAAAGAAAAAGAAAATTTGCTGTATTAATGAGCAAGACACACTGCAGTCAAATGCAAAATAATTCTGAGAAGTTCATAGAATCACAGAATCAATAAGGCTGGAAAAGACCTCAGACATCATCAAGTCCAACCTGTCACCCAACACCTCATGACTACTAAAACATGGCACCAAGTGCCACATCCAATCCCTTTTTGAACACCTCCAGGGATGGTGACTCCACCACCTCCCCGGGCATCCCATTCCAATGGCCAACAACTCTTTCTGTGAAGAATTTTCTCCTCACCTCAAGCCTAAAGTTCCCCTGGTGCAGCTTAAGACTCTGTCCTCTTGTTCTGGTGCTGGTTGCCTGGGAGAAGACACCAGCCCCCACCTGTCTACAGTCTCCCTTCAGGTAGTTGTAGAGAGCAATAAGGTCTCCCTTGAGCCTCCTCTTTTCCAGGCTAAACAATCCCAGGTCCCTTAGCCTCTCCTCATAAGGCTTGGGTTTAACAGCATGGATTCAACAGCTACCTTATCAGTATTATCCCTTCTAACACAGTTAGCTCTTTTGCTTTGTTGGCTCCCTTTCTGACTTAAAAACACAGAATTAAGTCTTATCTGACACTGTAATGATTATGTGATCTATGTTCCCTGAATTTCTGGGAAAGACTTTCAGTGTATTTTTTGACACAGAACTTCCTTCTGCTGAAGAAAAAAACCTACAAACCATCACAACACCACCTACCCTTGCTAAACTTGGTCAGGATATAGAGTTAGCAATGAAAGCATTCACAGCATGGAGCTTTAGACAGTTAACTTACAAGAAAAAAGCAGAGTGGCATTTCTCTAAGGAAAGAAAATGGTGATGATTGATTCTGTTCAGGTATCTACCAAAATTATATTGATTAGAGATAATGGCTCATTGATAGATGTTCCTGAAAGTGATTCAAGAGCATCTGTGTCTTGGTTTTGGCCTGTCACATGTTCATAAGAAAGCTTATGCTGATAATTGTAAGTCAAATTAGCAGCATATATTAAGTGGATCCATCTTAATCTCAATTGCGTTGGTTTTTTGCCAGGTAAGAATACTCAGTACAGCAATACTCTTACTACAGAGGAAAAAGAAAGATTTATTCCTTATTTTAAGCTAAAGATTTATACAGCCATGCAATTAGAAAGTAAAATGTGAACCAATATCCCTGAAGACTATGTAAAACAGTGGAGAATCCACACTATTACATAAAAAAATTTCAGCTAGGCTGCATGTGGCTCTCTCATCTGCATTCAGCATGTGATATTGCTGCACATTTATTATATAGGTATGTTACAATCATCAAATTTCTTGAATGAAATCAGCAGAGGAGTGGATTTAATGAAACAGAATTGATATAATCTAAGCAGACACTTTTAAAACTTCATTTGCCACATTTATCCCCACTGTTCTCCTAGATTACTTAAAAGTGGAGGAAACAAAATGCTCAGGTAATAATTTTAGCCACTATTTTATGCAGCTGATATTTCTGCTCTGCAGAATCTGCCTATTTCCACAAGGTTTGGAATTATTTCTGTGAAAGGCAGCACGTGGGGAGAAGCCAGCTAGAGAATTATTCCAAACTCCTATGGGTGACCTCCAGTGGCTACACAGCCAAACTGCTGCTTGAGTAAGGGTTTTCAGTTGTTTCCAAGTGAAAAGAAACCAGCAATAAATTGTTAAATTAGCACTTGGAGAACAGCTTTAAAACGAAAGGAAAACTTGACTGAAAATAAGCAGGCAACGATCTTGTGCTGAACAAACAGACGACATTAAATTAATCCCTGCTTTACCTTTGATTGATCACATAAGGAAAGGTAATCAGCAACCCACAGCTTATCTGCCAATCATGAGCCTTTAAAATGAAATTTCCATGATATAATGAACTCCAAAGGCCTGGTCCATAGTGAGTTGGGTACTATGTTTAAACACATTTTCTGGAAGAGCACAGGGAAGAACTTCGTTTCAACAGCATTCCAACTTTTCCCAGCACCAAATTTAATGGATGCTGAATCCAGAATTCCCACCAACATTACACTTTTGCAACTCCTGATGAAAATGCTGCAATTTCCAAGCGAAACTTCCCCAAATACATTAAAGAGAAAGAATGTGCATTTAAGCAAAGAGAAATCATCACTGGCTTCTTACAAGACTCTGAGGGGACCTTACAGCTCCTTTCCAATACCTGAAGACATCCTACAGGAAAGCTGGAGAGGGACTTTTCATAATGATGTCTAGCAACAAGGACAAGGGAGAGTGGTTTTAAGCTGAGGGAGAGCAGGGCTAGACTCGATCTTAGGAAGAAGTTCTTCAGTATGAGGGTGGTGGGACTCTGGAATAGGTTGCACAGGGAGGTCGTGGATGCCTCCTCCCTCAAGGCGTTTTAAAGCCTGGTTGGATGAGGCCTTGAGCACCCAGATCTAGTTGAGAGGCCCATGGGGAGGAGATTGGAGTAGATGATCTCTAAGGTCCCTTCCACCTAAGCCATTCTAGGAGTCTAGGATTCTTTGCAGAGTTTAAGCAAGAGCTTCTTTACAAAACCACAGTTCCACTTGTACAACATGAGCGACGCTTAAAAGGGGCAGTAAACAACCGAAAAAACCCCGAACAACA